>NC_044563.1:28902931-29651674 GCF_007565055.1 Rhinopithecus roxellana
TTTGTTTCCCCAAAGCACTAGAGTTCATTCTTCGAGAGCAATAGTTCATGAAAGTTCAATATATAATACTACATATAAAAGCAGCACACTCTGATGGAAGAGATGGAGAGACACAAGAGATTCTGAGAATCCTGGCTTTCCCTTCTCTCCCCATCCAGGAACACAGGGGAAGATGTTTGAAATCCACTGGCTCGGAGTTCACTGGGAAACCTTGAAGATGTTTTGAAATGGTATTTCTGAGGGTTCCTTCAAGTCAAGGGTATAGAATTTCTAGTTTAAATACTCGTCTAAAAATTCTGTGATTTGAACACTGTTCTGTGAGTAAGGTTCAGAGGGCCTCAGATGAAAAGGCCATTTTTGTTGCTGTTATTGTTATTTTACTTTTTTTTTTTTTCTTTTTCAAATGCTTTGCTTGTTTGGTAAGCTCGAGGGAAGTCTTAGAATTGGAAAAGTTTCCCCCAATAGTCTGTCACAATCATCATTTATCCAAAGCAATTCCTCTCGGATTGAAGAAGAGGGTGTGGACATTTCAATGTCCAGGTATTTGGTTTTCCCTCTAATATTACTTCCTTCTTTTTAGAAGTTTATGTGAAATGGTTTCTGCTTTTGTTTGATCACTGAGATTTTGGATAGTTAATTTTTAACTAACCTTTCTCAAAGTGGCATACACTTTGGAATCTTCTCTCTCATGTAAACAAAAAGGATAAAAATGGTACCCAGGTTACCTAGCCTTAAGTCTCAATTTTGCTGCTTTCAAATAAGACCATGGAACTTCCAAGAAGTCAGGTGATTTTCTAATGACAAACTTTATGTTTTTTTGGTTTCTTATGTGTTAAAATATACCTAAGCTACTGTAGGAGATTTGAAAAGTTCTAAGTGAGATGGTCTTGATTTTGTTAAAGGAGTTGTTAACATGGTAAGGTGAGTTGAAGTTCATCCCAGGTCATCAGTCACTAGGTAGATAACAAAGATTTACCTTATGTCAAAACCAACCTTCTATTTCCCTAGCATTTCCAATATATTCACAGGATATTTTGGCATTGTATGGACAGCTTAGATGAAGTCTCCTTGGAAATGAAAGCTCACTGTAAAATTAGAGAAAACAGCCGTGTTTTATTCTTGATCCCAGGATCAAACTCAGAAAGTAACCTTAAGGCAATCTCAACCCTTCAGGAGATCAGTTGCTCTCCAAGGGAAAATCACTTCAGCTGTGTAGGTTGCTTTAGAGAAAAAAGGGTGTTAATAGAAGAATTGCCTTTCTTACTTCAATGCTGTGGACAGTGAGTGGCCAATTTACTCAGACCTGAGGGCTGTGAGCATAGACAGGTGGCTTTCAATGCCCAGCCCAGCTCAAAGTCATGAGAGTAGATCAGAAACTAGATGGGGGTGTTTGGTGTCACTGTCTAAATTGTATAGATATTATTGCCAGACATTTAGGCACACAGTAGGAGAGGGAAAATTTTCTATTCTTCTGCAAACCTGAGTCAGTCTCTCTTTCCTCTTCCCCTTTTTTATTCAACTGCCTCCCTGTTAAACAAACTCTGTCAGATCAGCCTACAAATATTTCCAAACCATTGTCCTTTTCTGAACCTCTTAAATAATGTTCAATATTGACTTGAAACTCCACTTGCCATAAATACATAAACGGTTACTTTTTATGGTGATTGAAGTCAAGTTATTTTCTCTATTTAGAATGTTCTTCCTCATTTCCACTTGTCTAAACCTTGCTGTAATAGATTTCCCAAGAACTGCTACCTCTCCCCATAAGAGAATTTTACCTCCATACTCCAGTGACGGCAAACTTGACCTGTAAATTGCTTTGACTGATGAAATGTGAATGAAAGTTACTTAAGTCACTTCTGAGCAGCAGCTTTATGAAGTATTACATGGTTCTGTCATTATTCTTTTTCCTCTGCCATCAGACATGTGTGTTCCACATAGGTCCTATTCTGTCAGGTTCGTTGCAGAATAAAAGAGATGTGCAGCTGAACCACAATGGACATGCAATACAGGAGGGAAAAAGAAATTTTTGTTGAGATTTGGGGATTGTTTGTCACCATAGCACATGATAGTATACGTTGACTAATGCACTTGTTTATACTTCAAAGCCCAATTTTATGTCATTTCTTCTACAAAATCTTTTATTTCTGTAATATGATATCCCTGGATTTGAATCCTAAATTTGCCACTTTGTGAGTAATGAGACACTGGAAAATTTATTGTCTTTCTAAGGTTTAGTTCCTTTACCTGTAAAATGAGGAGAATACTAATACCTGAAGGAGTGTCACAAGATTTAACATAATTCATGTAAAGTTCTTAGCACTTAGTAGTTAACTGGTATTATTTATCTTCGTAAGTTTTCCATTTCTTATTTATAGCAACTGACATACTGTCTTGCATTTAGGAAATGTTTAATAATTGTTGAATAAATCAATGAATAAAAAATGCTCATTGATATCCATCGTATTTTACGTTACTCTCCAGAGTTAAGGGTGAAGGTCACCATTGATTATCTGGAAGCTCCACCCTGGAATTTACCATGGACCATACAGTTTTAGAAGAGGAGAGCACAGCTTTCATTAGCAAGTTATCTTGATTTCTTGAGAGCCAGAGGAGAAATCAGAGAAGGATTTTCTAGTCTCCTGTGTGGAAGAAAATACTTAACAATTTCTTCAAGGCTGAATAAAGGCATAAACTTGTATACTTTTGCTCAGGTGTCTTCTGTCCCCCTTTTCCAGGAAACTCTGTATGAATGAGCTAAATAATGATTGTAGATAATATTCCTATTATTATCAAAGAGAAAGGATGATTATAAAATAAAATGTGTAAGATTGGATTTTATTAGTCCCTAAATCCTTTTATAAAATGTTCTCATTTCATATAAGGAACATTCATGCTGCTTTTTTATACTTACCCTTCAGGGTAATTTCCTTTTTCCATTCAGAATTCGTCCTGTTTTTTAAAATGACTCCCCAAAGTCTTCCTTTGCTAATAGTTGCTCACCCATCTGTGCATACGCATGCCATCCTGTAATTCTGGTTTCTAAGCACAGAAAAATTTTATCTCAAATGAAACCAACTGGAGGACATAAAATATCAATCAACTTTTTAGGGCTTATCTCCCAAGCACCATCACTATGGATGATGTATCAGATGAAAAAACGTGTGAAAGAGATTTATAATTAAGAATTTAGTCACCTGCGTCTAGATCGGTATTGTTTTCCTCCAATTAGATACTAAGTTTTTAGTAGACTGTCTTTGTATGCTTTAGAGAACTGAGTCAGAAAGCTGGAAATGACTCCATCAACTATTTGTTGATTTACTGATTATCATTTTGCTCAAGTGATGAGTCTTGGCACTGTAATAATACTATCAAGTTGTATACGCAAAGCCAAGGGCTAAATTTTATGGTGTAAAACATGAGTGCAGTAGAAATTAATTAAATGGTCTGAATAACTATGATAATGCTAGATATCGGGGATAATCTTCATGTTTAAGGTATTAGAAGTAAGAAGAAATCAACATCAGCTTCTTTATAACTTGATAAGGGAAGCATAGCTATAAACATAAGCTAGAAGGAGTACAGAAGAGTGAGAGATTACCTTGAACGATAATAGATGGTTTTGCCTAGGAGTTCT
This sequence comes from Rhinopithecus roxellana, assembly GCF_007565055.1. Classification (NCBI taxonomy): domain Eukaryota; kingdom Metazoa; phylum Chordata; class Mammalia; order Primates; family Cercopithecidae; genus Rhinopithecus; species Rhinopithecus roxellana. The sequence goes on from NC_044563.1 coordinate 28,906,569, forward strand.
GTTTGAGCTGGTTCTGGAAGGAGTGGTCATTATACGGCAAAAGAACGATGTGGAAAAATAAAAGCCCTGATATCAGAAAGCATGGGAGATAAAAAAGTAGTATGTATTTTAGAAAACTAGATCACTTAGACCTGTTGAGTGTGAGAGAGTTGGGTTGGGAGATAACCAGAAAAATAATTCTGTATATGGACTGCAAAGTATTTTATAATTTTTAAGGTGGCAATTTTGATTGACTGGAAGATATGAATAGATGAAGAGAACTGGATGTTCCAGAAAGAAGGTGAGGAAGAATGGAGAGGTTAATCAGGCCATAAGGTATAGGCTGAAGGTAAAAAATAAGCATAGCATTGATATTTGGGTGTGACTGAGTCACCTGAGACCAAACCTCAAACTCATTGTCCTGGTCTAGCTTCCATGATAAATGCATGAAGATTTGAAAGCTTCTTGAGGGTAGGCCCAACAATTTATTCCATTAATTTCTAGGCTCACACTTAATGAATGCCCAGCAAAATAACAGATTTATCAATCTTTTAATTTTTTTCTGCTTTATTCATTCAATGCTGCCTATCAAAACTCTAGCCAGTTGTGCCCCCTCATGCTTTGATTCACATGAGTATTAGACATTCGTGAATATCTGATATTCACATGGTGTCAGCTTTGGGCCAGGTTCTGTTCTAAGTGCTGTGTACATGTTCCTTCATTGCAACCCTCTAAGGAAGCTGGTGCCATATATGAGATTCCTCCTAACAACCTCCTGAGGGTGGTAGTAGAGATAAAAGTCTGAGTCACATCAAGCAACTTTCGTAAGTGGAGGAAGTGGGATTGAACCTGGGCAATCTTGGTCCAAAGTCTGAGCATTTAACCACCATGCTCTAGTTTCTAAAGATAGCATATATGTTTGCTGATGGGACCAACAGTGCAAGCATTTGTGTACAGTTTACTTTCTGATAATTTTCCTATTTCTATGACTCTTGGCAATTTGCTGTACCATTTCCAAAGAAACATGACAGAGAGGATGGAAGATCTGCGTTGGAGTGAGTCTGGACTCCACAATACTGGTTGTGTAGCCTTTGATAAGATACTTAACTTCTTTACAACTTTCCCATGACTCTTCATTTGTAAATGGGAATGGAAATTTACATGTTGCAGAGTTGGTATGAAGATTGTGACTAATCCAGGTAAAATTTTCTGGCATATAGTGAGTTCTCAATAAACATTAGCCATCAGAATTAGTTGTTCTTGTTAATGTGTTGGCCACCTGCTTCTCTTGCATCCCTAGGCTTGGATACTTTTGAGAACAGATTAGGTACTAAATAAAGGCTGGCTCACTGGTTGACTGATATTTTTTTTGCCTTGCCTGGGGGAAGACATCCCAGAACAATATGTTACTATTAGTCATTTTTCTCTAATTTGTACACAGTCTCTTTAATAACCATTTGCACTTACATAGCACTTTCTATTAACTGGAGTTGGTTTTACTAACATTAATGAGACTTGCAAAACACCTGTGTTATGGCAGGATAACTTTTCCATCAAAGTTTGTCACAGATTTAAAAAAAAGCGAATAATTTAACAGAAAAACCAAGACTACAATATTCATATTCCACACACAGTGACTGGTTGTCTTCATTTAGAAGGTGTACTGTTTGGAAGTTCCAGTGCTTTTTCCTTCTTATGACCTTTTCCAACTGAAGTCCACTGCTGACATCAAAGGCCACTGATGTGCAAATTATTTCTGTGTTCATTATTTTACCTCATTCACAGAGCAGGATGATGCTTTGCACTAGTCTCTACTTAAAATGCTCCAGATCCAGTAGGTAACAAGAAGACATGTATTTAGGTCTTGAACAGTACAATTTAATATAAATTCTGTTGGAAAAAGCAAGTCACACTAGTGACATGAACCAATGGCCTACTATATTATTACACAAAGGAACCACTGATATTTGTTAACATAGTAGCTAGCTCTATTACATTTTACAACCTAAACACACATAATTTTTGTTGTAAAGAGTAAAGGAATCTATTTATACAATGTGAGCAATTTTTTAAAACTCAAGCAACAGATAATGAGACAGCTACTAATCCCATGTGGCAAATCCTACTCAAAGAGAACTTTTTCTCCTCTTGCAGCCAATCTGTTATTTGTTATTGTATTTTTTATTTGGTATCCTTTTTAAAAATTGGGTAGAGACCTCCTAGCCTTTTAATCTGCAAGGCAGAAAAATGCTGCACTACTTGTTACTCCTTGCGATCACCATATGTAGAACAGATTATCCAAAGCTGTTTCCCTAGTTCTTCTCATTAATTTTTTCTCTCACTGTCTTACAACATAGGTGGTCTCCCTGGAGTTTTCTCACCAGCTAGATATGTACATTGTTGCTAGTTATTTTACATCTTTGAGCTTCATTTTGCTTTTATCTGTAATGGGGGAGATAAGTTAGAGGTGCTTGCTATGTTTTAAAGTTTTTTTTCTAGCTCTAAATTATATATATTTTGTCACAATGCATTACATTGTTAACAATTCAGTTTTGCTCAATGAACATTGTTTAAGCTGAAGTTAATCAAGAAGTATAGTGCATTTCTGTGGGCAAAGAAATGGTGTAGGTTATTCCATTAGTTTCCTATTGCTGCTGTAACAAGTTACCACAAACTTGGAGGCTTAAATAACACCAATTTATTGTCTTACAGTTACGTAGGTTAGAAATTCTTTATAGGTTTCACTGGAATAAAGTCAAGGCATTTGCAGGGCTATGCTGGTTCTGGAGGCTCTAGGGGAGAATCCATCTCCTTGTCTTTTTCATCTTCTGGAAGCTGCTTCATTCCTTGGCTCATGTCCCCTTTCTTCTATCCTCAAAGCCAGCAACATTGTATCTCTGTTTGTGACTCTTTTTCTCCTCACATTTTCCTGACTGATTCTTTTCTTCTACCTCCTTCTTTCACATGTAAAGACCCTTGTGATTATACGAGGCCATCCAGATAATCCAGGATAATCTTCTTAAGGTTGACTGATAAGCAATCTTAATTGCATTTGCAACCTTAATTCCACTTTTCATGTAATCTAACATATTTACTAGTTCTAGGAATAAGGATGTAGATATTTTGAGGGGATGATATTATTTTGCTTATGACAGTTATATATGCATTTATCTGTTGTTTTATTTTTTTAAACCAAGCATCTATTATATGCCAGGCACCCTGTTGGTACTGAGAATGGACTAGAAGGAAAAAAATGGAAATATTCTCTGACATGTTGAAATTTATAAAGAAGTGATATGACATGGGTTCTTGTCACAGATGAGCATTAAATTGCAACCATAATAAGGAAGGAGTGATATTATGATACACTGTATGATATGGTTTAGAAGTGTGTCCTCTCCAAACCTCATGTTGAAATGTGACCCCCAATGTTAAGGTGGGCCTAGTGCTACGTGTTTGGGACATGGGGGCAGATCCCTCTTGAATGGCTTGGTGCTGTCCTCTCGGCAATGAATGAGTTCTCACTCCATGAGTTCATGTGACAGCTAATTGTTAAAATGAATCTGGGACCTCCCTCTTTTTCTTTTACTTCCTCTCTTGTCATATTACATACCTGCTCCCCTTTCACTTTCTGCCATGAAGAAAATTTTCCTGAGGTTCTGACCAGAAGCCAAGCTGTTGGTAGTGCCATGCTTGTATAGCCTGCAGAACCATGTGCCAAATAAACCTCTTCTTTCTAAATTACTCAGCCTCAGGCATTTCTTTATAACAACACAAAATGAATTAATACACTATAAAAAGATTTTTTGACTTAGTAAAAGTGGCCAGGAAATGCTTCTCTCAGGAAGTGGTGACCATTTAGTTGACATCTAAAGGAGCATTTGGAATTTACCAGATGCAGAAGGGAGGAGAGTGCCACGAAGAAAGAAGAGCATATGCAGAGGTCTTGGAGCAGGAGTGAGCATGGCCATTCAGAGAGACTGCAACGATGCCTCTGTGGCTGGAGCTCCAGCAGGAGGGTGCCATGATGTCTTATGAAATGAAACTATGGAGGTGAGAGGGGCCAAATCATGCTCTGTACCTGTGTTGGCCATGCCCAGAAAACACTATTTGTGCTAATGGCATTTGTGACCTGATCAAATCAGATTTTCAGAAGTTAATTTTGAGGATAGAAGACCCAGTCCCTACCTTCAAGCAGCTCTCAGTAGTTTAATAGAAGTCACAAATATACACATGAGAAGTTAAATAACAAAAATTAAATAGAAAAGACTGACCATAAGATGGTACAGATAAAAGTTCTGATTTTAAGGGATGAGAATCAGTAATCTAAGAAGTTTTTCTGGAAAAAGATAGACTTGTGATAACCATACATATACTTTGATATTGATACTTTATTAAGGACACTAACTACATTAGTTATATTTTGCTAGAGAGCAAATTACTATACATTTAGTGGCTTAAACAATGTTCATTTATTATTCCACAGATTTCTAGGTCAGAAGTTCAGTGTACTGTGTGTTCTCTGCTCAGGGTCTCAAAGGCTAAAAAATCAAAGTGTTAGAGGAGCTGCTTTCCTTTCTGAAGCTCTGAGGGAAGAATCTGCTGCCAAGTTTATTCAGGTTGTTGGCAGAATTCAGTTCACTGTGATTATAGGTCTGAGGTCCCCTTTTCCTTGACATGTGGCCTTCTTCATCTTCAAGCTAGTGAGAGCAAATTCTTCTCATTCTCTGAATCTCTCTAACTTCTCTCTTCTGTTTTTAGGTGCTTACGGGGTTATTTCAGGTCTACCCAGATAATCCAGGATAAATCCTATTTTAAGCTCAAGCGATTAACCTTCATCACAGCTGCAATGTTGCTTTTGCCAAGTAAGTGATAATGTATTCCAAGTACTGATATTAAGGCATGGAATATGCTTGGGAGGGTGGGAGTGGGGGTCATAATACTCCCTGCCATACCCACAGAACCAGACAGAATGGGAAATTCCAAAAGATCTACCTTTGAATTTCTTACATTATGACTGGGGAGATATGTTTAAGTACAATAATAACTATGTTGTTGTTGTTGTTGCATGTGTGTGTTTGATATCATGATCATAAATGCCCATTAGACCCAAGAATATATACATGTTTTAAACAAAACAGGGAGGACTTTGGTCAGCTGTGGAGCACACGACCAACATAAAGCCTTTCAAATTCAGTGTTTTTAAAACAAAGTGTGTGCTGGCCAAACAAAATATACTTGTGGGTAAAATATGACCCATTGGCTGCCAGATGTGAGCCTTGAGATAGGTTCTTTAAAAACTGGTGAAAAAATAAGGTAGAAAAATGACAGAATTTGAGGCACTTGGTGCTAAAACTCTTCATTTCTTTTGTCATCACCAGCATTTGCTAAAATTAATTGTTCCCTCCTCCTTGAAACATGTTCTCTGGAACACCACTCCCTTGGTTGTGTTCCTACTTCAGTCTCCTTTGCCCCTCCTCTTCCCAATTCTGCATGCTGAGGTGCCCCAGGACCTAGTCCTTGGAATTCCTTCCTGAACCACGTTAATTCTTGTTGATCTCATTCAGTCCCTTGGCTATAAATGCCGTGTCTAGAGTGATAACTCTCCAGTTTATGTTTTCAGCCCTGATTTCTCCCCTGAACTCTTGTCATTTCTATCCAGCTGCCACTTGGACATCTCTACATCCATTTCTAATAGCCAACTCTATCCTACTGTGTCCAAACTGAACTTTTCTTTTTTCTTCCCAAACTTGCTGCTCTTTCAATCTTCTTCGTCTCAGTAAATGGGTGCTCCATTCTTTCAGCTGCTCAGACCCAAAACCTTGTGTCACTCCTGACATTTTTCTTTCTTTCACACCCTACATCTCACCTATTAACAAGTCACATGGGCTAGATCTTCCAGGATCTGGTCATCTCTCACTACTAACAATGCCATCACCCTGGAATAATGCAAAACCATGTCTTCTCCTGAATGGCCCCCTTGTCTACACTCTTACCCTGCTACTGTCTATTATCCACACACCAGCCAGAGTGATTTTATTTTAAATGTGAAACCCAAGTCACATCATATCACTCCTTTCTTTATATACTCCAGCAGCTTCCCATCTTACCCAGAATAACTTTTAATGTCCTTCCCTTGGCATACCATCTGGCTCTGCTTGAATCCTTGACCTCATTTCCAATCTTTTCTACTTTTTCATATTACTTTAATCACATCAACTACCTTGCTCTTCCTTGAACAAAGTGCACTCCATCATCCTTCTCTCTTCTTTTCTTACACTGTTGCTTCATTTGGTTGTCTACTTAAATGTTAAATAATAGTGAGATCTTACTTTGTTTAATTTTTAAATAGCATTTACCCTGCATGGCAAATGACATGTTATGTATTTATATGTTTATTGGTCGAGTGACTGTCCTTCCTCACTGAAATGTAAGTAAAATATATGACATCAAGAACTTTGTTTTGTTGACTGAAGCACTCAGTGCCTAGAACAGGGATAGAAATGTATTTATCAAAGGGATTAATAAAATCCGCCCCCCCCCCCAAAAAAAAATGACATTTTTCTGTCAGGGCTTTCATTTTGAAGTAGTGAGTCCTATACAAAGTTTTGAATGAAGAGATGAGCTCGGATTGATAGAGGAGAAAAATGAAGCATTTCTGGAAGGGGAGCTAATTCCAATAAAGGCACAAGCTAGAAGTGAGCGAGACACAGATCCTATAAATAACTATTAGTAATTTCTAGTGTTTATTGAGTAATATGTGCCAAGTACTGCTTCACTTTTTAAGTCATTTAATTCTTATAATAATGCTAGTGGGTAGTTGGTATTACAGTTTTACTACTAAATGTTGGTTTAATTCCACTGGCTGCATGTTTAATATAAAAAGACAGCCTTCACCTTGACAAGCAGCAATGATATGATAAAGATTACAGCTCTTTCGAGAACACACCAGACTATTCAATCAGAAATTGACCATGATATGGCACCTATATAAAATCCTAAATATGAATAAAGAACTATGTGTACTGGCATTTATTGCAACATTATATATGAATATAAAACAGTGACAAGTTACTCTTCTTTCACATAAAAGGAAATCCAAGGGTGGGAAAGACACCCCCCGCCCCGAGCTGCCCACACATAAATACACACATTTTCTTCTAAAGAGAGTTTTTGTCTGCTCAAGAATTTAGACAAGTAATTGGTTGAGTTCCCAGAGTTCTGCACCTTAAACCAGAACTCGCTATTTTAATCTAAGAAGAAAAAGAAAAGAAAGAAAACGAAAAGAAAAGAAAACCTCAAGGGTACAGGCTTTACAATCATATAGACCTGTGCTCCAATTCTGGCTCTGTCATTTATAAAAAAAGACAAACTAAGGGGATTTCTCTCATATAATTCTCAGTTTCTTCACCTGTAAAATGGACTTAACAACCAGGTTATATCAGAGGGAATTTTGATGAGATAATTGCTCTTTTCCTGTGAAATTAGGTCTGTTTCACTGTTTCCTGCGTCTTAGGCAATGACTGGAACTACCATCCATCCAGTTTTGTATTCTAGAACCTATGCCACATCCTTAGCACTTCTCTCACCTTCTCTGTCTTTCCCATGCCTAGATTCTGCCAATGCTGCCACCTACATATCTATCAGAGCCATCTACGTCTTTCCATCTTTTCTCCTTGGGTCTCCTTTACCCTTGTTAGTACAGATTCTCAACTCTTGCTTAGATCACTGTAATAGCCTTCAAAGGTGGATTCATTCCTGTACTTTGTCCTTCTTTCTCTTCATTTCCATATTGCAGTTGAAACAACATTCTTATGATGAAAATATGATCAAGTTCTCTTCTTCTAAACTCACAACTTTATATCTTTCACTGTTTTCTCTTTGATCACAGATATATACACAAATCTATACCTTGTCCCACCTTACCTAACTCTCTTGTCTCATCATGGATTCTCTCCCCACCCCTTTCTTTCTGCTTTCCAACTCACATTCTTTGAATTCTTCAAACACGCCACGCTCCCTACTGCTTCAGAGCTTTTGTGTTCCCTTTGATCGAATGCTTTTGCCTCCGCCCACCCCATTTTCATTTAGGGACCTGCATGATTCAGCCTTTATATCACAGCCTATGTCAGTTTATTTTAATGTGTTTTCTCAGTATCTTGTTACCCCTTTAGAGCTCTGCTATCAATTTGCAATTACAGCATTCCCCACTTATCTGCGGTTTCACTTTCTGCAGTCTCAGTTATCCACGGCCAACCACAGTTTGAAAATATTAAATGAAAAAAATCCCAGAAATAAACAATTCATAAGCTTCCCATTTGCTCGCTGTTCGGCATAGCATGATGAAATCTCACACTATCCCACTTCACCCTGCTCAGGATGTGAACCCTCTTTTTGTCCAGTGTATCCATGCTATATATGCCCCTTGCACTTGAGTCTCTTCATAGGTGTCTGGGTTATCAGATCAACTGGTTGTGATATTGTAGAGCTTGTGTTCAAGTTACTTTTATTTTACTTAATAATGCTTTAGCCATAATAATTTCATTTAGTTACTGTTGTTTATCTCTTACTGTACCTAACTTATAAATTAAACTATAACATAGATACGTATATATCTATGGAAAAAATAGGAAATAGGAAAAACATAGTATTAGTATATGGTTTGCTACTGTCTATTATTTCAGGTCTCCACTGGGCTTTTTAGAACTTAACCTCCTTGGATAAGAGGGAATAACTGTGTACATTATTACCGTAGTCATATGATTAATTCCTCTAGGGGACTCTGTGTTCTGTGAAAGTAGAAACTGTTTGCCTTTGCTGACTCTATCTCCAGTGCTTAGCACCACATCTTCTACATCGTGGATGTTTCATTAACATTTGCAGAATGAATAATCAAATAAGACTTTACAGAACATCTCCACATAGTAGGCTCTCAATCATAGTAGCTATTACCACTATTATCTTTTAGCTGCTTGAGTCATAAAATCACCTGTTTATTCCCTGAAGACTACCAGTTTGGGTACACTTTTGTCTTAATGGCTCCAACATTTTGCAAGAGCAGACCGCAAATGTGCCCCCAATAACTGAAAAACCTTCCTGTAGGTATGACTCTTTAACTCAACATTTAAGTCTGCATTTAAATATGAAATAATAAATACCAAATAAAATGATTTCTAGTATTTTTTAAAAGGAAGTTTCTGGTAACTAGCCAATGAATCTCGTCTTTTTTAAAGGCCACTCCCAGTTTATAAAAAATAAAACTATCATTAGCATAAAGGATGCTGCCTGTTTCATTTGGTAAGTGAGCAAGCAGCCCATTCTTCTAACAACTGAATCATATTCATGAAGCATCAATAAAAACAGGAGGTTATGACCCAAATCTTTCTTTTATTAAATATAATTGGAATTTCATCTGTTAAAAGATCATGTCTACCTACTCTGATTTTAGACTCTGTCTTTCCAAATTTATTTCCGGCTACTTCTTTTTTTTTTTTTTTTTTTAACTGCATTCCATTCACACAGAACTGCTTGCTATTTTCTATCTACATCCCAAAAGTTTCCCATTCTGTGCTTTTACTAATGCCTTCTCTGTTGCCTAGTATGCATGTTATTCCAGCAATACTTCAAGGCCCACTCAAGGGAATCTCCTTATTGACCTCCCATTTGGAAAGAAATCTCTATCTCTTGGGTCTTCCTGCAATTCTTTTTCTTTTTTAAATTTTCTGCAATGGCATTGGTGATTTTACCTTTTGTAACTTTATAATGTATTTGTTATGTAGATTTGTTGTATCTTCTGCTAGATTTTGAGATTCTTAAGGGAAGGGTTTATGTCTGACTCAATTATTATCTGGCATCTTACCTGTATATTGATGGCCTTAGATAAACATTTGCTAAATGAATAAATGAAAAGGTAAATATTTAAATGGAAGAAGAGATATACAGATTTTAATAAAATACTGTTAACCTAGAAGAACCTAGAATTCATATTGATGGAATATATCCATGACCCCAGATTATACCTGTCTATAAAACCAAAAATGAAAGAAAAATCAATATATCCTGAGACAAGCCTTATGTCACTCCTAACCATTTTCTTGAGATATAAAATTAATCAGGGTTCAAAATGGTTTTGTATATACATCTGAACTTTCGTTTTTACTTGTTCCTCATATAACATATTAGAAAAAACATAGTCCTACAAATTGTTGAATAGAAATAAGGACGATCACATTTACAATATTGAAGAGCTGGAGGGAACTGAATATAGCAAGTCCATTTATAGACTTCATTCATGGGGTTATCCAGCCCATATAAATAACAAGCACTGATATGGTTTGCCTGTGTTCCCACTCAAATCTCTGAATTGTATTTCCCAAAATTCCCATGTGTTGTGGGAGGCACCCGGTGGGAGTTAATTGAACCGTGGGGGCGGTTTCCCCCATACTGTTCTCGTGGTAGTGAATAAGTCTCACGAGATCTGACAATTTTATAAGGGGCTTCCCTTTTCACTTGACTCTCTCATTCTCTCTTGCCTGCTGCCATGTAAGTTGGTGCCTTTCGCCTTCCACCATGATTGTGAGGCCTCCCCAGCCACGTGGAACTGTCAGTTCATTAAACCTCTTTTTCTTTATAAATTGCCCAGTCTTGAATATTACTTTATCAGCAGCATGAAAACAGACTAAGATAGGCATCACCACTGAACATAGTATCTGGATCAAGGATGGCAAATACCAGGTACATGCACTTCTATTTCTGCATTCAGTGGATAGAATAGACATCACTCATCAAACCTGACATTCTTTCCCACCAACAGGTGTGATCTTAGAATTTTTCCTAACCCAGCACTCCAGATACCACTACCAGGTGAGATATACAAGGTATATCTCAAATCTAAATGATTCTACATGATGGAGGAATTTTCTCAAGGTCTTTTAGTTTTAGTTTGTTTTAGTTTCAGGTGACTAATAACACATTTTAAGTTATGTAAAACTTCCTGAACCCAGTAAGGGATATGTATAGATCATTACAGAATTGTATGGGTGAGTAAAGCAATTTCTCCAGTGATCACAGTACACCTGCTCTTCTGTGATGCCTCCTACAAAAGCCACGCTGTAGGCAAAAATGCCACCTAAACTGTATTCATTATTGAATCTGGTAGATATCAAAGCCTCCTAGGCAATTGACTCTAAAACTATTTTTTTTTCTGGAAATAATAGATTGCTTAGGAAAAGCTCAAATTTGTGTGTGTGTGTGTATGTGTGTGTGAGAGAGAGATAGAGCGACTTCATCTGAATTCTATTAAGGTGTTATGTCATCAACTTTTCTAGAAGCCAAAAATAGCCTAGGATTCATTTTTGAATTTTGTGGCCTAGATCAAGAATAGTACAGGGAACTTTCACTGACTGCAGTTACTTATTGATATGTAGGCCTGGACCATTGGTTCTCAACCAGGGGCAATTTTGTCCCCAAACCTCTCCTAAGGGATATTATCAATATCTGGAGACATTTTTGGTTGTCAAAGCTGAGAAAGGATGTGCCACTAGCACTACTGGGTAGAGGCCAGGGATGCTTCTAAACACCCTGCACTGTACAGGACACACCCCACAGTACAGTCATCCAGCCCCAAATGTCAATAGTACGATTTTTGAGAAATTCTGATTTAGAGAATTGCTCTAGAATGTTAGCTCACTGAGGTCAGGGATCTAATTTTCTTAAGAGTCCATAGCACAATGCCTGGGAAATATTAAGTACTTATTATTTCTTAAATGATTGAATGGAAGAATGCATGAACAATTCAATTTTAGCAACTCATGACATTGCTTAGGAAATGGAGTGATTCTTACTTTATCTCATAGCCTCTTTGACCAATGAGCATGACCACACTTTAAGCCAGTAATGATAGAGTTCCCAGTGTACTGAAGAGGTAAACAAATACTCTTGCTTTGGCCCAAAATATCAATCTTCATTGTGGAATTAAACAATGAAGAATTGATGACTGAAAGATCTATGACAGTATCTCTATCGTTGGAAACGTAAGACTTTCTCTTTAGGCCATGTATGGGTTCTCATCAATTTTTGGTTGTGAGGATAAATTATTTTAAGACATATTTTTCTCTCTTATTGCCAAGTTAACTTTTGCTATATTAATTATAGTAACAACAATAACAAAAAAAAGATGGTCAGTCTTCCCAGTCCATATGTTGGAGTTGAGTCCTTGACAAAATTATTTCCAATTATTTATTATCCAAAATATTATCAAAACAGCTAAAAGAACTTGAGTATATAAAGTTCAAGATACTGTCATAAGTTCTTTAGGAATTAGAACATATATTATGAATCTCTGTATTTCTAGGACTCTGCTCTGTTGGGGTGATTTTTGTCTTAAAACTCAGCTTGGGCATAGTTGGACATGAATCTGTCAGGGTTTCTTTGAAAGCTATCTCTTAGGTCTGATCCTGTGACTTCTGTCAGTCACTGGGTAAAAACAAAGTTAAAAAAAAAAAAAAAAACTCATGCAGGAGGAAAAAGAATTGACATTTGTCAAGCAACAGCATGATGCCAGGTCTTAAAAATTTACCTTTTTCTCAATTAATCCTCATAACTAATACATGAATATGTATTATGTCTTTCTGTGTTTTACAGATGAGGAGGCTGTTACTCAGAGAGGTTAATAACCTCCACCAGGATCACTCAGATATAAGTGGCAGAGTTTACATAGAACCCAGATCTGTCTTATCCCAAGGCCTCATTTTTTCCTGCCATCTAATATTTACTTATTTAGGCCTCTGACTAGCTACAAGTGTGTTCATTTACCCAGATATTTCCTCTTCCATATTTAAAAGAATAGACATAAAGTATGTAGAAAGTATGGTAAACAGTAAAATAGATTGACAGTAAGTTTCAGTTTTTTTTTTTAAATAAAGTAGCAAGAAAATTCCTCTCCTGAGCTAATATATTTAAATATGTTAAAAATATTCTAGACAACTACTGTAATAAATCTGTTTTCAAGAGAAGCACTTGCAAAAGGCTGGGTTGCATGACAAAGTCCTTCCAAAAAGTTCTATAAACAACCTCCCATTATCCATATCCTTATCCACACACACAAACACATACATACACACATTTCTCAAAGTAGGTTTGAAATGCTCACTATCTATAACTTGCGAATTACTTAAATTTTCTGACCTAATGAGTGACATGGGAATAATAATTTCTGCCTCACAAAGTTATTGTAAAGATTGGATAAGGTGATGTGGTTAAGACTTTAGAACAGTGTCTGCATATTGCAAATATTCTCTATGATTTCCCTCTCTGATCTTCACAGAGGACAAGCACCTTGGGGTCCTACTAGCGATTCCTTGGTGTCACATGTTAAGATAACTTTGTTGATATTCCATTTTCCCACCATCCTAGTGGAATTTCAAGGAGCCTCTTGAAATTAGTTCATTGTCAGTCAACGAGTTGTACAAAATTGCTTTGTCATCTTCCCTTCAACCACTTGGATATCATCCTCAAGACGACTCCTGAATAGTCCGAATCTGCCTGTTAACAAGCTTTATTCCCAGGATTTATCAATCCCTGGGAAAACATAATGGAACATAAATTGTGGTGACCTTCTGTAACAGTCATATATAACTCCGAAGCAATTAACATTTACAATTTAGATGTATACATGTTTGCTTTTTTTTAAAACAACCTCAAGAACCAAAGTTTGAGATGCATATAAGCAATAAGAAATGTCTTATGGCTCTCTAACACACTAGATTTTCCCAATTCCTTAAATAGTCTGATTATTTTCATGATCACAACCAATGTTGATCCCAGTATGCCATTATAAAAGCTCCTTTATCAATCAAAATTGTATTGGTTCAAAAAGACAAATCTTGCTTTCTCCAAATGGTATCTCCCAAAGAAGATGTTCTGTGGACCACATCTAAGGGAACTGTGTCTATATCAAACCTGACTTTTAACAGAAATGGGAAACATGTTGCATTTTTTGCTCCATGGTCATTCTTTGACTGAACAGTGCAATTCATGCTGAGAAATGTACTCTCAAACTGTGTATCAGAGCTCCAGAATTCTGGAAAAAATATTGTGCCTTTATCATTTTGATGACTGATTTTAATGATTCCAGCATGAGATACTTTCTTCACTAACCAAATGCTTAAACTTCATGTTTCGATATTAGCATAGAAAGCAAAGTGAGCTCAAATGTATCTCCAACCAGTTTGCCTTATATATGAATAGCCTTATCTTCTACCAATCAAGAAAATTATCTTCCAGGATAAAGCCTGGGGTTAATCTTGAAGAACTCGAACTTGTGTAAGTAATTGGATTGTTGTTGGAAAAGGATAGAAGTGGCCACCAAACAGATCATGGTTTATTCAGGAAAAAATAATTCTGCGGTTGTTACCTGTTCCACAAAATGCTCAACCCCATCTTGCTTTTTCAGATTCAATTTTCTTTCCCAGATCATTCCAGAATTGCAACCAAATATAGTGCTTTTTAAACTTGCCAAGTTGTGACTCCCTATAAGTTAATTTGGAAATATCTGCCACAGGTATTGACAGAGTGACCAAAGCAGACCTGTGACTTTATTTCAGGGAGAAGTGCCTGGCAGGAAAACCAAGTGATGTTATATTTCAAAGGATTTAGGCAGGCTAGGGAAAAAAATGCAGTGTCTGAAAGAAAATTTTACATTTACTACTTCCTAGTCTTTTAGATGCTCCCATTATGGCAGTTGCAAACAAACAAATAAAATTACAATAAATTCAAGCAAGCAGTCACACAAACAATCCAAAAAAGGAAATATGTGTATGTACTCTACAAACTGAAAGCCCCAGGGTTGATTAGTAATGAAATGCCTGTGGAATTAAAATAACATCAGAAAGATGTTTTAGAATAATAAACTGTCAAAAGTGAACCGCCCTACTCAAGATTCTGCTCGTTCCCCGCAAAGAGTTTCCAACACATTCTGGAACACGAGGAAAGTTCCTCATTTGCAAAAGTACAGCTAGCAGAATGGGTAGAAGGCAGGCAGAAGACTGTCTTTTCCTTCTCTCTTCATTGTGGCCGTGATAAAAAGCTCCAGGGCCTCCTGTCCATGACCTTAGTCCTTTGCAGAAGGCTGGTGGGGGGGAGTGCAGGCCGGGCTCAAGCTTGCCATTAGTCAGTGATCTGTGAATAGCTCTCGGTCCCTTAATGACGTGAGCGCAGGCTCCAAAGGGAGCGGGTGACTCAGAGCGCAGGAGGCTTGGAGATTGCCTGAGCAGCCATTAGCACGTCATTGGTAATCCCAGCGACACCTTTCACATCCGCGGTATTTGTCTCCATGCTCTCCGCGGAAGGCTGCGAGAATGTTTTATTTAAGGGCTCTGGGCTGCCTTCTGCCTGACAGGATTGCTTGTCTGCAGGGCTTACTAACACTTGCAGATCTTCCAAGAGAAGAGGGGTGGGGGATGCGGAATTCCTAGTATAGTTACAGGCCATTTCCGTGAACGCAGACATTATGCCTCTGCACGTTGGAAATTGCATGGCAGATTAAAACTGTAGCCCTTGTCCTTTCACTTCATGACAGAAAGCAGCAAAGGAAAGGCTCAATCATTGCTGCCCCAAGTCTGCTTAATTCCATAAATATCTATTAAACGTCTACTATGAAAGTAGTATAATATAAAATAGCGGTCAAGAGCACATCTTCTGGCAACTGATAGAGCTGGATTTGAATGACAGTTCTGTTGCTATTTGTATGACTTTAGGTGAGTTAAAGTCTCTGAGCTCCGTTATCTGCAAAATGAATATAACAGTGACCTTCCCAAAGGATTATTGCAAAGGTTAAATGATAACAATGTATATATAGCACTTGGCAAATAATAAGCACACAAGTGGCAGCTCTTTGATTTCTATGTACTGAGCACTGGGCTAGGTGCTGGGCTACTGGGGCACATAGGACACAGTTCCTCCTTGAAGGAACTCACAGAGCAAGGAGAAGCAAACAAGGAGACAAACAATTGTAGTGTGGGGGTGATAAGCCTATATTAGTACCGTGGTTCTAAAATTTTAATGTACATTAGGATGACCTGGGGATCTTTTTAAAATGAAGATTTTATAAGGAACTTAATTAAGCAAAAAAAAAAAAAAAAAAAGGCGAGAGAGAAACAGAATCATTAAAGAGTAGGCAAAAGACGTCAACAGGTCTTTCTCAAAAGAAGACATACAAGCAGCTAACAAATATGTGAAAAAATGCTCAACATCACTAATCATCAGGGAAATGCAAATCAAAACTACAATGAGATACTATCTCACACCAGTCAGAATGGCTATTACTAAAAATTTAAAAAACAACAGATGCTGAGGCTGTGAAGACATGGGAAGGCCACTGTTGGTGGGAATGTAAGTTAGTTCAGTCATTGTGGAAAGCAATTTGGAGATCTCTCAAAGACTTAAAACAGAACTACCATTTCAACCCAGAAATCCCATTATTGAATATATATTCCAAAAGAAAATAAATCATTCTACCAAAAAGACACATGCACTAATATGTTCATTGCAGCACTATTCACAATAGCAAACACATGGGATCAACCTAAGTGCCCATCAGTTTTGGACTGGATAAAGAAAATATGGTACACATACAACATGGAATACTATGCAGCCATAAAAAAGAACAAAATTATGTCCTTTGCAGTAGCATGGATGCAGCAGGAGGCCATTACCCCAAGTGAATCAACGCAGGAACAGAGAACCAAATACTGCATATTTTTACTCATAGGTGGGAGCTAAACATTGGTTACTCATAATATAAAATGAGAACAATGGACACTGGGGGCTGCTAGAAGGGGGGAGGCAGAAATGGGGGCAAGAGTGGAAAAATTAACTCTTGGTTACTATGCTCGGTCTCTGAGTGATGGGATCAATCATAATCTAAACCTCAGCATTCTGCAATATACCCAGGTAACACACCTGCACATGTACCCCTGCCCCCACCCCCCCAAATCTAAAATAAAGGTTAAATCTATTAAAAGAAAAAAAAAAGGAGAAGATTTTGATTCAGTAGTTCTGGCAGGGGAATGCTGAGAATCTGCATTTCTATCAAGCACCAGGTATTGATGAGGGATGCTGGTCCAAAGACAGTACATTGAGGAGCAAGAACCTAGAGCAATGGATGTATAGGTACGTGGAGAGCAAATAAAGGGGCAGCAGGTTCTGCTGAGTCCACCTTTGAGTTTCTGGCTTGTGGATGCTAAACACTTTGCACCCTCTCTTCCAGTTCTTCTGTCTCCCTGCTAGCTGCCCAGGACCTCATTTGAATCCAACACCAAACACAAATGTATAATGCTAAGCAAAGGAAGGGACAGGGAAGCCAGGGACAACTTTGGAAAAAACAAATCTTGAGCTAGTTCTTCAAAGCTGTGGTGGACATGCATGGTCACCTAGATAGGTGGGAGAAAAGAGCAGGCAAGTATGCCTTTACTGTCAAGTGCATGAAATTGTTGGTTTAACATATTTTAAGAGCTAAGGAATATGCAACAGGAGTTAAATATAGTTATTGAACATTTGCCACATTTATGAACTTCAAAAATGTTAAGAGAACATTTTTATTTTTTCCTTCTCACACGGGAGGCTTTGGAAATGTGTACAATTAGCACGGATTATCAACCCCAGTGGGTGGGGAGTCCCATGTGCACCTCCCACGATTTCTTACGAGTGTAACTCCTGCAGGCAGCACCAAGCAAACACAGCTCTGGCTGTTTTCCTTTTGACAACTAAGGTTTCATTCCAAATCAAACCTAGAGGCAATGCTTGGGCTTAATTGTAGGCATTTCAGAGTTGGAATGGTTAGATTCGCACCCAGCCTGTCTGCAAATCTGCGTTTGGGAAACTGACACTTTCTAGCATGGCTTTTCCATATTATCTTTATCTTTCCTTCCATTTGTCCACACCTCCAAGACGCTGCTCACTTGCATTCTCCTGCCTGGGGTACTCTCCCAGCTCTCCTTAACCAGTTGAATTTTAAAACCTAGTTCATTGTTCTAGTCTAGGCAATCTTCATCCCACACTATATTCTTTCTTTTCAACCAGATCATCCAGCTGCAACTGTTTAAGACTGTAAGGTCTTTTTTTTTTTTTTTTTTTTTGAGATGGAGTCTCGCTCTGTCGTCCAGGCTGGAGTGCAGTGGCACGATGTTGGTTCACTGCAACCTCCACCTCCCGGGTTCAAGCGATTCTCCTGTTTCAGCCTCGCAAGCAGTTGGGACTACAGGCAAGTGCCAACATGCCTGGCTAATTTTGTGTGTGTGTGTGTGTGTGTGTGTGTGTGTATTTTTAGTAGAGATGGGGTTTCACTGTGTTAGCCAGGATGATTTTGATCTCTTGACCTCATGATCCGCCCGCCTCAGCCTCCCAAAGTGCTGGGATTACAGGCATGAGCCAACCAACGCACCCAGCCTGTATTCTTTCTACTACCTAGTTGCCAGACATTTACATGGTAGGGGTCACAGCCTTAAACACTAATAGTGATTAGGGGCATTTGCTTTGCAGTTGGTCTGTCCTGGGTTTGAATCGCAGCTGTGTGATTCAATAACTGTCTAACTCTGAGAAATCACAATAGCAACAGCACAACCACACTAACTGTTAATAATGAACATTTCTTGAGTTCTTATGGTGTGCCAGGCCATTGTGCAAGTATTTTATGTATACTCTCTTATTCAATCATCATAACAACCTTATGAGGTTGATGCTCTGTTGCTTTGTCAAAGTCTTAACTTATTCATCTGTAAAATGAGGAGAGTAATTGTGATTTCAGTAATAGCCACCTCGTGTGTAAATAAGATGATATATGCAAAAAATTTGTCACAGTGTGTTACATGAGTGAGTATGCATATGTGGGCCTGTATGGACACACAGACACACAGAGACATCCTCACACAGACACACAGACACACACACACACACACACACACACATATATATATGCACATATATATATATGCTGAAACTATGTACTTGGGCAGCCCAAGCACTTCAAACTCATCTTGAAACACCAGCTCCTATTCTTTTCTCCCCTATTCCAGTTATTCACATTACCACCCACCCACTCACTCAAGCCAGTAACCTCAGATGCATCCTAGGTACAACTTGTTACCATAGCACATACTATGGTGCCACACACTTTATTTAAAAACCTAAGCACTTTATCATAAAAACCTTATGGGGGGTCTGTATCCTTATAATTCACATTCTACATTTTGATTAAACTTTAATACACAATCCTGTGAGGTATGTACTTATTTTAGAGATGAGTAAACTGAGGCACAAAGTGAATAAGTAACTGGCATGTAGTCTCAGCTTGGCCACAGTGCTATCCTCAGGCCCATTTCTAATTGATCACCATGTCCTACTTATACTACTTTATAGATGGTTTTCTAATCCATACCCTTTTTTTTCCAATTCCCATTGCCATTTCTTAGAAATTTGCTACAATCACCTAATTGTTTTCCTTGTCTCTAATTTTTCACCCCTTCTAAATTATCCTCCACCTGCTACAACACTGACCTTTCTAGGATGCACAGTTATTATTAATCTTTAGTTTATCATCTTTCAATGGTCCTAATATCTCTTCGAATCTAAGTCTGAGTTTTGGGTCCTCCATCATGTGGTCTCTCATCTTTTGTCTCCTACTTTTCCTATTTGTTACTTTATAAGTGAATTGAATTACTTGTGCAGTTACCAGAATTCCCACTGTAGGCAGTGTGGATAGAAAAACAATAATAATGAAGGAACCAGGTAGTGTATTATGTCTTTATGTATGTTATGAATCTATTCAATCTTTGGAACAACCCTATGAGGTCTATACTACTGTAATTACTATTTTACACACAAGGCACAAAGTGGCTTACAAACTGAGGCAAAGAAGATTAAGTAACTTGCCCAATTTCACACAACTTAAATTTAAATCCAAGTAGTCTTGGCTCCAGAGTGTATGCTCTTTGCCAACATGCTTGGAAAAGCAAGTAGGGTATGCTGATGAAGTGAGAATGTATTTAAAGAAAGATCAGCTCTCTACCCAATCAGGTGCCTAAGGAGGGCATAGTCTGGTCTACATCCTTGCAGGTCCAGAAATCTGATCTCAATGCTATTCCTGCCCACACTCACAATGACCTGATTTATGAAGCCAGAATGCCAATTTACTAAGTTACAATGAGATCTACAACTCTCCATTGAACTAGATAGACCATAGAAACACATCGTCCTTTTGTAAGTGCAGTATCAGAAGAGGATAAATAGGTATATAATTCTCATATGCTTTATACTTCAAGCTCTGATAGCCTACTTCATTCATCTGCACTACTAGGATATACCTTTGAGGTGGACAGGATGCTTTCGTTTGCCTAACAGCCTCCTCACCTTACCACTCTGAGACAAGGCTTGGATTGGCACTGACCTATTACTACTACTGCCTTACTCATCTGTGGGAATATCCTATGATTATTTATTGATCTGTGTTCATACTCTTAATCTGGTTACAGATATAGGAGTCATTCTTTCTCTTAAGGTTTGTTTTGAATGTCTCAACTCCAGTTCATAATGTGTGGATTTTATTGGTTAATGACTGGAGAACAGTTATATTTTCTTTTCTTTCAACAATGTTGATCAGTTTATAACCTGGATTCCTCCAAGTTTTCTCACAACTCTTTGCCTTTACATATACTAGTCACACTACTTGACTAACTCTTTAACTCCAGGAAATGGTCTCCTATTTGGCTACACCAGGTTGGGTAACCCACTTGCATGTGTGCACTACCTTGCTATCTTCACAATGACATTTTTCATAATGTGTCTACTTACTTGTACTTGCAATTACATATGTAAGGCCTTCATTTTCTTTGTATATCTGGCTCAGAGTCTTCCATGAGATTGAAGTCAAGATATCAGCTGTGGCTATATTCTTCTAAAGGTTTCACTGGGTCTGAAAGATCTGCTTCCAGTGGATCTCACTCACATACCCAGCCAATTATTGCTGGTTGTTGGATATCAGCCTAAGTTTCTTGCTACATGGCTCCATCCTTAGGGCTACTTCAGTGTCCTCATGAAACAGCAGCTGGCTTCCCTTGGAGTGAGTGATTCAAGATAGCAAGATGGAAGTGATGCAAACCATTGTTTCCGCAATATGCTATTGGCTGCACAGATCATTCCTATTCAGTCTGGGAGGGACTAGTGTGTGACTACCAGGAGGCCATTTTGGAGGCTGGCTACCACAGCCTGAACTTGCCTTTGTCTGTCTTGCTGATTACAAACACGGACCCCAGTGCTTGTTGAATAGTAGAAGCTCTATAAATAGTGACTGAAGCCAAAAGATAAAGGAAAAAAGATAAACGGGGGGGGGGGGGGGGGGAAGAAGAGAGAGAGAGGGAAGGAGAGAAGAAAGGAAGAAGCAGAGAAAAAAAAAGAAAAAAAATATTTCTTCACCTGTATCCCTGGCAGAATTATTGGCTGCTTAAGGATAGGGACTGGGATGTTCTTCAAAAAATCATTTTAGCTGAATCAGTTTGTTTCTAGCTTAGCACACACTAGAATCTTAATGGATGTCAGTTGATGAATGATTGAATGTATGAGTGATGAGTACATGAATGAGTACTGAATTAAAGCAAATTTGTCTGTTTTCTGACTTTGAGCAAAAGCTCACTGAGGGCTAGAACTGGATGATTTCCTGCTTTACCCTTGTTATGCCTATGATGGTATTGAGCTCACATTAAGCCCCTATAAATATCTTCATTGAATGAATGTGTGAATAAATGAACAGGTCATAGAAATCGCTATCTAATGAAGCTTTATACATATTTTATGTAATTTGTATAGTGCAGGAATATAGTATACCAGCACAAAAGCCCAGTTTCTCTCCTTCCTTTTCATCTCTGTCTAAACAGCAAAATAGTGGCTGGTATGTTCATAGAATATATCAATTTTTGGGGGAGGGGAAGGAAGGTTGTCTCTGCTGTTTGCAAAGTAAATGTGCTGCTCTTAAAAAGTGTCTACAAAAGGATTCTCAAATGTAGCTTCTAAGTTCACTTGCATTATAAATTGAGATGCTTCTTTTAGTCCAGGCCTTTAAAGTTTATTTTCTGTAAAGGAAATGGTGGTTCTTTATTTTTGTGTAGTACTGAATAGTTTACAGAATACTTTCATATTCGTTTTTTCATTTAATCCTTAGAGTAACATTATGGGATGGGTAATATTATCCATGATTTTTAAGTTTAAGAGGCTGAATTTTTGCTAGGTTGTGATTGTCCAAGATCACATTATTTTGGATGTAGCAGAGCTAGAAAGAGAACAAAAACCACTCTTCCAATTCTCAAAATTTCCCCTTTAACAGAAAAGTCACAATACATGTGTGTGTGTGCGCGTATCATTTCTTTCCATATCCTGAAAACTCTCAGAAGTTTCCATTTTATTTTAAAAAATGTGGTCCAATGTCATCCATAGCCTTGTTAAGAGAATGACTGAAACAGCAGACAACAGTAGTAAATCTAGAAAGTAGGCAGTTTGTGTCAAAAAGGTCTGGGGACAAATGCAAATATCTCAGCTGGAGGGCAGAGGCTGTCTTTGGACAGAAACTGTTACAGGTAGGTGGGAGGTGAGTTAAGATAGTCTGGTAGGAAACACTCTACCTCAAGATATTGACTCAAATATAGAGTTCTTGCCTTTTTTGGAAAACAGAAAAAAGAAATAAACTCACACAACTTAAGAACAAGGAAGTGCATTGCATAATTATAGGGAAATCGCCCATAAATAAAATGCTGGAATTACAGCCAAGCCTCAAGAAACCCAGAAAACTATCAGCCATCTCTTCTCTGTCCTTGCTCTGTTTCTGAACGCATATGGGAGCTCATCTTTTCTTCTCTTGAGAATTTTTTTATCCCTTTTTTCTTAAATTGGTTATTCCTATTCACTCACTTATAGCAAATGATTCATATATTTTCTAGTTGGCAGTCTGTGCTCCCCATGACATTTCTGCTTAGGTTTCTTCAAAGTATCATAACCATTTAGTGTCCAGATACCAAAAGCATAGAAGAGTAAATACGAGTAGTTGGTCTTGGGCAAGTGTTTGCTTCTGGTCCAAGTTGTCATGATCAAGAAAAGAGATGACATAGTATGAATATCGAGTCCATGATTGTAGGCTGTATGGTTCTCTAAGAAGAAAGTATGGATGTTGAGAAAATGAATACAACTTCTGGTTCATTGAAGACCTTATAAAACCAAAGCTAAGATAAGCAAAACCAGGATACAGTTGAAGAGCACTAGATGCAGGATTAAAGCATGATCATTAGCAGGAGGACTTAACATTGAACTTCTAAGCTACTTATCTAGGGATCCTTAAGATGGCTTTAAGTAGGCATAGAATTGTTCCTGGTCCCAGCTTGTGGTACAATGGAACTGAGAGTGGGGGTGAGGAGTCTTAGCTGAGAAGACTGGAGTGCTTCAGGGGTAGAGAGTCAAGATCATTAGGCTTTTTAAAGCCAGGAGAGCCAATTCCTTATCTGCGTTAAAGCTTTTCTAAGACGAAAATTTTGGCTTTCTGGGTAGACCCAACAGGTAGGCCTGACTGCCTTGATAAAAATAGCAACATTAAAATCCCCAGGCAGCTTATGGAGCTATACTTGTCATTGAAGAAGGCAGAAAACCAACATCTGAGGAGCAACTGCTATGGGCCAGGTACTTTTCCTACGTTATTTAATTCTTCCATAGCAATCCTCTGAAGCAGTCATTAATATCACCCTTATTTTACAGAGGAGGAAATGGATTAGGTAATAAACAAACAACACTCTGCTGCTCAAGCTACCAGGCAGTCTAAGCCCTTTTTAGCTTCAGCTCTTCCCCATCTCTCTTCTTTTTTCTTTCTCTTCTTTCTTCCCTTTTCTTTTTTTCTTCCCCTCTTTTCCTTTTCCTCCTTTTCTTCTTTTCCCTCCGCTTCCTTTTCCTTTCCATTCCATTTCATTGCATTTTTTTAAAGACTTTGTTTCTCAGTGCCTTTTTGGACTCCATATTTGCTACACTCTTTTAATTAATCAGATCTGTGAGTGTTTTGTTCTCTGCCATCACCTGCGATGTTGATGGTAATGCTAGACCCAGAATTACCTGTTCCTAGTTCCCTACTCTCCCTATAGAACTGCCCATCCCAGGACACTTGAGTGGCTTTTTTGACCCAAGCGCCATTGTCCTGAAGGTAATGGTAACTGCCCATTGCTGTTACCATCATAGTCGCTATTTACCACTGTCATGTTATGGAGCCTCTTTTACTTTTTGGCAGTCAACAGTTAGCATTTCTTTTTCAAACTTGAAATGCCCAAAGCCCTCCTCATTATTAGCACAAGGGTCTTAAGACTCACACTTTCACTCCAGTCAGATTTGGGCCCAAATGTGATTACAGTGAGAGCAATTGTGATGATAAATCTGGCCAGCTCCTCTGTAACTCAATCAGTTGGACACTAACAAAGGGAATTGGTAAGGGCTTCAGGGAAGAGTCAAGACAGCAATTAAGGGGCTGGCCTTTAAAGACAATATTGGAAATATTTAAGCCTTTACATTTGGGTCTGGTGGCAGAGAAAAAAAGGTTATGATCCCATAGAACATGCTGAAGAGTAATTTCTCCCGTGCTATGGGAGCCTCTGTGAGATTGGGGTAGGAGTCCACAATGGCGCTCTAAGACGCTGTCTGTGGGTTTTCCCTTGCTCCCCCCCATCTCCTTTAAAAAATCATAACATCATGACAATATTATTACTGTTGTTAGGAAAAGGAGACAACAAGCTAGAGTTCCTTTCTTATCCCACACAACTCTTGCTCTCATATCCTCTGCTCCACCAGCATCTCTGTAACCCAATGAAATGTAGATGTTTCAGTCCTCATTCTATGTAAACTTTCTACATTCGACACTCTTATCCACTTCCTTTTCACCTTACTCTCCCGTTATTTTCCTCCTACTTTCTTGCATATTTTTTCCCTAGGGTTCTTTGGGTTATTCTCATCTTATATCTGACCTTCACATTGCTAACACTTATGTAGCGCTTAATATGTATCAGGCACTTGTCAAACCACCCTATATACATTATCTCAGCAAATCCTCCTAACAGCCCATGAGAAGTCATCCCAGCTTTACAGATAAGGAAATTGAGACCCAAGAAAGTTATATAACTCTTAGAGTAGGGGATCTGAACTTAGGAAATATAATTATGGCATCCTTGTTTTTGACAACTACACTAAACTGCTTCCGTTTATTGAAATTCCTCGTACTCTTGTTCCTAAACCTTCTTCTCTTCTCAGTCTGTACTTCCTCTCCAGGTAGTTGTGGCAATTCCTGTGGCTTAAATTACTATCAAAGGCCAATAACTCCCACAATTGTATTGATAATCCTGACCTCTCTTCTCACCCCTAGATATTTATATTCAACCATTACTAGCCATTTCCACGGAATACCCAACAGAGACTTCAAATAAAACATGTTCATATTTTTAAGACTCATTGTTCATCTCCTTGCCACCACTTGTCACAATTGCAGTTAAATAATTACTTTTGTAATTATTTGCTTCTGTCTTCTGTGTTAGAATGGAAACCTGATGAGAGCAGAAAACCTGTTTTGTTCATCTTGGTGGCTACAACTTCTATCACGGTGCCTGGCCTACTCCAGCTGCTCAAAACTCCTTTTTGGAATGAATAACTTTTTGAATGAGTGAATAGGAAATAAATTTTTAAAAGAAAAAAAGTCCTATTACACTTTTCATTTTAATATACAACTTTCTAATGTCAATCAATCCCTTGCATACATTTTAAATAAGTCATATTCATACTGAGTTACAACTTAGTATTCCCTTCTTTTCACCTAACATTAAATCTTTAAATAGTTTCCATATGTATTTTATTATGTTAATATTGCATGTGTTAAATAACAGTTCTCTATACTGTTGGCAAAGATTTCCTCCCAACATTTAATTAATATAGGCATATTTGTAATAAACGTTTTTATGCACACAGCTATGTTGTTCTTGTGAAATATTTTCTTAAAATAAATCCCTAGAAGTATTCCAAGTTTAAATGGCATGAACATTGTTATGTGTGCTGACATATATTATAAAATTACTATAAAAGATGGTTGCATTGACACCACTTACAGCAATAGATGAGGTTTTGATTAGTATTGGCAACAGCATCTCAGTTTCTGAATGCAAACTTGGATGAATTGCAGAATAGCAGATGGAATGTTTTTTTATGTACAAAAGAATCTTACTCCTGGCCCAATTATGTTATCTTTGTACCTGTCATTTAAAATATTTTTATTGTGATAAAATATATGTAACATTAAATTTACCATTTTCATAACTTTAAAGTGTAATATCAGTTGCATTAATAACATTGTATAAGTAACATCACTGTCTATTCCAGAACTTATTCGTCATCTCAAATAGAAACTCCCGTACCCATTAAATAGTCACTCCCCATTTCTCCCTTCCCCTACTCCCAGGCCCTGGAAACCACTAATCTGCTTTATGATTTGCCTATTCTGGATATTTCATATAAATGGAATCAGGTGTTCAAACAAAAAAAATGTACATATTCATGGCAGCTCTATTCACAATAGGGAAAAGCTGGAAATGACCAAAATGTCCATTAACAGATAATTGAATAAACAAAATGTGAGATGTCCATACAATGGAATATTGCTCAGCTATAAAAATGAATGAAATACTGATATATTCTACAATGTGGATGAACCTAGAAAACATTATTCTAAGTTTAAAAACATAGATATTCACCTCTTTTATACTTCATCAAACCATTTTAACAGTGTACATCAACACAAACAGCTTAAGAAGATGAAATACATTTGAAAGGAACAAAAGATGCAGCAAAAAAATACAGCCTAAAACACTCACTTTCTAGGACTGAGTTTATGCTAATTAAATTTAAGCATTTATTGAGTACTACTGGGAGTCAGACACTATTCTATCTGCTAATGCTATAAACTGAATAAAAAACAGCCCTGATTTCAATAAAATGATGTACTAGGAAAGATATAAACATGTCAATAAATAACTAACATGTTTAATATGAATAGTGTGTCACGCAGAACAATATATTCTGTGTTGTGAGACCCAGATGAGGGAAAAACTAATTCTATCTGGAAAAATCAAGGAAGGATACAGAAAGGAGGTATCATTTTTGTTTGGTCCTGAACTTTCAGTAGGGATTGTCAGGCAGGGAACTGAGGTACAAGTGTGTTAGGGCAAGGAAGGGTAGAAAAAGAAAATGACTTTAACCTTCCCCTTCCTTTATGCTGACTCAGATCTCTATGGGTCTCACAATCAGCAATCTATGTTCCCATAAAGTGATACCACATCGGTACAAAAGTGATTGCCGCTTTGCCATTACTTTCAATGGGAAAACCGCAATCACTTCTGCACCAGAGTAATATCACTTTATCACGACAGTTTTGAAATAAGCTGAGAATAATTTTGATTTTATTTTTACAAAAAGACAACTAGAACCTTGTGGATGCTCGATGACAATAATTTTTTAATATTAGTAATATCAATATTAATTGACATTAATAACATGTTCAATGCCACATTTTTGAGTACATTTTCATTGGTTTCTAAGATGAAATAGGTTATAGATTTAATGATCCATTGAAAGGGAAACACTTTACTGCTTGTCAGAATTATAACAATTTTAATTCAAAACACTCTGTCTGGTCCTTTGAATGAATGATAGAGTGAGTCTACCATCTCTGACTCTGAATGCTCATAGTACAGAATGAGTACCCAAAACATGCAGTAGATGTGCTACTGTGCCTCCCTCCTGCTTCATGACAGGTATGTCTAATTAATAATTACGGTCTTTGCTGATGAGCGCAGACAAGCCTCTGAATGCCTATTCATTTGGCAGCCATACCATGATTAATCAGCAGCAATTGATAAAATTCTATTGCTATGTCTGTCAGAGAGAAGACTATATTGGGGTTGGGAGTCAGAAGTTGTGGATTTGAGGCTTAATTCTTTCTTTAGCAAGTTAAGTAACTTCTCTGAGCTTCAGTTGCTTCAGCAGGAAAATGCTATTAATATCGACTTTAAGGGTTGTTGTAGGAGGATTGAATATAGTCACATGAATTAAAGGGCACAGCTCCAGTAACATAGTAGGTGCTCAGTAAATAAGTGTAGTAAAACCAGAATCCTTTGACTTGCCTAGTAAACTTCTTTCTGCATCTTGCTTCAATGCATCTCTTCCTGTCCAAAAGAGAAATGACAGTTGTTCCTATTATTGGCAGTGTTGCTGCCATTCTTGCTTTTACCCAAAGGAAAAAACACAGAGCCATTTTCTGCGTCCTCTCTTTCAGCCTTTGTCACTAAATTCTGCCAATTTATTTGAAGCAACTCTAATTCTTTTCCCTCTTTTGAGCTGACCGAACACTGCCCTGACACTGATGTTGGTTCATAACTATATGCCTGCATTATTTCGTCAGCTTACTGTTTTTCCTTCCTCTATTCCGAGGTTTTTCAACCTCTGCACTATTAACATTTTGGGCTGGATGAGTCTTTATTGTGAAGGGTGCATCTTAGGATGTTTAGCAACATCCATGACCTCTACTTACTAGATCCCAGGAGCATTTCCTCAGTTGTGATGACCGAAAATGTCTCCAAACATTGCCAAATAGTTTCTGGTGGGTGGAGGAGGAAATACATTTTCCTCAGTTGAGAATCATTGCTTTAATATTATTGTTTTAAATCATTTCACCAAGCTGAGAGATTATCAATCAATGCTATTTTTGCTATGATATTTCTTCATTTCAAGAACTGTCAATAGATTTCTATTTCCCAAAGATGTTAATACTTTGTCAAGTTTATCAATAATTGGCCCTAATTATTTTTCTTTGAACTAGAACTTTTTAAAGTTTAATGCACCCATTAATCATCAAGTTATCTTTTTAAAATGCAAATTCTGCCTTAGTAGGACTGGGTGAGGCCTGAGACATGGCATTTGAAAAAGTTCCTAGGTGGACTTGATGCTGCTGAACTACAGAGAATTTTGAATCACAAAGCATTGAAAGACCTCAACCAAGTGCTTCAGTACCTGCTGAGTGTTCATAAAGGACCAGGTCCTGCTTAAGAGGAGCTCACAGAACAGCAGAAGGGAGAGAGAAATAAGCAAGTAACTATAATAAAAGTTGATACTTGTTATCATTGAAGTAGGATTACAAAGATATGAAGATGCAAGTAAGGGAGAAATTCATCCTACCTGGGGCTGATAGGTGAGGGATAAAGAGGAAATACCTGCAATGATTAGAGAAAACTTTGATATGGAAGTACTCCTTGATTTGGGCCTGTAAAATAGGTAGGTGTTCTATCAGGTGGAGAGGAAAGGGAGGTACCTTTCCTGGAAGTGAGAACAGCATGATCAAAAGCAGAGAGACATAAAAATACAGGAACTGTGTTCAGTGTGGCTAGCACCCAGGTTGGGACTGAAGAGGCTCTGTAAACTGCCTTCAGAAGCCTCTTGTCTGTCATACTATGTATGTGAGATTTATTATGTTAGCCAGAGGCTTTTTAATTAGGAAAACAACATGATCAGGCGTTTGTGTTTGAAAGACCATGCTGACGGCTGTGTGGATGGTGGGTATAATGTGGAACATCCAGGAGTCAAGCCAAGCTGCTAGAGGTGAGCGTCTTAACTAGGATGAGAGCAGCGGAGGCTGTGGTGAGCTGGAGCTGACTCACACCAGCCCACAAGCGTCGATGGGGGGCGTCTCTTCCCAACTCCACATGTAATCATGGTGGTAGCTTGAACTCAGCCACAGTGGGAATATACACCATAAAAAGTGGCAAATGCCAGAAATAGTTCCCTGAGAGCCAGTTGTTAAGCATTTATTAGCACACCACTGTGTGTCACTGAGGAAACCAGGTGTTATAGCCACCTGGAGGTGATTTATTAGATGTGTTACAATGAAGAACAAGAATACATCACAGATAACATGCCCTTATTGGGCAATTGAGTTGATTCATTTATTCACACAATGCATATTGATTGAGGACTCCCTATATGCCTGGCATTGTTCCAAATACCTGTCCTTGTGGAGCTTACATTCTAGTAACATGGTGTCATTAACTGAGAAAAGCTGCGGGCAGTGGAAGATACTTTAGTCTGGGATACGGATGGTATCCAGAAGCAGTCTGATATGGTTTGGCTGTGCCCCCACCCAAATCTCCTCTTGAATTGTAGTTCCCCTAATCCCCACAAACCATGGGAGGGACCTTTTAGGAGGTGATTGGATTATGGGGGCAGTTCCCTCATGCTGTTCTCGTGATAGTGAGTGAATTCTCACAAGATCTGATGGTTTTATAAGGGGTTTTACCCCCCACTTCACTCCGCATTTCTCCTTCCCGCCACCAGGTGAAGGACATATTTACTTCCACTTCCGCCATGTTTGTAAGTTTCCGGAGGCCTCCCCAGTCAAGCTGAACTGTGAGTCAATTAAACCTGTTTCCTTTATAAATTACCCAGTCCCACGCAGCGTGAGAATGGACTAATGCAGAGTCTTTCAGGATTAATAGAGAGTCTTTCAGTCATAAATGTACAGCCATATCCTGTGCTATACTTTCTAGAACATTTCACATACAATTCTAATTGTTTACAATAACTTTGTAGGGCAGATGGGAGAGGTGGCTATTGCTCAGATGGGAAAAACTGAGACTCAGCTATTTGAAGAGATTTGCTCAGAATCACGGAACCAGTTAGTGTCGGAGTCAGGATTTGAGTCCCGGGTTTTTTGACAATTAGCGTAGTCCTCTCTGCACAGTGCCCATTCTACTGTCTGCTCAATCACCATTATACAAATGACCACTACAAATTATATGATGGGACCATCATGGAGACGTTCGCCTGCATGCTGATGCCATTTTCACCCTCAAAGTGCTTCCCCGGCTGTGATCTCGGTTCCTGCTCACAGCCCTAGGTGCTACTCCATGGTGCTCATTTGGGCTTGTTGCTAGGTGCAGCTGAGCTGAGAGTCACAGGCTTCGTGCTCCCTGCTGTAAGCCATGGTTGCTCTGATTATGCTAATAGTGGTTTTGCCTGCTGTTGCTATCAGAGACAAATCTCTCCCATTCCTGTTTCTGCTTCCCTTCCCCTGTGCCTGCTCCTCATTCCTTTCCCCTTTCCCCTGTGCCTGCTCCTGATTCCTTTCCATCTCACTAATTTCTCTCTCAAAATGATACACTGTTACCTCAGGGATTTACTAAATAATAATAAAGAATAAACAGTAAAAACAGGTAGCAGTAGACCTATATTTGTTGAATGATGAGTACAGTATCTATAAATACATTCTAAAAATAGAAAGACTGGTTCAAAATTGTACTACAATATTATACATATTAAGTTCATAATATTATAATATTGAAAGAGGGAAATGTAAGGTGTGATACAATGGATTTAGAAAATGGGGGCTCCAATTGCTCAAGAGTCAGGAGTTAATAAAACCAAATACTGCTCATGCCTGAGATAATTAAATGCTTTTCTGTAGGCATTTGGGTGAACACCCAGACAGAACAGGAACTATTTTCCAAATGGCATATCACACTAACTTTCCAAAGTGCAGCTACTTTCACATAACTAGCTTTCCCTTTTTCTTTTGTAAAAGCATTTTTGCGTGCACATGAGTATATGTCTGAATATATATTTATATATGAGACTATATATATAGATATGAGTGTATCTAAAGCAGCTACAGTAGTGTTGCTTGGCTGAGTAGGAGGTGATACAGGACTGTGCTATTAGTGAGCGGGAGGTAGGAGGTGGCTATGGCTGATGGGCAGGCGTGTGAGGTAATCGCAGGGTAATACTGTCTGCAGGTATTTTTAGATGACACCAGAATGAGAGGATGTTGGTTGGTGGTGATGGTCTTTCTTCTTCTAGAACACAGTGATGAAACACACATAATAAGAACATAAGGCTTGCCAATTTGGAGCAGACCTTTTGTCCATCCAGCCTAAACTATCGATGACAGAGTCATCAACAGCTGTGTTGTGGGAGAGTGAGTTTTTAATCTTGCTTGGCATCCACCATAAATGTTAGGGACTATGCCCTCGAAATCCTGGGTTTCCCTTAATAAGTCACTGTAGATGTGTCATCTTTTAATCTATTTCAATCTTTTAAATAAATGTTGGCTTGGGCTATTTCTTGGGGAAGAAAGTGTTTCTTGGTTTGGCAAAGTTTGCTCTCCACTGCGTCAGGCAGAACGTCTTTAAATTATCTTCAACTTACTTGTTTTTTCTTAAGCTTTAAGGGGGCACATACGTTATTTAGCTCTAAAATTCATTGCATTTTGTAGGATTCTAGCTTATCATCATGTTTTCCCTGTGAGAAATATACCAACTGTAATCAAATGAGATTATGAAGATGTAAGTGTTCTGGAAACTGTAAAATTTCTGTAAAGTTACTGTCATTTTACTCATGATCAAGGAATCTTCCCCAACTCACATCCATTTTCCAGATCCTAGTCATTTTGTCAGATGACTACCTACTAATGTACATTGTTTTAAAATTTAAATGCTACATTCAATGATGGAAGCTCTTTAGGATCTACATCCTTGAGAGGAACAAGATAATTAAAAATACTCATTGGGACAAACCAGCCTGAACTTTCTCACATTACA
Source organism: Rhinopithecus roxellana (assembly GCF_007565055.1). NCBI lineage: Eukaryota > Metazoa > Chordata > Mammalia > Primates > Cercopithecidae > Rhinopithecus > Rhinopithecus roxellana. The sequence continues at coordinate 28,939,241 of NC_044563.1, forward strand.
TCTGCCATTCCTGTTGAATATGGGCAAGACCGAGTCTTTTTTATCTGGAAAGCCAATATCTGAGATATAGGTTTAAAAGCTCTTTCTCATTTTCTTTTACTATGAGAGTATTATAAAGTGTGCCTGGAAAATGTAAACCAATATTCGTATTAGAATAGCACTTTAAAAAGCAAATTGCTCATAAATATTAGTTGTCAAAGTACCCTTAAAGAAATTTGATGTATTGATATACTTTTACATTTAAATATTGCTTGTTTTTGCATGCAATCCTCCTATAACTTTGCCAGAGTTATAATTTGTGTGTGTGTGTGTGTGTGTGTGTGTGTGTGTGTGTGTAATTTACTTGCAAGACTTGTTTTAGGCCCTGAATGTCTCTTGCTGGGTTTCCCATCTCAGTAAATGGCACCTGGTTCCAAAGAGTTACTAGTGCAAAACCTACAAGTCTTCCACTTTCATAGGCAATCAGTTTCCAGGTCCTGTATAGTCCATCCACTTTTCTCCATCTGCACTCCCACATCTTCAGTCCAAAGTCTAATCTTTTTACAGGTTCCAGCAATAGACTCCAACTAGTCTCTTTGTGTTCACTGTTGCTTTCCTCAATCCAGTCTCCAGCTAGAGTAATTTTTTTTAAATACAAATTTGATGACATTAATTAGATCCTTAAAAGGTTTATTCCTGCTTTTAGGTTGATGCCCATTACTCTTACAACAGTGTGTAAGGCTGACAGGATCTGTTCTATATTCTGTTCTCCACCTTTTCTTCCCTCAGATACCAAGTTACTCCAGCCCCATAGACTTTCTCTCTTTCTTCCATTGTGTCATTAAACATTGCTATCCCCTGTTTCTGGAATTCTCATCTCGTCCTCTGCATGAGGCATGCCCTGATATACATGGGCACACACACATCCCTGTAGTCTTTACTGAGTTGTCTCCTACTCACTGTTTCAGGAACTTAGGAAGCCTGTGTTGACCACTCAGTTCCCAAGACCTCCAGACTTATATCTTCCAAGTCTTATCTGCTAATATCCCCTTTCTAATTTTCCATTAAAATACCCAGAGCAATTCTAAATATATAGTTTCTCTGTGATTCATTTATGTCTCTCTTTCCTTCTAGACCATAAGCTCAGTGAGGGCAAATAACTCCTCTGATTTACTGCTGTATCCCTAGCACTTAACGTTGGTCCTCATTCATTATGGCCGTCCATTCAATAGTTATTCATTGGATTGACAAATGATTGTTCTGTAAATATTACAGTGGTCTCTTCTAATGCAATCTCTTTCTAATTGTTTTTTTTTTTTTTTTTTTTTTTGAGGCGGAGTCTCGCTCTGTCCCCCGGACTGGAGTGCAGTGGCCAGATCTCAGCTCACTGCAAGCTCCGCCTCCCGGGTTTACGCCATTCTCCTGCCTCAGCCTCCCGAGTAGCTGGGACTACAGGCGCCCGCCACCTCGCCCGGCTAGTTTTTGTATTTTTAGTAGAGACGGGGTTTCACCGTGTTAGCCAGGATGGTCTCGATCTCCTGACCTCGTGATCCGCCCGTCTCGGCCTCCCAAAGTGCTAGGATTACAGGCTTGAGCCACCGCGCCCGGCCCCTCTTTCTAATTGTTAAGGCACTCTGTAGTATCAAGCTAATCAAGTGGTTTTCTCTTTCAGGTAAATAACAAAGTCATGTGCCTCAGATTGCACCACCATCAACCTGTGAGAAAAGAATGTTAATATCACTAACTTGCACCTAGAAAACCTCAGTCATCCTAAATGACTATTTAAATCTTTCTCAGAAATACACAAGGACTACGGTATTTTACTGGAGAAAATTTTTACAAATTTTCTTAGGTCATTTGGCTTTCTCCTTCTACTATTTGCCTTGTCAAAAAATTTAGTTTGTCTATAGAATGGTCTTTAATTCAGGAATTACAACATTATTTAATATGCATAAATCAATCCATTTATTTATTTACTTATTTATATTTTTTGGTATTTATTCCCTGGACTGCTCAGCAGAATGTATTTCCTTCTCTCTTTTGGGGGTATATCTGTATTTATATCATCTATACTTATATCTATCTATATGAAATCTCTCTATATATTTATATAAAATAATTAAAATTATTTTTATAAAATAAGTATACATAGATTTAGATATATTTAAATATACATAACATACATATTTTAAACTTACTGATTTATTTTTTGTAGAGATGAGGTCTCACTATGTTGCTCAGGCAGGTCTTGAACACCTGGGCTTAATAAGTGATCCTTTCACCTCAGCCTCCCAGAGCACTGGGATTACAGGTGTGAGCCATTGTGCCCAGGGCTAAATCAATCCTTAAGTCCCTGGCACTTATTGTTTTGGAATATATAGGCTTAATATGCCCAGCATGCACATTCTCTCCTCAGAAGACTAAGTTCTTTGACACTGGTAAAGTGTTTTTTTTTTTTTTTTTTTGTTTAAACAAGGATAGGCCTTAAAGAGCAGTATATCAGTAGCTCTTGTCCCTTCAAGAGTCACATATTTGTTGCTGCCTTTTGGAGTTAACTCTTCCTGTCAGAACTAACAGCATACATGAGTGAATGAATAAAATGAGAAATGTATACATTTAGGCAAAAAAGCAAATTAGAAGGCAATGAGTTTATTGTTTTCTGTAGCCAAGTTCTAGAATCCCTAATTGCCCTTCTATTCTGTAAGTCTGCTGAATAAATACAACAGTTTCCTGGCCAGAATTAGATTAGTGATACTGAGTGGAGTCTTCTTCACCTGGCAGAACCTTCTTGACCCCAGCCAATAGAAGGGAGTTAGGATTATGTCTTCCCCAAGAGGACTTTCTAGTAATTGTGCCTGGAAGGGATGTTTTGACGGCAATAAAAACATTATAGAATTATGAAAATGATGATGAAATTTTTTAAGGAAAAAAGGTAGTTTCTAAATCTCCCCTAGGCATTTTGAGAAAATATTTTGGTATGTATTCTATGATGTCAAACTCTGGCTTCTTAATGATTAGTATAAATGGTCGTGAAGAGGCCAATTTTCTTTCTTACAGTAGCCACCAAGGTTGGCAGGATCCAGCCTGCATCCAAGAAAATTGTATTTTCAGGTCACCCCTTCCTTCCTGTTCCCATCTTCCTTTATGTTGTTGACTAAAGCTTGCTGAAATAAAACATTTATCAGGCCCCCAAACCAAAGCTACCTCTTCCATAAGAGAATTTTACTTTGGGTTGATATTTAATTAGAAGTGACAAGAAAATATTTAGTGGAAGGGACATGAAATTTTATGTCAGAAAACGTGGGTTTGAGTTCTGACTACTCCTACTGTGTGCACTGTCTTGGCCTGCTCCTTAGCAATTCTGATTTTTTTTTTTTCCCTAAAAGAAGACCAATGCTAGAACCTGTCTTACAGGGTTATTATAGTAAAAAAGAAATGTGATAATGGATATAAAAATGCTTGATAAACTGATAAAAAGTTCTACATTTGTTAGTTGCCATTGTCATTAATTAGCAACATAGACTGTTTATGCTATTGGCAATTACTAGGGCATCTGATCATAAATTTAGCATCAGCCAAATGCTCTCCAAAGACAGCTGACATTTAAATAAACATGTCAATTATCTGTGGAACTGGAGGCTTTATATTCTATCCCTATATTAAGTCAAGCAAATTATTTGAACTATATTATTTATATTATTCTGTAGAAATATCCTAGGTGACTTTTAGTTTATGATACTCTATGACTTTATAAAGATTTGATATTAAACTTATCCACTTAATGTAACCTTTCTCTATTTTTTGTAGAACTGGGGCTAAAGATAGCACCCATAATGCTGTTGTTAAACAGCATCCTTTTTGCTAGGATAAATACATTCTTTATTCTAAATGTAAATTTTGACTGCACCTAGATTTAAGTCCTTCCTTATGGCAGGAAATAAGACTGCTATCATTTCATGGCTTTTTTTTTTTTTTTTTGCATTTTTGTCAAATTTATTAGACTATTTAGAGCTAAATTTTGTGAAATTTAATGGAAAGTCTGACCAATCTATTCCTTGAAGTACACAGGAACATCTTTCCCTTGAAATTGCTCTTGGTGAAGGGAATACTTGGTTTTTCTTTAAGTCACATTGTATACTAGCCAGTAAGTTGCTTTCAGTCATTTTGGGTTCAGTGGAGTGTAAATCTTAAATACATAAATAACTGCAGTCAGGGCAAAGATGCTATATAATTCTGATTTCCTATGTCTTAATGAGTATATTCAATTCTATATCCCTTTGGGACCCAACCTGATGAATAGATAATTGCATTGTAGTTTACAATAGTAAGAGTGAGTAGTTATACAATAAAGCCTTACTACCTACGGCCCCCCCAAAAAAATCCACATATCAAAGAAGTGTCATGGTTGAGACCTTTCACCCTTTCAATTGCTCCTCCCCACTCGTCCTACTTTTCAAAATCACAAACATTTGGTTTTTCTTCTCTATGTCCATAGAATATTCACACTTAATACCTCTCACATCTCCTCATCTCTAGACAGGGGTCTTTTGACTGCATCCTGGCTCCTCTAGTGGCTTCTCTGATATCTAGGCTCCCAATGGGAGCCCAAGCGTAGGAGGGAGGCAACAGAGGATTGGGCTTATCCTACATGTCCTCCCAAGAGTCAACCTTTTTTTTTTTTTTTTTGGAGACAGTCTCACTCTGTCACCAAGGCTGCAGTGCAGTGGTGTGATTTCAGCTCACTGCAGCCTCCGCCTCCCAGGTTCAAGCAATTTTCATGCCTCAGCCTCCCGAGTAGCTGGGACCACAAGTGCGAGCCACCATGCCCAGCTAATTTTTTGTATTTTAGTAGAGACAAGGTTTCACCATGTTGCCTAGGCTGGTCTCGAACTCCTGAGCTCAGACAATCTGCCTGCCTTGGCATCCCAAAGTGTCAAGAGTCAGCCCCTTGAGCTGGACTTTCTTATCTTACTATCAATCTCCCAAGACCAAATTCTTTTAAGCACTTGTATTTTAAGAAAGATAAAAGATAATCTGATCCATCTTAATATGCCTTGAGGTTTGCATCTTACTGAGGCCAATTTTGTCAACTTTTTAGATTTTCCTTTCTTGTGTCAAAGGATTCAAGGTCCAATGAAGACCTATCTGTAAAAGAAGTGACATCCATCTGGTGTTTAAAGCAATAAAAAATATTATAACCAGATGTTTTAAAACTTAGAAAATTTTTATTTCATTTATTTCATTAAACATTTTGGAGCAACATATTAGACACTTGGGATACAAAATTTTATCAGTTATAGTTTTACCCTTAAAGAGTTTACTGGCTCATGGTTGTCATTGCTATTAGCACCTAGCTCAATACCTGACATATAATATGCAACCAAACAATGGTCAGTAAGTGACACTGACCACTCAGTGTCACTAATCAAATTCTGGCCAGGAAACTGTTGTATTTATTCAACAGATTTTCAGAGTAGAAGGGCTTAGGGATTAGGGATTCCATAACTTGCCTACAGAAAACAATATACTCATTGCCTTCTAATTTGCTTTTTTTGCCTAAATTTATACATTCCTCATTTCATTCATTCACTCATGTATGCTGTTAGTTCTGATAGAGTGAATTAACTCCAAAAGACAGCAACAAATATGTGACTCTTGAAGGGACAACAGCTACTGATATAATGCTTTTTAAGGCCTTTCCTTGTTTAAATGAAAAAAAAAATGGTTGCATATTATGAAAAAAGAATAAAAGAATTAGATGTTTAGATTTATGTAAGTTTTGCATTAGCATATCTATAGTATTTTACAGAAAAGGAATTGAAACCTGTATTCCTGTGTCTATTAAGTCTCTGGGTGTCCTATTTGAAAGTTTAATATTTCACTAGAATCTACGTTGAATATTACTTCCCCCAACAAAGAAATTTTCACACCATTCTGTCGGAACAAGGTCAACCCCAAATCCTTTTTTGTTGCTGTTGTTTTCTCTTAAACAGAATGGATGGGATAACAATCATTTTTGCAGTTTGCTTCTTTTCCACATGGCAAACATTTCTCCAAAACGCTCAACTGTTATTTCAGCTGCTTTCCAACTCGTCCAGTCTCTAGCAGTTAGGTCTGGGAAGTAAAATGAAACTCTTGAGCGTGATTCCTTGAGACTGTGTATTACTCCCTTGTCCATTCAATTATAAGGGGAAATGGTGTGATCATCAGGGCCAGGGAAGGTACATACAAAAGTACATTTTGAAGAATGTGACAGGTATATTTAAAAGAACAGTCTCACTTTCATGGAATGTTTCTTTAGCGATATAACAACTTAGAATCATAGAGTCATGAATTTTGAAGATAACTCAAAAACCAGATCATTTGGGAATTTACTTAGACTTTTTTAGATTTATTGTTCAGTTTTAGCAAGTGTCACTAGTGGAAATAATCAGTAAAAATAGAATAGGATGCTTCATGTAAGTGGTCCAAGCACATTCAGTTAAATAAACTTAGAGCACTACGTACTTTATTTCACTCACACCAGATTAGATTGCATTGCTTTTATATTCTGAGACAAAACTAAACTTTGTTGAAACAACATCCCGTAAGAAGTAGCTGCCTTCTTGGTTTTGCCCTCTCTGGGCAGCATTATTTTTACTGTAGTAATTAAACAGTGGTTATTTCATCCATTTCAGATGTAAAGATGCTTATGTCTGGCATGGTTTTGAACACAGGATTTATGAGGGCAAAAAAACAAACTGTGTATACATAAATGAATCTGTGTGTTGGAATGAAATATTTGTGTTTGTAGTTACACAGTACGCTTAACTAAAATTTACATCCAACAGTTGCAAAGGCTGTAGAGGGCTCATCTTCTTTGTAATTCATACCTTCTCAAACCACAGCTCTGAATTTTATTTATAGAAATGGCTTCATATTTTTATTTTTAATTACTCAAAGTTTACCTTTGTTTAAGTTCCTGTCTCATGCGGTTAAGAGCGTGATCTTAAGTACCTTGCTTGGCTTGGCCGTTTATAATACTAGCCATGTGATGTTTGGCTAGTTATTTAACATCTAAGTTTCTTCCTATATGCAAACTGGGAATCCTTATAACACTTAGTTTATTGTGTGGTTGTGAGAATTAATGAGTTGGTGCATGCTCTTAGTTCATTGCAGCATTAAGTGTTAACTGTTGCTATTATTACTATCTGTAGAAAATTGATGAGATTGTGTTGTAAGGATGCCTTCCCAAATGTCTATCATTTGTTATTTATGACTGTGAAAATGATCTGAGCAGCCCAGGGGTGTCCTCTCTCATGGTCTTACACTATGGTTTTTGTTCCATGAGCTACCTGTGGACCTCTATACTTATTTGAGCCTATCCTTGGGTAATTTAGTATCATAATATATTTATAAAATTATGAATCATTTTGTGTTTATGAAACTCTGTGTTCTGTGGACAAGATACCCTCTTTTCAGAGAAGCTATGTTAGTCACATGGGACATTTTTATTTAACTCTCTATCTAAAAGAGAGTCCTCCATACATAGCTAGGTGGTTAAGTTGCTATTGTAACGAAGTAATAGGTTTGGACATCTGCTCCACAGTAGATACTCAGTTTAGGTCATTTACTGACCCTGCATTCAGTAGCCTTCTGTCTTGGTGTTCGCCAAGAAAGGCAAACTTTCTATTATTTGTAATGATTTGCTATGACAAAACAATGCCTCCCTACACTCACCTGTACGTTCTCCAAAAACTCCTCCCTTATTCCACTGAAATTCAAACTGCACTGAATTACTTAATTCCTCTTAGATTAAAGCTGATTTATTCTTTCAAGGACTCCTAGGGTATGGGAAGGACATTGGGGATATGGGGTAAGACAGTTTATTTTTAAATTTTCAGGAACCCCTAATCTGCAGTCTCTCTTCCACTCCCTCTTTATCCCATTATTCTTGTCATTTCTGGGAACATTGTGGATGCTAGTTTGTGTTTGTGCATAAAAAAAATAGTAGTCAGGAACTGACCCTTCTGCCATATTAGCTGGGTCCATTCCCTTCAATGTGGAAATGGGGCCGTTGAGGGAAGAATGGCCAGTGGTTGAACTGAAGCTCCTCTGGAGGTGAATTTAGACTATCGTAACAAGCTAAAAACACATTTCCAAAAGCATATCTGAGAAGCAAGTTTACATTTATGGTACAGTGACTTGTTCTGGGCCATATACCCACTGGAGTCACTCAGGGCATACAATGTTCAGTTATCTTTGAGACGGAAATCTCTCAGGGATTGGAAAGCCTCTAGGCCAATGTACTGAGTCAGGATTGATGTAAGCACTGTTATAGGACCAAGAAGCAAAGATGTCCTTCTATTTATTATTTCTAAGGTGTTAAACAGACACAAGGTATATCTACAAATTTCTTTGAGATGAGGCTTTCTCTTCCTTGGACTGCTGCTGAGATTGCTAACGGTCAACATCCTTCAGCTGCTTAGAAACTCAGTTGATTGAATGGTTCTTTGAGGCACTGGCTTAAATGTTTCTGAAGTCACATCTTTGGCTTCATCTTTTGTTTTCCTGAAAGTGTCCTGGATTTGATCTTTGTCCGGAAGATGTTTCTTAATTTTAGTATCATAAATTGTCTGGAGAGACTGAGAATTTTCAAATCCAACAATTCTTGGCTCCTTTTCTAATCAGTCCTTCCTTTGGCTTTTCACTCTCTGCTTGCATTTTACTATAAACAGCAGAAGAAGCGAGGTATCCCCTTCAACACTCTGCCTGGAAACCTCCTCAGCTACATCACCCAATTCATTAGGTATGTTTCCCTTTTCTCATGTTATCAAAGAGGACAGTGCTTCTAAACTTCCTGACATTATATAACAAGCATCCCATTCCCCAAGTTCTAGTAATAGTTTCCTCACTCTGCTATAAGCTCTCACCTTCAGCCTCCACAGAGCCTTCTAGTAGTGGACCCTTAAAGATGCTTCAGGATTTCACTGACATTTTTCTCACATTCTCTCCAGCTGCCATCTACTGTCCATTTTCAAAGCCATTTTCATAATTTAGGCTTATGGTAGCACATAATTCTTTGTACTGAAATCTTCATTAGTTATCTGTTGCTGCATAACAATTTATACTAAAACTTAATGGCTTAAGCAATAATAATCATTGTCTCATAGAATTTCTGCGGGTCAGGATCCAGGGACAGCTTTGCTGTTTGGTGCTGGCTCAGAGTCTCCCATTAGGTTACAGTAAAGATGCCAGTCTGGACTGCGGTTATTTGAAAGCTGAACATGGCCAAAGGATCTGCTTCCAAGCTGGCTCAATTAAATGACTTGTTGCTGGAGGCCCCATTTCCTTCCTACACATACCTCTCCATACTGCTGCTTGAGTCTACTCATAACATATCAGCTAACTTCTCCAAGAGAGTGTGATTCAGGTGAGAGTAAGGCAGAAGCCATTAGGCTGTTTGTGACCTAGCCTTGGTAGTCACGTATCATTATTTCTGCAATAATCTAATGGTTACACAAATCAGCCCTATTTATTATGGGAGGAGTCCCTCCCATAATAAAGGTGTGAATATTAGGATACAAAGATATTTGTGAGACATCTTGAAGACTGGATACAGCAGGAGGTAATCCAGAGATTAGCGAGTTTTGGAAGCCAAGCAGTGGTGTGCTAATAAACCAGCTCTCTAAAAAAATAAAACAAAAATATCCTGATCATAGTGTTTTCGTGATGTAAATACTCTTACTGTGTTCAATTTTAAGCTACCAATGGTTTAATAACAGGCTTGCAAAATTCCCAAATACTTCAAAATTGATTCTCATGAGTTAGCAAGAGCCAACTCCAGCACACAATTGCCTCCAGGGCCAGAAGGGAAGGAGGCTATGTTCTTGGGGGCTAGGGATTAAGGCTCCTTGAGGAAAGCTGAAACTCCAGTGGGCTTGTCAAGTGCCAGTTGGAGACTTATGGAAGAACCTCAAGAGCTGATTGAGGAGCTGGTGATATAGGGACCTCAAGAATGCAGGCAGCAGGAGTTAGCTCTTTGCAACTTTGAGCAAAAAAAGGAAAGAGGTGCAGAAGGACTGCCTCATTTTGATGGCAAAAAAATGGAAGAGTTTGAAAAAATCTATGGGGACAGAAAGCATATCAGTAGTTGACTGAGGATGAGAACAGAAATTAACTATAAATGGGTATGAGGGATCTTTCTGATATGATGGAAGTATTCTAAAACTGGGTTTTGAGAATGGTTACACAACTCTGTAAATTTACTGAAGCTCTTTTTTTAATGGAACAGCTAAGATTCTATCGAAATCTCTAATTCCACCAGACCATGTAACTATGTGGTATCAAAAAAAGAAGAGGTTGCCCATTGTACTGGGTTTGGTATTTTAGCCTTTAAGGAGGCCCCAATGATCTCTACCTCTTGGTATTTACATTCTTGTTTAATATCTTCCCTTTGAGTGTGGGCTTGCTTCTAACCAAAAGACTATGACAAAAGTGAGGTGATGTTACTCCCTTGGTTATGTTACATTACATAAGATTTCATCTTACTAGCAAACTCATCTCTTTGTCTTCAAAGTCCCTTCCTGGCTTTGAAGAAGAAAGCTACCCTGAATCCTATAGTCAACACAAATGCATTGTGTCAACAATATGAATGAGCTTGGAAGTGGCTTCTTCCACAGTCAAGCCACCAGATGGGAATGCAGCCCAGCTGACACCTTGATCACAGCCTGTAAGATGCTGAGCAGAGGACTCAGTTAAGCTCTGCCTGAACTTTTGACCCACAAAAATATGACAGAATAAATGTGCACCTTTTTCAGATGCCAAGTTTATGATAATTTTTCATGACCACAATAGAAAAATAACAAAACATTCTTTGAATATAGATATATAAAAATTATGGTTATATTTATGTTCAATATTTATGCTGTCATAATTTTGTGAACACATTTTTGCAGGTGAATGATATGGTGTTTACAGTTACATTTCATTTATTTCAAAATTTTTATTTTCCAGGATTATTGATTTTCTTTGATTTGCTTTCTATATACCAATCACTAATTCATCATCAAACTCTCTTTATAAGTGTAACTCTGTTATAAATATGGTCAAACACATGAGGCAAACTCTCCACTTAATTGTTGCTATTGAGAAGTTTAATTCCATTCTGATTCTGTCTCCTCATCCCCACCCCAGAAAACTTTTCAGTTATCTTCATCTGCTGAGTTCTGAACTTTTATGATGATGTGTTACAGTGGTAGTTCTCTTTTATTCATTGTGTTGGGCACCTAGTAGGAACTTTCAATGAGGAAACGTATGTTAGTTCTGGAATGTTTGTTTTATATTCTCGCTTTCTCTCTCTTTTTTTGGAAGGGGTAATGTCCTCCTCTATGTTTTCTCCTCAAGTGGGAAGACCTTCACATCCTGTTTTAGCTCTAGATTTCTCTTTCTTGCCTTCTCAAAGACTTCATTCCTACAATTATATTCTGGGGCTGAGGAGTGCAAATTAAGTTACTTATCTGTTTTCCTCTTTAGGTTTCAGTATTTTAGGATCTGTTGAATCAGTTATCACTCATCCATCTGCCTTCCAGCTTCCAAAATGTTGCTGTATTCTCCTCTTCCTTTCTTTTTTTTATTTTTGTGAGCTTAGCCCTTTTAAAAAGATCACTTTACTGTCATTTCAGTGTATTTTTGGGAAAAGGGGAATATAAACTCTTTGTTCATTCTAATATCTTTAACCAGAATCTGACCTCTCTACATTTTACTTTCCTGTTATCCTCTAATAATAGTCCTATGAGGTAAGCAGGGCAGATATCATTGTCCCTCTATTATTGATAAAACACTCACGATTCAGAGAGCTTCTTAAAGGAGTTGTTTGGAGTTACTAAACAGGCTGAGAAATATTAAAATCTCAGTAGCTATAGTTTGTTGTTCTTTCCATGTATAGCACATTGCTTCCCAATTCTGGCCAATAGACTCAAAGGTTAGTAAATTTGGAAGTGTTGTTCTATTCCAGTGTTTTCTAAAATGTACACCAAAGAACACTAGTCCCAGGAGAAGCTTTTTAAAAAAATATTCCACAATCAATATGGTGAAACCCCATCTCTATAAAAATACAAAAAAAAAAAAAAAAAATAGCTGGGTGTGGTGGCACGTGCCTGTAATCTCAACTACTCAGGAGGCTGAGGCAGGAGAATCTCTGGAACCCAGGAGGCAGAGATTGCAGTGAGCTGAGATCGCACCACTGCACTCCAGTCTGGTGATAGAGCAAGACTCTGTCTCAAAAAATAAAAAATAAAAAATAAAAATATTCCACAATCAGCCACATTTGAGAAGCATTGCACACTAATGGATTTCCTTAATTCTATGATACCACTAATGTAGGAAATAATAATTAAGAGTTAATAACAGGCTGGGTGAGGTGGCTCACGCCTGTAATCCCAGCACTTTGGGAGGCTGAGGAGGGCAGATGATGACCAACCTGAACAACATGGTGAAACCCTGTCTCTACTGAAAATACAAAAATTAGCCGGGCGTGGTGGCGTGTGCCTGTAATCCCAGCTACTCAGGAGGCTGAGGCAGGAGCATCACTTGAACCCAGGAGGCAGAGGTTGCAGTGAGCCGAGATCACGCCACTGCACTCCAGTCTGGGTGACAGAGCGAGACTCTGTCTCAAAAAAAAAAAAAAAAAAAAAAAGAGAAGCCTGTTAAAAATAGTTAATTCAGAAAAAAAAAAAAAGGAAACCTGTTAAAAATAGTTAATTCAGCAGGTCTCATTTGACACCTATTAATATTACAAATAATTCATTTATTCATTTAATAACTATTTGTTGAGCCTCTGTTTTTCACAGGACACCGTGCTGTGTACTAGATATTGGCAAAATGATAAATGATTCCAGCCCCTCAAGGAGTTTAAGTGAGGTAGCTGTGTGTCTAACAAAACAAAAATCTTAACCTAAACCAATAAATTAGTTTACTGTGAGGAGCTAAAATTCCAACTAAAACCAGAAGGAGGAGTATGAGTTAGTAAACTTTACTGGGGTGTTGGGGAGTGGAGGTTGTGGAGTTGGAGATGGGGAGAGAGCAAAGAGCATTCCAGGAATAGATAATGTTGTTTCCTACTCCACATTGAGAAATGCTAAGAATTTCTCAACCACCTTTACAGACAAGAAAAATATATGCGAGGTAAGTTAGAATTAAAAAATGCCAATATTGAATGGAGTCTTAGACATCTAGTACAATACTATGTTCAGTACATAAATTCCCACATCTTTAGATAGATGTCCTCTCCCTTTCAAACGATGTTTAAGTGGCAAGGAATCAAAACTTCTTACAGGTTGAGAGAGATCTGAGTAATTTCTCTGTTTTAGGTTCATAAAGTATTTTTTTTAATGCCAAGCCAGAGTTATCTTACATTTGTCATGTTTATGTTAATTTTTTGACATATATAGAGAAAACACTAGGAAGATAACACAACAATTAAACACAAAACCTCATATAGAAATAAAGCCAAAAGTTTTCAACATGAGACCCAGACTAGATTATCTTCCTGAGCCCCACCTTTCCTGCCCCTCCCCACTTTAAGCTTTACAGGAAGCTCACTAGTTCTTATTCCATAGGTTGAACTGATAATATAGTATACATACATTGGGCTACCTTTTGGAGACATGTGAAACCGTCTATCAGAAAACACTTTAAATATTTGTGCGTCCCCATGGCTAAAAAATCTTCCGGGACTTCAGCATTTCTCAGATGCCACAGTTTCAAGAACTTTCATTCTCCTGATTCATCTGAAAATATTCTGAGAAAACCTAGAGGTTCCCACTCATTTGGCTCTAGGAAGCACCTCTGTCAATATAGGGACATGATAACTTTCTACTTAATTAAATACAAAGTCTTCACTTAACCATTTCAGGCCCCTTTGACTCACTTCATACTAATGGGGCATTTCCCCCCGCCTTAGCTCTATGCTGTCAATACCTTTCAATAATACATTCTTTCCCTGAGTGGAGCAGGTTTTTGCAGCAAAACAAAACAAAATTAATTTTGCATGTTACTCTTCAGTCTGGGTATTCAGATGTAACACATGTATCCTGCATCTATATTTCACCTTATTTGATGTGCCAATAGGCCATACACATACCAGTCACCGAAGGGAAGCCAAGGATGCTTGAGAGAGATATTTTTGGCATTTCCAGGACTCCCCTTACTCTTCCTGACTAGTCTCCACTTGACCTCATGCCCCATTTTAGACTTGATTCTTTTGTAATTTTTACTCGGCTCTGACTCTCAATATTCTTGTAAGTGGTTTGACTGGATCTTATTTCTTTGGCTTGTTCTCTTCCCAATGACCTCACGAAAGATATCTTTCCCTTCATTTCAGCCTCTTGGACCATTGTCCCTGTAATATTCTTCTTGTATTTATACAAGCGGGACCCATTTTTGCCATTTGTGAAAACAAAAACATAGAGCATGAATACCTGGGGAAACTAATTTCTCATTAACTCTAGAGAGTTTTCCATGATACCTAAATTCCTGGGACATTTTTATTAATCTCTGATACATGTAATTGTTACACAGTATAAATAAAAATCTCCATATGTAAGACCTTCATGAAGGCTTCTAGAAGAAAGTCCCAGTCCCTGTCTCTATGTCTGAGCTCCTTGAAAATATCAGAGCCGCAGTGAGTAAATATTTGGTGATAACCTTTGTAAAATATTGGATAATTGTTCACGACTCTTCATTTCTTTTGCCATATGCCTTTCATTAGAGTGGACAGAGTATCCTTCCTGGCTCCACTGGATGTTGGGCTAAGTCATGTGAATTTCTTTGGTCAGTGGAACATTAGCAGAGGTGTGGCAAGCAGAGACTTTATGTGTGCTTACCTAGATTGCTTGGTTTCTTGCATTTTGGCCATCCGCTATAAGAAGATGACCCCTGGTTCTATAATGAAAGACTTAAAGAAGGCTTGAATCTGACCTGACACTTGTGGGAAAAGCTACCCTAGCCAGACTTCAGCCTCATTAGCAAGAAAACATTTCTTGTATGTCACTGAGATTTCGGGGTTGTTTACTATGTGGCTTATCCTAGCAGAAACCTAATTGATAAAATCCTCTTTTATACCACTTTAAGAATTATTAACTTTAAAATATTGCCTTTGTTCTTTCCCCTGGAAACCTTTCTGTTACAGGTTAAATTGTGTTCCCAAAAAAGATAAGATATAGTCCTAACCTCTGGTACCTTGAATGTGATCTTATTTGGAAATAGGACCTTTGCGGATGGAATCAGGTTAAAATGAGGTCATACTTGATTAGAATGGGCCCTAATTGAATTTGATTGTTGTCCTTATAAGAAGGAAAAAGAGAAACATAGAAATACAGAATACTGTAGAAACAGAGGCAGACATCAGTGTAA
Source organism: Rhinopithecus roxellana (assembly GCF_007565055.1). Lineage (NCBI taxonomy): Eukaryota > Metazoa > Chordata > Mammalia > Primates > Cercopithecidae > Rhinopithecus > Rhinopithecus roxellana. The sequence goes on from NC_044563.1 coordinate 28,954,613, forward strand.
TACAATTGCAAGCCAAGGAAGGCCAGGGATTAATTGGCATTACCAGAAGCTAGGAAGGCACCAAGAAGGACTCCACCTAGAGTCTTAAAGGGAAAATGGCCCTTCTGACACCTAACTTCAGAATTCTGGCTTCCAGTGCTGTGAGAAAATAAGTTTCTACTGTTTTATACCACCCAGTTTGTGGTATGGCAACTTTAGGAAACAAATACACTTTTCCTAATGATCCTAAACCCAGAAGTTATTTCTCTCTTGACAAAATACTTTATACTGCACTTGGTTACTTTCATCTCTCCTACTAGGATTTGTACCCCTGAGGAGTCTCACCCCTTAGCCTTTGCAAAACTGTAACTGCAAAGAACCACATCTGAAGCCACAGCATGTTAGTGGTACTTGACTCTTAGTAGATATATGGTTGTCTTGGAAAGAGCAGCAAATGTACAGTGAGAGAATATGTTTCTCATGCCTGGATTCTTCCCTTAATTGTCATGTGATCTCATAAAATTTACTCAACCTCTGAGAGTTTCATTATGATAAAAAGTAATCATAAAATAACTACCTCACAGAGTTCTGTGAAGATTAAGTGAGTTAATGGATCTGAAAAGGTTTCATGAATTGCCAAATTGCAATAAAATGTTGGGTTGTTTTGTGATTATTAATATGAACTTTGTTGCATTCTGTCATTTTTCTCAGCACATATTTATGAGTGCTTACTAATGAGTGCTGAGCACTGTGCCAGGTGCAATGCATAGTATGCATGGAGCTTACTAATGAGGTAAATTCATTATATGAGATTAAACAAGGTGTGGGATGCAGAATAATGGGGTAGAGGATCACCTTTAGAGAGATATGACAGTCTTCTCTGATGAGATGATATTTGAGAACTGAATGATGAAAATATGTCATCCATGTGAAAATCCAGGAGAAAATTATTTCAGGCAGAGGGAAAAGCAAAGCCCAAAGAACTTGTTTTGAAAAAGAGCTTTGCCCAGTCCTAGAGACTGAGAGAAGGTAAAGGAGACAAGAACCAAGTGAATTGGGCTCAGATCACATCATTTGATGTTTGGGAGGCAGGTAGGGGACAGATCTTTCAGGATGCTGCAGGCCATGGTCAAGAGCTTAGATTTTTATTCCAAATGAAATAGGGGAACTATTATTGGAGGACTTTATGTAAAGGGTAACATGGAACTTAAACTAAAAAAAATACCTCTCCAACTTCTATTATGAACTATATGGTGGTAGGAGTGCGAGGAAAAGCAGGAAGAGAATAGGAAGGAGGCTGTGATAGTTATCTGGGTGAGAGGTGGATGGTAGCATGGACTGGGATAATATCAACGATAATTTTAGTAACTTGGATTAGGGTAGATATTTTCAAAATATAACTGACAGGTCTTTGTGGATCCTTAAGTGAGGGCTCGAGAGACAGTTAATGAAGACTTCCAGGTTATGTGCTTTTGTAACTGCATATGTACTGGCCTCTTTTGCTGATATGCAGAGATGGCTTTTGGAGAATATTTAAAAGTTAACAAGAATTTTTTCTTCATGTTTTCCTTCTGATGTCAACTTTGGGCCTTAATAAAAGGCACAGAAATTCTTGTCTAATGTACATGGAACTCAGGTGTTGATATAGTTTGGCTGTGTCTCCAACCAAAATCTCATCTTAATTGTAGTCCCCATAATTCCCACAATTCCCACATGTCAAGAGAGAGACCAGGTGGAAGCAACTGAATCATGGGGCTGTATCCCCCATGGTGTTCTCGTGATAGTGAGTGAGTTCTCACGAGACCTGATGGTTTTATAAGAGGCTCTTCCCCTTTTGCTCAGCACTTCTTCCTGCTGCCTTGTGAATAAGGTGCCTTGCTTCCCCTCCACCTTCAGCCATTATTGTGAGTTTCCTGAGGCTCCCTTAACCATGCTGAACTGTGAGTCAATTAAACTCTTTCCTTTATAAATTACAGTCTCAGGAAGTTCTTTATAGCAGTATAAAAAGCAGTATAGTACAGGTATCAACTGACTCTTATGGTTAAGAACAGGTGTTGGCTCTTTAAGAACAGGTGTTGGCTCTTTTTTTTTTCTTTTTTTCTTTTACTTTCCCTAGGTTTTCTGCAATCTTCCAGAGGCTTATATTCTCTTGGTTCTCTCCAAATCCAAGTTCTTGTACTTACAAAAGGATTATTTCACCACCTCACATGTGTACTCCCTGTTGTATTACCTCAGAAGGAGAATTGTCCTTGTCTCAGGACACTATGCCCAAACTATACCCATACCACAGATGGGTGGCTTATACACAACATAAATTTATTCCTCATAGTTCTGGAAGTTGATAAGTCTAAGAACAAGGCACTGGCAAATCCAGTGTCTAGTGAGGCCACTCTTCCTGGTTTGCAGATGGCTGTCTTCTCATATCCTCACATGATGGAGAACAGAGAGAGGAAGCAAGATCTCATGCCTCTTCATCTTCAGTAATGGCATAAATCCCATGATGAGGGTTAGCCTTTATGAGCTAATTACCTCCCCAAGGCACCCATCTCCTAACATAATCACATTGGGAGTTAGGATCTCAACATATTCATTTTGAGGTGATACAGTTATTCAATCCGTAGCGTAACCTTTTTCTTTTTTTTTTTCTTTTTTTCTTTTTATTTATTTTTATTTTTTGAGACGGAGTCTCGCTCTGTCGCCCGGGCTGGAGTGCAGTGGCTGGATCTCAGCTCACTGCAAGCTCCGCCTCCTGGGTTTATGCCATTCTCCTGCCTCAGCCTCCGGAGTAGCTGGGACTACAGGCGCCCGCCACCTCGCCCAGCTAGTTTTTTGTATTTTTTAGTAGAGACGGGGTTTCACCATGTTAGCCAGGATGGTCTCGATCTCCTGACCTCGTGATCCGCCCGTCTCGGCCTCCCAAAGTGCTGGGATTACAGGCTTGAGCCACCGCGCCCGGCCACCTTTTTCTTAAAGAGCCAGACAGTAAAAATTTTAGGCTTTTCGGTGCAAGAAACAAAATAGTAGATATTATGTAGGCACTTATATAATCATTTTAATGTAATCATTTTTAAAAGTAAAATATATTTTGTAGCTCACAGGGCCATAAATAGGCAGGGGACTACAGTTGGTCCTACCTTCTTTGGAAGGTAGTTTGCTGAACCTTGGTTAAGATCAGCAGATGGCAAACTATTGTCCATGGACCAAATCCAGCCAAGCGCTTGTCTTTGTAAATAAAATTTTATTGACACACCATCACCCTCCTTTGTTTACACATTGTCTATGGCTGCTTCCCTGCTATGATGTAGAGTTGAGCAGATGCAACAGAGACTATATATCCCACAAGTTTATGTGATTTACTAGCTGGCCCTTTAGAAGACAATTTTGCCAACCTTGGTCTAGATAACAGTGCCGGAGTCCCCTTCTCCTGTCCTATAGAAAGGACCTTACTTTCCCTAGGTTTTCTGCAATCTTCCAGAGGCTTATATTCTCATGGTTCTCTCCAAATCCACGTTCTTGTACTTACAAAAGGATTATTTCACCACCTCACATGTGTACTCCCTGTTGTATTACCTCAGAAGGAGAATTCTATCTTCACTGCTTGACGTCCATAACCACTGCAGGGAAAAACCCAAGTGATGAAACATTCCTCCAGAACTTTGTGTAAGAGTTAGGCTTTGAGGATATGGAGGATATGGATATAGCTTAAAGTTGATCATTGGACATTTCCCGTTTTTCTTCTTTAAAAATTCCCTTGAACACATTGACTAACTTAAACTCTAATCTCTCACCATGATGCTCTGCTGTCTTCATTTTTCTCTTTTTTCTTTTCACTTCTCTGCTTTCTCCCATCCCCAGATTTTGGTTCGTTCATCTTGCTGAGTAGTTAAGCTACATTTTTATTGCTTTCTGCCATTGTATGATAGGTTTCAACTGCTGCTCTCTAAGAAATGTATCAATATTTTTTCTTAAACAAAAACTACTTCCTCTTAAGAATTCCATTTCTAATCTTAATAATTTCTTTTTATCTTAACACTAAGATATCTTGGGTGGTGATCAGCCATCTTATGCACAGGTACCTGCTCTACGATCTTGCCACAGTTATGACTTTTCTATATTTGGAGACACTGGTGGTTCCCTAATATGTGTCAGGCAGTGTGTTTGATATGTGAACTGCAGAACAATTATCTCATTTAACTCTTACCTAACTTTGTTATTTAAATCTTTGTATCCCCATTTTGTGGGCAAGAATATTGAGGTTTATATGCCGTTGTACTCAGAGTCACATCTCTGATCAATGGGATTTTAATCCATCTTTCTGCTGCTGATTTTCAAGCTGTTTTTACTGCACCATTGAGTTTTGAATCTGGCCAAGTTTTTATAGAACACCAGATACAAACAGAGAAAATATATTATTTTCTGGAGAGCATGAAAATAACGAAGTATTAGTTGGTATTTTTAGACACTTTCAACTGTTGGGCCAGATTGTGGAGAACAGGAAAATGACAAATACCGTATTTCTGTTCCAAAAAAGACAATAAACCACGTAAGTAGTTCTCCCTAGGTTAGTATACAAAGCAGGTGTGGGGGAAAACATGAGAAACAACCTTGTGGGTTCCAGTGAGGAAACACTTCAAAAAATATCATTTGATTAAGAGACAGCCCGCATGATTCAATGAGGAGGCGGAGGTATTGCCTTGGAAAAGCATCAGATAAAGAAATACTAAATGCCTGTAGAAGTGTCGTGGGTATGGGGGCTAAAAACAGCTTGTGGAATGGCAAACTTTCTGAAAAACATGGCAACAGCAAGTGTCCATAAATGGCAACTTCACTCTCTGTGGATGAGTGGGAAACAGCAGAGGGTAATTTTTAGATTGCTTGTTTTTTTACGTTAGTGGAGTGCAGTGATGCCATTGGAAATATTAAGAAGGATGAAAATGTGTTGGTGACGAAAGAACACTTATGAAAATAGAATAGCACCAGGACGTGGTAACCTGATGGAGATCATTTGATGACTAAACAGAGAATATTGTTGATACCTGAAAAATAGTGCTGTCAGCCAACTGACCAGAATAGACCTCTTTTTCTTTATGTAGCACGCTGGTGTAAAACAGTGTTCTCCACATAGGGAGGCCTTTTGGAGTTTCCTTCTTTATCTTTAAGTAATGGAAAATCTGAAACAATCAGATGTCTGAAGCTTGTGGGATTCTGGACAGTTATATTTTCTGATTATTTGTTTAATTTTTTATCTTGTTTCACAAATGTCCAAATTTCATTTTCTGCCTTTCTAATGGATGCTTGAAAATCTTGCTATGTATGCTGCAAGATTTCTTTGGATTGATAAGGTTCCTTTATCCATTCAATAGATTTTCATCAAGCAATTGCAGTATAGCAGGTTTTATGGTGGGTGCAGATATCTTAAAGATGATTAAGATAAGGAGCCTGCTTTGTAACATTCAAGGAACATTAAATGTAGCCATTGAGCCTGAAACAGATTGAGATGACTGCAGGTTGAAACAGAAACATATTCTGGAAGCTAAAGAAAGAACCCTAAGAGAGTGTCTTTTATGATCATCAGACTCTTGTCTCCTAAATATGAGAAGCAAATATGTCAGATTGAAAACTAGTAAGCTAGATTCTGGTTGGCTGATGAAATGGTTTGGCTCTGGGTCCCCACCCAAATCTCATCTTGAATTGTAATCCCCATGTGTTGAGGGAGGGACCTGGTGGGAGGTGATTGGATCATAACAGTGGTTTCCCCCATGCTGTTCTCATGATAGTGAGGGAGTTCTCAGATCTTCTGAGGGAGTTCTCACAAGATCTGATGGTTTTAAAGTGGCAGTTTCCCATGCACCCTCTCTCTCCTGCCACCATGTAAGACTTGCCTTGCTTCCCCTTCACCTTCCACCATGATGGTAAGTTTCCTGAGGCCTTCCCAGCCATGCAGAACTGAGTCAATTAAACCTCTTTTTGTTAAATAAAGTACTCAGTTTCAAGTATTTTTTTTATAGCAGTATGAAAGTGGACTAAGAAAGCTGAGTTTAGTGTATATCAAACTATAATAAAGATATTATCAAATTCAAGTGCCATCTTATTTCTTGGATTAACAGTTTTTATTACTTGCATGACTTCTATGGTAAGAACACATTGTCCTGGATTATTAGGATGAAATCAAATATGCCATTTTTAAAGTAAGATAAAACAAGCCATCTCTTAGCAAAGAATATGGCCTAAGGAAACTTTTTGAGGGCTAGGCATATTTTGGGGGAAAAAGGTGCTTGGGAATTTGAAATTAATATCTAGTTAAGCAACATTGCAAAAGTTTTATTTTATCATGTGATTATAATCACATCTATACAACACAAGTAATCCAAATGAATAGGGCCTTTTGTGAAATTTTCCCACCAACTTCTGTTGATTAAATGATCACTGAATAACAGTTGCACTGTGAAAGATACTCTAGAAAGCACTGGGTCAGAGTGGAGAACAGGATACAAAAATGGATAAAACACAGAACCCAAGATGCAGTCAAGATGGAGACCAAGATATTTCCCATGCAGCTAGAGTACAATGTTGAATAAGATAGATGCTATGAGAGAAGACCCAAAATTCAGTTGGAATTCAAATCCAAAGAAGTCACATGTAATTGAAGGGATATCAGGAATGACTTAGTGAAGGAGATCATGTTGAAGCTGAGCTTCATGGTTAGATATTTTAACAAGAGAAAAGTAGGTAAAGTACCAGATATACAGAATGTTGTGAGTAAAATTATAGCATCAAAAAACTTCAGATTATGCCTGGGGAATAGGTCAAGATTCAGTTTGGATAAAGTGATAGATTTTCAATTTTTGGTTAGTAATAAAACTCCTTTTTTTCCTTCACCAAATTAAAGGTTATGCTGAACTCCAAAATATAACATAAATCAAAATAACAAAGCTGCTCTAATTAAAGGGTGTATGAGGGGTAAATACGTATCTGTGTGTGTGTGTGTGAGTGTGCGCATATGTGTGTTTGTATGTGATAGAAGACAACCAGAGGAAACGTATTAATGTCCAGGGCTGCCATAAGAAATTACCACAAACTTGGTGGCTTAAAACAACATAAATTTATCCTCTCACAGTTTTGGAGGCTGTGTATGAAATCAAGGTGTTAATCGGGCCATGTTCCTTCTGAGGGCTCTAGAGAAGAACGCTTCCTCACTTCTCCCAGTCTCTGGTGACTTCCAGTAATTCTTGGTGCTCCTTAGCTTGTGGCAATCTAATTCCAATCTCTGTTCCATCTTCACATGGCTTTCTTTCTTGTGCCTCTGTCTGTATCTGCATCCAAATCTACTTCCTCCTCTTATTGGGACACCAGTCATATTGAATTTAGGGTACACTCTAATTCTGTATGACCCAATCTTAACAAATAACATTTGCAATAACTGTTTCCAAATAGCATTACCTTCACAGCAACCTGGTGTTAGAACATATATTTTGATTCAACCTGTGAGTTCAACTCATGACAGGGAAGGTTTTTGAGATTCTGAGCTCCCCTTGCTTCAACTGGTACCCTCTTCTAAGGTGACCATTGAGGCACCTTTACCGAGCCTTAGGATGAGCACTGAAAACCACTGGGCCAGTGCCGACTCCCCATATTGCTGGATCAGGAGAATCATCTAAGGTCTTTCTTATACACAGAATCCCTGGGCCCCACCCCAATCTACTGAATCAGAATCTTGCAGTCTGTGGTTCTATCAAGTGCTGGAGGGCAGTCATGATAGATTAGTCAAGTTCATAATGAATGCTGTGCTAGAGCAGAGGTCCATTTTGGAAAATAGACTGAAGAGGCAGATTATAGAGAATGTTGATATCAGGCTGATGGACAGTAGCTTCAAGAAGAGTTTGCAGTGAACGTCTTCCTGATGCTCATCATATCACACGGCATTCAGGTCTCCCAGTGTGTTAATCCATGAGAAAAGTCCCAAAAGCAAGTGTCTAAGGGTTTCTCCTCACCACAGAGGCTGCTCTGGTGTCTTTGGGGTCTATGAGCCCAGCCCAGAATTCTTATGGTTCCCCATCCTAGGGGTGAGCTCCAGGTTACAGGGCTGAGGGGAGCCTGGGTTTGAGGGGTGACCTGCAAAGCAGTGGGCCGGCAGGTCCTGCAGGCGAGGCTGCTGCAGGCCTCCTTTTGCTGGCTAAGGAAGAAACGCCTGCCACAGCAGCTGCCTCGTGTTTCCTCATTAGGGTTGCCTCCACCTTGAGCACACGTGTGGGAGCGAGCGAGGGAAGTCAGCATAGGAGGGGAGCTGCCGGGCCTAATGGGCGGATGGGCCGCAGGGGAGGGAAGGCATGCTGTTGGTGACTCAGAGTCAGCGAGAGGTGGATTTCGCCAGCAGGAAGTTGGATTCAGGAGGCACTGCCGGGTACTTTTCCATCCTCCCTCCTCTCCCCCCCCCCCCCCCCCCCCCATGATCCTGTGGTTCAGGATGCCAAAATGCACAGGCCAAACTCAGCTTGTTTCCTAGAACTGTACGAACTGTTTGGACTGACTCGAGCTGGTGAAAATAAAACAACTGAGGAATCTGTCAAAATCCAGTGAAGAATGTACAGCCCTGCTTTTGTGCAGGTGATTGTTTTGAATGATAGATTAGGCCAGGTGTTTGTTACCAACAATCCACCACTATTTTCTACCATCAATCATACTCTGCTCCAATCAGAAAAAAAGAGAAATAAGAATTTATGAGAGATGCTCTTTAAAAATAGAAGTTGTGTCATTGAAATCTCACAAGAAACCTTAGAAGCAATTATTCCATTTTATGGATGAGGAAACAGAGGCTGAAGACCTTTCCTGCTCTTCCGTACAGTCAGTTAGATACTGAGCAATAATTTATATCTCACTCTGTCTGGCTCCAAAGCCTGTAAATGCCTGAGTCCAGGCTCCCTCCCAGTCAGTTCTTTCTCAGCACTGACTCTGCGGTGCATCCTCCTGTACACATCCCAGCTCGGATTCTTTTTTCTCACTTATGATGGCTTCCCGTCTCTTCTGCACCTCTCCGTGTGTTATCTGCTCTTCAGAACAATAAGTGAGCCAACCTAAGTCCAGAATCAGTTAAAATTCCATCACCACCCTGGCTGTGTGAATCCGACATATGTAATTCCTGCAGGTCTTTCTTAATATGGAGGCAGTAATAATAATTACTTATAAAGCAGTTATGCATAGCATGTAAAAGAATACGTGAAAAGTGCTACAATATAGGTAGCATACATATTTTATTACTCAAGTAGTAATTTCTGGTCTGTTTGAGAGGCAATGAGTTCTTTTGTACTCCCTGCCCAAATGACATCACATAATAGCTACACACTTGTTTGCTTCATGTGTCTCAACTTTGTATCCCAGAGGAGAATTTAAAGTACTTATGGACATAAATGAATGCTTATGATATTTTTCTTTCTACATTTTGTGCTGGTCCTTGGCTTAGATGCACAATAACTATAGATTGAAGGTCTTTTATTATAAAAGCCAAACAATTAAATTACATTCTATATGTAGAGCCAACCACCAACTAATGAATTACTGTTGTTCATTGTACAGTATTTCAGATATAAAAAATTGGTTCTGTCCTGCATATCTTTTTTCTATCCCATCCTTCCTGTCTCTTCCTTCTTTCCCTAACTATTAGGTACCTTCTTAGTTATTAATACTGGGCAAACCACTGTGTTGGATGCTGTGAGCCATATCTATAGGGAATAGATAGGAGAAATGAGGGTACCCTGGGGCCTGAATACTCAACCAGCACTTCTGATAATCACAACGAATTCCACAATTGACATGGAAGATATAGGACAAAGAAAAAGACCAAAGTCACACTTAACTATTTTGTTTTTGGTTTTGTTTGTTTTTTCCTTAAGTTGCCTTGCAGTACGCCTAGCTGAGCTGTAATGCTTGCAATTGCAGAGAATCCTTTGGAATAGACCAGTTTCCCAAAGCATGGTCCTCAGATCACTTCCATAAAACTCACATCAGGACGATATCACAAATAACATTAAGCACATCAGTTTGAAAGGAATACTGTGAGGAAAATATTCCTGAAAGGTGCTGCCAAAAGGCCAGAATTCCCAGGACAAAAACTATGCCTTGGAAAGAAATATTTATTACATGGTTTATGTACTGTATCTTTATTTTTATATTTTAGTCAAAGTAATACATGTGCATATTTTAAGATACCAAAGAGTATATATAATTTTATATATATACATATAAATAGCACTCCTTTGCTTTACTCTTCCCTATTCTACCTTATACTCCAGATCCTCTTCTCAGAGGGATTCATTTCAACCCTCATACCTATTGATTTGGGTATTTACCTCCAAGTTTCTAAATAACATGCTTATACTGCTGTTTATGCTTGTTAACTTTAGACATTAGTTATTAACTGCCGGTGTTGAGGTAAATCGAGATTTACCTGTTTTATAGTCCCCCTTTCCATTTCTTTCTGGAGATTTCCTTTTCGGTTCTGGGAAATTTTGCTATATCCCTTCTCTGATAAATTTATCACTTCTATGTATTTTTAGTCTCCCTGCTACCCACACTAGAGAGATGTTAAACTTCCTGTTTGACCCTCTATTTCTCCTTTCCTGTTTTTCTTTCTTCTTTCCTATTTTCTCTTTGTCCTTTTGTGTACTTTCCTAGAGATTTCCTTGATGCCTTCTTCTAAACCTCCTATTGAGTGTTTTATTTTGGCTACTTTTAATTACCAGGAGTGATTTCTTCTTTGCTACTTGTTTCTTTGTTTTCATGGAATCTTCTTCTTATTTGGATGCAAAAAAATTTCATTATCCTTTGTGAATTGTGAGGCTATTAAGTATGGATTTGTTTCTGTTTGTTTGCCTGTTTGAGTCTTTTTCTTTCGTGTTGGAAGCCTTCCTAAAACACCTGCTGATCCTTAGCTGTCAGTTCCCACTCAAGTGTGAGGCACCAAGAGACCAGCTGAAAGTTCTGTGTCTGAGAATGGATTGGTGAACTACTATCAGATGACTGAATGGTGAGCGACACATTTTAATAGGACGATCCACCAAATTTCACGGATTTTCTGGGGATTGTTCAGTTTTCCAAGGGGAAGAAAAGAAACATATAGTATTTTTCTTGGAAAATAGGTCTTATGGAGTCTTATAGGCCAAGGTAAAAAGTTGAGATTTAATTTAAGGTAAACATTGGCAGCTCCATAAGGGTTTTGTGTAGGAGAGTGCTAGGATCTGATCTGTATTTTTATGTGATAATTACAACTGTGACATATGGGGACAAGTGTGAAACCAGAGAGATCAGTGTATCAGGAGTAGTCCGAATGAGATTGAGTGCTCTATTCCTTACCACTGTAGCTCAAACATTTCTGAGGAATCAGTTTTTTGTTTTGCAAAGAAAGAGTCTTGAGGCTTTCCAATAGAACAAAAGATCAAAAACACAAAACAAAACAAAACAACAACCACCATTTCTTCTCCAAACCCCTCCAGAAAGAGTTCAGCAGATGAGGAACCATTTGGAATCCTTAGACCACTTAGAGTCCAGCAGGTGACAATGAAGTTTGTTGAATTTGTTTTTGATATTTTATATCTGGAATAACTTAACATGAAAATACCCCCAGCCAAGCTGCAGAGGCTAACTTAAATGTCAAGTGTATTTAACTTTTGCTGGAATTATATAAGCTAAGCTTTTTCATTCATTCATTCATTCATTCAACAAAGAGCAGTTGTAGAGATTATATTCTTGTTATTATTCTAGCTTGTTCAAATTTATAGTTTGAAATTCTATACATCTTTGGTTAATTAAAAAAGAAAATGAATTCATTATTTAATAAAATTTGGTAATTCATATTTAATTAGTTTATATAGACAAATGTTTCAAAAAAGGTTTTCATAAAGGAAAAACATGACTAAAAACAGTCCTTGAGAAGTGGTAGAGGACAATGGTTAACAAGACAGAGTGTCTGAGTTCAAAGCCTGATGCTTCCACTTACGAGCCGAGTGCCCTTGGGGAAATAACTTAATATCCCCAAGTCTTAGTTCATGTTTCTACAGAATAGGAACAATAATAATAGAACTTACTTCACAAGGTTGTTGGGAGTACGTGGGTGAAGTTATTATTATTACTTTGAGGATAAAATACTTGGAAACTAACTACTTTAGATGATATGGTTTGACGAGGCATCTAGTTGGGGAGACCACACTGGGACTCCACAACTGGAAAGTAAAGTAAATCTGAATTAAAGTTGTCATCCAAACTGCCAGTACTGAGAAGCAGAAGAATTAAGATGTGCTCAATTTGATATGGGGCTCATGAGGGGAAACATCTCAAAGGGGTTGAGTCTCAGATTTGGTTTTCAAAGTATAGAACTTTAGAATAAAAGTGAATGTGGAAATCATCCAGTTCGACTTTCCTCATAAACTCTTTCGCATTCTTCATCTAGTGGGAAAATGAGAGAAGGAGGGGAAGGAAGATAACATAAGATTGATCAACGAGAAGCTTCCTGCTGCAAGGCAATTGTGCTCAAGGCTAAGGGGGCTCCCAGGAGACCAGGTGGAATTGTTTCCTTTCCCCTCTGATAGCTACTAGCCCACCAGGTGGATTCTTCCTTTCCCCTCTGATATCTACTAGTGCCCCATATTAAGTTTATTCTGTTCCCTTACTGGTTCTTCATTATAATGGATTATTACAATTTCTTGGAAGAAAAAATAAAAAGAGATTTAGTGGCATAAGTTACAGTACCCACTGCTGTGGATGGTCCTGAAGCCACTATTGATACTTGTCTCCTTCCTCTACCATCCATCTCGATTTCCCTCATCCTCAGCCAAAACTTCTGCTTTCTAGGTTGCTTGGCCTATTGAGTAATCCAGACCTTTATCCTTGAGAGGGTCAACTTCCTTATTACTGGCCCTGGTTACTCTGTAGCATCTGGAATTGATGGTTCACGTTTATCAACAGTCTGGAAATACCAAGAGATGCGTGAGTGAATCCCCTAAGTTCCATACAATTCTCTCTACTACTCCAACTCTGCAGTAGTAGCCTTCTCATGCTTCCTAGGGTTAGCTACTGCTGACAATATAGAAACTTCCAGTTGTTCCTGTCAATAGAAAGCCCCAAAGGATCAGTCAGCAGGTTTAGCTTTAGGATTAGAAGAACCTTTACTGTCTGCTGACAAAAGTGCCTCCCCATGGAGACCAGTAGAACCTAAAGTTGTGGAAAAGAGAAGCACAAATGCCCTTAGCAGATCCCTGGAAGTAGTTCTTTCGCCCTTGAGTTCCCAGATTCTGGCATTCTGTTAGAAATGGAGCACTACATAATGACCATTTGTTAGAACAATATACTGTATCTTGAAGAACAGCACTCCAATTCTGCACGGTTAATCCCTAAGCTGGTGTATTAACTACATCTCTAGAGGCTATTCCAACATTCTATCAGGCCAGCAGCTTCCAGATAATGCAGTATTGGTAGGAAAAGTTAGTCTCATCATCACGTGCTCATTTCACATCTCCTATGTCTTAAAGTGAGTCATTTTTTTCTGAAGTGATATTATATGGGATCTCAGTAAACAGACGTTCTCTGGACCATCAAATAGTGATGCTGACCAAAATATTACAGGCAGAGAAGGAAAATTCATAAACAGAATATGTGATCAATTTCAGGATGATTCACTATGCTTTTAGAGCGGAGACCAATATCATTGACTTACCAACAAATGGCTGGCTGGTTTCCTTGAGGAATGGTACTATATCAAGGGCTCAGTGTTGGTATCCCAACCTGTTGGCATTAGCCAACAAGTGAAATATTTGACAGTGGGGATTACTACATTCGCCTTGTCGAGTGGGACATCATGGTGTTGGGTTCATGCATAGTCTCTATCCCTGCCACTACCACTGTTCAAAATCACATGGGAATGATGTGGAGAGGCCTGAGTAAATGCTGTACACATGGTAGGTTTGCAACATGGTTGCGGAACACTGAGCTTGGGGAGTTACCTCTTTTGTAGTAAGCAAAAGCAATTCTGCTCTTTGTGTGAGGGTAGATATAGCCCCATTTCTTTTACTCAGTGTAATCATTTTGAAAGTCATCTATGTTGTGTGTCCTTATAATGTACTCCTTTTCACTGATATTTCACTATAAGGATATACCATGCTTTGTTTATTCATTCACCTGTATATTTCACTATAAGGATATAATATGCTTTGTTTATCCAGTCACCTATTCATGGACATATAGACTGTTTCCAGTTTTTGGCTTTCATGAATAAAGCTGCTTTAAAAATACATATACAAGTTTTTGTATAGATGTATTCTTTCTTTTCTCTTTAGTAAGCATCTAGGAGTGTATGGATGCATGACATGAGAGGTGTGTCTTAACCTTTTAAAAAAATACCAGTTTTTTTCCAAAGTGGTTGTTCTATGAGAGTTCTAGTTCCATCACATCCTCTCCAGCATTTCGTATGGTCAGTCTTTTTAATTTTAGCTATTTTAGTAAGTGTGCAGTGGTATCTCCTTGTGGTTTTAATTTGCATTTCCTAATGACTAATTATGTTGATCATCTTTTCAAGTGCTTATTTGCCATCTGCGTTTCTTTCTTGGCAAAGCATCTGTTCAAATGTTTTGTACACTGTTTTATTGGTTTGTTTTGAAAGTTATTATTGAGTTTTGAGAGTCATATTTTTGCTTTTATGTTTTTGCTATATGGGTTAAGCTTTGTTCTTGTTAGCTGCCCATCTACCTTGCCTTTGGCACATGCGTGGTCTATTAGCAGTCACCTTAGATCCCTGTGGCTCAAGGATCATGGTTGCCGTTTTGGTCTTGTTTCGCATTTCATTAAGTCTCTGCTTGGGTCATGCTGTGACTTGGTCCTATATATCCTATATGTCTAGAGCCACTGCTATCCAGTATTTTCTGCATTGATTGAAAGTCCTATATATTTGCCATAATTGCACTACCTTATTTGAAAAATGAACTTCTTAAGACTTTGTTTATCTTTGTCCCTTTTCTACCTTTACAAAATAAGTAAAACACAGGGGTATAAATCTTTATAATGAAATCTATTTTAAAATTCAGTGAGTTCACATAAAACACTTAAAAGTATAAGAGTTATTTTAAGTGTACACAGTGAGAGGCACACATAGGCTAAAAGTTAATTAACAATAAATTTTCTAATTAGTCAAATATATTTCTCACTCATCTCAAAACGATGAGGGAAGATAGGGGCAGATCCTGAAGAAGCCAAGATTATCTTACAATGAGTCTATCTCAGGTGAAGGACTTTGCATTGTTTCCAGGCCATTGAGGGATGCTCTTCTTTATCCATGTGGAAGCAGCCTCTTCTGCCATCCCAGAAGGGTGAGGGAAATCTGAGGTTTGAATGTTCTCAAGCAGATTCACCGAATATTCTCACTCCTGTTCTCAAGAACCCACTGCTTCCCTTTAGGACCTGAACTCTCACATAAGGATCTTGCCAGAGCTATGAATTTAGCCTCCTTTTTAACTCTGTCATTTTTACAATCAGATTTTGGGTGTTATTTTCAGCCATAGACTGCCTTCAAGCTGCAGGAAATTAAGTCTTTTTTCATGCTGCCGTGGAGCCCTTCCACCTTTCACATTATGCCCTGAGTTGATAGTTGGCTGATCTGTCATTGTACTTTCAAGTTTTCTGTTGCCATTAAAACAACAAAACAACTTCACCATTTTTAGGCTTAATATTGCATTCCTGTCTTTAAAATCCTAGCGCTAATGCCTAAGCGTTCTACCCACATTTCATCCCAACTCTCAGGAGATGAACATCTTAGTAACTGTGATGCAGCACATGCTGTACACATGCCAAATAATTTCCTTGTACTGAAATCTTTAAGGAAAACCCAAAGTAAGACAAAAATTTCAGTACAAGTTGTTTATTTATTTGGAGAGTGTATTAGTCCATTCTCATACTGCTAATAAAGACATACCCAAGGCTGGGTAATTTATAAAGGAAAAAGTTTTAATTGACTCATACTTCAGCATGGCTGGGGAGGCCTCGGGAAACTTACAATCATGGTGAAAGGGGAAGCAAACATGTCCTTCTTCACATGGTGGCAGGAAGGAGACGTGCCAAGCAAAAGGGGGAAAAGTCCCTTGTAAAACCATCAGGTCTCGTGAGAACTCACTTGCTATCATAAGAACAGCATGAGGGTAACCGCCTCCATGATTCCATTACCTCCCACTGGGTCACTCCCATGACACACGGGGATTATGGGAACTACAATTCAAGATGAGATTTGGGTGGGGACATAGCCAAGCCATATCAGGGAGTGATCCTAGGAAGCAATGTTAGGCAAGTGGAGAATGAGACAGGGAAGGGAAGAAAGCTAATATGTGTGCTTATGAGCACACTGGGAATTATAGGGCACTATATAGAAACTGTCTCAGAGGCTGAGCTTGTTGAATATTTATCAACCAACTACCATTCATCATTGGTGTGTGGCTTCAACACCTCAGTACTTCAGTCCACCCTGTGAATGGGAAGAACATGCTCCTGAGATCAGAGAAAGCACTCTGGAAAAGATTCACTGGTGCTGGCAGGAAGAGTAGTCAGCATGTATGGGAACAATGAGTACTGAGTGAATACAGTCAGAGGCCTGGTAGTATAAGACACGATGTCCTATCCCTTATCTTCTGTTCATTCTTATCCTGCACAACTCATAGCACCCTTGGTTCTCTTGAAGATTTGCAGTTTCCTGCAATAAAACATTTGTTTTCTTACTTTAATGCCGTTGCTCATGCTATGTCTTTGCTTGGAATATCCTCCATCCCCGGAGGAGGCCCGCCCCACTTCCCTGGTGAACTCCACCTTTTCTTTCAAATCTTAATTCAGCTGCCACTTCCTGTTGGATGGATTTCCAGTTTCCCTTGGGCAGAGTTGCACTGTCCTCTAAGCCCATTTAATATGCCGTGCATATTTCTGCAACAGCATGTTGCTGTTGTTGCAATGCTTTCCTTGTCCCCAAGGAACTTGGAACAGCTTATAAAAGGATTTCTCTTGTTCACCTTATTTCTTAAGAACATAGCATGGGGCCTGGCATTGTGTAAAGTATCAAAGTCTGTTGAATGAATAAACAAATAAATGTCATGTACTATAGCTCAGATCCTTTTCAAGGTCTCTTAGCTAGTTAGTAGCAAAGTTGGCAGTAGAATTAATGTCTTCAACACCGAATCCTGGAGAAAGTGACTTCTTTCTTTAGAAATTAGAAGCAAAAAAAAACCAAAAAAACAAACAACAAACAACAACAACAACAACAAAAAAAACACAAAAGTAAATGTCAAGGATGACATGTGGACATAATGTTGTTTTATTTACTTTGTATAGGAGACCATGTGGTTATACTGCCAACCTGGAAAAATTTGGTCTTAGAGTGATATTTGGAGTGGGTGTGGGGGCATTTGGGAAGCTGTGTGATGGCTGGGCTCTTCAGATGTCTGGGTAGAAAAAACCTGGTGGAATGGGGTTGTATTAAGGGAACAAGCTGTTGACTTTTCAGAAGTTTCATTTGCATTTCATTGTTTGGAAGTCCCTTTTAGACCTTTAATGGGTATGGTTGGTTCATTGGCTGTATTTCACATTTTCAGCAGGCAAATTTCTTTCCAAAGGAGTTCAGTAGAACCTCAAAGTGACTAGTTTTATTTGCTTTCAAACAAATGCCTTATGTATTACCTTGTCATCACTTCAAACAATGATCTTTATAGATGTTCATAGTTGCTCCCCCAAAATTAAGACTTGTCGAGCCACTGCATTTCTGTGTGCATAACTGCTCATTCTTTGAGGTCAGCCACCAGCTAAGCTGGGTTTTGCACTGGTTCAGAATTTCATGTAAGCCTTCAAAGGCCTGTTTCAGAATTAATCAATGACTTTCTGCTTAGTAGCCCAAAGACTTGAGTGGACAGCAAGGTTTGAGTTTGGAGATTTATCAGGGCAGGCTCTCTGGGGGACTACCGAGGCACTGCAAGATGGACATTTAATTTAGCCTTGTGGGTGAGACCTAAGGGCTGACCTTCAGCTTTACTGCTTTAGAAACCTGGCATGTCAGCTCACAGAGGCAAGATCTATCTCACAGGAGGGTCTCACAGAACCTGAGTTTGAAGAGACTGACAGGAAACACAGAATATGCATTTACTGCTTTATATTGACTCACGTATCCCTCATGTACATTCGAAAGCACATGTCATGGTCTCTCTTTGTCAAATTCCAGAAAGCCAAATTCAAATCAGTTAAGAGTTTAGCGAGCATGGAATCAGAGAAAGGGGAGTTTGCTGTATGATTCAAATGCTTTATGGCATTTTTCTGATACCTCTGATCCACCATCCAATTGGTAGCCAGGGTGACATTTTAAAAATGAAAATCTGAACATGTCATCTCTCAGTTTAAGACCTTCCATGGTTTTGAATTGCTCTTAAAATAAACGTGGAAAAAATAGCTTGTTCCATAAGGTCAGACATGATTTTGCCTCATCTTCCCTCTAGCTTCATGGTTTGCTTTTAGTCTCCAAGGTCTGACCTGCCCCTCTCTTCCTACAATGGCTTTCCTCTTCCTTATCCTAGTTAACTCCTGTTACTCTTTTAACAAATGAGTAATAACACTTTGAGATCAGATATATTTTTTTATTCATGTTTTTAATAAACATGTATCTGTGTCTACTATGGATACTAAGAATGTAACAGAGCAAAGCCTATGTTCTCTTGAAGCTAACATTCCTTCCTTCCATGAATAGAGCCATACAAAAAAGAACAACCACCAAAAGAAAATATGAAATATATGCATATATGTAATATCTGGAAGTAATAAATATGATGGAGAAAATGTAAATGGCACAAGGGATGTGAGGAAGGAGGAAGTTGCTGTTTTACATATAGGGTTATCAGGGAAGGTTCTATTGATAAATGATGTTTGAGCAGAGGCCTGAAGGAAGTAAGGAGATAGCCTTAAGTGTATCTAGGAAAAGCAGGTTCTAGATAAGAGAAATAGCAAGCCCGAAGACCCTAAGGTTGCATTGTGCTACTGCTTTATAGCATTCACCTCATGCGTTACTTAAAGCAGTTATACATTTCTGTGTACCATTATTTGATTAATGCCTGCTTCCTCCACTAGATTTCTGAGCTTCTTGAGAGTAGAGATCATGTCCATTTTTTTTCCACATTATATTCCCAGACTGTATAGCATGGCCTAATGCAGAATATATATTATATACATATTTGTGGAAAGGAAAAAGGGAAGATGAGAGAGAGACAGGGAGGTGGAAAGAGGGGAATGGGTGAAAGGGAAAGAGGAGGTTTGGAGAGGGGAGAGAAGGAGAGAGGTTAGGGAGAAAGGAAGGAAGAAATCCCCAAAGAGATAAGTCCTGAGTCTCCTCTTCTCTGGTTTGGGGGAAGAAGGGTACCACAAATATTAACTCCCCACATCTTCCTCTCCACTCCAGGCTTCTGTTGCTGAGCAGTTTTTCTGTTGCCAGGCACATTTTCCCCCCTTTAAATGGGCAAATAATTTCATCTGGATTAATGTCAAGTCTTACAGGCCTGGAAGTGCTTTTCGGAATCTTTAACATGACTTCTCATATTTTTGGTATGATTCATTTCTGGTGATTTTACAGTTTAATTCTCAGGAGGCCTCTACTTTCCTCATGCCAAACTTTCAAAGGCACCTTACTTTTGCCCTTGTCACTCCTTCGCATGCATCCTTCCTAATTTCCTTTGGATCTTCATGATCTACCAATCCAGGCCAATGGAACAGGTTAGAAGAGTATCCAGGAAAATGCCTCTTTTCTGGGACAGTTTAAATTCCCCAGGTAGTTAGCAGAGATTTGCTTCCTGTGTTTTTGAAGCTCTCATAATTCTATGACAAGATTGAAATAGACACTGAAACAAGGATTCTCAAAAGGATTAGCTTTCTATCAGGTAAGATGGGTCAGAGCCCAAAATCTGATCTGTGTTCCAGGATGGGTGAAAACAACCACATACCTGCAGTTTAATGTTGCCTTTGCTTGAATTTACTCCTGAACCAGCATATCATTCGTTCACAGGTCATACTCAACACCAAGGATATACATGTGCTGAAAGTGTTTTGCATTTGCCAAGAGTTTTACATGAGCCCTCTTGGTTCAGATCTCCCGTGATCTCTCCAACTAGCCAGATGATGTGGAGATTTTCTGGACAAGATAATTTGGGGGAACTTTTATATTTCTTCTAAGCACTGTCCTAGACATTTGGATTTCAGGGCAGAAAGTGAACATTTGGATTTTCAGGGCAGAAATCTTAAAGGGCAGCTAAGTGTATAAATTCATAGCTAGTAAGACAATCAGAAATCATGTCCTCAATCTTACAGGCCCAGGAGTCAGCAAGCATTACAGAAAAAGGGCCAGATAGCAAATAATTTGGATTTTGGGGGCCATGTGGTTTTTGTGGCAATGAATTAACTCTGACATTGTAACATAAAAGTAACCATAGACAATGTGTAAATGAATGGGTGTATCTGTATTCCAATAAAGCTTTATTTATAAAAACAAGTGGGGGCCTGGATTTAGCCCATTGGCAGTAGATTGCTGATCCCTGTTATAGGCCATAAAAGTCCTACATTGTTGTGCTGATTGAAATACACATTTGATGGTGAGCAGCCCCTGTATGAACCAACATAGGGGATAAAGTTGATCACAGTTATTCTTTTATACATTTTGCTACATATAATCTTTTCTTCCAAGGATTCCCTCATCTAGAATGTTTAATGAAATATCTGTAGTGATAAGAATTTCTTCAACAAAGTGAAAGATGTTCTAGCACTTTGCTGCTAAAACTGTGGTTCATGGGCCAGTAGCATCTATGTCAGTCAGGAGCTAGTTAGAAATATATCACACACTGGGGCCTGCCATGGGGTGAGGGAAGTAGGGAGGGATAGCATTGGGAGATATACCTAATGTAAATTATGAGTTAACGGGTGCAGCACACCAACATGGCACATGTATACATATGTAACAAACCTGCATGTTGTGCACAAGTACCCTAGAACTTAAAGTATAATTAAAAAAAAGAAAGAAAAAAAAAAAAAGAAATATGGAATTTCAGGACTTACCTCCCTTATCTATTGAATCAGAATTTGCATGTTAACACAATCCCCAGATGACTCAGATTTGTATTAAGATTCGAGAAGCACTGTTCCAGCTCTCAGCAATGAATATAGCCTCACAAGCAGCTTCATACTGCAATCCAAAAAGATGCAGTGCCGATTTCCAATAATTCCCTGAAACAACTGTAGATTTCCAACAACTCTCTAAAATAACTGTAGTAATAGGTTTCAAATTGTGTTAAAGAGACTGCTACTGTGAGTCTTGTTATGTGAATAACTATCCATTTACTTATCTGTTTTGCAAATGATTGATTTTCACACTGTTTCTTAAAGAGTTTGGCACATTTCTGCCTTGATACTTGGCTTTCTCAATTTCTTTAGCCTAGAATGACTTCACACTAACTGACCTCTTTCACTGACTAAATCCCATGGATACACTGGTGCTCAACTCAAGTTCCTTTTCCTTTGACATATTTACTCCCTTTTCTGAACTCCTATTGTTTGGTGAACTGACCCTTTGCTGAACATAAGTTCTAGACTGCAATCTCTTTTGAGAGTGAAGACTTATATCTTGATTGTCCTTGAAGCCCTAAGGGCTTATAATATCTTTCCTTGAATGTGGTAGTAGCTGTGGATATTCTACATTGATTCCCGTATCACAGGAAACGGGGTGCACTGGTACTTGTCAAATGCACAGAGGTCAAACTCTTTCTCTGAAACAACAGACACTTCGCTACAACTTAACCTACATCTCAATCCCATTTAAACCAAATAGGGACTAGTAGCTGTGGTACTAAACATAACCCCAGGAGCTCTGGGGATAGTATTGCAGATTATGAACTAAGTGTAGATATAAGAGGACATAGATAGCATATGATACGGGATCCATGGAAGCTCATATTTTCCAGCACCTGATCCTGTCTATCAAATGTCATTTGACTGAGGGTAAAGTGAAGATCTGCCACTGATACTCTGGGGTTTTCGGGTCAGGAGAAGTTGATTCCTGTAGGAAGCCTTACCTGTGTCCATTTAGTAGATTCCTTTACACTGAGTCTTTCCATGAATGAGCCAGACTTGATCTATTTATTCATCTGTTGATTGATTCTCTTTTTTTTTTTTTTGAGACAAGATCTCTCTCTGTCACCCCTTCTGGAATGCAGTGGCAGGATCACAGTTCCCTGTAGCCTTGAACTTCTGGGCTCCAGAGATCCTCCTGCCTCAGCCTCCTGAGTAAATAGGACTACAGGTGTGTAGCTTCACACCCAGTGATTAAAAAAGTTTTTTGAAAGAGATGGGGTCTCACTACATTGCCCAGGCTGGTCTCTAACTCCTCACCTCAAGTAATTCACCCACGTCAGCCTCCCAAAACATTGGGATTACAGGCAGGAGATACCAAGATTCTTGATATCTTAATCACAAACAGCACTGTACTTAATGCTGCAAAAGTATAAAGCACATATACAGAAGTACACAGTATAATCCCTGACCTTTCAATTTGTTTGGGGAGGAAAGCGGAGGCTTGCTTCTATTGTTAAATAAGAAAATGCATTGCAACTCAGCCATAGCAGTTTGTGGCAAAGTGGTCAGTACTTAGTACCAATGGATATATGGTCAGTAAGTGGTATGGTGGTTGGTAGAAGAGCCAGAGAGATTGCTGTATGTTGGAGAGCTAGGGAAGGTTTAATTGAAGCGATGGGTTTAGGGTAGGCACGCAGCAAAGGGCACTGTTTGGACAGACTTATAAGAAAAGGCTGGAGTTACTCAGATCTGGGACGAGATCAGCCTTCAAAATGACCCATTCCTCCCCACCTCCCTTCTCTTCTTGTAGTGTGGTGTGTGGCCGGGGAAAATTCACTGCTTTCTGTTTCCTGGAAGCTGCATTGCACCACTGGCCAGGGTTGGTCTATTAGTCTTCCTTCCTCCTCCCCATCACCCAACAAATGCAGCCACTTAGCCGTCTGCTGGAATGATAATGCGATGGAAAATCCCCCCCCACTTTCTCATCAGATCGCAGTTCATTCACACAGTGCCAAGTTGTCTTTCCTCTAGGCTCCCTGAGGAGGCCATGGAATAGACTGCACAGCAGCCTGGGCCTACCTGAAAGCGAAAGTGAATTCTTGCTGCAGGAAAAGAGCAAGGAGCTGCATATGCCGCATCATCTGTTCTTGCTTATTTTTTCCCTCTGCTGCAATGAGACCTGTTCTCAGCTCTGGGGGAGGCAGCAGCTAAGGTTGACTCCCATCTTTAGGAGAAAATATTTATCAACTTTAGGGTAGAATATTTTTTCAAGTTACTATACACTTACCATGCAGTCAACAGATATTTATTAGGCATTGATTTTGTGCCAAGTTCTGTGTCAGATGCTGAGGATATGACACTGAACAACACACAATTCCTGCTTTCTTGGGATTTTCATATAGGCAGAAAACAGACAAATTAAGCTAGGCAATTACAATTCAGTGCTACAAGAGAGGTATGCACAAGATTATTATGTACCACCCGGGAGGAGTATGCCTCACCCAGACTTGGGTGAGGTGCAATAGGAAAGGCTTCCAGATATACTAATGTCTAAGGATTGTTTTAAGAATAATGCCTAAGCACTTGTTTTAAGAACAAGTAGGAGATGCTAGGTGGAGTCAGATGGGGAAAAAGGAAGCAGTAGAAAAATCTTTCCAAAACAAGGGAACTGAATGAACAAAAGTCAGGAGATAAGACAGGTCAGTGCATTAAGGGAATTGATTATAGTTTAGTATGGCTGGAGAGAAGAGTACATGTTAGGGGAGTAGTTAGCAGTAAAGCTAGAGAAGTAAGCATAGACCTTGTATGTAGTATAAGTTTCAGATATTATATTGCAGGCAATGGGGAGATATGGAAGAATTTTTAAGAAAGACAATAATGTTATCCTATGACTTATTTTAGAAAATTCATACAGGCAGTGTAGAGACTGGACTGGGGAAGGACAAGACCAGGGCAGAAGGTTGAGGAACAAGTCATGCAACTGCTAGAGTTGTTTGTGGAAAAGTGGCCTGCACACAATACCAATGAGTGGCAGTTGACAGGACAGAAAGAAAGACCCTGGTAGACTGAAAGAGTAAGGGAAAGTTTAATATAGGTGGTGGTTTCAGCATAGTAATATGATCATGTTATGCACTTTAGAAAAATCACCTCGATTATAGTATAGAGATTGGCTTGGAGAAGGTATAAACAAGAGTGGAAAGTTGAGGCTAAAATTCAGTAAGCAATGCTGATAACAAGCATCTCCTGCCAGTGGATATGGCACTGTCTACTTGTAAACTAGACAGATTCAGGAGGTATTAAATGGGTGCAATGGACTCCATTTAGTGATTGATTGGATAAGAGAGGGAGAGTCCATAATGATATAAATTTCTATTGCAAATTATAGAAAACCCAACTGAAGCTGGCTTAAACAAATAGGAAATGTTTTGTCTCAAGTAACTACACAATCTTCAGGTGTAACTTCCTGATGTCAAATGTTCTCAGGGACCATCTGTCCACTGTTTTCTCCAGGCTTTATTCTTAGGCTCAGTGTGATGCCCCTAGTAACTTCAGGCTGACATTATCTTGGCACCCAGCCTCAGGAAAGAGAGATTCCACTTCTCCAATGGGTCAAACAACAGTCATAGAACTGAGCCTTATGGATGTTGTCTGTCTAACTTAGACCACTGTTCTTCTTGGAGCCAATCACTGTGACTGGTGAAATGAGTATGCCTGATTTTGACAAGGTATGTGTACCTCCCCTAGAGACTGTGTTATCCCAAAGCACTTGAGCTAAGAGTTGGCCATGGACAGCTCCTCCAAAGAGAGTTCATGGCATGGTCATCAGAATGAGAGTAAGGAGCTAGTGGGTAGATAAAACAATAGATGTCCACCTCATATGATATCTTATTTTCTGATTTGGGTAACTGTGGGTGGTGGTATCATTCACTGAGATCAGAACTGCAGAAATAGGAACGTATTTGTGAGTTTTGAGTGTAGGAGCATGACTTATTCCATTTGAGCTACTATAACAGAATGCCTGAAACTGGGTAATTTATGATGAACATAAATTCATTGGGTCATAGTTCTGGAGGATGAGAAGTCCAAGACTGAGAGACCAGGATCTGATGAGGGCCTTCCTGCTGTGTTGTCTCATGGGAGAAGGGCAAAGAGAGAACAAAAGAGAGCAAGAGCACATATATAAGTATAAAGGGTCTTGAACTGGCAGCCTCAAGCCCTTTTATAATCAGCATTAATCTGTTCATGAGGGTGGAACCCACATGACCTAAATATCTCCTACCAGGCCCCACCTCCTAACACTGTTACATGGGGAATTATGTTTCCAACAAATGCTTTTGGGGGGATATATTCAAACCATAGCAGAGGGGTTGATAATTAGGTCTAAAACACAATAACTTAGTACATTTGAACTTTGTGTATAAGAATTTGATATTTGGCCGGGCACGGTGGCTCAAGCCTGTAATCCCAGCACTTTGGGAGGCCGAGACGGGTGGATCACGAGGTCAGGAGATCGAGACCATCCTGGCTAACACGGTGAAACCCCGTCTCTACTAAAAAATACAAAAAACTAGCCGGGCGAGGTGGCGGGCGCCTGTAGTCCCAGCTACTTGGGAGGCTGAGGCAGGAGAATGGCGTGAACCCAGGAGGCGGAGCTTGCAGTGAGCTGAGATCCGGCCACTGCACTCCAGCCTGGGCGACAGAGCGAGACTCCGTCTCAAAAAAAAAAAAAAAAAAAAAAAAAGAATTTGATATTTAGGATGGGTGGAGAAAAGATGAACTGTGCCCCTGGATTTTTTGTTTAAACAAACATCATCTCTTTACTGATTATTCTGGCTCAAGAATTTCTATTGTCCAGACTTCACAACACCATTGTCCCAGACAAGATGCTAGATACTGAAAATGCGAAGTTGAGCGAGCCATGATACTCTCTGTTCTCAAGGAGCTGATAGTGTGGTAGGAAAGGAGAACTATAACAACCAGAAACTACCCTATCATGAGTTAGTTATCATAAGAGAAGAACATAACAGGAAAAGAATTAATTCAAAGGAAAGGATGGGTGACAGACTCTTGGAGAGTTGGGGAAGTCAGAGAGAAGGTGATTTCTAAGTAGGGTTTTGCTGCAAGTGGGAAGGGAATGAAAATCCTAAGTAGTGTGGATATGTTTGCAGAATTGCAAGTAGCTCTGTATAATGAGAACACAAAATGTCAGAGGTATTGGCAAGATGCTTTGTCCATTGATAATTCTTATTCTAAGTAGCAGCATGGCCACTTATCCATGTGATATAATTTGGGTAAAAGCGAACTTTTTATTCCTCCACAGCTCTACCTATTCAATATCTTATAATATTTATTTTATGGGTAAAATACTAGGGTTTGGGGCAAAAATGAAAATACTATCTTGAAGTGAGTAGTCATCAAGGTAGTTATTAGCCTTTGTTATGTATTCCTTCTCATTAGCTAATTACATATGATTCAAGCAAGCAGGGCTTGAGGAAGTGAAATACTGTTTCAACTATCACTTTCTAATACTCTCCCATCCCTGCTAAACACATATTAGGTTACCAGTCAATGTTTGTGTGTTAGAAGTTCAAGAGCATTGGTTGCTGCTACAGGAAAGACTGATTATTCACCAAGAACTACCAGACGTATATTTCTCCCCTAGTTCTCTCCTAACTTCTTTAATAAGCAAACTCCTATCAAGAACAATTTGTTCAGATGTTGGTACATTGTATCACAGTTCTTCTATTCACATATCTGTCTTACCCATCAAACCTTAAGCTCTTTCTTGGGGCAGCTCTTTCTTGGGAACAGGAAAGATATGCCTTACATACCTTTATAACTTATGTATGTAGTATAATGTGTATGTATAATGTACACATGTATGTATGTATGTAATGTGTCACTCAGACAAAATTAAGCCTTTAAAAGACAGTCATATTTTATAACCATCTTCTTGTTCTAGAAGCTTCTGTATAGCAGTGCAGAAGGAACCACCTCTCTAGAAGGTTTAACACAAGAATTTCTAAAAATGACAAAATTATTAGTGGATGATAACTGTCTTAGTCTGGTTGTGTTAAGAAAATATCTTAGACTGGGTGGCTTATAAACAACAGAAATTGATTGCTCACAGTTTGGAAGGCTGGGAAGTCCAAGATCAAGGTGCCACCAGTGTCTGGTGAGGACTTAATCTCTGGCTCATAGATGGTGCCTTCTAACTATGTCCTCACATGGTGTAAGGGGCAAGGCAAGTCTTTGAGGCCTTTTTTATAAAAGGCATTAATTGCATTCATGAACACTTCACCCTCATGAACTAATCACTTCATAAAAGGCCCGCCTTTTAATACCTTTACTTTGGGGGTTAAGATATCAACATATAAATTTGGGGGACACACAAACACTCAGACCATAGCAATGACTAAATCCAGTCTGGGTTATTCCCTGCTCATTTTCTGTCGTTTCTTGTTTGTGTACCCAGTATTCTTATCCTATGATGTTTTGTTAAGGGTGGCTTACTTCATGTAATAGTAGTTTAATTCAACTGCAGAAAGTTGAGTTATAATATTTGTATAAACTGATCAAACTTTGCTATAAAAATCTTTATACAACCTTATTATTTAAAAAATTACAAATGATACAAACTTCCTGTGGGACATTAAAAAATATAAAAGCGTATTAAGTAAAGAGATACATTCTCTTCATTCCTTCTTTCTAACTATGAAGTTCCCTGCCCGCTATATTCTTCCAAAATTCTTTCTATGCATTTACAAATTTACTCATTTATTTTTTCTTTCAATACATAATTATTGAACAGCTGCTATATGCCGGACTGTGTTCACACAGTGATGACACAGCTGTAAATAAAAGAGGCAAATTTTTTCCTTCCTTGGAACTGACATTTGAGTAAGGAGCA
This sequence comes from Rhinopithecus roxellana, assembly GCF_007565055.1. Lineage (NCBI taxonomy): Eukaryota > Metazoa > Chordata > Mammalia > Primates > Cercopithecidae > Rhinopithecus > Rhinopithecus roxellana. Next base: position 28,982,607 of record NC_044563.1, read on the forward strand.
GAGGTAAATGGGTTGATTGAATAATAAAGAATCTTTTGCTAAAATATATTAACTTTTAAAAAACTGATGTTTTCCATTGAGCTCATATTATTTCCTGGGTGATAATGATAAATAACCCAATAACAGTAGTAACTGTAATAATACTTCTGTCCTGAAGTGTCTGGTAGCACAGTGTCTGACACATAGTAAATACTCATCAAATAAGTAAATGGATCACTGGTATCAGGAACTACAAGGGTGACCTCCACAGTCATCAAAGAAAGAGAAAGTACTGAGTACCTTGCAAGGATGGGAGGTTGTCCTGAAAGAAAAGAGCATTCATTCATTCAGCAAATATTTATTGAGTAATTACTATGGACTAGAACTATTCTAAGCACTGGGCATGAATGAACCCTGAAGATAGAATTTACCTGCTTCAAAGATTTAACAGAGACCTCCCCACAATAATCTGTAGGTTACTGTAGTCACTTATTTTAGAACTGACTGTTGTGAAGCTCTCTGTGAGAGGGGAGTATGAAGATGGTAACAACAACAGGAAAAATAGAATTTTAAATTATTAGAGTGCCAAATATGATATATTTTAAATCATTTCAACTAGGTCACTCTAGAAAGAGCCTTTCTGTTTCTGAAGAGCCTTAATCCTCCCAGCTAATTTTCTCTAATGTGCCACTCCAAACCCAGTCCTCTTTTTTTTCTTTTCTCTCCTACTGCTTAAGCCTCATCAGAGGCTGCTGAGCAATCTTTTTGAACACAAGAAAGAAGATCGTTATCATCATTATGCTGTTACCCTTGAAGAAAGCATGTAAAGAGGCTGACAGAGGATGCATAATTTAAGAAAACATGGAAACTCAATGTTACATAATAGACTCTTGATTCTCCAAACTGCCACTAAATGTAATTGACTAAATCTAAATCTATATACACACACACACACACACACACACATACACACACCTATTATGGAATTGTTTTGACGTGTTCCATCAGACTGTAATTCATGATAAAGGGAACCACATCCATTTGTTCACCAGTGTACAATCCAGTGTTTGCATATTACCTAGTACAAAGTAGGCACTTTGTAAATATCAGTTGAATGGACAAATAAAGAAACTGTGTTTCTAGCCCCCCTTTTCAGGTATTTCTTGTCTCTATCTTTTTCTATTTGCTGTAGTCTTTATATTCTCATTATTTCATTTTAGATATTTCTCTCCTGCCCCCACTTCCCAATTGTCATCATTAGTTTATGGAACTCCTGTATTACTAGGCAATAACCTTTCATTACCTATGTTTCTATCTGGCTTACGAGTTTAGGGGAGGGTCAACTCTTCAATCTCCCCATGCACCCTTTGAGTTGATCCCCAGATGGGGCTCTCTACTCCACGATACCCATAGTCCCTGCAGAGCTCTCTTGAAGGCCTGGCAGTGTAACAATGGCCCCAGGAGTCTCCTTTATGTCTATTGATTGGGATTCAATGTCCTCACGCCTGGGGATCAACTTCAATTCAATTTCAAGTCAGGGAAGTTGTACTGAACAAAGCAGCTGTGATGTGGAGGAAGGAACATTGGGAGTCAGACCTGGGTTAATGTTGGCATTAATACTTACTAAATGTTCAGTCTTGGGAAAGTTATTTAACTTTGAACCTTGGTTTCTTCATCTATAAAGTGAGATGAAGTATATTGACATATCTAACTATCTCAGCACAGTGCTTAGCTGATGGGAGATATTACGATTCATTTGCTTTCCTACCTATTCCCTGGTTACCCTGTATATTCTAATTGAAAGTTTCTCAACGTCAGCATCTTTGATGTTTTAGGCAACATTATGTTTTTTTTTTTTTTGTTATTGTTGTTGTTTTCTGCTGTGGGGTCTGTCCTGTGCATTGTAGGATGTTTAGCAGCAACCCTGGCCTCTACTTGCTAGATGACAGTAGCCCTCTCTCATGGTTGTAATAATAAAAAATGTCTCCAGACGACGTTAAACATTCCCTGGGGATTAAAATTGCCCTGTTAGGTGCCATTGCATTAACCTTAGAAAATGAAGGCATTAAACTATTAAACTCATTCTGCAAATTTGGCTTGCTTCAGATACCTGAACCAATCCTGGCCAGACTGGAAGATATAATAGTTGCTCATTATCCATCCATTTGTCTTTAATTCATTCATTGAAAAGCTTCTTGAAGTCAGGATCTTAAAAACTGATTTTGTTCCCTGCTATATGTCCAATGGCCTAGAGTTGTATTTGACACATAATAGACACTCAATATATATTTGCTGAATCAACAAATGTGCTAAAATATCTATCCCCCATCTCAAATTTACTGAGACTATCTATTGTGTAAGAAAATGAGGGGAATACAACACGGACTTTGTGTTCTCAGGGAGCTTAGACTCTAATAAAGGAGATAGAAATTTACAAAAAATCCTAATAGGGTATCTGTATTAGATTTTTAGGCTTGCAATAACAAAGTACCACACACTAAGTGGCTTAAAATGAGAGAAATTTATTCTCTCACAGTTAGAGGATAGAAGTCTAAAATTAAGGTGTTAGCAGGGTCAAGCTTCCTCTGAAGTTTCTGGAGGAGGATGCTTCCTTGCCTCTTTCAGCTTTTGGTAGCTGCAAGCTTTCCTTGGCTTTTGACAGCACAACTGGTATCTCTGTCTCTGTCTTTACTTGGTCATCTCTCCATAAGGGTGTCATGTCTCTGTTCCTTCACTACTAGTAAGGACAACAGTCATATTGGATGAATGACCTACCCTACTCCAGTGTGACCTCATCTTAACTAATGACATTTGCAAAGACCCAATTTCCCAAATAAGATCACATTCTGGGGTACTGGGAGTTAGGACTTCAAAATATGTTTGTGAAGGACATAATTCAACCCCAACCAGTATTACATTTAAAAATTGAGTTATTTTTATTTACAGCACTTTAAGGAAAGTGCTTTATTTAAATACTTTTTTAAGTACCCTGGGACCAGGAGGAGGGAGAGAATAATTCTAATTGTGGATGGATAGAGTGAGGAGTGATCGGGATTGGCTTCTTGGAGAAGCTTTGAATGATTAGTAGAATTTGGGCTAGCAGGGATAAAATAAGGAAGAGCAACTTCAAACTGGAGAGAGCATAAAAAGTGACAAACCACTGGGTTGGCAAATAGATGGACACAGGCTATTAGTCCCTCCCTCGCTCAGGCAGCCACTACCTGCTATCCTAATTCATCATTCTTGCTGATCCCAAACGTCAATCTTTTTTTTTTTTTTTTTTTTTGTTTTTTTTTTTTTTTTTTTTTTTTTTGAGATGGAGTCTCGCTCTGTCACCCAGGCTGGAGTGCAGTGGCCGGATCTCAGCTCACTGCAAGCTCCGCCTCCCGGGTTCACGCCATTCTCCTGCCTCAGCCTCCCGGGTAGCTGGGACTACAGGCGCCGCCACCTCGCCCGGCTAGTTTTTTGTAGTTTTTAGTAGAGACGGGGTTTCACCGTGTTAGCCAGGATGGTCTCGATCTCCTGACCTCGTGATCCGCCCGTCTCGGCCTCCCAAAGTGCTGGGATTACAGGCTTGAGCCACCGCGCCCGGCCCAAACATCAATCTTGTAATCTTCCTCATTGCAGCACTACAGACAGCTATGGCTAGTCAAACAGATGGGGCATCCAGAGAAAATGTATTTATTACCCTGGCATAGCAGCAGGCAAGTAGTTTAAATAACTGACTAGTTCATGTATCTGGAACATGGGGTTCACAGTAAGGGTGGCTGATTCAGTTGTAAAAGTTTTGCAAGAATTCAGACTTAGTCTTTTTAGTTTATTTATTTATTTATTTATTTATTTATTTATTTATTTATTTATTTATTTGAGATGGAGTCTCGCTCTGTCGCCCAGGCTGGAGTGCAGTGGCCGGATCTCCGCTCACTGCAAGCTCCGCCTCCCAGGTTCACGCCATTCTCCTGCCTCAGCCTCCCGAGTAGCTGGGACTACAGGCGCCTGCCACCTCACCCGGCTAGTTTTTTGTATTTTTTTAGTAGAGACAGGGTTTCACCGGGTTAGCCAGGATGGTCTCGATCTCCTGACCTCGTGATCCGCCCGTCTCGGTAGTTTATTTTTTTTAGTCTTCAGTTTTTTATTTTGTTTTTGTCCCTGGATTCTATGCAATTTCTGTCTTTACAATAATTATCTCCTTTCCCATTTTCTATTCTACTCAAGCTGATTTGATAAAGCTTCAGTTCTTTGAAATCAAAAGAGTCCTGCCCAGATAAATTCATTTGGGAGTATATTAGTTTTCTTTTGCTGCATAACAAATTACCACAAACTTAGCAGTTTAAAACATAAGCCATTTATTATCTTTGAATTCCTGCAGATCAGAAGTTCAAGCACAACATGGCTGGATTTTCTGCTTAATATCTCACCAGTCTGAATATCAAAGTGTTGGCTGGGGTTTTGGTTCTCATCTGGGGCTTGGGTCCTCTTCCAGTCTAACTTGTTGGCTAGAAATATTCATTTGCTTACAGCTGTAGGACTGAGGTTACTGTTTTCCTATTAGCTGTCATCCAGGGACTTCTCTCAACTACTAGAGGCCCCTGGCAGTTCCTTGCCACATGGTCCCCACAGGCAGTTCACAAAGTAGATACTTCCTTCTAGGCCGCCTAGAGCTCATCTCTCTGACTTTATTTTCTGCCACTAGCCAGAAGCCAGCATTTTAATTAGGTCAGGCTCACCCAGGATAATATCTCTTTGCCACAAAATGTAACATAATCATGAGAGTGATAGCTCATCATTTTCACAGGTACCACCCACACCCAAAGGGGAGGGGACTATACAGAGATGAAAATCGTTGGAGGTCATCCAAGAATTCTGCGTAGCAGAAGGCATATGCTAGTGGGGGTGATCAGCTCTCACGGCAGACCTGTGACTACCTCTAACCTTGGGTGATATGCTTTTACCACTGAGTCCCAATTTTTCTCACCTATAAAATGAAGGAGCTGTTGTTGATAAGGCTAAGGTCGCTGTTGGTTCTATGAGTCTTTGGAACTCATATGAAACATATTTGTGTCCACTGCCTTCTGGAAGCTTTTGAAGGTTCTCCTGGTAAGGCTGATTGGGGGTGAAACAGGTGGGCCACCCTTGCCCTTGCAGTACCACGTGAAGCCCTTTGATTCCAGTGCCACTGCCCACTTCCTATTGGTGCGTAAGCTTCTTTTCATAGATGAAGAAACATATATGGACCATTCTGTTCATCCATGGCTGTAACTCCTCTAATCTTGAGAACATTTATCATGGTGACACCTATCATGGTTAGGGGCATTATGGGAGCGATTTTTTATGTGGATGCTATTGCCTGAATATTTGTTTCCCTAATAATTGATATGTTGACACCTAATCACCAAGGAGATGGTATTAGGAGCTAAGGCCTTATGAGGGGATCTTTTCATCCCATGAGAATGGGGTTAATCTCCTTATGAAATAGGCCCAGTGGGGCTTGTTCAACCCTTTCACCACGTGAGGGTACAGTGAAAGGGCACCATATATAAATGAGAGGACAGCCTTCACCAGACATTGAATTTGCTGGCATCTTGATCTTGTACTTCCTAGACTCCAGAACAGTGAGAAATAAATTTCTGTTGTTTATAAACTACCTAGTTTTTGGTACTTTGTTATAGCAGCCTGAATGGAATAAAGCAGTAAAATGGACACAATCGCATGTGATTCTGATCTTCTCTGAATTTCTGCCTCTCTCCAGCTTTTTCAAGGCAAGGCATAAATGAAATAAATAAAGTTGATATTTTAAACTTTCTGAACATTACCACTATCGCCACTGGCAAGAATTGATAATTCACTGAGTACCACATGACTCAGATTCTAAACTGCTTTATATCTGGTTTAGTGTGAATCACCTCATCTTTCTATGGGCTCCACATTTTACAAGAGTTTTTTTTTTGTATCTTTAATTACACTATAGATGTTTTCATTAGTATGGTCTAACGTCAGAAATTTCTGTTTGATCTGCCTGTCTTCACTGTAGTTGCTCATTTAGTCAGAACTAAATCAGAGGCGGAAATGCCTTTCCTTTTTTCATATTTTGCCACATATCATGCTGTGTTTTGTCAGTGACAGACCCAGAGAGCAGAGTCTGTGGGTAGATAGGTCATCTGATGAGTTATGCTTGAACATTCTATAAACAAGCTGGAAGAATAAATCATCAGAGGGTGTGGTTCCACTCACAGGGTGTTCATAAACAGAGTTATCATATTATATTCACCTATGCCCCCTCCCATATCCTCTTACAAATCCTGTCCTTACACATTTTCTGTGGAGTGTACAAATAAAGAAGGCATGGGAAGGCTGAATGATTGGAGATGAAGAAGAGATGTCCTATCTTATTAATAATATCTCCTCCTTCCAGTTTCCTCTTGGAGAGGCTGCCCATGTTCCCTTCAGAGAATATGCTTCTGTTATGCATGCTGAATGGGTCGGGAATCACCACTGGTCTGCTTGATGGCTTGACTGGACAATAGGACCCCCCAGTTAGCTCCTTAGATTCTCTCTGCTTAGAGCTTAGAATCAAAACACAGAAACTTCATATTTCTGCAGGCACTAGACTTCAAAAGGCAGTCAAGACATGTTAGGGGTGAGAGTTGCTAGTTTAGGCTGTCTGCACAAAACCAGGTAAAGCCAATGAGAGAGTGGGTGGGGGAGCAAGACAGGTAGAGAGAGGGAGAGAGTGGCAGAGAACATGAGAGTATTTAAATATGACCATACAAGTAGAGATGAGACTCTTTGTTGTATTTACTTCAGAATCTAACCCAGTGCCTGGCACACAGTAGGAGTTCAGAATGTTTGCTGAATGACTGACAGACCATTTAGCCTTACAGAGGTGGAAAGAGTAATTACAGTGGTCCCTCTTCTACATCTCCTTTCTTTAGGTTCCTTTAGATAGCCCTGTGTCCTCATGATATATTCTTGGTTTTGTTTTTTAGCACATTGAGGTGCATTTCTATTACTTGCATCTTGATGATCCACAACTGAGGCACCAGCCAGCATGAGCACTTAACCTCAGCTCCTCCCTTCTCCTTCCTACCTGGACACCAGCTCAGACCAACTGAATGGGTGGATGTTGGTTTATATTGCATGCAGAAGGCATTCCTTAACATTTGTGGGTATGATCTGTGTCTCGCAATTTATATGACCTTTAGACTTTACAGAAGTGTTTTACGCTGAACAAACAGAAATCTAGTCACTTTTTAGAAGCAGCTTTCAGGTATGGTTTTCCATTTCATGCTCGCAATCATCATCTGGTTAGAAGTCCTCATTGAACCAAATCTGTGTTCTGATGTCCATCTCATGTCTTTCTCATGTACAGGGCATTTGTTTTAAAATTCATGCACACACATTATTGACCATTCAAGGTATGGGTGGCAATGTTCTAGATGCTGGGAAAATGAAGCAAACAAAACATATGAAGTCCTTATATTTGGTTATTCCCTATTTGCTTCTAGTCTCAGATTTATTCTCTACCTTCTCTTCCCTGCTATGTGCCTGGGAGTCAGATTACTGTAGACTGCACCTGTGTAACCTTGCTGGCTGGATTCCAATTGGGTTTATCCAGTGATAGGCAATGCAAAAGATGCAAGGGTGGAGTGGTGAGAGATTGGAGTTTTTGCCTGGGGTTTCTCTCTGCTCAGAGGTCATAGCCCCAGCATTGGCCATCTCCTCTATGACCACAGCTGCTGTTGGCCAGGCTTTCCTTCAAACTCCAGCAATAACTGATGTCAGGAACAGTATTTCCTCCTCTTACCCCTCCCTCTAAGCCTAGGGGTAGTAATGACTTCTGCTTTTTTTTTTTTTTTCACACTTTCAGATGTCTTGACATTTTTCTTTGTTTTCTTTAAACCTGCCTAAATACCTCTGTAAAGTGTCCACCTTTCTTTTTCTTTTAAAATCCTTTCAATTAAACCATCAGAGTAGAATTCCTGTCCTGCTCAGACTCTGCCTGATACAGTCCCTAACTTATTAGAGCTTACATTTTGTGGGGCAGTGACAACCAACAAATGAATATCAAATACATTATTATATGGTGATAAGTGGTATAAAGGAAAATAAAGCAGAGTAAACAGAGTGACAGGCACTATTTTAGTAAATGTGGTCAGATAAGGCTTCTCTAAGGAGGTCACTGCTGAGCAAACATCTGACTAAGGGAGGAACAGAGATACAAAAACACGTAGAAAAGTGCAAGGCCCTGAGATGGGAACATGATTAAAGAACACAAAGGGCAAGGTGGAGCCAAGTGCACAAAGCACAGGCTGCTAGGACATAAGACCATCGTGTTTATCCTTTTGCTTATCTGCTGAAAAGTGGCGCCCTAGTAGCTGTAGGGAGAGGGAATGTGGTGTGATGAAAACAATGTGAATTCTGAAGTCAAGCAGTTCTGATTTCAAATCTAAGCTCTGCCATTACTAAGTAGCCTTATGATAGTAAACAAATTACTTCAAATCTCTGACTTTCAGTTTCTTTGTTCACAAAATGCAGATAATAATGAATACCTCAAAAGGCCAAAACAAAATTTGTCAGTTCATAGCACCGTGCCTGCTGTATGGTAAGCTCTCCCCACTTTCCCTCCTCTTCCTCACTTGACCATAATACTGTCACATGCCGAATTCAGTCTAAGCTCTCTGACCCCCTGGGCTTTACTAGACTCCTCAGTTGAATACTTTCATAGTATCCTTTATTCATTTATTCATTTAGTCAACAGAGATGATCATAATTTACTACAGTTTACAGTTATAATTTCATTTTGGAGATGATCTTTTAATATGCTTCACCCCCACTAGGCTGTAATCGTGATTACAAGAGTGACTCCTCTGAGAGTTTGTGTCTTTTGGATACTCAGCCTCTAGCACAGCACCTGACACAAGATGAACATTTCATAAATATGTATAGGAAGGAAGGAAGGAAGGAAGGAAGGAAGGAAGGAAGGAAGGAAGGAAGGAAGGAAGGAAGGAAGGAAGGAAAGAAGGAAGGAAGGAAGGAAGGAAGGAAGGAAGGAAGGAAGGAAGGAAGGAAGGACATCTATCTTCTCAATAAAATTTAATTCTCCTAGTGACTTTATTCTTTCAAGGAATTCCAATTACTCATTAAATACTAGTTTAATTGAAATGAACTATATGTAAAGCTTTATATTTACTTCTGTGGGGTATATAAATAAGAAAGCTCTGTGAAGGCCAAGATCACTTTATCTTTTTCATCTTTATATCACTCATGCACAGCATAATACTTGGCACTTCATGATAACAACATACTTAACAAATATTTGCAAATAAAAGTAAGCTAACAAATGATTTAATATCTGGTGAGTGCTGAGTGTGTATGTTGAGGATGGGGTAGGGAGGATATTATGAAATAGATTGATCTTCAACATTTTTGTAAAATCACAGTGAGACTTTTAGAAAATATTTTTCCTTTCCCCATCTAGCACACAAAAGAGGACTCTAAAAAGAGGCTCTTTGGGAAACTGTCTAGACAAAGTGTCAGGTAGGAAGGGGCAACACTTTGAAAACATCATTTTCCTTTTTTCTGTTTGGAAAAGGATGATGGAGGCGATGTGTAAAAGACAGAGATGAATGATTTGATTGCCCTGGGGTGACTTTGAAGCCTGCGATGACCTTGGGGAGGGGCTCAGTGAGAATTCCTCCTCCCACCTGGTATTGGTTACATAGAGCAAGTACATTCCAAGGCTGGACAGCATCTGACATCCTGCTGAGAACAAAGCCCCACAGGCACGGGACATATGGTTCTGGTTATCTGGGAGACGGTGCCTTCAAGGACAATAGCACCTCCCCTTTATTTGGGCTATATATCAGAGGGGCTCATGGCCCTTCCTAGGCATAGCTCCTATCCAGCAGCACAGGCACAGACAACAGTCCTGGGGTCTAGTGGAAGCACCTCTCTATCAAAACTGGAGAAGGGTTCCTTAAGGCCATGCTTTTGCTGGGCCTGCTGAAGCACTATGGATATATGGTGCTTACTGAAATGGTCTCATCACATTCTCTGAGTAACAACTCCTACCCAAAGCATCCATGCTCTCTGTCTGAAATTCTTTAAAAGGTCTATGGCTGAGAAAAACCCTACAGCCCAGTCGAGTTCACAGATGCAGTTGTAGTCAGTTACATCTGTGCCTTCTGCATGTTTTTTTTCCTGGCTGAAGCCCAGACTTAGACATTAAAACATATGTAAAATATCCAATGCCTTGTACTTACACATCTGCAAATACCAAGTTTTCATGAGAAGCAAACATGAACATGGCTTTCTTCCTGCTTCATCCCATCCTCTAGGTGTTTGGGTTAAAAATGAGTCCCTGAGAATTTAGAATAACTAAATACTCTTTTATGTTGGTTATGACAAGGGATGACATATTAATTTGACTTTGAAGAGTAGATATCCCTGTCACTGGCAGCACAGCAAAATAATCTCTTTTCTATATTTGGAAAATTCATCATAGTGTGCATCTTTGCGGAAGTCTGGGTTTGCCATCCTACGTGCCAAACACGAAAAGCCAGACATTCACTCCTCCTTTCTGCTGGCCCCTTGGGATGGGATTGTCAGATAAACTAAGGGACACTCAGTTACATGCGAATTTCAAATAAACAACAGATTTTCAGTATATTCCAAATATTACATGGCAAATACTTACACTGAAAAAAATTATTGTTTATATAAAATTTTTGACTGTGTATTTTGTATTTTTATTTGCTAAATCTGGTAACCACCTGAGGACCATGATATGTGACTAAACCTTGACCAACCAGATGCTACAGAGAAGCAGCAGTGATTTAGAATTTATTCCGCCAATGGCAATGGTGGAAGTGGCATTCAATATCCAGTCATGGCAGTAGTGATGCCAGTGATGGTGTCCACTATTCAGTGAAATTGGTGGGGCTTGGTGTACAGTGGTACCAGTGACAGCAGGAACAGTATCCTGCTCCAACTTCAGATTACTTAAGCCTCCCACATAGCTTTGGTTTATAAAGTTTCCTCAAAGGTAGTATAAGTGATAGAAATGAAAATACTAATATGGCTCACACCCTTATCGTTGGCCCCTCTCTCCTACCCTCCTGAAGTCTAGAAGATAACTTGCAGGTATTTTAGCAATGCCTGGCTAGTGGTATACTTAGGTGCCTGAAGAAATCCTGCTTCTGCTTTCTCTTTGGTTCTCTGGCTCAGAAGACTGCCATGGTTTGGGGTACAATATAATATGGTAAAAGTCTCCCTTATTTTTCAACACAGAAATTAATTATGCATAACCACTCTGGAACTGAAGTTCAGTTTCTGGTCACATTGCCTTTTCCTGATGAGTTCCATCCCAGCTGCACCTGATGCTGGCATTTTCACAGTGATGGCCATGATGGGAGCCTCTTCTTTACTGTCACTTAGCTCATGGTAGGTGGTGTTGAAAGGAAAATAATTCACACTGCTGTATTTTGTAATGCAGCATGATGGAGAGGTGTAGCTATGACCAGATACTCAACGGCCTAGAATTAGCTTTGAGGAGAATATTTCTAGTTAGTGGATGCAGCTATCTCTATGAGATGGAAGCTATTGTTTTTCTTACTTATAAGTGAAGAAACTGAGGCACAGAGAAGTTAAATAACTTACCCAATGTCTTATAACTACTAAGTGGAAGATCTAAGAAACAAACCAAGATACCTGGATCCCAGTTCTCACTGACTGCACTGTGATACGTGTCTTTAAAAGAGTTGTTGAGGTATTGCTGGCAAGATGGCTGAATGGGAACAGCTCTGGTCTGTAGTTCCTCACGGGATTGACAGCAGAAGGCAGATAATTTCTGCATTTCCAACTGAGGTACCTGGTTCATCTCACTGGGACTGGCTGGACAGTGGGTACAACCTACAGAGGGCCAGCCGAAGTAGGGTGGGGTGTCGCCTCACTCAGGAAGTGCAAGGAGTGGGGAATTTTCTCCTGTACCCAAGGGAAGCTGTGAGGGACTGAGCCTGAGGAGCTCCAGCACAGATACTGCGCATGTCCCACTGTCTTTGCAACCCGAAAACCAGGAGATTCCCTCCCATGCCTACCCCACCATGGCCCTGAGTTTCAAGCACAAAACTGGGCGGCCATTTGGGCACACACACTGAACTAGCTGCAGGAGTTCTTTTTTTCCCATACCCCAGCGGTCCCATGCCTGGAAAGTCAGCCAGACAGAACCATTCACTCGCCTGGAAAGGGGTGCTGAAGCCAGGGAGCCAAATGGTCTGGCTTGGTGGGTCCCACCCCTATGGAACCCAGCAAACTAAGATCCACTGGCTTGCAATTCTCGCTGCCAGCACAGCAGCAGTCTGAGATCAACTAGGGACGTTAGAGCTTGGTGCGGGGAGGGACATCCGCCATTGCTGAGGCTTGAGTAGGTGGTTTTATACTAACAGTGTAAACAAAGCTAATGGGAAGTTCCAACTGGGTGGAGCCCACTGCAGCTCAGCAAGGCTGCTGTGGCCAGACTGCCAGATTTCTCTTCTATGGGCAGGGCATCTCTGAAAAAAAGGCAGCAATCCCAGTCAGGAACTTACAGATAAAAGCCCCACCTCCCTGAGACAGAGCACCTGGGGAAAGGGGAGGCTGTGGGCGCAGCTTCAGCAGACTTAAATGTCCCTGCCTGATGGATCTGAAGAGAGCACTGGACCTCCCAGGACAGCATTCAAGCTCTGCTAAGGGTCCCAGTAGGGGCCAACAGGTACCTCATACAAGAGAGCTCTGGCTGGCATCTGGCAAGTGCCTCTCTGGGACGAAGCTTCCAGGGGAAAGATCAGGCAGCAATCTTTGCCGTTCTGTAGCATCCCCTGGTGATACCCAGGCAAGCAGGGTTGGGAGTGGACCTCCAGCAAACTCCAGCAGACCAGCAGCAGTGGGGCCTGTCAGAAGGAAAACTAACAAACAGAAAGGAATAGCATGTCCACTCAAAGACCCAATCCGAAGATCACCATCAAAGACCAAAGGTACGTAAATCCAGAAAGATGGAGAGAAACCAGCACAAAAAGACTGACAATTCCAAAAACCAGAACGCCTTTTCTCCTCCAGAGGATCACAACTCCTAGCCAACAAGGGAACAAAACTGGACTGAGAATAAGTTTGACGAATTGACAGAAGTAGGCTTCAGAAGGTGGGTGATAACAAACTCCTCCGAGTTAAAGGAGCATGTTTTAACCCAATGCAAGGAAGCTAAGAACCCTGAAAAAAGGTTAGATGAATTGCTAGCTAGAATAGCCAGTGTAGAGAAGAACATAAATGACCTGATGGAGCTGAAAAATGCATCATGAAAACTTCGTGAAGCATACACAAATTTCAATAGCTGAATCTATCAAGCAGAAGAAAGAATATCAGTGATTGACAGTCAACTTAATGAAGTAAAGAGAGAAGACAAGATTAGAGAAAAAAGAATAAAAAGGAACCAACAAAGCCTACAAGAAATATGGGACTATGTGAAAAAATACCAAATCTACGTTTGATTGTTGTACCTGAAAGTGACGAGGAGAATGGAAACAAGTTAGAAAACACTCTTCAGGGTATTTTTTTTTTTTTTTTTTTTTTTTTTTTTTTTTTTTTTTTTTTTTTTTTTGAGACGGAGTCTTGCTCTGTCACCCGGAGTGACAGAGTGCTGTGGAGTGCTGTGGAGTGCTGTGGCCGGATCTCAGCTCACTGCAAGCTCTGCCTCCCAGGTTCACACCATTCTCCTGCCTCAGCCTCCCGGGTAGCTGGGACTACAGGCGCCGCTACCTCGCCTGGCTAGTTTTTTGTAGTTTTTTAGTAGAGACGGGGTTTCACCGTGTTAGCCAGGATGGTTTTGATCTCCTGACCTCGTGATCCACCCGTCTCGGCCTCCCAAAGTGCTGGGATTACAGGCTTGAGCCACCGGAACTTTCCCAATCTAGCAAGACAGCCCAACATTCAAATTCAGGAAATACAGAGAACACCACAAAGATACTCCTCAAGAAGAGCACATAATCGTCAGATTCACCAAGGTTGAAATGAAGGAAAAAATGTTAAGGGCAGCCAGAGAAAGGTCAGGTTACCCACCAAGGGAAGCCCATCAGATTAACAGTGGATCTCTCTGCAGAAATCCTACAAGCCAGAAGAGAATGGGGGCCAGTATTCAACATTATTAAATAAAAGAATTTTCAACCCAGAATTTCATATCCCTCCAAAGTAAGCTTCAGAAGTGAAGGAGAAATAAACTCCTTTACAGACAAGCAAATGCTGAGAGATTTTGTCACCACCAGGCCTGCCTTACAAGAGCTCCTGAAGGAAGAAACATGGAAAGGAACAACCGGTATCAGTCACTGCAAAAACATACCAAATTGTAAAGAACATTGACATTATGAAGAAACTGCATCAACTAACGGGCAAAACAACCAGCTAGCATCATAATGACAGGATCAGATTCACACGTAACAATATTAACCTTAAAGGTAAATGGGCTAAATGCCCCAATTAAAAGATACAGACTGGCAAATTGGATAAAGAGTCAAGACCCATCAGTGTACTGCATTCAGGAGACCCATCTCACATGCAAAGACACACAAAGGCTCAAAATAAAGAGATGGAGGAACATTGACCAAACAAATGCAAAGAAAATAAAAGAGTGGGACTTGCAATCCTAATCTCTGATAAAACAGACTTTAAGCCAACAAAGATCTAAAGAGAGAAAGAAGGGAATTATATGGTGGTAAAAGGATCAATGCAGCAAGAAGAGCTAAATATCCTAAATATATATGCACCCAATACAGGAGCGCCCAGATTAATAAAGCAGGTTCTTAGAGACGTATAAAGAGACTTAGACTCCCACATAATAATAGTTGGAAACTTTAACACCCCATTGCCAATATTAGATCAATGAGACAGAAAATTAACAAGGATATTCAGGACTTGAACTCAGCTCTGGTCCAAGCGGACCTAATAGACATCTACTGAACTCTCTACCCCAAATCAACAGAATATACATTCTTATCAGCACCTCATTGAACTTATTCTAAAATTGACCACATAATTGGAAGTAAAACACTCCTCTGCAATTGCAAAAGAACAGAAATCCTAACAAACAGTCTCTCAGACCACAGTGCAACCAAATTAGGACTCAGGATTAAGAAACTCACTCAAAACTGCACGACAACATGGAAACTGAACAACCTGCTCCTGAATGACTACTGGGTAAATAACGAAATGAAGGCAGAAATAAATACATTCTTTGAAACCAATGAGAATGAAGGCACAATGTACCTGAATCTCTGGGACACATTTAAAGCAGTGTGTAGAGGGAAATTTATAGCAATAAATGCCACAAGAGAAAGCAGGAAAGATCTAAAATTGACACCCTAACATCAAAATTAAAAGATCTAGAGAAGCAACAGCAAGCTAATTCAACAGCTAGCAGAAGACAAGAAATAACTAAGATCAGAGCAGAACCAAAGGAGGCAGAGACATGAAAAACCCTTCAAAAAATCAACAAATCCAGGAGCTGGTTTTTTGAAAATATCAACAATGTAGATAGACCACTAGCCAGACTAATAAAAAAGAAAAAAGAGAAGAAACAAATAGACATAATAAAAATGATATAGGGGACATCACCACTGATTCCACAGAAATACAAACTACCATCAGAGAATAGTATAAACACCTTTATGCAAATAAACTAGAAAATCTAGAAGAAATGGATACATTCCTGGACACATACACCCTCCCAAGTCTAAACCAGAAAGAAGTCGTCTGAATAAACCAATAACAAGTTCTGAAATTGAGGCAGTAATTAATAGCTTACCAACCAAAAAAGTCCAGGACCAGATGGATTCACAGCCGAATTCTACCAGGGGTACAAAGAGGGGCTGGTACCATTCCTTCTGAAACTATTCCAATCAACAGAAAAAGAGGGAATCCTCCATAACTGAATTCATGAGGCCAGCATCATTCTGATACCAAAACTTGGCAGAGACACAAGAAAAAAAGAAAATTTCAGTTCAATATCCTGGATGAACGTTGATGCTTGATGCAAAAATCCTCAATAAAATACTGGCAACCCGAATCCAGCAGCACATCACAAGCCTTATGCACCACGATAAAGTTGGCTTTATCCCTGGGATGCAAGGCTGGTTCAACATAGGCAAATCAATAAATGTAATCCATCACATAAACAGAACCAATGGCAAAAACCACATGATTATCTCAATAGATGCAGAAAGGGCCTTCAACAAAATTCAACAGCCTTTCATGCTAAAAACTCTCAGTAAACTAGGTATCAGTGGAACATATCTCAAAATAATAAAAGCTATTTATGACAAACCCACAGCCAATATCATACTGAATGGGCAAAAACTGGAAGCATTCCCTTTGAAAACCAGCACAAGACAAGGATGCCACTCTCTCTCACCACTCCTAGTCAACATAGTATTGGAAGTTCTGGCCAGGGCAACCAGGCAAGAGGAAGAAATAAAGGGTATTCAATTAGGAAAAGAGGAAGTCAAATCATCTCTGTTTGAAGATGACATGATTGTATATTTAGAAAACCCCATTGTCTCAGCCCCAAATCTCCTTAAACTGATAAGCAACTTCGGCAAAGTCTCAGGATACAAAATCAATGTACAAAAATCACAAGCATTCCTATACAGCAATAACAGACAAACAGAGAGCCAAATCATGAGTGAACTCCCATTCACAATTGCTACAAAGAGAATAAAATACCTAGGAATCCAACTTACAAGGGATGTGAAGGAGCTCTTCAAAGAGAACTACAAACCACTGCTCAAGGAAATAAGAGAGGACACAAAAAAATGGAAAAACAGTCCATGCTCGTGGATAAGAAGAATCAATATTGTGAAAATGGCTATACTGCCCAAAGTAATTTATAGATTCAATGCTATCCCCATCAAGCTACCACTGACTTTCTTCACAGAATTGGAAGAAACTACTTTAAACTGCATATGGAACCAAAAAAGAGCCTGCATAGCCAAGACAATCCTGGGCAAGAGGAACAAAGCTGGAGGCATCACACCACCTGACTTCAACTATCCTACAAGTCTACAGTAACCAAAACAGCATGGTACTGGTACCAAAACAGATGTATAGACCCATGGAACAGAACAGGGTCCTCAGAGTTAATACCACACATCTACAACTATCTGATCTTTGACAAACCTGACACAAATAAGCAATGGGGAAAAGATTCCCTATTTAAAAAATGGTGCTGGGAAAACTGGCTAGCCCTATGCAGAAAACTGAAACTGGACCCCTTCCTTATAACTTATAAAAAATCAACTCGACATGGATCAAAGACTTAAACGTAAGACCCAGCACCGTAAAAATCCTAGTAGAAAACCTGGACAATACCATTCAGGACATAGACATGGACAAAGATTTCATGTCTAAAACACCAAAAGCAATGCAACAAAAGCCAAAATTGACAAATGGGATCTAATTAAACTAAAAAGCATCTGCACAACAAAAGAAACTATCATCAGAATGAACAGGCAACCTACAGAATGGGAGAAAATTTTTGCAATCTATCCATCTGACAAAAGGCTAATATCTAGAATCTGCAAAGAATTTAAACAAATTTTCAAGAAAAAAAACAACTGCATCAAAAAGTGGGCAAGGGATATGAACAGACACTTCTCAAAAGACATTTATGCAGCCAACAGACATATGAAAAAAATGCTCAACATCGCTGATCATTAGAGAAATGCAAATCAAAACCACAATGAGATACCATCTCATGCCAGTTAGAATGGCAATCATTATAAAGTCAGGAAACAACAGATCCTGGAGAGGATGTGGAGAAACAGGGACACTTTTATACTGTTGGCTGGATTGTAAATTCATTCAACCATTGTGGAAAACAGTGTGGCAATTCCTTAAGGATCTAGAACCAGAAATATCATTTGACCCAGCAATCCCATTACTGGGTATATACTCAAAGGATTATAATTCATTCTACTATAAAGATACACGTACACCTGTGTTTACTGTGGCACCATTCACAATAGCAAAGACTTGGAACCAACCCAAATGTCCATCAATAATAGACTGGATAAAGAAAATGTGGCATATATACACCACGGAATACTATGCAGCCATAAAAAAGGATGAGTTCATGTCCTTTGCAGGGACATGGATGAAGCTGGAAACCATCATTCTCAGCAAACTATCACAAGAACAGAAAACCAAATATGCATGTTCTCACTCATAAGTGGGAATTGAACAATGAGAACACGTGGACATAAGGAGGGGAACACCACACATCAGGGCCTGTTGGGGGGTGGGGGTCTAGGTGAGGGATAACATTAGGAGAAATACCTAATGTAGATGACGGGTTGATGGATGCAGCAAACCACCATGGCATATGTATACCTGTGTAACAAAACTGCACGTTCTGCACATGTACCCCAGAATTTAAAAGTATAATAAAATAAAATAAAAATTAATAATAAAAACAAAACAAAAAACAAAAAAAGAATTTGTCTGTGTGAATAACCCTTGAACAACCCTTGTGAATAATCGTTGCCTGGAACATGGAATATGTCAATAAATGTCAGCATTTATTACCTATAATAAGTGATGTTACTTTTTTTTGGCTAAAAACATTTTTGGGAAGGCGTCATAGAGTAAGTAGGACTTGAGCAAAGACAGATCAGTAGTTTTCAAGTATAGCTCCACCTTAAAACAATCTGGAGAGCTTTACTTAAAAAAAAAAAAAAAAAAAAAAAAAAAAAAAAAAAAAAAAAAAACCGAGTGCCTGGGTCCCACTCCGACCCTATTGAATCAAAATCTCTGAGGACAGGCTCTGAAATCTGCAGTTTTCAAAGTTTGACAGGTGAATCTAATATGCAACCAGGATTGAGAATCACACAGCCTCAAAAAGCAGAAATAGAAGGAGGAGAATTCTAAGTTGAAGAAACAGCATAAACCATGGCAATGGGAAGGAAAGAAGAGACACGACTTCAGAATGTTGACTAATCCAGCATGATCATAGCATTGAAAAACCTGTGGAGATGTAGGGACAGATGGGGCTAGAAACATAGGCAGGGACTTTGGAGGGCCCTGAGGATGTTGGGGCCTCAGTGTAGGTTGGTGCTTGATTTCCACCTACTCACCCTTTTTACTTTCAAGTTTCTGGGTTGAAGAGCCAGATGGGGCAAGGGACCACTTTTAGATAGGACTTTCTGAAAACAGATAGAAAAGAGTGAAGCCTATATCTTGAGGCCACATGACCCAGATTTCACTCCATCTGTTTGTAGGAGATGAAGCTGGAGCAGAAAAGCAGAAGTCTCCCCTTGGGTTCCGGGATCTGTTGCCAACTGATCAGTGGGGTGGCTTCATTCTCTGGTTATGGTTTTCACCAATTATATTAATCACTTTACTAGAGAAGGACAGCAAATGTGCCTCCAGTATGACTGTCTGTTGGAAAGTAGACCCAAAGTACCCTCATATTTTTTATAGAGACCATGGGAAGGTGAATAACTGTTCTCTCTTAATGATAAGGAGTTAAAACTTAACTGTGTAGGAAATAGAAGACTTTTATGTTTTTTGAACAAGGCCATAACACTGTCACTGTTTTATGTTAGGACTCCTAATATTCATATCATATATAGAGACAGTATTTTAGTGTTTATAAAGGTTTTTTCAAATATATGATCATATTTTATATGTGCTTTAGCAAGTGAGTGAATTCAATTTTGAGCCATATATGCAAGGTAGTGTCTTGTTGGCTCCACTTCATACTAAAAATCTGAAAACGGATGGTATATCCACAGGTAAGGGAGAAACTTCCTGTGTTGAACTCATAGGCAGAATGTTCCTTTTTCTTTTCTTTTTTTTTTTTTTCCTGATGAGGTGAACAAGTACCTTGATAAGCTAAACTTGAAAAGGTTAACCTGTCTTTTAGGCACTAGGTGTCTAGGAAACCATACGGCTGTGAGCATTTGTGACGGAAGGTTATCTCTGTCTGGAATCGCATCTGTATACATTATGTCAGCCTCCACCAGTTGTCCAGTGATGAATGTGGTGCCTACCTCAGCCAACTTGGCGTTCCAGGGGGCCCACTGTCTTCCAGCTGATGGAAGGATAATTAATAAACATGACAAATAATATGAGAAGACTTTTGCATGGAGAATTCTGGTTGGCTTTGCCCATATATATGAGTGTTCTTGCATTCTTGGGGGCAAATCCTTTTGTCCAGTGAAAGTCAAGAAACTGTAGCATCTTAGTTGGAGTCTCAGGTCATATGTGAAGGAAAACCAGCTTGAAGTTAGAACTACTCAATCATGCCTTTTTAATGACAGACGTGAAATGTAAGGCAGCCTCTGTCTTTTCATTCAGATAATTCAGTAGCAAATTCTCTAGCTGCCCACTAACTACTGAATTGGAGTTCATCTGTTAGAACCTAAGAGTTGCAATCTTCTCCATGCCATTTTTATTAGGGGCACACACATCCATTCTACTCCCTGCCTAGTCTTTCACTTTAGTGTTCCATGGCAGTAGTGCATATGTATATGTACCTACATAGACACATACACACACACACACACACACACACACACACAAACATACACACACACCCATCATTTAGACTAACTCGTGGAGTTTGTGTGAATCAAAACAAATAGATAAAAAATGATTTCTAAACAATGGACAGTAAGAGGTAAATTCTAGACAAGTGTTACTAACAAAATTGGAACTAATTTTGATGTTGTATTTTAGTGTTCCTTGCTACTCTAAACTCTGTAAAAGCAGGAACTATATCTGCTCAGTTTTTATTGCTTTTTACATTCATCTTTTCAACTAGAAATGCATTCCATTCAAATAACAGAATGTCCTACTAGCAGTAGCTTAACTAAATAGGAGTATTTTTCTCTCATAAGCTTGGAGATAGGTAGCTGCTGGCTGGTTCAATTATTTGACAATATTAACAAGAACCTAGACAATTCTTTATTTTTCTGGTCTACCTTTCTTGAGCTTTTCTACCATAGTGTTATCACTTATGCTGTCAAGATGGCTGCAACAGATCCAGAAGTCATGAATTCATTCAGAGTCAGAAAGCAAGAGGACTGCAATGGTGGTGAGAGCCTTTCTCCTCATTTGCCATTTTCTTATTTGGGAAAGAAGTGTCTTTTCATGAACACCCCATTGTCCTTCCCCTAATGATGACACATGGATGCCCTTACAAGGGAGGTTAAGAAAATCTGTAATAGACTTTTTCAACTTTATAAAACATAGAAAAGGGCTAGGCAAAGTGGCTTATGCTTCTAATTGCAGCATTTTGGGAGCCCAAGGTGGGAGGATTGCTTGAGGCCAGGAGTTTGAAACCAACGTGGACAATATCATGAGACTTTGTCTCCACAAAAAATAAAAATAAATTAGCCAGGCATGATGATGCATGCCTGCAGTTCTAGCTACTTGGGAGGCTGAGGCAGGAGGATTGCCTGAGCCCAAGAGGTTGAGGCTGCAGTGCACTCAACCTCCACTATACTTCAGCCTGGGTGACAGGGCAAGACCTTGATTCTTAAAAACAAACAAACAGCAAAACAACAACATCAAAAGGCTGAAGAAAGAGAGAAGGATAATAGGCTTTTTGAGGATAGGTGACTTAAGAATATATCATAAAACTCATCTCTTAGTGCTTGACATGAACCTGACATGGGGTTTACTACTGTTTAGTAAATAATTATTGAAAGAAAGTGACCCAATTCCTCAGTAGTCATTGGCTCTGCTGACTTTCTTTCTTTTTCTTTTTTTCCTACAAACTGAGCAGTCACTCTAAAACTACAACAGTTCAAAGGTTGGGAATTATTTGTCTCTAAGTCCCAGAGTTCCTTCTAAATGGATCCCAGCTTATTTGAATCTAAAGCTAGTCCATTCTACTTCCAAGACAAGAGCCAGGAATGATTTTTTCACTGAATATAGCACATTTAAAAATTATTGCAGCTCTGTAACATGTCATATCTGATATAATTATTATTTTTAGCACTCTTTATTTAAAAAATACTGATTATTATTATCTATAAAAATAATATTTTTCTACTTTCCTATTTCCCAAAGACATCTGTTGCCATTTTAAAAAATGAAAATACACTAAGTTTATTGATTAAAGCACAACTGAAGTATGTGATTTTGAATTTTTCACCCAAGATCATGACAAACCTTTTCATGTTTTTGTCTACTACTTTTGAGCCAATGATTAGCATTTTTAAGATGTATTCATGTTGATCATATATGTGTTTTCTTAAGTCTGAAATTTATCTATGTTGACGCCTTTGTTAATGGAGATATTTTCATCTAATTTGTTGGCATATATTAAGCCCAATATTTTTTGTATATAAATTTTGTATATAGATATCATACTAAGTTATTTTAAATTTGTAATAGTTTCTTATCCATGCTCTAAGTTTCTTATGAAATCATTTTTTATATGTACAAATAATAATTTTACTTCCATCTTTTAAATTTTATATACCTCTTTATTTCCTAATCACATTGGTTAATTTCTCCACAGAGTGTTAAATACAAATGATGATAAAGACATTCTCAATTAGCTTTTTACTTTATGCAACTAGTCCCATTGTTTCCTCATTAATTAAGATGCTAGCACCAAGTCCTATTCCTATTTTATTAAGAGGTATTTTCAAGAGTGGGTGTTAAATTTTATGAACCCACCTTTGCCACATCTACGGAAATAATTATACATTTTTACCCTTATTATTTGTATATTATTGTATGTTATTATTCATTATTATTTATTAAATAATGATTATTTCCTGATGATTCGTTTATTCTTTCCCTTTATTGACGTAAGTTTTTATGACTATGGTTTTTTTCTTTGAGCACTGTTTTAGCTATATTTCATAAATTCAAAATGTAGACTATGGTTATTTTAAATTATGGTTATTTTAACAATATTTTTTAGCTTTACTTTTAATTTCTTCTTTCATCTAATACTTGTTAGAGAGAAGTTTAGAATTTCCTGGAGGTAGATTTTTGTTGTTTTCTTTTTGTCAATTTATAGTTCCCTCCCTCCCTCCCTTTCCTTCCTTCCTTCCTTCCTTCCTTCCTTCCTTCCTTCCTTCCTTCCTTCCTTCCTTCCTTCCTTCTTTCCTTCTTTCCTTCCTTCTTTCCTGCCCTCCTTCCATGCTTTACTTTTTTTATACTTTGATTAGGGAATATTATCTTTACTTTTTTCTACTTTTTGGAATTCATAGAACTAACTTCCTTTTGGCCCAGTTTAATTTCATTTTTCTTCCACTTTTCTGTGCTATTTATACTAATGCTTTATTTTCTATTTACATTTTATAGCATTCCTGAGCTCTTTTAGATCTCCTTTGTGCTCCTGTTTTATAAAAGTTATTGCTATATTATGTTGTAAACAATTCATAGTGATACATTTTGTTACAATTTTCTTGTGTTACAAAAGTCCTATTCTTTGTCTCCTTTTCCCGTATAGTATCTTTAGGTCTTAGGAGACTTTTTCAGGTGGTTAATGTAAGAGAGCAACAAAAGTTCTAGTCTGGACAAGAAGGAAGAGTGAATTTACTTAGGCTTAAATTTGTACTCTAATACTGTTGATAAAATAGAATGTATCTCTTTTCTATGTCTCACTGACAGGTTGCTTTCCATATATTTTATATTTTGTCATGCTTTCCCAGCTAATCTAGACTTTATGCTTAAATTGATTTAAGGAAGCTCCCACTACAACTTACGTGCTTCCCATGCCATTCACCTTTTGTTCTGATGAGTTTTGTTTCCCTAGATGTGACACATATTTTGGATAAATAACCTATTCTGTGTTTGTTTGAGACCTAAAGCTATGGATATCCTCATTCATTGTCTTTCCATACCCTAGGATAATTTTCAATTATCATTCTTCCCTGTATTTACATTCTATGTATGTAGAATTCTATATGTGTGGTTTACATATGTAGACTATTTACATTCTAGTTGCTGTAGTTTTGGTGAAGAAGGATTTTGTGTCCTTGTTTTTAGTTCCTTTCTTGCTTTGGAGGTGATTTATAAGAGAATCACAAATTAGCCACTGTATATTTTCTACAGTTTTAGAGCTTGAAAACAGTTTATCTTATACTTAATAATGCTTAAATTATTATTGCAACTGTGTGCTCAGTATTAGGACAAAGAGTATACTGACCATTGATTTCATTTTGCAAGTTTTTTATTGTATGACAGTACAATATTAGAAGCTTTAGTTTGCATTTGACTTTTATAACATGATAATTAAGAGGGTCACTTTTACAAAAATATTCTGTAATGGCACTAATTTTCTATAGGACTGCTCTTAATCCTTTGGTATTAAACTTTTTCTACTTTGAAATGCATATCTCATCATCCTTGCTGATTTTTCTTCTGTATTAATTAGCTGATCTAGTTTTACCATATTCTCCTGAGTCAATGAATGACTGTGGGAAGATTTGAGAAGTTCTGCACTGAAAATTTAACATACTTCATAGAGCTGTAAATCTCTTACAAGATGTGTACCTTTATTTTTAGTTAATTTGCATTGTGTTTACATTATATTTTTGGATATTGAGTATCTTACAAACAATAAAAAATGATTAACATAAATAATGTGAAGGGTAGGAAAGACATTATTAGTAAAAAGAGGGGAGGTTAAAGTATAAGAAAATTTTACCTGTGGTAATAAGTGTATAATTTCCTTTGTATGATTTCTTTCCTATAGTCTGGTAATTATAGGGATTTAAATTATGTATATTGACATAAAGAGGACCTTCTACATCTTCTTGTTTTGGAATCATGCAAATTCATGAAAGTCTAGCCTAGATAAGAAAAATAAAAATGTCCTCAAAATGAACTAAAATTGGACTTTATTGTGTTCTGTTAAGATCCCGAATAAAAGTAAATTGTTATATTTTGCATGCAATATATGTTTATATATTTCATGACTAGTTCAATATGATTATGAAATGAAGACTATTTCCTCCTTAAAGTAGTCCTGTCCCAGACATTTTTTTAAAAAACCACAGTTTGCCGGTTTTAGAAGTTTGAATTCCATGTTTGCTTTAGTCTAAATGATTCTTAAATTCTTATTAGTGGCTGAATCATTCTGAAGTGGAAAGAACACTAGATTTAGAATTATAAGACTTGAGTTGAAGTTATTCCCTGACACCTATGACCTTAGTCATGTGACATCACCTTTCTGAGTGTTTTATATGAAGGATACTTTGATATTTAACTATAATATTATTGAAAACTTTAAAATGTCTAAAAGTGTAAAAGATTATCTATTTCTTATTGTGTCTAGAAAAATGTCTTTGTGCAGTATCTAGTTAAAACAAGAAAATTAGGCAAGTAATAATTTCTTTTGTCATTTCAGTGTCAAAGATGTCACTGGTGTCATTATCATGTTTGTTTTGCAACAACGGATTTGCTTCACTCACTTCCTAACCCTTCATCACTATTTTCTCCTGTATTTCACATTTCTCAGTCACAGAAGCCATAAGATAACATTCTTAGTACATTTAGCATATTAAATTACTTAGGAGTCACATGCAAAAATATGCCCAATAGCAGTTCTGCAACACCTCAATGCTTTTCACATGAGTGATCTCATTTGACAGAAAAGCACCAAAACACAAGACTTGCTATTTATTATCCATGCAATATAGTTTCTGTAGGTACATGTGTTTCAAACATGTCACATCTGGCCTAACCAGAATGTATTATTCGGTTCCAAATCTGACAATCACTTATAGAGTTACCAATAATTCAATCATGCCTGTATCATTTATTATAAATATTTACTGACCATTTTAGCATCCACTCTTTGTTGGTATTATGCTGGGCACTGGAAATGTGGATGCAAAAGATGCTGCCCTGCTTAGTAGGAGTTTAGTAGAGTTGAATGTGGCAAACAGATATATAAATGGACAATTACATTAAAACCAGATATATATGCTGTTTCTTACCACTCTTTCCTTGTTTGCTTTACTCCAGTCTTAATGACCTCCTTGCTGGTCCTCAATCATGCCAGTGGCTGTTTTCTCCACCTGGAATGTTCCTCCCTAGATAATCATATGGCTTATCACTTCACTTCATTTAGCTCTCTGCTTAAACCACCTCTTTAGTGATGCTTTCCATGATTACTCTATGTAAAGTGGTAACTTTTTTACCCTGCTTTATTTTTCTTCATGAAGCTTATCAATTCCTGATATATTGTTACATATTATATTATTATATATTTGTTTTTTTTTTCTTCCACAATGGTATGTAAATATCACAAGGGAGCAGTCTTGGTTTGATCTTGGCTTTAGTATCTAAACCAGACCCTGAAAAAAGAGTATCAATCATGTTGATAACTTAATTATGATAGCAGGAATATTGTCATTGTTTTGTAATAAGTCAACAGTAATAATTACAAAACTCCAGCTCAAGAAGTCTGTGGAAAAGATACACTATAGACCTTAGGTTCAAAGACCTATGGTAGGAATAGTTGAGAAGGATGTGATAAAAATCAATATGACAGTGGAAAAAAAATACTATATACATCTCCTCTCTATTCTAAAAAGTAGGGATATAAATGAAAATCTTTGATGGACTGATCAGAATAATAAGTATGAGGATTTAGACATCAGAATCTCACAAAGGTAAATGGTTCCAGAGAGGAAAGAGATTTGGAGGGAATTATGCTATTTAGGAAGGGCGGGAGCTGATGCCCTTCCATCTCATGAGGGTACAAAAAGAGAATCAAGATTAACTAATGAAGACTGTTTGATGAAGTTTCAATGGAAAATTTCATTGAACCTCTCCCTTTTGTCCACATGAAAATGTCAGTCAGGGCCCGGCGCGGTGGCTCAAGCCTGTAATCCCAGCACTTTGGGAGGCCGAGATGGGCGGATCACAAGGTCAGGAGATCGAGACCATCCTGGCTAACACGGTGAAACCCCGTCTCTACTAAAAAATGCAAAACACTAGCTGGGCGACGTGGCGGGCGCCTGTAGTCCCAGCTACTTGGGAGGCTGAGGCAGGAGAATGGCGTAGACCCAGGAGGCAGAGCTTGCAGTGAGCTGAGATCCGGCCACTGCACTCCAGCCTGGGCGGCAGAGCGAGACTCCGTCTCAAAAAAAAAAAAAAAAAAAAAGTCAGTCAATGTCCATTGAATATTTTTTGAAAACTAAATAAAATAGTAAGCACAGTAGGTTCATAGTAGGCATTCACTAAATATTTTTTGCATGATTCAATTGCTAGAATGAAAAAACACAAATGATATTTTATGCCTGACCTCAGGCCTCCATATTCGTATGTAATTAATTTCATTTAACTCCTATGACCATCCATGAAATAGCTATTATTATCCCTTTGTTCACAATAAGGAATGTGAGACATGGAAAGATTAGTGTGACTTTATTCAAGGTTGCAGTGAGGTACTGCAAGGTAGATGATAAAGCCGAGGGTTTCTGAGTCCACTCCTGATAATCATTCTATTACACATGGGCTGTTCTAGGAAACAGTAACAAGGAAAACAGGTGAGAGATTAAATATATGTGCCAGAACTTGAAATTCTGGAAGAAAATATTCTTTTACTACTTTTACTGAGAATCTCTTTACAGGCCTAGAAAACTCTCATTAAGGTTGGGTACAATGGCTCCCAAACTTTGGGAGGCTGAGGCAGGTAGATTATTTGAGGCCAGGAGTTCAAGACCAACCTGGGCAACACAGTGAAACTCTGTCTCTACAAAAAGTACAAAAATTAGCTGGGCATGTTGGCATGCACCTGTAGTTTCAGCTACCTGGGAGGCTGAGGTGGAAGGATCACCTGAGTCTGGGAGATGGAGGTTGCAGTGAGCTATAATTGTACCACTGCACTTCCGCCTGGGCAACAAAGCCAGACTGTTTTAAAAACAAAAACAAAACAAAACCAGAAAACTCTCATTAATATGAATTTTTCTTTAACATAGGTCACCCATGAAAACCCTAGTTGGTACCTTTATGTTGAGTTTTTATGAACCAGTAGCTCATCCTTTCCATTAATGGGATGAAAGAATCTAACATTTGGAAAGGGACTACGATAAGTCACATGATTTATTGTCTTGGAAATGTCTCTTTTGATTGATAGTGAAAGAACACCAACTGAAATGGTAAGATAATTTATTGGTTCTTATATCTGGAAAGACAAAGAGGGAAAATTCATGTAAAAGCTAGATTCCGGTATTTATAGCATGGCACTAAGGTTTTCTCTCTCAACTCTGTTAGCCTTTGAATATTCATATAATCTCTCTCTCTCTCTCTTTCTCTCTCTCATTAGCAAAAGGCCCCATGATGGTCTTGGTGTTTAGAGCACATGCAGTCAGAAAAAGAAAAAAACAACTTTCCCGAGTATGCTGGCCAAATGTTAGGGAAAAGCCCTGATTGGTCTGGAGTGAAGCATACACATTTACCTGACCCGTAGGCCTAGGGGTAGCAAGCTCTTGCTGGTTAGGCCTGGTTCAGAAGCTCATCACTGGGTTCAGTGTGAGTGAGGGTGATACCCACTTGAATGTTTCAAAGTGAGAAGAATTATTGTAGAATTGGAGAGAGGAGGAAGAAATGCTATACAGATAAAAACCATTCAACAACCTCACTGAACTTCTACTTCTGTGAACCTTATTCTTCCAGTAAGCAAATGTTTGCCAAAATGTTCTCTATGCCAAACTCTGGGCTAGTCCCTGAGTATTATCTTTTTAATCAATAATTTTTGCCCTTGAAGATACAGTTATGAAAAGAAACAACCAAAAGGCAGGGAGATAAATGTAATCACAAACCAAGGTACAAATTGCTTTGGGAGACTGGAAGAAGAACTGAAAAAATACAGACTTGTTACCTGACCACTTCCCTTCCATATCACTCCTTGACCACTACCAGTAATTTTCAGAAGACAGTCTCTTTGCAAACTCTAGTATGTACTTGAACATACTCTTTCCTGCGTCCTTTCTGTCATCAAAGGCACTCACTCTGTAAGTCATTTTAAACAGCTCCAAAAGTTCCATTCTAAAGTCATGGTTTTGAAATATTTTAGGATCTTATCATCCTCTCCTCATTTCATGAAACTGGCTTCAGTGACATTTTGTTTTTAGACATGAGAGACTGTTGCTGGGAATGGAAAAAGATGAAGAGGAGGGAGGGTTAAATCATGCTGCAAAGTGAAGAAGGGGTTATCTTCAAATTAAATATATTTATTAGCATGATGACTCATAGGATAATAATGCCACTTTGCCAGTGGCCAGGATAGAAACCAAGACTATAAAGGAATAACTGGCTGATACTTAGAGGCATCCAAGTTGTTATATCTTTAGGAAGTTAAAAAAGTACCTTAGTGTCTGCTTACTCATCCCTGGGCCGGATGTTCTAAGCTGGAAAAAAAAAAAAAAAAACTTTTTCTTTCCTCTGATTCTGATTGTCAAGGACAAAAGGCCCAAGCTCTTCTACTAATTATATTTGTGACCTTGAGAAGTCATTCAATCTAGCTTAATCTCTGCTTTCTTATTAAAGAAATGGAGAATGAATTATATCCATTTTATGAGTCGGTATCATGAAATCTATTTATATATCTCAGTATTATACCCACAAATATACTATATGTAGTATGTATCTATTATATATGTGTATATATGTATGTATGTGTATGCGTATGTATGGGTGTATATATATCAGGTGTGTGTGTGAGAGAGAGAGAGAGAAAGAGAGGGAGAAAATAAAAATTAGACCTTGCTCAGCAGTGGAAAACAGTAGGTATTAAGTAACTCATCTCCCTTATTGTTCCCCCTTCTTCCTACTTGGACTCCGTTTCCACCTTTAGGGTAGACTGAACTGAATCAACTGATCATTAAATACCTTTGTGCTTCTGATATTCTGTTTTTTCTGAAGATTTTTGTACCTTTCACTGTGAGAAAAATGGCATGTTTTTTCCAGAAGTTATTTTCTATAAGTAACACATTTCTCTGGTCAGGAGCATTCTTCTGCTCAGTGTTCACACACACTTTTTTTTGCTACCATAAATACATTTAAAGAGTCATTACCACTCAGTTTTACCACAGGGCTTTCCAAGACAGGCAGTGCAGGAGAGTCAGCCAGAGCATTTTGGGAAGGCAGCGGCAGACCTCCAGGGGGACAGAGTTTGTCCTCTGGGCATTGCTCCCAAGAGGCTCCTTGGGAATCTACTCTGGGTCATTTTCCATGTATACAGTTGCTGCAGAGTCTCTTCCCTCTTCATCTTTGTCCTCACTTGGAGAGAAAATGATTCAGAGGAACCAGGACTGAGCATTTCTTCTAAAGCCATCCTACCCATCACCACATCAGCACTGAAGGCCGCCTCGTGTTTCCTGCCAAACTCAATAATTTCAATGTTTATATCATTTTCCAGGGCTCTGCAAGCATCTGTCACGACTCACAAACAACTCAGTAGAGTCACAAAGTAATAGAATAACAGAGTCAAAAACAACTCAAGAGGTCACTAGCACCATTCATTTCTTCTTTTTCAGGATGAAGTACTTGACAATCATCGAGATTAAGTGACTTGCACAAGGTCTCACAATGAGTTAGTGACAGAAAAACAGACAAAATACTATCACCTATCCCTGATTAACATTTACATAACACTTTCGATTTACAGAATGCCTCTTCCATACATTTTATTAAACTTTCATTAAGTTTATTTGAATTATTTATCATTTTTTATCCCCACATATAGGGAAACTAACTTGAGATGAGGAAAGATTAACTTCTTCTGAGATCATTTATCCAGCAAACAGCAGAACAGGGATCTGTATTCCCATTGTTTTTATTTATTTATTTATGTATGTTTATTTCTTTCATCATCCATCCAATCAGGTAACGGTCTGCCTTCCTTTATCAAATTTTAATTAAGGAAAAAGGCAAGAAGAGTTACCTGTAAATTAGACTCTGACAATTTAAATAGAAAAGAAATCTATCATAGAATTGGTGGCTGTAAATGTAAAATAAATAGACTTGTATTTGATTTCTGCAGAATCATGATTCTTAGAAATGATCATGTTCTAGCAAATAAATACTAACATACTCACTTCTGATTTGGCTTCTGTGGAAGAAAATTTAATATGCTGTTTATTAAAGAAACTAGCGACTTTTTATTTAAAAAAAAGGTTAATTGAGATAACATTGGAAGTAGCGTTAAGAGTAGAGAAGAGGATAAAAATCGCCCATCCACAACTCTACAATCTGGAGAGAACAACATGGTATATATGCTTCCAAGTTCTTAAAATTATCTCACGCATATGTGTAATTATTTAAACAAAAAATGTGATTACACTATATGTACTCTTTTTAAACTACTTTAAAAAATAAACACATTATGAGCATTTTCTCTATGAACGTACACATATATTCATTCTTAGTCACTGTTTAATATACCGTCCATGGATAAGAAGTTTCCTTTTGCTACACATTTCAGTTATTTCAAGTTTGACATTCTTGTAATTCATGCTCCAGATGAACATGCTTTTTATCAATATTTCTACATTTCTCTGATTATTTCTTCAGGATATATTTCTAGAATTGAATTGCCAAATCAGACAATGTGCATATTTTTACAGTCTTTTAGACATTGTGCAAATTGCCTTCCAGGGTGGGAAGAGGTGGATTCCTTCTATCATCCGTCTCTGTCTTGATGTCTGATTTCTCTGTGCAGATATTATTTTCTGAGACTTAGAGAGTGGGTTTGATCCACATTAGTAATACTTATTACCAATGACTTTAGAAAAAAAAACCATGCATGCAAACTCTTACATTTAACCTTAATTCAGATATTTTTGCTTCTAGACAGCTGTAAAAAGGAAGTAAGAGCCTCTAGATTCTGGTACACTGTGAATATATCTCATAGAAGGTTTAAAACCATAGTTTCTGGCATGAGATAGATGGAGACTACCCCAGAAGTGTGACACTGGCAGTATAACACAATGGTTAAGGAGCTTACATTCTAGAGCCAGGATGTCTGTGTTCAAATGCTGGCTGTATTGCCTACTAACTGTGTGGCTTCTGGTGATTGCTGAATTTTTCTGTGCTTGTTTATTTACCTTTAAATGGGAACTATAATAACCCTAACTTACAGTGTTGTATGAAGATTAAATGAGTTATGTATGTAAAGCCCTTGAACAGTGTCTGCCATAAAAAATTACTACATAATTGTGAGCCATTATTAAGGCTGATGTTGTTATTTACCCATGTGTTATGGAAAACCTAATACATAGTAGATACTCAAAATTGTTGAAAGAGTAATAAAGGAATGATGAATATGTTAAGAAAGATAATTTCTGGCTAGAGACAAAGATTTGGGAGTTATCTACAGAGCAAAGGTAGCTGAAGTAGGCAAGTGACTGAAGGATGCAGCAAAGAAAGATGAGGAATGAGGGCTTTGCCCCCAAGAAATACTACTTACTACTCAACAGCAGGACACAGGGAGCACAGCTGCCACCCCTAGGCCTCAAGAGGAAAGGGGAGAGAGTGATCAATAGAAACTGGCAGAGGAGAATGTTTTAGAAAGGAGCACTTGATAGGATATTCAGCCACTTTGACTGCTGTCCCCACTATCCCTGCCTCCCCAGAGAGAAAGCCAAAAGAATAAAATACCATAGTAATCTTCTCTTTCCCTCCCATCTCCTGCTTGGGTTCCCATTGGCTGGACCCAAAAGGAAGCCAGAGGGTGAGAGAGCCTGTTAATGTAATCTACCAAGGTCAGATGTAGGAGGATGGACCATAGATCTGGTGGGTCAAGTGAAAGAATTCCAGTGCAACTTACCTGGCAACTAGAAATCACTTGTGTTCTTCAGCACTGAGGTATTTGAAACCTTCTTGTTCTTCTCTCTTTGTAGTCTGTTCTTTTCCTTCTGTCTTCTTGTAGAAGCTCTGGGAAGCCTTTTATTGACATTTTCCCCATGTTGGAAACACACTGTTTAAGTTGTACCCTGGTGGATTTCATTTTGCACTTCGAGAGCCTAACCTTTTTGTACATTAGAGAATTACCCAGCAGTTAGGCATTAAAATATACAATATGTGTCACAACTAAGCTTGGGTATAGCCTGAGAAGACCGAGGCAAGTGGGTGAGGGAAAAGAAAGGGAGAAAGCCCTCTTGACCATGCAAGTGAATTTGAGGTGTGGAGCTTTGTTTTTCTCAAGGATGAAGGAAACATGGGGTTAGATAGGAAAATCTTTATTTCCTTTTGATGTCTAGATACAGTCATCAGACAGCTTTGCTCTTTGAAAGTTACATTGGAAGAAAAATACTATACATGTGGTTACTGAACAAGACCTCCTCACAGATAGTTTCTCGCTACTGATATTTTGATAAGAGATTCAAACCAATTAAGAAGGAATTCTTATTCAACACAAGACCACCTGCCATCCCCGACCCAACTAAAACTTGTGCAGCTCTTTACAATATGGTGGCAGGTATTAATGTTATTATCTCATTTTGGAGATGTGGAACTGAGATTCAGGGAGTTTAAGCAACTTTGTCTAGATCACACAGCTAATTGGGGATGACTCTAAAAGCCTTCCGATAAAAACGATGTTCTTCCACCAAACACATCCTGAGAAATAGAAAGGAATATTATCTCTTATTTTTTATGAATAAAGGGTACCATGATAAAAATTGTTTATTTTTTGATTAAATTGTAATTGAAGAGATATAATTTATACGTATGAAACAATGAGACAGTTTCATGCATTTAAATATAGGGAAGACTCATATTACTTTGTTAAAAAACTCAATTGATTCCTCTCCAAACCTGTTTCTCTTTTCATGTTTCCTATCTTGGTCGCCACAATAATCTTTTGTTTTATGAGCTAGAAACCCAGGTGTCATCCTAGATTTTCCCTTCTTTCTTAACTCCTACTTCTGGTCCATCCTCAAAGTCCTAAAGAGTGTTAAAAATCTATCCCCTCCTCTCCAACCCCACTCCTTTGCTCTAATTTGTATCTTCCTCATTTCTGAACAGAACTGTTCCAATAGCATCTTCACTGGTCTCCCTAGCTACTGGCTTATCCAAACTTGATCCATTTTTTTTCATGGCAGTTCCTTGGAGACTTTACTGAAAGCCATATCTGAGCATGTCATTCCCTTTACCAATGTAGCAATTTCCAAACTCCAGCTTTTCTAATCCTGATTACATGACTTTAGTCATAGCTGCAGATTAACTATGATTCATCTGGTATGCAGCAATATGGCCATAGTAATTGTTAAATAATCAAAAGTTACTCTTTATAATTTGCCTTGTTTTAAACCATAATAACTGAAATCACAGGTTGTAATATATTGGTCACATAGTGTTGTTATAAGAGATTCATTAAAATAAATACAAAACTACTAACTTTAAAAATCATCTTAGGCTAAATGTTTCACCATTCATGAAATAATGTGATACTGAGACCTACACGAATCAGATTTTGTCATTCTCATCTTCTCTCATTTGGTCTTATATTTTTTCTGTTTGTAATTATAGATAACTATATATTCTTGTATTTAGGTTTCATTCACTTATTTCACTAGTTACTTCACTTAGTTAAACTAGTTTAGGTCCTGGTGCAGAGCAGATATTCAATAAATATTTATTAAATAAGCGAATGAAAATAACCTGCCAGTCCTACTAGATGTGAAACTTTCTTAAATCAGAGATCAATGTGTTGGTCATTTCTGTCTCTCCTTTTTTCTAGATCACTGTACAAATAATAAATGTTTGTTGAACTGAAGAGTTAGAAAGTACATAGATAAAATGCATCCCTGGAAATAAGAAAAGTGAAGGGTCAATATGGACCAGTGTGGTCAAGGAGGGCTTTGACAGCAGTGGTATGACTTGAGATAGGTCTTGATCTGGGAGTAAACAGAATGAAGGTGATAGGGAATTCTAGGCTGGGAAGGAATAAAAACATCAAGGTGAGGCAGATCTTGACAGACTTATCTAGAGTAGATAGGGTGCATTTGAGAATAGCTTTTTGTATAGTAAAGAATTTAACCTGGCTCAAAGAGAGTTCTGATATTTGCCCTTGGCTTCTGGGAGGTAATCTCTAAGCAAGTGAAATGTCATGCTTGATAGGAGTGTCTTTGCCTTAGGGCCTTAGGTCATACTAGATAATCTAACAAAGTGGTTTAGGTAGTGGTTGCCCATACCAGATGGCAACAATAGATTTAGGGTGTGGGTTTTGGGTCACACAGTATTAATCCAACCTCACAGGGCATGGAAACTGAGACCAGCTCCATGTGCATAGTCAATCATGACTGTGTGATGAAACCCCACTAAAAACTCTGGACACCAAGGCTCGAGTAAGCTACTCTAGATGGCAGTACTCTGTACTCTGGGATTATTGTCACACAATGATATCAAAAGAATAACACGTCTTTGACTCCACAGGAAGAGGACAACTTCAAGCTACATGTTTGATACTTTCTGGACTCTGCCCTATGTGCTATGTGCCTATTACCTTGGCTGATCTCAATCTTTATCCTGTATCAGTAACAAACTGTAACTGTGAATATAATTTCTTTCAGTGTGTTCTGAGTCCTTCTAGTGAATTGTTGTACCTGAGGGTGGTTTTGAGAACCCAATGAACTTGCAGTTGGTGTCAGAAGTGAGTGGAGTCTTTTGTGGGCTCTTCCTTCTAAATTTACAGTTGGCTAACTTTCTCGCTTTTCAACTCATTCTTATCTAAAATTATTTTTTAAAACAAAATGCTTTCAGAATCCCAATACACAGAGCAGATGTAAAAGAAGTTGCTCTAGATGCAGCAGGGCTGCAGGTTCAGTATCTGGCTGGCTGTCTCTCCTCTCACTGGTCATGGTAATCCTGAGGCCCCTCTGCAGAAAGCTAGGGCTCCACAGAACACCCTCAGAAAACCCTAGTCATTGGCTAGGTTTCCTGTTAGAGGAAGAAAAGGGACATAACATTTTTGGACACCTACTGAATGTGGCCTTGGGAGCGAATTCATGGCATTTCATTTAATCCTGCAATCACCTGCTGTTGGTATTTGCCCCTTTTACATGCGTAGAAAATAAGCTTAGAACAATTAGGAGCTCACCTAAGGCCACACAGTGAGTCCAAGGCAGAGCTGGGATTAGAAAGTCAGTAGAAGTTCAACTTGATCCTTCAATAATAAGGACATAACTCGGGGGCTGGCATGGGGCAGGGTATTTCACAAAAGAAGAATTGGAAGAATATGTGGTGTCAGTGTGGAGCAGAGAGAAAAAAGGAGAGGCTGGGAGATGGTTAAAGGTGAGTAGAGCCAGGGATGGCTGGGCTTCAACCTGGTTGCTAGAGATACAGTGAGGATACAATTTAACTTCACAGAGTCCTGGCCTTTCAGGTCAGCATGAAGAAAAGAACCTCCCGGAACATCGCTCTATGCCCCACCTCTTTAAATGGTGAAGAAAAAGAAACATCTTTTTCTGTTTAAATTTTTTAAAAAGTGATTTCATTTTAAGTCACTCATGATTTTACCTGTCAAAGGCTTTCTCAGAACTGGGGGAAAAATGAATAAAACCTGGAGAAGATCACTAAAGTATTCTAAAACATGAAAGTGTTTCAGCGGTGTCCGTGAAAAAAATCATGGTGACCTCCACCAAACTGGAGTCAAAACTCAACGCACTTTGTGAGACGAAATTTCTTGACTTGTATTTTACACACAAAGCGGTATCTGGCAAACAATGTAGGGAATGGCAAAGCTGATATGATGATATAATAGCTAATGAGTGTGAAGCACTCACTGTATTATGTGCCCAACAGGTATTTGTTCACATTGTAATCATGGTAGCCCTGTGTGTGAGGCAGGTGTGTTTAGACCCGTGGAGTTGTTATGCACAATTATAATTAAACCATCAATTTGTAACTTGTTTATTGTATATAGCTTCTTTTCTAGAATGTAAACTCTGTAAGGTCAGAGATCTGATCTGTTTTACTCACTGCTGAATTCCCTAATGCTTACAATGCCTTACACCTAATTGGTACTTGCTAAATACTCTGAGAATAAACATTTAGTATGTATATTACAGCTGAAAATTAAAATCCAATTCTTACGACTCTCAGGTATAATTTTAGGCAATGCAATGAGGATGCAGAATTAACTTTTAGCCCATAATAAACTGGCCCCATGGCTTATTTTCAGATTGACTTCGGTTGTCTCTTAGTTGCCTGACCAATCTGAACCTCATTTTTCCACCCAGAAATGAAATGTTTGGGATTAATGGTTCCCAAGGTCCCATGAATTTTGTGAAGCTGTGAATTTCATTAGTTAGATTTTTAGTTTAATTCATCCTTAACAGAAACAAAGCCTGTCAGATTTGATGTTTGCCATGTTGCAAACATGGTTCTAATATAATAACATTTTCCCCTTCTTGGGCCAGAGGATCCAGATAAATCCAAAGTAATTAGGAATCTGTTCCCATTGGTGAATCTCCCTGGAAATTGAAAGACCTGCTTTCATGTTCTTTTTTTGTGAGCACCTGATGATATTGGACATCTGTGGCTTTCAGATTCTGCATCTGGCAATAATAATAAAAATGTGTAATATTAATAATAATATTAAAATCCAATATTTATGGAGTAGCAGGTTCTGTGTGATAACTTGTATTTTTAATTCATCTAATTTGTAAGACAATGTGATGAACCAGATGTTCTTATTGCCAAATGACTATGCATATAGATTTAGAAGTAACTTGCCTAGGGTCTCATATCTTAGAAGTGATGAAGAAAGGAATTGCAGCAGATTTCTCTGACCTATAGATTTAAACACTTTGATCATTAATTTATAACCTTTAAGATGGGTGGATTTTGTGTTTTCTGAAGCGGATAAGTCTTTGTGAAAATCCCTAGAAAAATACGCATGATTATATCCCTCAATATTCTGGGGACAGTGTCAGAGATTTCATAGACCCCCCAAAATATAGTTAAATGGAACTCCAAGGAAAAAATACAAAATTAAAATTGTGAAATTTTGAGTAAGGATCTAAGAGGACCTTTTAGAAGGAATTTTCAGAGGCCCATGAAGAAAATCTTTAAGGGAAGTCACAAGAAGTACAATTAAATCCTCTCATGGGAAGTCTGTATACTATGGGTTTAGCTATGCTAAGGGCCAAAACAATCTCCTCGCCTGTAGTCTAGAGATTTCAGCCTGGTTGCTGATTCCCACCATTGTCACGAGTTTCCATGTTTGCTCCAAGTTCTCAGATTTCTGTTTTTCAAGTTTAATTTGCCCGGGACATTGCAGGAAGAGAAACCGTGGGGGCATGATTAAAAGCATATGGCGTATGAGGTGGGGAGAAGGAGCAGTGAGCACAGCAGGAGGGAGGAGGATTGCTAAATTGAGTGTTTCTAATAAAGGAGAGTGGGAGAGTATTTGCTGCTTTTGCTTGGGCTAAACTGTACTGTATAATACCGCGCTCTCTTGCCCTCCAGGCCTAGAGTATAAGGTAGAGGAGGTTAGGGAACTGTGATGTTAAACTGTATGGCTGTTACTCTGGCTGTCATTAGATAATATGTAAAAGCACTCTTGGAAGGGAAATTTGTGTGTGTGTGTGTGTGTGTGTGTGTGTGTGTGTGTGTGTAGTTTCCATCTAAACACATTGAAAGGAGAGTGGTAACTCTCAATCTGACCTGGCATCAGAATCCCCTTGGGAACATTCTGAAAATACACATTCATGGGCTCATCCAAGACTTTCTAAATCGGACTCTTTGGAAAAGTAACCATTTTCCTTTAAATATATACCTCCCTTGTGTTGCTGATTACCTTCACTTATGTATCAATATTCTTTTATGGTATAATAAAACTTAAATGAAATGCCAGGATATTACTGCTCTATAGGAATCTAATGCCCACTGAACTGGAAACGTGGATTTTCAGCAACTCAGAGATCATCCTATCTTCTTTCAGCCTTGGCCATACTTCATTTTGGGGAATAACCCCTCCCCGATCACATGCAGCTTCAATTGGATTTATTGGGCACTTCTTTGGCTCCTTCTTAGCCAATAGACAGGCAGAGTCAGGAACCGGGTCAGTGGGCTCTCTCCCTCTAGACTTTGTATAATGTGATAAAAAGACAGAAAAAAAAGAAGAGAAAAGTTGATGCTTATTCTCTCTGGCATGGTTATCTTGGTTAGGCTTTGTAGGAGTTCCTGTTCCTGGGGTCCACAGAACATCTCTGTTCCCTGTCCTTTCCTGGCCTGGTTATCCGGGCCTTCCTTCAATTCTGTGAGCAACCCAAATCCTTCTAATACAATTATTTTAAACTTAATTTAGCCAGAGTCTACTCCTGTCCTTTATCCCAACACCCAACTTTCACTCCAACACCTTTATTTTGCACAAGAGGTAACAGAGTCCCAGAAACCCTAAGTGACTAGGGACACCTGGTAAATAAGTGGTGGCTCTGGGCCTGAACTCTAGATCTTTTGGTTTCAAGGATGAGCAGAAAGTACTGTTGCCTTTATCAAATGGTTCCTCAGTTTTCTGTTTAACCTCAGTGTGGTTTTCTAGATTCTTTTGAAAGTTAGGCCAATGTCATATTTGCAAACACATTTTCTATCAATTCTCAAAATATTTCAGAGACCAACGGGCCTTGCAGCCTGGTGCCCTGCCTCTGGCAAGTGCCTATTGTAGATGTTTCTAAAGAAGATGAATCTTTCCTCCTCTGGTGCACCTGGCCCAATATGCCAGACCTATGGGGAGAGAATACTTTCTGGCCACAGCCAGTGGTCATCCGTAAGTCCTAAGTATTGATTGAGGATGGTTGGGTTGAAGAGGTACAACAGCTATATTATTTTAATCTTGACTTTTCCCCCAAAAGGCACTACTGTATGCATTTTGTAGAAAAAATTGTATTAGTTAAATCTCATCCCTGAATATGGAGTCTGAACTGGTGAAATCCTGTAGTTGGGGACGAAGGAAAAGACACAGGTAGTAGAGGATTTGAGAAATGCCTAAAATCTTGTTTTCTCCTGATATTTCCTCCTATTTCCTCCTATTTCTCCTGATTATTTCCTCCTATTTTTGCATCACTCAATGCCCTGGGTTAATAATGATTTTGTCTATTTTAACTCAATCTTTACCATTTCATACAGTTGTTATCATTTATACCATACCTTACAGTTCACACTATTAAATATTCCCACCCCCATGGTAAGCAAACTCCTATGAATGAAGGAATATTTCCAGAGTGGTCACTATCACGGCCAAGGTCACTGATGACCCATAAGAGCTGCCCCTTCTTTTATACTTTGTTGCTGTTATCATTATGGCAGTGTCTTTTGGAGAGGAATGAAGGATTATTGCAGAAGATACAAGAGAGGGCTTTAAGTCAGATGTGAGAATTTTCTGACTCTAAATAAGATCATCCTCCAGTGTGCCTCCCGACGCACTAGTGATTGTATAATTTGTTAATCCATTTATTCATCAAAAATTTTATTACTCTCCTACTGTGTACCTTCAGTTCCAAGAAAAATAAAACAGCACTCACTCTCAAAGAGTTGGCTATTTAGTGGATTGGTTCTAAGGTTACAACCAAGGAAGAGGGAAATAACATTTGGGGGATAGCTAATATATTCTTGTTATGTATATAATTTCATATCATACCACGTAGAGTTCTACAAAAGTTGTATTTCTCCCTGTAGATTCATAGTATTGCATCTACAAAATGTTTACCACAGTATCTGTCACTTATGAAATTCTCAGTAATGGTATCTATTAAATAATTACTTAAACACATGTGTGATAGTCTTATACCATCAATTTTTTTTTGTCATTGAGAACATCTGAACTTCTGGGTATATCTTCTAATAGGGCCTTCACAATCTGACCCAAACAACTTCCCAACCCTTGGTATTTTATATTCTATTTTGTACAACTTAATATAAATAATTTTTTATTAGCTGTAATGTGCTAACTACTATTTATCATCTAGTATCCAGTTCAGAACTTGTTTCCTTTGGGAGGACTTTCATATCTTTTCCCCCACTGAGTCCTGCTTTCCATTATGTTTCGTAGAGAACTCCACTGTAGAACCATTGTCAAATAGTACAATCATGTATTTTGATAACTATCTTTCCCCCTAGACAGATTCAAGATGAGAGACTCTTACTCTCTTTCCTTTCCAGTTTGGTACCTGACATAGTACCTAGTATAAGGGGCTCAGCATATGTTTGTAGAATAAATGAATAGCTATCCACCTATTATGAATTGGAAAATGTTAAGGTCTTACTTTAAAAAAAATATATTTAGGTTCAAAATATTTTACACTAGACTGGAGCATTTTGAGAAAAGTAAAAACTGTGATGCTGTGGCTCATTATTTCCTTTTTTGCCAGAAAGAAACTTTGAAATAATCTGAAATTATCTAGTCTCTATCTCATTCAAAGGTGGGTGGCATATACTAAGCTGAAGTGGCAATTGTTAAAATACTTGCTAAATTTATCCCAAAATATTCACAATGGGTCTTTTTCATGTGTTATTCCTGGGTGTGTGTTGAATGATTCAGTGATTCAACATTTTTAACCAATATTAATTGAGTATATACTATTGCCAGGCACTCCTTTAGACATTTTAGGATATAATCAAGACAGGTAAAGTAGAGTCCCTTCCCTTAAGAAACCATAGTTGAACTAGGGAGACATTTATACTTGTAATATTGGGATGCTGTAGTCAAAAGTGTTGGAAACCAATTTAATAATATGATCTAAGTTTAAAACAGAGCATGTATTACAAGCAGAAAAGAACATAACTGGGACTAGAGAGGAGATTGGAGACAAGATCTAGAGAGCCATTAAACCTCTTTCTACCTTGGATTCTGCTCCTCCCTACCTGTCTGCTTCTTCTGCTCTTCCTGCATACACAGCACCTGTGCCCCTCGGATAGCTGTGACTGAAGAGGGGTAGCCATATCACACCACTTTTTATTACATATCAATCACAGTCAAATTTCTTACTGGACTTCTGAATCTCTCCTTCTTTCCATTCTTCAGTCTTCCACCTCCTCATCTTTCACAGCCTTTCCTTATTCTCTCCTCTCTGTCCACTTGATCCTAGCTAAGAGACCAAAAAGCAACCCCCATACCCTCGCTCCTAATTTCAAATTTTTAGGAAAGATTCTGCTTGGTCTAACTTGTCAGATAGCTACTTTTGAGCCAATTAGCAGTAGATAGGGGTGGGTTACAACTTAAAAAGTGGCTTTCGCCATCTTACCCTGTGATCTGTTGCTCTCTAAGATGTTGGTTAACATAGTAAGGAGTTGAGTAGACCATTCAAGAGATGTCTTCTACAAAACAGGGAGAATTAACGTGAACTAAGCTCCCTTAATATTATGTTGTTACATGTCATGTAACAATATGGTAGAATGGGGGAAGAGAGCTTAATTTATATTAATTCTGCTTTTAAGAAGGTATTGGTCATAAAATAAAGACTTCACAGAAAGGCTTAATATTTGGTTTGGGTCTTTAAGAGGGGTATGATGCATCAGTTCCTGAGTCTAAAATATGTTAAAGCTATAACAGAGTAAGTAAAAATTAATAGCATGCAAGCAAATCACCTAACTGCTTGTAATTCTGCACAGAATCCTCTGGAGAAATACGCCCTATAAATCTCATAAAAATAAATGAAAAATAATGTTGTTATCATAAACTAAGTGGGAGAGAGTATGTTGTGTACTCAGGAGAGAGTATCATTTTTTGCTTCCTTCTAGCTCTGTTATGGAAAGTGTTAAAATATATTACGAACCAGGCTCCTGATTTAGAAATGGTCCATGAGCCATGAAATATTAGTGGGAGTGAGTGTACTGGTGCTATGACCATTCTGGGATATTAAAATGCCATTGACATCCATAACTACCAATGTATAAAAATAACAAATGCTAATTAAATGACCTGAGTGCTGAGAGCTTGCAGTTTGGCCCTTGTCAACGTTTCGCTTCTTGAAATATAGGCCACTCTGCTTTCCCTGCTGATGTCAGACTGTCCAGAAGAATATGCACTTCATTACTCCTCTGCTATCCATCAAACCTTCCATGGCCAAAAAGTATGAGGGGAAAACAATGCACTCTCTTTTCTCCCTTTTTTCAGGTCTGAGATCTTGTTGAAAAACAGAGTTCAGATTTTGGATTGAGGAAGTGGTTCCCTGGTTCAAGATCATCTGATTATACTATTGGGCTTTATCAATGAATACTATTCTTCCTTGACCAAGCTTCAATAATACAGTTTGTAAAAAGGCATAAGTTTGGCATTTTCTCTAATAAAAGTATGTGAGTATAGTTGAGAGTCATGTGCTGAGCATTACAAAAATATATATATATATATATATATATATATGTGTGTGTGTGTGTGTGTGTGTGTGTGTGTGTGTATGTATATATACTGAATTTAAAATTATAGAAAACTGTTGATTAAAGTAGTGAATAAAAATGGCGTTCTTCTGGTGGCTCATCAGGTATTTATTGAATGCCTACTGTATACAAAGCATTGCTTCAGGTACTAAAAATTGTCAGAAATGGATGCTAAGGAATGAGATAATGTTCTTGTTATACCGAAAAGGAAACACATATGGATTAAATGACATGAGGACAACTATGGAGGAATGTATCAGTGCCTGTTAAATATCATCCAAGTACAAACTGAATGCATAATGCCAAGAGGAAGCAGTGTTAAAGTGATCAAGACCTCAACAGACACACAAGCAAAAATTCTGAAAGATAATTCACAAAAGTGAAAATATTATTTGTTTACAGAGATGGGAAGATGTTGATTTTCACTAATAATTAAGGAAATACAAATCAAACTGACATCACTGATATACCAGTATCCTCCTTTAAATTGGGGACTTTTCTATTTCTCTTTAAAGGAGG
Source organism: Rhinopithecus roxellana (assembly GCF_007565055.1). Classification (NCBI taxonomy): domain Eukaryota; kingdom Metazoa; phylum Chordata; class Mammalia; order Primates; family Cercopithecidae; genus Rhinopithecus; species Rhinopithecus roxellana. The sequence goes on from NC_044563.1 coordinate 29,026,482, forward strand.
CCCTATCTCGTGCAGGCAAGGCTGTACAGTCCATTGGGGAGCTACTTTGGCAATATGTTACAAGCATCTTCAAATATTCACATGCTTTGACTCTGTTAATTCCAATTCTGGGAACTTTTCTTCTAAAGAAGTATCTAATTCTAAATAACGAAAAAGCTTTTTGCACAAATTGGTGCACAGTGATGTCTCTTTCAGTAGTGAAACATTGAAAATAATGTAACTTCCTAAAACTGGATAATGATTAAATAAATTATGGGTAAATCTACTTAAGCACTAACATTTATTGAGTACTAACCCTGTGCCAGATACTGCTCTAGACACTTTTGATACCTTAATGTGTATAACTTTAATGAAAATTTTATTAATATTCTAATTTTACAGATGAGGAAACTGAGGCAAAGAGAGTATAAAAACTCATCCAAGGTCAGCCCCAAGTAGCACATGGTAAGGCAAAGATTCAAATTTAGGTGGTCCTAGGCTGATGAGCTATTTTATAGGTATTTAATAAGTTTATGAAGAATATTAAATAAAAATCTTTATAAAATATTAAATTAAAATGCCTAATACAATGTAAGACTACAGTGTGATTAAAGGCTATGTTCAAAAGCTAGCATAGATCTAATGGATAGATAGACATAGTATATATTTTACATTTTGCTGGCCTTTAAGGTCTTTTGATTTGGTATTATTCTCACATTTTTCCACTGCTGCATTCTGTGACTACTTCTCCATAGTCTAGGCTGTGCCCTTGCTATTGCTCCATCCCTTCTGCCCCTTTCCCTGCTTGGATACATCCTGTAAATTATAAATGACTTCCTTTTCTTTGTTTAGGCTATTCCCTGCCTTTACCCTTTTGTAGAAATTTTTCAAAGCTCAGTAGCATTCTGTATCTTCCAAGATCTATCTAAGATTTTTCCCCTCAAGGACCCCTCACAGTGTGCCACTGTATCCCATGCTGTCCCATTTACTCATTGCTTCATGTGTATTTGTGTCTTCTCTCCACTGACCTGCCAACTCCTTGGGGGCAGGAATTAACTTCTTATGTCTCATATCTCCAGCAGCTCTCACCAGAGGACTGAGCCCAAGAAAGGTCTTGAACACACATTGATCCATTGAAACAAGTTTTAAGTTCAATAACAAAGTTTTTTATTAAAAGATTATTTGTTGCTAAACATATTTCTGCTTGTGCTTTAAAATAGAGGAAATTTGTCTAAATAAACAGGGGTTTATTTCAAACAATAAGAATTGCAGAGAAGTTAGATTTCATCACATAAAATAATAATGGAATACTCAAATTGGGAAGAGATCTGTAGGGTCATGTCATTCAATTCCTTATTGGATCAGTGAAGAAAATGAGATCCAGAGAAATACAGTCCCGGCCCAAATCCGACAAGAGGGGAATCGGGACTAGAATCCCAGGTGAGAGCTGAGATGGACTGGATGACAGTGCACTGTTCCTGACTACATTTTGATGACTCATCGTTTTCCCTTGGGCTCCACCCCACGGTTCCCCCGTGTTTTCTTTTTATTTCCTTGTAGTCCAAAACACGGATCTTCCCGCCAAGTCCTTCCCTATATGCAAAAGGTCCTTAAATAACCTCCTTTCCCCCTGAGAAGAAAGAAGGTAAGAGAGGAGAGAGAGAGAGAGAGAGCATTTGTTTACTGAACATCTTTCTTTTCCCTGATCCCTTCTGCTCGCTTTTCTGCACATACTGGCACAAACTGCCCTGCGTGTTTGTGGCGAGACAAACTCTGCCAGATTTTGCATTCAAAAGTTTTAGGTTTTATTAGAAAGAGCTGTAACACTTCGACCACAGTGCATCAAGCCCTCTGACATGCAACCACATGGCCACTGAGAACCTTTGAACCCATAACTTGACACTTGTTTTCATTTTTAAAAATCCATTAATCTTCGTTAAGCATCCCACTCTCCACCCAGGTCAACAATGGCATTTCCAGACCACACCATCTACACTAGAAAAAAAAAATATTTCTTTCTCCCTGCTCATATGGGTGAATGAGTACACACACTCACAAACGCATGATTCCTAAATAATGTTTATTATGTAACATATGGCAGAAAATTAAAAAGGCCTGTGGCAGTCACTACAGTGTGCCGGCCAGTAGTCCCTCACTGATAGCGCCACCTGGTGGTCCACCATGCCAGAGCTGTGGCCCCTGGTAGCTCACATTGCCTCCACAGCTCACGACAGTATGCTCTGAGAACTGATTGAATGTGACTTTTCATGCTTCCCTGAAGCTTGCTAATGGAACCTTGCATGATGATGCAGAAGGCAGCTTGCATTGCAACACACTGTAATCTAGCTGGAATTAAATGAGCTTAAATAACAAATGCTCAGATCGTGGTTACTAATTAAGAGTGATGCCAGAATGTCTATAAATTTTACATATGTTCCTCGTTTGGCTGAAATTTTGACAATGAGTAATGCAACACAGACTTGGTCACCTGACCTCCAAGCAGACACTCTGGTTTTTGAGGATCTATAATCTCAGTGAAAATGTTGAGACTGTAAATCAAATTATTTCCTAAAGACCACTGCATTGACCAGAGGTGACTAGTTCAGGCAAAAGTGCATTAACATGTGTGTATTGGGGGTGGGGAGAATAGTGTGTCTTACAATAAGATCAGAACAGATGCCAAGGCCAAACACTAAGATGGGCACGTATAATTAGTAATGGCCTTCATCCATTTAGGTGGTCCTAGGCTGATGAGATATTCTATAGGTATTTCATAATAAGTTTTGAAACATGTATATGAAAATGCTTATGAAAATATTAAATGAAAATGTCCAATACAATGTAAGACTATAGTATGATCCACTAGCAGCTTCATGCATTTATATGTGTCTTACAAATATTTGGTACCCAATAAACAAGGGAAGGTTGACTCTAAAGAAAGATCTCATGTGCTACATCATTGCCCCTGTATAGTGACCTTCCTGGGAAATGTTCCTTAAAGCAAGATGATGACTGTGCAGCACAGTCCTCCAACATCAAGTACAGACCAGGACGGCCTCCAGGACGGCCAAAGTTCATTACTGGTATGATATATTCCTTCACTAACTTCTAAACTTTTCTTCCCTTTGATGTATCCCTGACATAAAGACAAAGTGTCCATTGCAATTAATCTTTTTCCTCTTTAGAATTACAACAGAGAAAAATAGTTTTTTATAGATATACCTCTGTCTTACTCTCATCCCGCTTCTCACTGTATTACCTGCCTGGTCCCATAGAACCCTTCCCCTAGAAAGACTTTTCAGAGACCTGTTATCATAGTTTGGTGACAGAAAGCACAGCTTTTACATCACAGGAACCTATATTCTAATTTTGGGCTTATCCCTCTGAGACAGATGACTTTTTCTGAGTCTCAGTTTCTCTTCTACAAAATGTAGATAATAATACCTACTGTACAAGGTTATGGTGAAGATGAAAGGAAATAATGTACAAACCACGTTTAGCACAGGACCTGGTGCAAATAGGCAGTCAAAAAAATAGGAGCCAATAATATTATAACATTTCTCTTCCCCAGTTATTTTCCTGATGACCTGAATTTTTGATGTGAGTCAACAGTATTGGGTGGTAGGAAGTAGGAATGAATGCTTCTATTTGGTGGATTGTTGAATACTCTAAAACTTCTTCAGGACTATGCAACAATTGAGTTATGGTTATCTACCAAAATTCAGACCTCTGATTTTGAAAAAATCTCTCTATATGTATATATCTAATCAGATATCTTGTTTCCCTCATGTTGGACTAGCTAACATAGAAAATACCCCACATTAACAGAATAAGGGGAGCATGACAAGTTTGACAAAAAGTAAACACTACTACTGCATTGGGGATTTGGGAACCCCAAGACCAAACAGTAACTTCAGTCACTATAGAGTATGTAAGACAGATGTGAAGGTCCAACAATATAATTTCCCTCTGTGCTAAAGCTGCCGAACCGTAGAAGACGGTTTTAACTAAAGAGAAAGTGTACCAAAGTCTCCTGCAGGGAGTTGTGTTATGTGAATGGAGTGAGTTTTAATTTTAGTCTGCAGATCAGAGCTCAGTAACACAGCACCACTGTCACCAGCAGGCCCAGGCTTTGTCGTGATGGCTCTCCTTCTTTGTAACCCTAGTGGTTTGGCATTAGAGTCTCTAGTTTCAGTGTATTAAATATTTACCAACAACCTATTGGCCATATGTCGTCGGAGTGTGTGTGGTGACAGACTCACTACTCGGCACCTTTTCAAGTAGATTCTGTAGGATCTGCAGGGTACTGCAGGCTCACAGATCTTTTTTAATAAACAGCTCTTTTGTTCTTTTTGTCCTCTTGTTCACTAAGCTGGTGTCAATATCATATGCAGAGTTCTGAGGAAGTAAACTCATTCAATCCTTCTCCTTCTATATTCTTTCTTCCTGGGGTGCCATGAACAATATCAGTATCCCCTACTCATTGCTTATTTACCTGACAGTATTTGCTTTAATAACGTACAGATGCAGAGGCGTTTTCCTTTACAAATACAATTATTCTGAGAGTTGAATTCTGCTTATGTTCCTTAGCTACCAATGAGTTCTGGTTCATTTTTTGCTGTTTTAAGGAAAACTCACATGAAATTAGGAACTTTGGATTTAGGCTTGGATTTTCAAACGGAAAGCAATTCCCTAAATAAAATGTAGCTGTATATGATACTAAACATGCTTGAGAGATGTTTTGAAATAAAATATATATTTGATTGAAATTGACTAAACTTGTGAAGAATCAGATATCTTCCATGATGACAGCTCTGTTTCAGCTCAGATCAACTCAACAGACGTTTCCAGAGGGCCGACTTTGTGTCTCTTCCTTTGCTAGGCATGCAATTAAAGATCAATAAGATAATTTCTGCCCAAGGTTTATGGGATTGTTCACCATTGTTTTGAAACTAGTAGTTCTCTCCAACACCTTGACGTATACAAAATGGCAACAGCTCTTATTTCTAAAGATACTTACTTAAAGCAAACATACTGTTATGAGTGCATAAATTCATAGCTTTATCAATTACATACAGCCAACATTAGTTTTCATTCTCTTACAGTCTTTACAATCTGCAATCTTTGTAGATCTACAAGAGTAGATCTACATTTGAGCAACTCACTTGATGTTGGTATATGAGGCAATATTGACTTCTGATTCTTCAGAGAACCTGAATATTATGTCATTTTTCGTGGGTTTAGGGAAAAATGAGAATCTTATTCTGAGTTTAAGCTTAATAAAGATCTTGGTGTTCCACACTTCTCAACTGATACTCTTTTACCTGTATTGTATGAGGTGAAAACATATTATTAATACAGAGTTTCGATGTGTTCTGAATTTGAGCATCAAAGCAAGGAGAGCCATAGAGAGTTAAATGTGGACCAGGTTTCAGTCATGACCTCTGAAACCACTTTCTTTACAGTTTAGAACCAGATAAATAAATAGATATGTCTAGGTATTCAATATTGTTCTGAAATTGTTTTTTAAAAATATCAAAATGCTGATTAGGCAAGTTATAATAAATAATGCATTATATGCCAGACAAAATAATTTATTGATCATAGCCAGTCACAGTTATTTAATATTTTAATGTGTGAATACAATGTATATAATAGGAGGTACAAGTTTTGTCTATCAGTCTAGAGTGGGCAAAGTTAGAATATGTTTCAATGTTAATAAAATAATCTGTACTTGTATTATGTGTAATATAGTATGCTGTAATCAGTTTCAGTTTACTACAGGATCCATATTTCATGTTTAAGTGCTTAAGAAAGGAGGTATTCCAGTTATTACAGCTATAATATCAGTGGAGAGAGCTCAGACTTAAGAATTAAGTGCTGAGGTTGTAATTCCTGGTTTTACTTCTTAAATTTAAAGACTTTTTCACATATTTAATATAATTATTTTGTTATGGTCAAGATTTAAGAAACTGTCCAGATATTGGTGATTTCAAAATAACAGGTTAATACCAACTAATGACAGTCGTAACTGACTTTTGTGCTGTGCTTACTATATGCCAGGCACTTTCTAAATATTCTCTATATATTTACACACAATACTCCTTAGGTCAGTACTGTTGACCACAAGCAATTATAATCCAGTGAAAGACAAGAACACTGATAATCACACCTAATCAAATTTTCAGGCTAGGATGGGATACTAAGGAACATATCACATGAGGATATCATAACTTCTTGCAAAATATGGCATGTGTGTATGTGTACACACATGGGCAGAAGGAGCCGGGCTATGATAAAGCTTGGGAGGAGAAAAGGTAGAGAGCATATCCCAGGATGAAGAAACAATATTACAATGCTATCTCTGAGACAGTGAAAATTATTTATTTTGGTTAGAGCAGATTAGGTAGTCAGAGATGAGGTAAGTGATTGAGAGATGAGATGAGGTGAGACAGGAGAAGTCCCTCTCACAAAGGTCTTCATTTTAAGGCATGTTGAGGAATTTGGATTGTATCTTAAAAGTAGTCCTTTGGCCTCCCCATGTCCATACCATTCATTATTAATCAACTATGACACTGAGCTTCAGTATCCTTCTGAACATAACTCTCTAAGGTTGCCACTAAAATTTAATAGAAGTTGGCAACGAAATTGAATTGATAAATGTTATTGTTATTAATGGCATTTTAGAAACATTCATTCATTTTATTCCTATTTTACAGATGAGGAAATTGAGATTCACTGAAGGAGAAAGATTACACTTCTTTCACTTTGGCCTGAGCTAAGAAAAATGTGCTTCTGTTTATTCCCCCAATATGACAACTTAAGTCTTTGAGTCTATCAGTTCCAGGCAAGGGTCAGGCTCCACAGGACCAGCCATCTGGGAAATAAAATGACTGGTTATTTCCAGACCACGTTCAGGTATGTGTCCACTACAGACTCAAGCACACAATTTCTCTGATTTCAACTAATAGTTGGGCTATTTTCCTTTTCAGTTTCTAAGCACAAAAGTATTTATTCCATTTGTTTTCATTTCAGATAAGAGATCTTGTTGCCTCCAACTGAGCTTGGGTCCTTAAGGACTTGAGTTTGTTTGTTCCTAACTCTGGCTATGGGGGGTTGGATAACATATCTATTTTATAGCTTCCTCTGCTTTTCCTTTAAACAGAAGAGCTGGTCATGCTCCCTCTCTCAGACAATAGAACTTGAATGAGTCTAAAGAGGCCCAGAGCTTCAAAATGCAAAAGGTTTACCTGTAGGAGTAAGGGTAAGATAATGTCAGTGCCTCAGATGTCACTCATTCTTGCATGAATTATGAGAGAACTACCTGGAATCTTTGTTGCTAAAGCTTATGAAAATTAAATCAAGTTAAAGATACACAGATGAAGAAATGATGTCTTAGATATAGGATGACTTTCCCACAGTCACACAGCTAAGAGATACATGATCAGGGTTTGAATGTTTGAATGATCTCAAACCCTGTGTTCTAGCCCCAGTACTGTGTAGCTGCTAGAATACAACTATTCTCTTTTAGGAATAAGATGACATTTTCAGTCATGATCATTATGGTATTATGGGAGGCAGCGTGGACTTGAGCCAGACTGTGGCCAGACTGCCTTTAATCTGGATCCCAGCCTTGCTGTTTATAAGCAGTGTGACTTCAAGCAAGTTGCTTAACCTCTCAGACTCAATTTTCTTACTTGCATAATGCTAATCATGATTATCTTGTTGGGAGGATTGCATTTGATCAGTGGTTTCCAAATTTGAGGGGTGCACAGAGTTACATGGAAGACTTGTGAAAACACAGTCCTGGCCCCATCCTAGAGCTCTTGATTCCACAGGTCAGGAATGCAGCCTGAGAATTTGCGTTTTTTCTCAAGTTCCCAGGAGATGCTGAGCTCTTGGTCACTATGAGAATTCTTACATCAGGTAATATAAGTACAGTGTCTAGTTTAGTGAGTAGCTTATTTTGTGTCAGTCATCCCTTCCCCCTTCCTAACAAAGGATAAAAGCTTTGAGGAAATGGAGTGAAGAAAAGAAAGAAGGGAAAGCTACTCATTGAATATAAAATGCTGTCACCTAATGAAAACCCTGAGGGAAAGCTGTAGCGGTAGCAGATCCTGAAAAAGAGAAGTGTATGAAGAAAAAAGGGAGGTGTAGGAAGGCTAAAACAAGTGGAGAGAGTCACAGGCAGGGAAAGGGGGGAAGATCAAAGTTAAAGTTCAGCAACTACATTTATCCCTAAAGACAGAGCTGGCTGTGGCTTCAGACCTGTTTGCAGGCCGTTTCTCAGGCAGCTGCTTTCTTGGCCTTCCTTGAACACTGACTACTTTCCCTTTTGCAAAATGTACCAACATAATTATCTCACTTGTTCATCTCAATAAAACTACATGGCAGAAACTGGTATTCCCATTTTGTGTATGTATAAACTGAGACTCAAAGAAGTGAAAGATTTACTCACGTTCCAACAGATAGGCAGAACTTAGATCCTGAGTTCCAAATTGCTTTTTTTCCACCTCTATGCTGACTTCTTATGTCTCTAATCTCAAAGTGTTAGGTACAGTTTCTGAACAAAGAAACTAACCCCAAGAACAAAGGCTGATGTGTCCAGAATGTGGTTCTAATTTCATATGTCTCTTATACCTTGAGGTGATAAGAATGCTTGAGTTGAGCTTTTTACCTCCAGGCTTGAGCCCTGGGCTTGTCTCCCTTGCACAACCTTCTGCCCAGGCGGAGCCCACCTGACAGCCTGGGTGTGCCCTAGAGCAGCACTGGGATTTTCCGGGATCTGGTAGGCCTGCTTTCTTGCCTTTTCATAACACTCACTCTTGGAGGATGTACATGCAGCTTTCCCTTTGCATTATTTAAGAGATGGTTTCCAGTAAGGCAAACAGTTGAATTCTAAGTCTCTCTGTGATGCTGCCTTTAGGATTTTCTAACTTAAAAATAAAATTGCTTTTTTCTCCTTCACTCACTTAATTGCTGAAATGTCAGTAAATGGTACCAGTGCTTTTCCCAGTCTGAAGCCACTGCTGTGAAAACATGGGGAATCATCTTGGAGAGTGGTCAAATTCTTTGTGCAGCATCTCTTATGAGAAAATACAAGCTCTAGGCTAGTCTGTGATCATTTTCATCACAAGCAAGGTTGACCTACTGAATGATGGATTAATTGGTTTCTGGATTCCTTTAGCACCTACAATAAAGATGAGTAGGAAACCATCTATAACCTTGGGGAGAATATAGTCTTGAAAGGGCAGGTTTGGCACCCTTTTATGTAATTTATATAAAATCTTAAAGAGGAACTCTTTACTGTAAGCCTCATAGTGTCGGAAATTGCACTGATAGATAATTAGCTTTATCAGGAAACTACGGAGGTCTTCTATTTGTAAAAGAGCCCATTGCTACAATGCAACCTGCATTGTTGTCTTCTTTCCTCCTCAAACTTTTAGAATTTCAGTGGCTGCTTCTTTTAAAACAATTTGTCAGCCTTTCCTTGATTTTCTTATGATTGATCAGGCTAGCTGCACAGTTCATTGTAATCTCAGGATGGCCTCTATCTTGGCTGTCTTGAAATACAGTTGGGAGATACCACAGACATCCTTTTCTTAATGTTTTCTTTCATGTGGATGAAACGTTACTAGTGCAGTCCTCCTGCTTCTGACTGACTCCTGGCCAGGGTGAGGAGAGACTTCATCTGAAGGATAACCTTGAAAAACTCAGCCCCTTTCTCTCCTTTACCTCCAAGGGAAACTACCTGCTTGCAGAAGGCATGAGTTTAGTAACAAAGACCCTGTTCCTACAGGCAGATGACTGCAGCTTTCCAGAACTATCTATGAATATGTAGATGTCTGCTAATTCTGAAGTTTAGTATGAAGAAACCTACACACCAGCAGGTGTAATCTATGTTCTCCAAAATCAGCTTTCTCAAATACAAGGATCATATTTTGGTGTCTATCTGCCGTATTATTTTGTCTTTTTTGTCTTATTTGTCAGTGTCTCCAGAGTTGGGATGTGGAAGAGTTGTATTATTTGTTAGACCCAAATTTTAAGTCTCCCAAAATAGAAACGCCCTAAGCATTTGCATTTAAAGTGTCTATTGCTATTTAATATGAGAAAGTGATATTTATTTATTCAGCAGATATTTTTGTTGAGTGTCAAATCTGTATCCAGAATTATGCCAGACTCTTGAGATACAAAGATAAGCTCAAAGAACTTAGGGGTCAGTAGGTGGGACTCCACATAAACAGGAATTTCCTTATACTATGATATTCGGTATAACAGTATAAATCTGTACAAAGTGTGAAGGAAAGTTAAAAAGCAAAAACAAAGCAAACATGTCATGATAGAAACAGCAAGGCTGGGAATTTACACACATTCCAAACACATCTAGCAATCCTACAGTCAAAGTTTCCACTTTATAATTTTCTTCTTCCCAATTTGTAATCTAATATTCTTTTTCTTTTTTACTTCATAGGATTGTGAGTAAGATGTTGGGCTTAGCATTCTCAGCTCTGCAATCCAGGTTCCAATACTGGCTCTGCATCTTTGAGTGTGGGCTTTGGAAGTTTGTCCCCAGCATAATGGGAATTAAATAGTACCAGCCTGATAACTGGTACAGAGTAAGAACTCATTAGATATTAATATGAACTTTTATTAATAATTATGTTATTTATTATTATATTGTTTATAATAATATAGTATTTATTCAATAAATCTTTATCAAGCACAACTTGTATGGCAGGCATAGTTCTAGGGTCTGGGAATCCTCAATAAATCCAATAAATTCTTCCTTCTCCCTCAGGAGTTTATTCATTTCCAATCTTCAATCTAGACGGCCTTTTCCTCCCATGAAGGATCTTCATTCTGAAGGTTGGTATGTAAATTCAGTCAGAATAGTTGGGGTAAGCTTGAAACCTAGGAAACTTTCATCTCCTTATAGTTTTTTAACCTTTTGAAGATAAGTTTTGTTACCATATTTTCCAAATATAAGTCAAGACCATTGTCTGATGGGAGGAGAACCAAAACCATCAGCACCCACACACCTTACTGTTCTACATTAATACGCCTTTTTTTCCTTCCACATTCTTCTCCAACACAATTTTACTACTCCAGAAAACTTTTGCCCATAAATATAAAAATTCCAAAGAATGACTTCTCTTTCTTTCAGCAAGTTACCCATAACTCATTTAAAACTGCTCAGTTTTTTAATAGATAGCATGAAACAACTACTTCCTCTAAGACTCCTTGATACTCTTGCTTTTAAAATCCTTACTTTGATATATTCACCAATCATAAACCATTGTATTATAATCCTTATCCAATCAAATCAAAGGCCCACCTTAAACCAGCACCACCCCACCCAACCTCATAAATATCTTAGCTTTGCCCTCCTACCTTGAAACATTACCATATCTCTGTCAAGGTAGTAAATTCTCACAGCATTGAGCAATAAACCCAGTTTTGCTTGACTAATAGGTTATTTTAGTGATATTTTAAAAATAAAACAGAATATTTAAAATTGGGCTTTGTCATCATGACTTTGTCTTCACCTCTTTCTAACTGTATGACTTTGGGCAAATACCTTGATTTTTGTCAGCCTGGGTTTTCTAAATGGACATAATAAGAACTGAAAAATATATAGGATTGTTGTGAAGATTAAATGGAATAAGCCATACAGCTTATTAAGTTCATTCAGCTCTGAGCTATGACCAGCACTAAATAATGGCAAGAAAATGAAGTGTCATGATTTTTGAGCTGTTTGGCCCTCGTACTTCTTCTTGGGATTTGGTAACCTGATTATAAAATCAGATTTTACGCTGTGGCTACAAGAAGCTCATGTGCATACTGTACTTTGGGGTATACCACTTGATTTTTTAAGTGGAGACAAAATTCAACAGTAGTAGAGTTGAAACATTCCTCCCAGTTTTTTCCAAGCATTTCCCAGATCAGCAAATTTGGCCAGACTGACAAAAACTTAAGAAAATAAATTTTCAGGAGACATAAGCAGAGGAACCATTTTGACATGACAAAGCTGTTCATGCTGGTAGCAGAATGGATTGCCAATTGGCTTCATTTAACTTAAATTTTGGTCCCAGACAGATAGGCTCCAAGGGAGGGCAGAGTGGAGGGTGGGGGGGCAGGGTGGAGGGTGGGGGGGCAGGGCCTGAGGTCAGGGGGGCAAGGAGGCCCACGGATCACTGAGCAGCCTGGGAGCAGACTCTGTGGTCTGATGAGAACATACATTTGCAGTTCTGGATGGAGGGAAATGGTGCTTTGACTGAGAAACTGAGTTCTGGAGACTTTGCATCTTACTCTGTAGCGGAGAAATACATAGATTACAGCAATTTTGACTCTTATCATCCAGAACTTGGTTGAGATTTTCCAAATCTTTTATGAAATAACCTGCTCCTCTAATTCTATTTTGGTGTAATGAGTATTTGATGGATTGAGTTATCATTTAACATATATTTATTTAGCACCAATTTCATCTAAAACATGTTGTCCTTCAACATGCATCTAGTGATATAGGATAGGTAAATACAATTATTAAAATGTATTGTGTTAATATTATGGAATGCCATTCACGGGTGGACCTGGAAGGGACAGACTAGTCTGCGTTTTTTAGTCTGTAATAGTTAATTTTATGTTTCAATTTGATTGCATTAATGGATGCCCTTTAATGCTGTCATTAAGGTTTAAGCTGGTAAAAGATAACTTTGGGGTATGTCTGTGAAGATGTTTCTGGAAGAGATTAGCATTTGAATCAGACATGCCCTCACTACCATGAATGGGCACCATCTGATCTGTGGAGGGCCTCTGAGTGAACAAATAAGTGGAGGAGGGGTAATGTCTCTCTCTCTGAGCTGAGACATACATATTCTCCTGCCCTCAGACATTGGAGCTCCCAGTTCTTGGGGCTTGGTACTTACACCTGTGGCCCCCTTGCTTCTCAGACCTTCAATTTTGGACTAAATTACACCACTGGCTTTCTTGGTTTTCCAATTTGCAGACAATCATGAGACTTTTCAGCCTCCATAATCACATGAGACAATTCCCATATTAATCTCCTCATATGTATATATGCATATATATTCGTGGACCCTTGAACAGTGCAAAGGTTAGGGTTGCTCTCTTGCTGCACCATCAAAAGTTCACATAAAACTTTTGGCTCAGGAAACCTTAATTACCGATAACCTACTGTTGACTGGAAGGCTTTCTGATAACATAAACAGTCAATTAATGCATATTTTGTATGTTCTATGTATTATACACTGTATTCTTACAATAAAGTAAGCTAAAGAAAAGAAAATTGTAAGGAAGAGTAAACATATTTACTGTAATCTATTCAGTGGAAGTGGGTCATCATAAAGGTCTTCATCTTTGCTGTCTTCACCTTGAGTAGGCAGAGGAGGAGGAGAAAGAGGAGGGGTGGGTCTTGCTGTCTCAGGGGTGAGAGATACAAAGGAGGTGAAAGGGGAGGCAGGAGAGGCAGGCATACTCAGTGTAACTTTATGGAAATAGATTGTAATTTCTGACTTCTTTTGCTTATTTCTCTAAAAATGTTTTCTATATGGTAGCACTTCTTCCACTGTTTGCTTTAGTTTCAGTGCCCATATCTTAGAAGGATCTATGTCACAAACGAAGTTAAAAGCAATTTTGAATAAACACAGCTCTTCTGACAGATTGTCTAATATCAGTTTTTCTGGTGCTTCCTTTTTTATTTCTTTTCCTCATTTCCTGGCACTGGTTTGGAAGCACTCATCTCCATCAAGTCATCTTCTGTTAATTCCTCTGCTGTAGTGTCTACTAGCTCTTGAGTTATTCCAAGATCTATATCTTGAAACCTTTCAACCCTCACCTTTTTCCTCATATCGACAACCTCTTTCATGGTTTTCTTGATTAGCTCTCCCATAAATCCTATGAAGTCATTTACAACATCTGAGCACAGTTTTCTCCATCAATAATTTATTGTTTTGAGCTTGATGGCTTTCGTCACTTTTTCTATAACAATGGCATGTTCAATTGTGTAATCCTCCCAGACTTTCATGATATTCTATCAGGACTCTCTTCCTTAGCATTGACAATTTTTTCCGTAGGGTACCATGTGTAATGAGCCCTAAAGATCCTTATGACCCCCTAATCTAGAGGTTGAATTACAAATGTTTTTATTTAGGGGCAAGTAGAACACTTTGATGCTTTCAGTGTTAAACTCATGGGGATTTGGGTGGCCATGGGCGTTGCCCAATATCAAGATAACTTTAAAAGGCAGTCACTTACTAGAAAGGTACTTCTTGACTTTAGGGACAAAGACTTGATGAAACCAATCCAGAAAAAGGGTTCTCTTTGTCCAGGCCTTCTCATTGTACAACTAAAAGATTGGCACCTAGTGTTAATGTTTTCTCTTCAAGGCTTTGGGGTTAGCAGCTTTATAGATAAGGGCAGTCCTGATTGTAAACCTGACTGCATTTGCACAAAACAATAGAGTTAGTCTAACCTTTCCTACCTTAAATCTTGGTGGTTGCTTCTCTTTTTACTAATAAATGTCCTTTGTGGCTTTTTTTCTTTTTTTCCAGAATAGGGTACTTTTGTCTGTATTAAAACCTGTTTAGGCATATATTCTTTCTCCTCAATGATTTTGTAAATGGCATCTGGGAACTCTATTGCCTCTTGGTCAGCAGAAGCTGCTCCTCCTGTTATCTTAATATTTTTAAAGCCAAACATCTTTCTAAAATTATCAAACCATCCTTTACTGGCACTAAATTATCCAGGCTTAGATCCCTCACCTCCCTTTCACTTTAAGTTGTCATATGATGACTCTACTATTTCTCAAATCATACTAGAGTCTATAGGCATGGCTTTTTTATAGCAATCCTGCACCCAAAAAAAGAACTGTATTTTCAATTCAAGTTAAAAAGATATTTTGTAAAAAGTGCAAGGTATTCATGGCTGCTAGCCTAGCTTTAGCAAATGCTTCATGAATGCCTTTTGTTTGTTTGTTTGTTTGTTTACAATGGTCCTTACACTGGATTCATTTTTCCTGAAATGGTTTGCAACTGCAGCTGCAGAGCTCAGTCTATGGTAACTATCAAGCAACTCAACTTTTTCTTGTAATGTTATGAGCTTTCCCCACTTCTTGGGAGTCCTCTAGCATCACTAGTGGCACTTCATATGGGTCCCATGATGTTATTCAGGCTTTTCAGTATTGCACTAAACACAATGAAAAATACACAAGAACTGTGAAATACCATTTTTGCTGCAACACACCATTTATTGGAGATGATTAGCACCACAGGGGGTTTTAAGTGAATACTTCCAACACTTGAGCTCACCACAGTAGCAACAGGAAGTGGCTAAAGAATCATTACAGTAGCACAGTATGTACTACAGTTAATTTTATGCAGTTATAACTTAATACTGCATCTTTACATTTGCTTACGTTTCTCTCAACTGCGAATAACATACCATATATTGTCTGTGTTTGTGTGCATAGGTTTTGATAAATTTTGACTTTTTATAATGGATGTGTGTATATTTTATGATAGTAAATAATGAAATAGACTAGTATCTACATATATGTTATGCATTCATGACATACCTAATTTTTTCATAATTATAAACATATTTCTAGGCTACAGAGTTTGTGAGTTTTTTAAATTGTCACAAATCAACAAAAATTTTCAAAATATATTTATTGAAATATAATATAAGTGGACCTGCACTGTTCAAACTTGTGTTGTTCAGCTTCTCAAGGGCCAACTGTGTGTATATATATACACATACATGTATATACACACACATACATTATACATACACACATTGTGTGTACAATTGGCTCTGTTTCTCTGGAGAACCCTAACTAATACATGATCTATTTGATTTTCAATGTATTATGACTCAATTATGTAAGACAATTATAATATTTCTATAACTTTGTCAAACCAGACCAGATTATGACAATTATCAATATCCAGCTGAACCACATTTAATCACTCTGTTATGACATGTTGTCAGATAGGCTGCAGCTAAATCATAGTCCTAGAGCATAATACCAGCATGTGACAGGGGCCTGATCATGGCAAAGTGAAGCCTATTGCATTTTCTTGTTTGAACTGCAAATATATTGATAGTCTAGAATATGACTATACTATGGAAATTAGTTAAATTTCAGGAGCCATGATTTTGTTGTTGTCTGACCACCAAATTGGAGGACATTTTGCCTGGCAAAAAGGTCTATGTTAGGTAAGAATAGAAAGGAGATAGGGAGGCTTAGTGTGTGCAATATTTGTGCTAATAAGTTTTACATGATCCTTTGTTAAAGTAGACCAGTTGTTTCAAGTATGGTATCACCTGTAGTCTGCTTTCAAGCACTGTCAACATAATCACTAAAAAATTAATCAAACACTTTTTTTCCTTAAGCTTATATAATGTCAATAAGTATGAGTTGATTTTTTTCTTCTCTCAAATTTATCCAATTGACCGACTTGAATCTACTAATGAGCTGTTTTGATATCAGTAGCATCTGAGTTTGGATTTTACTGAAAGAAGTACCTCCTAATACAGGGACTTCTGAACCAGGAAGGTAGTTCCAGGAAGCAGGGATGGAAAGTCCAGGAGAGAGAGAGACAGGGAAGGAGGAAAGGCCAATGTAAGGGTAAAGCATTGAGGTAGCTGCTCAATCCTCCTGAGAGGTGTGAGTGTCTCCCAGAATTGTCTATCTGGGGGAGGAAGGCTGGCTTGTGTACCCAGCAACTCTTGACCTCATTGGTTGAGAATTACCCCCACAGACATGAATCCCCCTGCATTTCTGGGCTGCCTTTCCAGCTGAATGGACTCTTGTTGCCTCAGAAAAGACCTCTAGACGGAGCTGAAGACAGAGGATACTCGCAGAGGAAGAGTCTTAGCTCTCTTGAAATAATGCACTATAACAGCAGCTAAAATCACAGGTATACCCATGACATGGGAAGAGGGGCATCAAAGACATCTACATGTGCACTTTCATCTTTACACATCTTATTTATGCCCTCTCCCTCAGAGCAAGCACCAAATCAAACCCAGTCATTTGAAGGAAAATCATCTACACTGGCCTTGCATAAACACCCCTGTATCCTCAGAAGTGGATGTAAAGATTCAAAGAAAAGAGTTGCTGTTAAAATGAACTTCTAGAAGCACGAATAATTCAATATGTCTTCTTCAAGGGACATTTTATCACCTCAGCTTCTCAACAACAAAAAAGCCAGGAGAAAGAAGTCAGAGTTTGTCTACGTTGTGGAGGTAGGAAGTGCTTTTTTATTGCTTATGCACTGACCCCAAAAGGATCTTTGAAAGCCATCTTCATAATTGATTAAGTCCACTGGTCCAGGTTGGTTTCTTTTCTCTAGATGAAGTTTGGGGCCACAGGTAGCCACTGGCCATGGCTAACTTTTGCCCCCCTCCTTCTCCCTGTGTACCTGGGCATTTACTGCAGATATGAAGCAGATATGAAAAAATGGATAACCTCATTGCTAACTTCAATGTCAGCAAGATCCCGTGCCGTGAAGTGTTTGTTGCAGACAGAGTTCCATGCTCTGGTGGGGGGGCACACTTGAATGTCAGAGGGGATGGAGGGGTTGGCTTACCCAAAGACAAGGGGCAAAGTCTTTTCTTTACACTTTCTTTTTCTTTCTTTCTTTCTTTCTTTCTTTCTTTCTTTCTTTCTTTCTTTCTTTCTTTCTTTCTTTCTTTCTTTCTTTCTTTCTTTCTTTCTTTCTTTCTTTTTTTTTTTTTTTTGACAGTGTCTCACTCTGTCACCCAGGCTGGAGTACAGTGGCATGATCTCGGCTCACTGCAACCTCTGCCTCCTCAGTTCAAGCGATTCTCCTGCCTCAGCCTCCCAAGCATCTGGGAGTACAGGTGCATGCCACCATGCCTGGCTGATTTTTATATTTTTAGTAGAGACAGGGTTTCACCATGTTGTCCAGGCTGGTCTCGAACTCCTGACCTCAAGTGATCCACCCGCCTCAGCCTCCCAAAGTGCTGGGATTACAGGCGTGAGCCACTGTGCCAGGACTACACTTTCATTAACATAAAACCTAGAGTTATCTTAAGTTTATGTTTTCTTTTCTTTCTTTTTTTTTTTGCAAATGGTTTCAAAGACTGAAGAGCCCAGAAAAAATTTGCACAGCGAATAATGACAGTTCTGACATATTGAAAGTCTTGTGAGGTTCTCTGATAGACTTATCCCTCAGCTGGTAGAAGAAGCGGTGTGACTCAGAACCCAGGAGAGTGAAAGCAGAGGATTTCCAGACAAATGTCTTCTGTAGAGCTAAGCTGCTATTATGACATCAGAAATGGTCTGTAGAGAGCAGAGGAGAAACCAGGGGCAGAAACCCCATGAAATGATAAATGATGACAAACTTGATGGATTTCATCCTAGCATTCCCTTGGACCCAGAACTAGCAACAGTTTCACACAGCCTCAGGCTGAAAGATGAAAATATTTCACGTGATCCTTTCCAGTATTTGTTTATTTCTTCTCAATAAACAAGATTGTAGTCCTTAAGGCTAGGACCTTCGACCTAGGCAAAACATAGCATCTGCCTGGCTCATGATAGGTGTTCAATATTTTTTGAAAGATTGGATAGTAGATTACAGTGTAAAGACAAGTGGACTGGAAGCAGGGCAAAAATAACATAGTTCTTGCCCAGGCTCTATGACTAATAACTTCCCTCACTCTCAATTTGTTTGTCTGTGAAATGAAACATTAATTGATCCCCTGTACTGAACAAAGTCCAGTGGTATAAAGAATCTAGTAAAGAAATAGAAGTTTAAGAAGTAGTCTTTGTCTTCAAAAAGGATAATAGTTTTCTCAGACATTTATGAATGGTATAGTGATGATGATCTTAGATCCTATAGTCGGTTTAACTTGGGTTCAAAACTCAGACCTACCACTCATCAATAAAATGGAAATAATGGGCTAGGCGTGATGGTTCACGCCTGTAACCCCTGCACTTTGGGAGGCCAAGGTGGGTGGATTGCTTGAGGTCAGGAGTTCAAGACCAGCCTGGCCAACATGGTGAAACCCCATCTCTATTAAAAAATACAAAAAATAAGCCGAGTGTGGTGTCAGGCAGCTGTAATCCCAGATACCCAGTAGGCAGAAGCAAGAGAATCACTTGAACCCAGGAGGCAGAGGTTGCAGTGAGCCAGGATGGTGCCACTGTACTCCAGCCTAGGTGACAGAGGGAGACTCTATCTCGAGGAAATAACGGACTACTTTAAGTATTTCTTTTTTTAATTGTAGTAAGAACACTTACCATCAGATCTGTCTGCCTGACAGGTTTTAAAGTATATGATACATTATTGTTGACTCTAGGTACAAATGTTGTTTAGCACAGGTGTCCCCAACCCCTGGGCCACAGGCAGGTACAGGTCCATGGCCAAATGTTGTTTAGCACAGGGGTCCCCAACCCCTGGGCCACAGGCAGGTACAGGTCCATGGCCTGTTAGGAACTGGGCTTCGCAGCAGGAGGTGAGCAGCTGGCCAGCATTACCACCTGAGCTCCGCCTCCTGTCAAATGGGCGGCAGCATTAGATTCTCATAGAAGCACAAACCCTATTGTGAACTGCATGTGTGAGGGATCTAGGTTGCATGCTCCTTATGAGAATCTAACTAATGCCTGATGATCTGAAGTGGAACAGCTTCATCCCCAAATTTCCCCATGTGGTCCCCCTCCCCAGTCCATGGAAAAGTTGCCTTCCACAAAACCCATCCCTGGTGCCAAAATGTTGTGGACCGCTGGTCTAGAACTTATTCATTGTGCATAACTGAAACTGTACGCCTGCTGATTAGAAACTCTTCATTACCCCAACCTCCTAGCCCCTGCAAATTTCCCTTTTTGTTTCTATAAATCTGACTATTTTGGACACCTCATGTAAGTGGAATCATATGGTATTTGTCTCTGCGGGACTGGCTTATTTCACTTAGCATTACGTCCTCAGTCTTCATGTTGTCACACATGACAGAATTTTCTTCTCATTAAGGCTGAATAGTGTATTCATTGTGTATATATACCACATTTTCTTTATTCAGTTTTTTGATGGGAATATAGGTTGTTTTTACATTTTGGAAATAGTGCAGTAATGAACATTGGAGTATCCAATTTTTTGTTGTGAAGATAAAATAAAATAATGCATATGAAGCATATGGCAGCAGAATGTGGCACTCGGTAAACATTAGCTATTAATAATTAATTATGAACAAATAATTATAATAAAATCCCAGTGTAGCTGAGATGTTAGTGTGTTCT
Source organism: Rhinopithecus roxellana (assembly GCF_007565055.1). Taxonomy (NCBI): domain Eukaryota; kingdom Metazoa; phylum Chordata; class Mammalia; order Primates; family Cercopithecidae; genus Rhinopithecus; species Rhinopithecus roxellana. The sequence continues at coordinate 29,046,742 of NC_044563.1, forward strand.
GGAATTACTGCAGAGGATGGGAAGCTTTATACTGACCCCATGAATAGAGTGGGGTAAGATGTTTGCAGAAGGCTTCAGAGTTGTTTTTGATTTGGCTCATGAAGCATGAGAAAGATTTCAGTGGAGACTAGGAGGGAAAAAACCTTCTCAGGAGGAGAGGACCAGTATTACGAATGTCAAGATAAGGAAAAGTCATCATTTAGTCATTCTGTTTTGAATAGAAGGTGGCTGTTATTGGGGATCCTAGGGAAACTGCACAAGTAACACTTATACTGTAAAATTTTTCCTTCCTACAGAACAAATGAATGATTATTATTCTTAAGTGTGTCAGATACCGTTAGCTGCCTACCATATTTCATTATTTCCCTTCTTTCTCTTGCTTTACCACTAGAACTGTGTTTTAGTAAAGGGTGTCAGTGTGCCCAGTTAAAAGTGTTCACCTCCTTGGGAGGCCAAGGTGGGCAGATCACTTGAGGTCAGGAGTTCAAGACCAGCCTGGCCAACATGGTGAAACCCCATCTCTACTACAAATACAAAAAATTAGCTGAGCATGGAGGCAGGTGCCTGTAACCCCAGCTACTTGGGAGGCTAGGGCAGGAGAATACCTTGAACATGGGAGGCAGAGGTTGCAGTGAGCCAAGATCGCGCCATTGCACTCCAGCCTGGGCAACAAGAGTGCAACTCCATTTCAAAATAAATAAAGAAAGAAATAAAAATGTTCACCTCCTCTAATCCCTTGCAGCTAGAGATGGCTATATAGACCCTGTTCCAGCCAAAAAAAGTCAAACAAAATTCCAAAGAGGGTAGGGAAGATTCTGGGCAAGCAATTATATTCCTGACAAAAAAGAGATAGTTTCAAGGGGCAAGAACTTTTTACCCTTACCCCATCCCAATCTTTCCTGCTTCTACCCTGAACAAAAGAACAATGCCAGAGGAATAGCCATCTTGCTTTATAAAGACAAATGTCATGCACTATGAATGATGGAGCGAGATTCTTGAATAAGCCCACATATTTGATGAAGTTCTTGAAGAGTGGCACTTGCACTCCACCTGCCAATCTCCTTTTTCTTGTTACAGGAGAAATAATGTCCTATTTAGTTAAGCTGCTATTATCAGGTCTCTGATACACACAACTGAATACCACCTTACCTGATACCTTCAGCTAAACAGGCTGTGGTTGTTATGTTTTTTCCTATGTGGTATGCTTAAAAGGAGAATGTGTAACATATTACATTTCCCTACTTGAGCTTCCTTTTTTTTTTTTTTGAAACAGAGTTCCGCTCTTGTCGTCTAGGCTCCGGAGTGCAATGGCACGATCTTGGCTCACTGCAATCTCTGCCTCCTGGGTTCAAGCGGTTCTTCTGCCTCAGCCTCCCGAGTAGCTGGGATTTTAGGTACCTGCTACCACACCCAGCTAATTTTTGTATTTTTAGTAGAGAAGGGATTTCACCATGTTGGCCAGGCTGGTCTCGAACTCCTGACCTCAGGTGATCCGCCTGCCTCGGCCTCCCAAAATGCAGGATTACAGACATAAGCCACCTCGCCTGGCAGAGCTTCCTTTGTTTAAGTTGCTTTTAGTATGTATATTGCCTTAAGTATACAAAGAAGAATCAGTTTCTTTGACTCCCAAATATGTAAAGCAAATACAGGCATACCTTGTTTTATTGTATTTTGCTTTATTGCACCTCACAGATACTGTTTTATTTTATTTTAACTTTTTTTTTTTTCTTTACAGATTGAAGGTTTGTGGTGACACTGTGTCAAGCAAGTGTATCGGCACCCGTTTTTTCAACAGCGTGTGTTCACTTTTGGCACAGAGGTGTCAGCATTTTTTCAGCAATAAAGCATTTTTTAATTAAGGTATGCACATTTTTTAGACATAAGGCTATTGCACACATGATAGACTACAGTATAGTATAAACCTAACTTTTATATGTACTGGGAAATAAAAAGCTTGTGTGACTTGCTTTATTGTGATAGTTACTTTATTGCGATGGTCTGGAACCAAACCCACAATATCTCTAAGGTATGCCTGTAAGTTAAAGGGAAGTTGGAATAAAATTTCACCATAGGAAGTGAAAACAAAATTCAGTTTACGGGCCCATAATCTTTGCCCTAAGGAAGATTTTTAGAGACACTAAAAAACAACCTTGTCTTTTGCTGGAGGGGTAGTCCACTACCCAGTTAGCAATACAAGCTGGCGAGGATTCTCACCTTCTTATCAATGGCACTTGGAATCATATTTAGGAGAAAATGAAGGGCTCATGAAACTCTTTAATCTGTTTGCATCTGGTGATGTGAAACTTCAGGTTCATGTCAATGAAAAGAATCAAAAGAGAGGAGTCATTTCAATTCTAGCAGATCCTAGAATGACAGGAAAACTGGGATTATATTGTTGAGGGATGGCTAATAAAAACAACTGTGCTTTATTTTGTAGGACACACCAACTATTAGAGGCATTTTTCAGAGCTGAGGTTTATTATTATTGTTAATAATAATAAACGACCGGCTATTGCTTGAGCGCTCACTGTATTTCAGGCACTGTGCTAACTTTACATGGGTTTTCTCAGTTAGTTCTCAATAAACCTTACTATTAGGTTAGTGCAAAAGTAATTGTGGTTTTGCAATTGTTTTAATTTAAAAACCACAATTACTTTTGCACCAACCTAATATCATTAGCGCTCTCTTAACACATGAGAACGTCTTTGCTCAGAGATGTTAATGGCTTGCCCAAGTTCACACTTTAACATGAAACACTTCATTCTCCTATTTGGTTCTGGCCTAGTTTATTTTGGATAATCCTCTCTTTTCATGATCACATCTATTGTACATTGAAGACTTTTCAATGGGTAGATCAAGTCCTGCTGGTGAATTCTAAAGCTTTGCCAGACAAATGTTCAAAATATTTGCTAATGATCTTGTGCAAAGACCACGATAAGAATCTTTGCCTAGATTCCTGGCTGGGAAGAAAATACAGAGGGCTCTGTCTCCTCAGATTTTTCTCTAGTCATGCATCTAAGTCCTTCATCAATCATTTATGGAGCCCTTAATATGTGCTAGATTAAGTCGAGGAGGGGAGACAGATTGGCAAACTGGCAAGTGTTGTGAAGTATTGAAGGCACAAAGAGAGGAAAGTAAAGCAAGGAAAAGGAAATAGACAATTCACCCAAGGAAAGGGCAATGCAGAGGAACACAAGAGCTTCCTCTATCAGATGGGTATAGATTCAAGGCCATCTTTATTCCACCTTCCTTCTCTGGTGATGCTCCTTACATATGGCAAAGTTTTCTATCTTGGCTGGATATGGTCACCTCAGTCTTCTACATACTAGAATATGATCATCTACTTTTCAAGATCACCACAGTCTTCTAAGAAGCCATCCAACTCATCAAGAGATGCAATGACATCTGCTTAAAATGCTGAGTATTAATTCCTATTTTATTAATAATATACAATCTTACCAATATGGTTGAGAATTATTGGTTGATAGAATTTGCATGGTTATACACTTAGACTAAGGAATTAACAGGGTAATTTTAAAAGTTGTGAAGTACCTACTGTGTGCCATACCACAGGATACAATACTGATGATACAGAGATTTGTGGGACAAAAATTCCGACATCAAGCTGGTTACAGCTAACCAGGGAGACAACATATCCAGATAACTGTAATAACCTATTTTAGGTATTATAATAGAGGTGTGTTTAGAATTCTTTGGTTATTTCTGCCTCGATAAAATCAAGGAATTCTTCCAGAAAAAGTGACATTTAGACTAGCTCTTGAAATATGAATAGGAATTTCCAGGGTTTTCTGAAGAGAGCCCTAGGAGTCTGTTGGGGGAGGGAGCATTAGATACTGATAAAGAGCAAAACCAGAGGGCAGGAAGGTTTGTGACAGTGTGGGAAGAAAGAGGAATGTGGTTAGAATGTAGAGTGCACGGGCAAGTGGTAGGAGACAAAACAGAAAGGGCAGGTTGGGGATTTATTTTGAACAACTTCAAATTCCCTTTCACCTCTGATCCTTTCCCACAACTCCCTAAATCTTTAATGACCAAGATGTTTCTGCTTTCATAATTTCAGGAAACCAAATGAAGGCAATTTATCACAGCAAATCCACAATTGACAGCCCTTCCTAAAATTACTTGTTTTTAGTATCTCTGTCCTTTTCTTTTAGTAGCACTTTACCGGAATAGCTGACACCCTAACCATGGAACATCTCAGCAGAACTGACTTTACAGAAGGTCCTCAACAACACCAGGAAGGCAATGTTCTACCTTTGTGGAGATCTAGAATTTTGAACATTAATAATTTTAAAAATCTGTAACCATTGTTTTCTTAATATTTGATGTGGTTTTCCATCTTCAAGGAGAGCTAAGATCTTGCTAGCCTTGAACTTTCCAGCCTTGACTATTTGTTGAGTCCAGAGAGTGGGGAGAAAAATCATTGCAGGCTTTTTTATAGAATGGAAAATTTTATTTTATTCATCTTGATGTAGCCGAGAAAGGAGCTGAATGAATTCCCATAAATTTTTTTTTTAAAGAAATTCACCTTAGAGTTCAGAGGAAGTGTGGATATCTTTAGGTTAAGAAGGACTGATCTTTAAGGAGACTATGGGAAAACTTGGAAAATAGACTTGGGGTGAATAATCTCTTTTATTTTATGTTATTCCCAAAAGGATTTCTTCCTCCTCCCTTCCCTGCCCCCATCACCTTTCTCTCTCCCTCTTTTCCTCTCTCTCTCTCATCTGTAACTCTGTATCTCTTCATTTTTCCCTCTCTCTCTCTTTCTACATCTCTCCCCCTTCCACACACACACACACACACACACTTGTCTACACACATATAGAGCCATAGTTCAGTGAAACCTCACTTAAATAGGTGTATTCCAGAAAAGTGAGTTTTCTAGATAACAGGAAGTTCTGCTTGTCACTCAGTAACTTTTATACAAAGCTTAACTGCTGTTAGTGAAAATGTTCCTAAAATGCTGGGCACACTTTTCTACCTTCTTAAACAAAGTGTGATAAATATAATTTAACTTTTATTGTTTTGCTACTAAAAAGTTATTACTTTGAGACACATCCCTAAACTCTGGGTTTTTATTTTCTTATTTTTTCCATCTCACTCTTTGTAATAAAATAGCTACAGTGTTCTGGGTACCCCAAATTTCTACCTAATCCTTCATTCAAGACCAAATTCCCGAAATTGCCAGCCTCAACTGCTATTTGCTGCCCCCTGCTGGCATCTGGTGACAGTACCTCTCTGCTTGAACTGGGGGAGGGGAGGTGTGCCCTCCTTAACCCTTTGTGGTATGCATTAATCCCTCACATTCAAATTTTGTATTAGTTCTCGCTACAGAAAGAGAAATAGATTCTAGAAAGTATACATTAAATAATGTCACATTAATTCCCAGCAAAATCTCAAAATGGATTATTAAAAGTGTGGTTTGTGTGTACTTAAAAGAACCTAATGATCTTGTGTGGAGCAATAGGTCTCTATATACACATGAAATATGTTAACACCAATAACCTCATCTTCTTTTAAGTGAGAATTACTAGCCTGTATTAGTGAAATGCTACAGTTGTTGATTACATTGGTTTTGCATGAATTTAGATTGCTGATGGCTTTGTGATCCCTTTCCTTTTCTTCATAGCTTTTTCCTTGCTGCACCATCACTTCCTCCATGCTGAAACCGAACTGTTAGCCAGAGCATTGTATAAGAGTATAAATGCACAGCTGAGCAAACCTGAGCCCCTAGAGGGCAAAGATGGCATTTCACTTTTAATTTTTTTGTGTCTCTGTCTAACATGTATATCAGTATGTAGTATATTTGTGCTAAAAGTATACTGAGACTTAGTAACTAGGAGGATGATGTTGGATAAGATCCTTATATTTCTGGCCTTCATTATAATTAATTTTAATTAATTAATTAATTTTTGAGACGAAGTTTCACTCTGTCATCCAGGCTAGAGCACAATGGTACAGTCTTTACTCACGGCAACCTCTGTTTCCTGGGTTCAAGCAATTCTTATGCCTCAGCCTCCCAAGTAGCTGGGATTACGGGTGTGCACCACCATGCCTGGATACTTTTTTGTGTTTTTAGTAGACATGGGGTTTCACCATGTTGGCCAGACTGGTCTTGAACTCCTGGCCTCAAGTGATCCACCCGCCTCGGAATCCCAAAGTGCTGGGATTACAGGTGTGAGCCACCTCTCCCAGCCTCTGACCTTCATTTTTATCACCTACGTAATGATCTGGAAGAAGCATATCTCCAAGGACCTAAGACACTTTAAAAATCACTGTACACAGGTATAATCTTCTCAGATATTACCGAGTAGAGCAGAACTAGTTATACCAATGCTAAAAGCCCTCTGTTTTGAGTGATTATTTTAGAGTGATTTTTATTGATGCTTATATCCCTGTTTGATAGTTTTACTACTTCTGTCTCCTGTTGATAAGCTGTTAGCTCTCCATTCTCACTTCACCCCTCTCTCACCTCTTATTTGCTGATGCTAAATTTCTGCATCTCGGAAACCAATATTCTTGTTTATGTTACATAATACTAAACAAAAATGTTTGAAATTCTGACACCCTGTAGCCCTTTATGGTAACCTTAGGTTTGTTTCGCTTCATCCTGTGGCAGACAGCATGTGGCCTTTGTAAGAACTATTCTCTTAGCCCTGTCCCCACCAAGTTCTGCTCTGTGGCTATATTTCAGACAGATGACGTTGCCAAAAATCTGATCTTTAAATAAGTTAGGGGCATTGTTGCATAATCGCCGGTAGACCACCTCTGTATTTCTATTCAGAGTGTAATCTGGCTCCACATGTTGACTGATATGTGAATAGATCAATGTGTAAATCAGAGAACAAATATTTAGTGAGAATTTTCCCTCACTTTGTGTAAACTTCTCATCATGGAGATTCAAAGAAGTGAAAGGCAGAGTCCCCAGTCTCAGGAAGATGTGACACAGATAATATCACTGTTACATAAAAAAACATAAACATTGGAAGCCACAGAACACTTGTGTTTAGCAGTCAAATGCAGATCTCAGAGTTTCAGTGCCTTGCCTTCAGATACTAAATAGGCTACAGTGAATTTCTTTGGTTAAAAAGCTTCTAGGGCAGCCTACTGGGTATGAAGGTTCTGACAGAGCTCTGTGACATCTTGTCAACAGAGGTATGCTGATCGTTTTTTCAGACAGGTTTTAGCTGCCATCTTGTGTTCCATCCCTTCTTCTCTGAGAATGGCTGATCCATTGCCCCTCCTTTATTGCTCCAGGAAGCTTCTATCTTTCCATGCTGTAGCTTGATGATTGCTGCAACTTCCCTGTAGATTGTGGGCCTGTTGAGAAGTTACAGGTGCATTTCTTCCAATCAGCTAAAAATAGACTCCTTCATGTACATTGCTCCTCCAAGAAATATGACCTGGTGATTTTATGACCATTCAGGTTCAGCTTCCAAAATGTAGATAGGGAGTGAGAGGAAGAACATGGACTCAATGATAGATGAACCTGGCTCTGAATCGTGCTCCCCCATTTCTTGATTGTGATACTCTTGCCAAGCTCCTGAGATTTTCTAAGCCTAGTTTCTTCAGCTATAAATACAGGACAATAAGGAGCTATGCTTCAGAGGAATAAATTTGGCAGAAATAATTATGATAGTCTAGAGGGGAATGAGAAAGTGCTGGTTGAGGGACCAGTTGAGAAACTGATCTCAGTGTACAAAAAGTGATAAAGTCATCTGACCAAGTGGTAGCTTTTTAGAATATAAACTGGCCTAAAAAATCCGGGGTAGATGATTGTTGTCAATTAAAAAAGAAACACATGATCTAGGTGCTCTTGTTGAAGGTATTGGTGGGCACGACTGGAAAATATATGATTCTGAAACTTAATGAAGTCAGGGACTTTATGCATCTTGTTATTCTAGTGCCTTCTATGGTGCATGTTTCCTTATAGTCATTTTATAAATGTATTTGATGAATGAAAATATGTCACATTTTAGCCTTGCCACATCCTAGCTCAGTGACACTTGAGGCTGTGGCATTTGACTGGTATCCAGTGCTAGTTATGCCCAAAGTGGAATCCAATATGGCCTGAAGGGCTTTATTTTATGGCATTTTTGCAAGGCTAAACTTTTGAGTCAGACAATCCTGTGTTAGTATCCTCGATTTCTTACTTATCAACTGTGCTGAATAAGTTGTTTTATTGTCCTAAGCCTTAGTTTCATCTTCCATAAAGTGAGAATAATATCGACCTAAATGGTGTAAAGATGATCAACAATGTATGTACAATTGTTAGCTTATTATCTAGCACATAGTAATATATAAACAGTAACATTTAGCTATCTGTTATCTTTATTGCTGTTGTCAGTGCAATCATATCCAATCCTCCCTAGCCATTCAGCAACTGTCAGTCTTTGTTTACAAGCTAGACCATATGAAAGAATCCAGTTCATGTCCCTACACCTTTGTAGGGACATGGATGCAGCTGGAAACCATCATTCTTAGCAAACTATCACAAGAACAGAAAACCAAACACCGCATGTTCTCACTCATAGGTGGGAACTGAACAATGAGATCACTTGGACTCGGGAAGGGGAACATCACACACTGGGGCCTATCATGGGGAGGGGGGAGGGGGGAGGGATTGCATTGGGAGTTATACATGATGTAAATGATGAATTGGTGGGTGCTGATGAGTTGATGGGTGCAGCACACCAATATGGCACAAGTATACATATGTAACAAACCTGCACATTATGCACATGTACCCTAGAACTTAAAGTATAATAAAAAAAAAAGAAAAAAATAAATAAATACTGAACCACCACCAAAAAAAAAAAAAAAAAAAGAAAGAAAGAATCCAGTTCAGTGCAAAGCTCACGCAGTAGGTCAGTCACACACCTGGATCTTGAGAACCAGACTTAAAAAAGCCTACACCTGAATGGGGGAGTGGCATAATAAAGCACTACCCTTTGTTGCTTCCCTTTTACCCTCTTACCAGGACAACTAGGGAGTGAATGAATGAAAGACTTGCCTTTCCCATTAGTGCAGCGTTAATGCTGCTGAAACACAGCTCCTCCATCCACACTCCATCTATGAGTCTCTGGCAAGTGCCATTGTCACTCAGGGTACAATGTACATGCTTTTGTCCTGCACCAATATTCCAACTGTATTATTCCATAGGAATGCTATGGAAGAGATTTGGCTGTAACCATGTTTCATTTGAAGAGTGGCTATTCCAATAGATTTTAGATGAAGTAAACTTTAAGGACTAATCTTGAAACTGTCATTACTCCCCTCTCCCAACTCCAGCCCCCTTAAATATTTCATCACTGCTCTCCAAAGTCCCATCTCACACATCATGATTTTTATGGGGACAGTAAGTTCCCCAACCAACCTGAAAATGGTTTCTGGACTGCAGATGGTTGGGATGTTTTCATCGTTATTGTGATTGTTATGAAAGGAGTAGTGGTACAGAGAGGTGATCAAGGGCTCCTGGCTCTGTGTTGGGCTCTGCCATTCACTTGCTTTCTGTCCTTGGAACAGTCATGCCTTCTTCTGGGACTCAGTTTGCTCATCTGTAAAATGAAGGTTTTTTACTACATGCTCACTGAAGCCTCTTCCAGCTTAAAGGCCTCTGATTCAGCAAAACCCTTATTAATGCAGCTATTAGAAAAGGCTTGTGTTGGATTGATTATGGTGGCCACTGTTTTCCTGGGCTGTCACAGTCCTCACTTCTTCCTTTTCCCCTCAGGTCCCTGTGGTATGTTGGCACAGGATGAGTCACTGTCAGCTGTGGCATACACCCAGAAATGGACTGCCATCCTCTTTCCTGGCACAGGGAGGGAGAAGTGCGACTTTTTATATCCCCTCCTATTGATTAATGACATCTACTATGTAAGAATTATGATTACTTTGGTCTCATCAAGCCACATCTATGAATACAAATTCTATGCATTTACTGCAACCTCAGGACAAGCTTGACCTCGGAAAGGCTTTGAGAACACTTTAGAAAACATCTCTTCCTCCCACTGAAAGGTTCACAACTATTGTTTTCCTCCTCTGACTCATCTTTGAATCAGTAAATTAAATATGTATAACTTGTGAAGATTTCATTTTTAAGGCAAGGTGCTTTGCTGAGCAATGTCAAGATTTAGAAGTATACAGCTCTCCTTTCCTCCCTTCTCAATGATTTTATTTCCTGTAGTTTGTAGAAGGACTTTCAGAGAGCTGTTCTCTTTATCCTTCTCTGTGGCTCTGGCTCTTTTCTGTAACACAGAGAAGTTGAAAAGAGTTGACTATCATCTACTCTCCTAGGGGGTGATCAAGACTTGAGGATCCAGAGGCTGTTTCTCAAGTAAGTGTTGCCTATTATGTTTTCTTGCCTATTAGGTCTTGTTCTGGAATTGAGGAAGAGTCATGTTTATTCATTATGTTGTTTGTGACATCTCTGGAATACCCTTTTTTGGGGGAACAGGGTCTCATTATGTTGCCCAGGTTGGTCTCGAACTCTTGGGCTCAAGTGATCCTCCTACCTCAACCTCTTAAGTAGCTGGGACAATAGGTATGCATCACTGTGCCCAGCCTACCCTTCCTTAATGATCCTCTGATCTGGAATGTTCTTATCTTAACCCTCCTCCCCCACCTGCCATTTAATCAGTTCCTAACTCTCCCTTGCTGTGTTTTCCCCAAAGGGGCTAGTTTATTTCACAACCTAAATAAAGCTTTTCTGTCTACATTATTTTTTTCCTTACATGAATATCTGTACAACTTGACTTTCTCCTTTTAAAAACAATGTAATTGGATTATATATCATATTTTTCTATAGTTTTTCTTAGTATGCACTTCTCACCTTTCCACTAGACTGGAGGTTTCTTGAGGTCAAAAGACTGCAGGCTTTTGAGTTAAATACCTATGTATTGAACTATTTTTATGATTATGATACATAGTATAATTTATTTCTATCTTTTGTACTGCACTTAGCATAGGTTTCAGGTGTTCCCAAAACTCTCTGTTGACAACAAATTGAGTAGTATATGACATTATCTAAAAATATGTAACTCTTATTTGTCAAACAACTAAAGTAGTAGGGATCATAGAGGTTTGAGAGCAATTTAGATGAATGTTTAACTTTCTCCTTGCATTTTAGTCTTACTCAGTTCTCTAAGCATGTATCAGGAGTCAATTAAATGCTAGACACTATCTGGGTACTAGAAAATATACCAAGAAAATTATCAGATTCGCTGTGTTCAAGGAATGGTTACACTATTTTCAGGCAAGTCATTTAACATTCAGACCTATTTTCCTACCAATAATTGTGTCTTGCTTAAAAATAGAAACCTTTTTGAAATTGAGACATGCTGAGTTTCTTTTTGTCTTCCTTAATGTGTTGAGAGGATTTACCTTCTGAAAAGTGATCTTTTCTTGATGATAGGTGGCTTTTGTTCCCTTCATTTGTGTCATTGTTACTTTTAAGGGAAGGGGTGCCTGTTTGAGAGGTAGTTTTATGCAATTATAGTAAGAAGTATGAGTGACAATGGGCTGCTCCTGTGACAACCTCAGTCTTTCTCCTTCCTTACTGCTTTTTTTCCAGCATACCACTTAGCACTTGTGATATTTTTTTCCATCTGTTTCCCTTCTCCTTTGATTTTTTTCTTTTCTTCCTTTTCAAACAGTTATTGCCACCATAGTCCAAATTCTTATCAACATAACAACATCCATTCACTCGACAAATATTTACAGAGTTTGTACTGTCTTCACTGTTTTAGACACAAGGATGCAGCAGCAAAAAATAAAATAAATGAAAGAAATTAATAAAACTGTAATATAATCCTGCCTTCATGAAGCTTCCTTTCTAGTGTAAGTAAGCCAGAAACCAAATAAAAAACTGGGGGGAGAAAAAGGGTATGTTGTGTGAATTAAAAACCATGGAGAAAAATCATTGTGGGAAGGGGAACTGGGAATACCTTTTCTGGTAGTAAGGGTGGCAATTTTAAGGGCGGAAATCTTTACTTTTATAAAGATTATCTTTAAAGGAAGATAATCTTTGCATAAAAACTTCAAAATCTTGAGGGGGCAAGTCCTGTAGATACCTGGTGGGAGAACGTTCCAGGGATAGTTAGCAACTTATAGCAAAATCTCTGAGGTGAGCCTGAGGAAGGATGGTAGGAAATGGGAGAGGCAGGGCAGGGGCCTGAAGGCCATTAACTTTGGCTTTTAGGCTAACTAAGAGCCACAGCTGTTGGAGCAGTTTGAGAGGAGGAAAGACCTTATCTAACTTATATTTTAACAGAATTATTCTGGCTGCTCTGGTCAGCCTCTAAAAGGGCAAGTAAAAAAGGTAAGGAAACCAGTTAGAAGGCTATTGCAGTAGCCAGAGTGAGAGACAATGGTGGCTTGGACCAGAGTAGAATTGGTGGAGACTGTAAGGAGTATCAGAGGGTCCTGTATATATCTTGAAGTTAGAGCCAAGAGGATTTGCTCATAGACTGGACATGGGGTGTGAGGAAGGAAGTCTATTCAAGGATGACTGCCAGGGGTTTTGGCCTAAGCAGTTGGAAAATTTGAGCTGTCATTTTGAAAGAAGAGTATGTTTGAGGCATTTAAGTTTGAGATGCTTATTAGAAATATTAAGTAGCAACTGTTTATAACACTATGGACCTCAATGGTGAGGTTCGGGTAGGAGATTTACATTTGGAAGTCAGCATATTGATGGTATTAAAAGTCATGAGACTGGATGAGATCATCAAGAGCATTAAATAGAAAGAAGAAATGGAAAGAAAGAATGAAGAGGGGTAGTGGGTGGGCCCCAGGGTGTCCTAAGGTCTGGAGTCTGGAGAGATGAGAGGCACCCGCAAATCAGACCAGCTTGTGAGGTGGGAGGAAAACCAGAACATAGTGTCCTGTAAGCCAAGCAAATAAAGTGTTTCAAGAAAGAGATTGACTTTGTTAAATGCTTCAAAGTAAGATGAGGATAATTGAAAGGTTTCTTGAACAGAAACCTGGTGTTCCCACCCCAACTTTCTCAATATCATTAGGTTTAGTTTTCTAAAACATGTTTTTTATCATGTCCTACTCGAAACAACTCTCATTGGTTTTAATTATCATACACTGAAGCGCCAAATGCCTGAATTTGCCATTTCAGGCCTTACAAAGCATCTCTATTCATCACTTTCCAGCAGGGAATGGCGAGCCTCCTGGAGTTTCCTGCACCTCCCATGTTCTTTTCTCACGCCACATCTTTGCTTTATACTATGTTCTTTATGCATATGGCCTTCCTATTCCTTTCTTGTAACCCTAGTCCTCATTCCCTTCCCCGCCCAGCTGAAACCCTCATCATGCCGGGCCTTTAGGAAATTTCCTGTCTCTGAGTTCCCATACCTCACCACTTTATCATTCACAGTGGTACTTGCACCATCTCATAATTTTTCAGCCGTTATGTAGGCAGAAAACTCTTCTTCTTTAGGAGATGTGAGTTCCTTTAGAGTAGGAACCAGGTTTTAAACCCCATAGCTTCTGTAGCTCCCTGAAAAACTAGGTGTTCAGGATTGAGCATGAAATAAGCCTCCAAGGAACACTTAAAATCATTAGAAATTAGAGTGAAAATGGAAATCTATGTTTAGCTATTTGGCTGGTCCAGATATTTTCTTTCTTTTCTTTATTTCACACATATGGAATTATTTCTTTTCAAGAAAATCTTGCAGGAAACCTCAAATTGTAAACTAGATAAATGCAAAGCTGCTATGGTTGAGGGAAGAGGGTAGGAGCCCAGAGCTTTACCATTCATCCATCCTTCTCTTCCAGACACCCTGACATTACCCTAAGGCAACCTCAGAGGTACTTCCATGGATCACCATTTTATAGATGAAGAATTTGAGATTCAGAGCCAGTTCATACAGGTAGCAAATAACAAAATTAGAATTTGTGTCTCCACATATTGTACTTGGCTTGCTTTATAGCAAATGAGTAAATGAATGAGTTATAATTAGGTAATGACTGAATTAAAAAAGAGAGGGGAAGTAGACAATAAGGCATACTCATTTGTCCCTGATTGTGGGCTGGAGCTCACATGACTTATTCAGATCTTCTCAATAAGCAGAAAAGATCACAATTTCCATTGTATAGATGAGGCTAGAGCTGGGGCATTTAACAGGTTGCCTCCAGGTGAAGAGATGAAGGTGAAATTCAAACACGGGTCTTAAGTACTTAAGCTTATATGTTTTTTGCTATGTCATACTCCTTCTGCAGTAGAAATTACAGAGTAAATATTAAAAAAGGAAATATATTTAGAGAATTGTTTTAAATTTATGTATCAAAAGCTGTTATGGCTTTTTTCTCTTCTCTCTCTCCTCCCACCCTCTTTTTCTCTTTCTTTGTTTTACTAATTACAACATCAGTACAAGACAACTCTAAAGATATTTATTAGCAAACAGCTACAGAGTGACCCTCCAAAAGCTAATTTTGCATTATAAGATTGATTTTCATGGAAAGCATATTTTATAAACCTAAAAAGCATATTGGGTGGGGACACAGGACAACATCCACTATTTCTCAATTGCAAATTTTCCTGCAAATGGGATGTCTCAGTCAGCAGAATTATAATGCTCCCTCTGTGGAATGGGGGATATTTCCAACTAGTGTCAGTTAGTAGTATTAAATGGAATCAAGCTGCAAATATTACTTTGGTAGGGTCTTTGCAGAACACTTTATGACATAATACATTTTTTGTAACCTAGTTTGGATTTGTCTAGAAATGCTGCAGACTATTAAAACTTAAGAAAAATACCTTCTTGAAAGGAATATAAAATACATCCTTTATGGAAGCAGCTTAAGTGCTGGTTATAAGAAGTTCTGAAGTCTAAATTCTTTATGTTACAGAAACTGAATATTCAGGTACATGGAAATAATAATTATGTCATATAACTCTGGGATGTTTTTCAGTTTTATAACTTGCTTTTATATGTCATGTATTATTTACTTCTCATTCTTGGAATACAGGTGATAGCATCCTCACTTTAAAGATGAGGAATTTAGGAATCACCGGACTTATGCAGGGTTATACAACCTCAAGCTGATGTTTCATAAATTCCATATGTGGTGGGAAAATGTTTCTTTATTATATTATTATATTACTATTATTTATTATAGTAAAGAAACTTTATTTTTTCCCTTTCCAGGTAGAAATTCCTCACTTCTTTCAACCTTAGTATTTTCTTTTCTTTCTTTTTCTTTTTTTATTATACTTTAAGTTCTAGGGTACATGTCCACAACGTGCAGGTTTGTTACATATATATATATATATATATATATATATATATATATACACACACACACACACATGTGCCATGTTGGTGTGCTGCACCCATTAACTCATCATTCACATTAGGTATATCTCCTAATGCTATCCTTCCCCCCTCCCAGTTCCCCACAATAGACCCGGGGTGTGATGTTCCCCTTCCTGTGTCCAAGTGATCTCATTGTTCAATTCCCACCTGTGAGTGAGAACATGTGGTGTTTAGTTTTCTGCTCTTGCAATAGTTTGCTGAGAATGATGGATTCCAGCTGCATCCATGTCACTACAAAGGACACAAACTCATCCTATTTTATGGCTGCATAGTATTCCATGGTGTGTATGTGCCACATTTTCTTAATCCAGTCTGTGACTAAGGAACATTTGGGTTGATTCCAAGTCGTTACTATTGTGAATAGTGCCACAATAAGCATACATTTGCATGTGTCTTTATAGCAGTGTGATTTATAATCCTTTGGGTATATACCCAGTAATGGGATGGCTGGGTCAAATGTTATTTCTACTTCTAGATCCTTGAGGAATCGCCAAACTGTTTTTCACAATAGTTGAACTAGTTTACAGTCCCACCAACAGTGTAAGAGTGTTCCTATTTCTTCACATCCTCTCCAGCACCTGTTGTTTTCTGACATTTTGATGATTGCCATTCTAACTGGTGTGAGATGGTATTTCATTGTGGTTTTGATTTGCATTTCTCTGATGGCCAGTGATGATGAGCATTTTTTCATGTGTCTGTTTGCTGTATGAATGTCTTCTTTTGAGAAGTATCTGTTCATATCCTTTGCCCACTTTTTCATGGGGTTGTTTTTTTCTTGTAAATTTGTTTGAGTTCTTTGTAGGTTCTGGATATTAGCCCTTTGTCAGATGAATAGATTGCAAAAATTTTCTCCCATTCTGTAGGTTGCCTGTACACTCTGATGGTAGTTTCTTTTGCTGTGCAGAAGCTCTTTCGTTTAATTAGATCCCATTTGCAATTTTGGCTTTTGTTGCCATTGCTTTTGATGTTTTAGACATGAAGTCCTTGCCCATGCCTATGTCCTGAATGGTATCACCTAGGTTTTCTTCTAGGGTTTTTAATGGTTTTAGGTCTAACATTAAAGTCTCTAATCCATCGTGAATTAATTTTCGTATAAGGAGTAAGGAAAGGATCCAATTTCAGCTTTCTACTTATGGCTAGCCAATTTTCCCAGCACCATTTATTAAATAGGGAATCCTTTCCCCATTTCTTGTTTTTGTCAGTTTTGTCAAAGATCAGATGGCTATAGATGTGTGGTGTTATTTCTGAGGGCTGTGTTCTTTTCCATTGGTCTATATCTCTGTTTTGGTACCAGTACCATGCTGTTTTGGTTACTGTAACCTTGTCGTATAGTTTGAAGTCAGGTGGCATGATGCCTCCAGCTTTGTTCTTTTGGCTGAGGATTGTCTTGGCAATGCTGGGTCTTTTTAGATTCCATATGAACTTAAAAGCAGGTTTTTCCAACTCTGTGAAGAAAGTCATTGGTAGCTTAATGGGGATGGCATTGAATCTATAAATTACCTTGGGCAGTATGGCCATTTTCACAATATTGATTCTTCCTATCCATGAGCATGGATGTTTTTCCATTTGTTTGTGTCCTCTTTTATTTCACTGAGCAGTGCTTTGTAGTTCTCCTTGAAGAGGTCCTTCACATCCCTTGTAAGTTGGATTCCTAGGTATTTTATTCTCTTTGAAGCAATTGTGAATGGGAGTTCACTCATGATTTGGCTCTCTGTTTGTCTGTTATTGGTGTATAAGAATGCTTATGATTTTTGCACATTAATTTTGTATCCTGAGACTTTGCTGAAGTTGCTTATCAGCTTAAGGAGATTTTGGGCTGAGATGATGGGATTTTCTAAATATACAATCATGTCATCTGCAAACAGGGACAATTTGACTTCTTTTCCTAACTGAATACGCTTTATTTCTTTCTCTTATCTGATTGCCCCAGCCAGAACTTCCAACACTATGTTGAATAGGAATGGTGAGAGAGGGCATTCCTGTCTTGTGGCAGTTTTCAAAAGGAATGCTTCCAGTCTTTCCCCATTCAGTATGATATTGGCTGTGGGTTTGTCATAAATAGCTCTTATTATTTTGAGAAACGTTCCATCAGTACTGAATTTATTGAGAGTTTTTAGCATGAAGGGCTGTTGAATTTTGTCAAAAGCCTTTTCTGCATCTATTGAGATAATCATGTGGTTCTTGTCTTTGGTTCTGTTTATATGCTGGATTACGTTTATTGATTTGTGAATGTTGAACCAGCCTTGCATCCCAGGGATGAAGCCCACTTGATCATGGTGGATAAGCTTTTTGATGTGCTGCTGAATCCGGTTTGCCAGTATTTTATGGAGGATTTTTGCATTGATGTTCATCAGGATTATTGGTCTAAAATTATGTTTTTTTGTTGTGTCTCTGCTAGGCTTTGGTATCAGGATAATGTTGGCCTCATAAAATGAGTTAGGGAGGATTCCCTCTTTTTCAATTGATTGGAATAGTTTCAGAAGGAATGGTACCAGCTCCTCCTGGTACCTCTGGTAGAATTCAGCTGTGAATCCATCTGGTCCTGGACTTGTTTTGGTTGGTAGGCTATTAATTATTGTCTCAATTTCAGAGTCTGCTATTGGTCTATTCAGGGATTCAGCTTCTTCCTGGTTTAGTCTTGGGAGAGTGTAAGTGTCCAGGAAATTATCCATTTCTTCTAGGCTTTCTAGCTTATTTGCATAGAGGTGTTTATAGTATTATCTGATGGTAGTTTGTATTTCTGTGGGGTCGGTGGTGATATCCCCTTTATCATTTTTTGTTGTGTCTATTTGATTCTTCTCTATTTTCTTCTTTGTTAGTCGTGCTAGCAGTCTATCAATTTTGTTGATCTTTTCAAAAAACCAGCTCCTGGATTCATTGATTTTTTGGAGGGTGTTTTGTGTCTCTATCTCCTTCAGTTCTGCTCTGATCTTAGTTATTTCTTGCCTTCTGAGAGCATTTGAATGTGTTTACTCTTGCTTCTCTAGTTCTTTTAATTGTGATATTAGTGTGTCAATTTTAGATCTTTCCTGCTTTCTCCTGTGGGCATTTAGTGCTATAAATTTCCCTCTACACACTGCTTTAAATGTGTCCCAGAGATTCTGGTATGTTGTATCTTTGTTCTCATTGGTTTCAAAGAACATCTTTATTTCTGCCTTCATTTTGTTATGCACCTGGTAGTCATTCAGGAGCAGGTTGTTCAGTTTCCATGTAGTTGAGTGGTTTTGATTGAGTTTCTTAGTCCTGAGTTCTAGTTTGATTGCACTGTAGTCTGATAGACAGTTTGTTATAATTTCTGTTCTTGTATATTTGCTGAGGAGTTCTTTACTTCCAACTATGTGGTCAGTTTTGGAATAAGTGTGATGTGGTGCTGAGAAGAATGTATACTCTGTTGATTTGGGGTGGAGAGTTCTATAGATGTCTATTAGGTCTGCTTGGTGCAGAGTTGAGTTCAATTCCTGGATATCCTTGTTAACTTTCTGTCTCGTTGATCTGTCTAATGTTGACAGTGGGGTGTTGAAGTCTCCCATTGTTATTGTATGGGAGTCTAAGTCTCTCTGTAAGTCTCTAAGGACTTTATGAATCTGGGTGCTCCTGTATTTGGTGCATATATATTTAGGATAGTTAGCTCTTCCTGATGAATTGATCCCTGTACCATTATGTAATGGCCTTCTTTGTCTCTTTTGATCTTTGATGGTTTAAAGTCTGTTTTATCAGAGACTAGGATTGCAACCCCTGCTTTTTTTTTTTTTGTTTGTTTGTTTGTTTTCCGTTTGCTTGGTAGATCTTCCTCCATTCCTTTCTTTTGAGCCTATGTGTGTCTCTGCATGTGAGATGGGTCTCCTGAATACAGCAGACTGATGGGTCTTGACTCTTTATCCAATTTGCCAGTGTGTGTCTTTTAATTGGACCATTTAGTTCATTTACATGTAAGGTTAGTATTGTTATGTGTGAACTTGATCCTGTCATTATGATATTAGCTGATTATTTTGCTCGTTAGTTGATGCAGTTTCTTCCTAGCATTGATGGTCTTTACATTTTGGCATGTTTTTGCAATGGCTGGTACTGGTTATTCCTTTCCATGTTTAGTGCTTCCTTCAGGATCTCTTGTAGGGCAGGCCTGGTGGTGACAAAATCTCTAAGCATTTGTTTATCTGTAAAGGATTTTATTTCTCCTTCACTTATGAAACTTTGTTTGGCTGGATATGAAATTCTGGGTTGAAAATTCTTTTCTTTAAGAATGTTGAGTATTGGCCCCCACTCTCTTCTGGCCTATAGAGTTTCTGCTGAGAGATCTGCTGTTAGTCTGATGGGCTTCCCTTTGTGGTTAACCCGACCTTTCTTTCTGGCTGCCTTTACATTTTTTCCTTCATTTCAACTTTGGTGAATCTGACAATTATGTGTCTTAGAGTTTCTCTTCTTGAAGAGTATCTTTGTGGCATTCTCTCCATTTCCTGAATTTGAATGTTGGCCTGCCTTACTAGGTTGGTGCGGAGTGTTTTTCAACTTGGTTCCCTTTTCCCCATCACTTTCAGGCACACCAATCAGACGTAGATTTGGTCTTTTCACATAATCCCATATTTCTTGGAGGCTTTTTTCATTTCTTTTTACTCTTTTTTCTCTACACTTCTCTTCTCACTTCATTTCATTCATTTGATCTTCAGTCACTGATACTCCTTCTTCCAGTTGATCGAGTCAGTTACTGAAACTTGTGCATTTGTCATGTAGTTCTCATGTCATGGTTTTCATCTCTATCAGTTCATTATGGTCTTCTGTGCATTGATTATTCTAGTTATCCATTCTTCCATTCTTTTTTCAAGGTTTTTAGTTTGTGCTGGGTACATAGTTCCTCCTTTAGCTCTGAGAAGTTTGATCGACTGAAACCTTCTTCTCTCATCTCATCAAAGTCATTCTCTGTCTAGCTTTGTTCTGTTGCTGATGATGAGCTGTGTTCCTTTGGAGGGGGAGGTGTGCTCTGATTTTTTGAATTTCCAGCTTTTCTGCACTGCTTTTTTCCCATCTTTGTTGTTTTATCTGCCTTTGCTCTTTGATGATGGTGATGTACTGATGGGGTTTTGGTGTGGGTGTCCTTTCTATTTGTTAGTTTTCCTTCTAACAGTCAGGACCCTTAGCTGTAGGTCTGTTGGAGTTTGCTTGAGGTCCACTCCAGACCCTGTTTGCCTGGGTATCAGCAGCGGAGGCTGCAGAAGATAGAATATTGCTAAACAGCGAGTGTTGCTGTCTGATTCTTGCTCTGGAAGCTTCATCTCAGAGGTGTACCCAGCCGTGTGAGGTGTGAGGTGTTGGTCTGCAGGGGATGTCTCCCAGTTAGGCTACTCAGGCGTCAGGGACCCACTTGAGCAGGCAGTCTGGCCGTTCTCAGATCTCAACCTCTGTCCTAGGAGAACTACTCCTCTCTTCAAAGCTGTCAGACAGGGACATTTACATCTGCAGAGGTTTCTCCTACTTTTTGTTTAGCTATGCCCTGTCCCCAGAGGTGGAGTCTACAGAGGCAGGCAGGCCTCCTTGAGCTGAGGTGGGCTGCACCCAATTCGAGCTTCCTGGCGGCTTTGTTTACCTATTTAAGCCTCAGCAATGGTGGGCACCCCTGCCTCAGCCTCACTGCCACCTTGCAGTTAGATCTCAGACTGCTGTGCTAGCAATAAGGGAGGCTCCATGGGCGTGGGACCCTCCGGGCCAGGTGTGGGATATAATCTCCTGGTGTGCTGTTTGCTAAGACCCTTGGTAAAGTGCGTATTAAGGTGGGAATTACCCGATTTTCCAGGTGTTGTGTGTCTCAGTTTCCCTTGGCTAGCAAAAGGAATTCCCTTCCCCCTTGCGCTTCCCAGGTGAGGGGATGCCTCACCCTGCTCTAGCTCTTGCTGGTTGGGCTGCAGCAGCTGACCAGCACTGACTGTCCAACATGCCCCAGTGAGATGAACCCAGTACCTCAGTTGAAAATGCAGAAATCACCCGTCTTCTGTGTCGCTCACGCTGGGAGCTGGAGGCTGGAGCTCTTCCTATTCAGCCATCTTAACCTTAGTATTTTCTAATGAGCATCTATTACTGAACCAGTAGAATTCATAAATGATTTTCCAGGTACTGATAAAGAACTAGTAACCAAAATAAAACAATGTGCTCTGTATGGCAACCTATAGTTGACAGAGTACATTTACTTACAGTATCATATCAATCCTTCCAACAGTCCTGGGAAGCAGGGTGGTCAGGTCTCTTTGTCCAGATTTTATAGAGGAGCTGATTAAGTGGCCTAGTAAAAGTCATGCTGTCACAGATTGTAAAACAAGAGACATAAACATGGTCTTAGATACCAAGTCCAAGGATCCTCCACGTAAAGTGCTGAACACACTATTTGACGTATAGTTAAGTGCTTAATACATGATAGTTCTATTTTGTTATTACTCTTATTGATTTACTCTACCTCAAACTGATTGGTAAGTATACCTCTCCTTGGCCAATTTGGCTGGTGTCTACAAACCTAGCTAGTGAGCCCATTCGTTTTTTTTTTTTTAAGGGTTTTATTTTTCTTTTTTCCTTTTTTTCTTTTTCTTTTCTTTCTTTTTTTTTTTTTATTATACTTTAAGTTCTAGGGTACATGTGCATAATGTGCAGGTTTGTTACATATGTATACCTGTGCCATGTTGGTGTGCTGCACCCATCAACTCGTCAGCACCCATCAATTCGTCATTTATATCAGGTATAACTCCCAATGCAATCCCTCCCCCTTCCCCCCTCCCCATGATAGGCCCCGATGTGTGATGTTCCCCTTCCCGAGTCCAAGTGATCTCATTGTTCAGTTCCCATCTATGAGTGAGAACATGAGGTGTTTGGTTTTCTGTTCTTGCGATAGTTTGCTAAGAATGATGGTTTCCAGCTGCATCCATGTCCCTACAAAGGATGCAAACTCATCCTTTTTTATGGCTGCATAATATTCCATGGTGTATATGTGCCACATTTTCTTAATCCAGTCTGTCACAGATGGACATTTGGGTTGATTCCAAGTCTTTGCTATTGTGAATAGTGCTGCAATAAACATACATGTGCATGTGTCTTTATAGCGGCATGATTTATAATCCTTTGGGTATATACCCAGTAGTGGGATGGCTGGGTCATATGGTACATCTAGTTCTAGATCCTTGAGGAATTGCCATACTGTTTTCCACTTGATCTTAGCCAAAAGGCCGAGAAGCAATGCCATACTGTTTTCCATAATGGTTGAACTAGTTTACAATCCCACCAACAGTGTAAAAGTGTTCCTATTTCTCCACATCCTCTCCAACACCTGTTGTTTCCTGACTTCTTAATGATTGCCATTGTAACTGGTGTGAGATGGTATCTCATTGTGGTTTTGATTTGCATTTCTCTGATGGCGAGTGATGATGAGCATTTTTTCATGTGTATTTTGGCTGTATGAATGTCTTCTTTTGAGAAATGTCTGTTCATATCCTTTGCCCACTTTTTGATGGGGTTGTTTTTTTTTTTCTTGTATATTTGTTTGAGTTCTTTGTAGGTTCTGGATATTAGCCCTTTGTCAGATGAGTAGATTGCAAAAATTTTCTCCCATTCTGTAGGTTGCCTGGACAGTCTGATGGTAGTTACTTTTGCTGTGCAGAAGCTCTTTAGTTTAATTAGATCCCATTTGTCAATTTTGGCTTTTGCTGCCATTGCTTTTGTTGTTTTAGACATGAAGTCTTTGCCCATGCCTATGTCCTGAATGGTATCACCTAGGTTTTCTTCTAGGGTTTTTATGGTATTAGGTCTAACATTTAAGTCTCTAATCCATCTTGAATTAATTTTCATATAAGGAGTAAAGAAAGGATCCAGTTTCAGCTTTCTACCTATGGCTAGCCAATTTTCCCAGCACCATTTATTAAATAGGGAGTCCTTTCCCCATTTCCTGTTTCTCTCAGGTTTGTCAAAGATCAGATGGCTGTAGATGTGTGGTATTATTTCTGAGGACTCTGTTCGGTTCCATTGGTCTATAGCTCTGTTTTGGTACCAGTACCATGCTGTTTTGGTTACTGTAGCCTTGTAGTATAGTTTGAAGTCAGGTAGCGTGATGCCTCCAGCTTTGTTCTTTTGACTTAGTATTGTCTTGGCAACGCGGGCTCTTTTTTGGTTCCATATGAACTTTAAAGCCGTTTTTTCCAGTTCTGTGAAGAAACTCATTGGTAGCTTGATGGGGATGGCATTGAATCTATAAATAACCTTGGGCAGTATGGCCATTTTCACGATATTGATTCTTCCTATCCATGAGCATGGTATGTTCTTCCATTTGTTAGTGTCCTCTTTTATTTCACTGAGCAGTGGTTTGTAGTTCTCCTTGAAGAGGTCCTTTACATCCCTTGTAAGTTGGATTCCTAGGTATTTTATTCTCTTTGAAGCAATTGTGAATGGAAGTTCATTCATGATTTGGCTCTCTGTTTGTCTGTTACTGGTGTATAAGAATGCTTATGATTTTTGCACATTGATTTTGTATCCTGAGACTTTGCTGAAGTTGCTTATCAGCTTAAGGAGATTTTGGGCTGAGACAATGGGGTTTTCTAAATATACAATCATGTCATCTGCAAACAGGGACAATTTGATTTCTTCTTTTCCTAACTGGATACCCTTGATTTCTTTCTCTTGCCTGATTGCCCTAGCCAGAACTTCCAACGCTATGTTGAATAAGAGTGGTGAGAGAGGGCATCCCTGTCTTGTGCCAGTTTTCAAAGGGAATTTTTCCAGTTTTTGCCCATTCAGTATGATATTGGCTGTGGGTTTGTCATAAATAGCTCTTATTATTTTGAGAAGCGTTCCATCAATACCGAATTTATTGAGCGTTTTTAGCATGAAGGGCGGTTGAATTTTGTCAAAAGCCTTTTCTGCATCTATTGAGATAATCATGTGGTTCTTGTCTTTGGTTCTGTTTATATGCTGGATTACGTTTATTGATTTGTGAATGTTGAACCAGCCTTGCATCCCAGGGATGAAGCCCACTTGATCATGGTGGATAAGCTTTTTGATGTGCTGCTGAATCCGGTTTGCCAGTATTTTATGGAGGATTTTTGCATTGATGTTCGTCAGGGATATTGGTCTAGAATTGTCTTTTTTTGTTGTGTCTCTGCCAGGCTTTGGTATCAGGATGATGTCGGCCTCATAAAATGAGTTAGGGAGGATTCCCTCTTTTTCAATTGATTGGAATAGTTTCAGAAGGAATGGTACCAGCTCCTCTTTGTACCTCTGGTAGAATTCAGCTGTGAATCCATCTGGTCCTGTACTTTTTTTGGTTGTTAGGCTATTAATGATTGCCTCAATTTCAGAGCCTGCTGTTGGTCTATTCAGGGATTCAACTTCTTCCTGGTTTAGTCTTGGAAGAGTGTAAGTGTCCAGGAAATTATCCATTTCTTCTAGATTTTCTATTTGATTTGCGTAGAGGTGTTTGTAGTATTCTCTGATGGTAGTTTGTATTTCTGTGGGGTCCGTGGTGATATCCCCTTTACCATTTTTTATTGTGTCTATTTAATTCCTCTCTCTTTTCTTCTTTATTAGTCTTGCTAGCGGTCTGTCAATTTTGTTGATCTTTTCAAAAAACCAGCTCCTGGATTCATTGATTTTTTGGAGGGTTTTTTGTGTCTCTATCTCCTTCAGTTCTGCTCTGATCTTAGTTATTTCTTGCCTTCTGCTAGCTTTTGAATGTGTTTGCTCTTGCCTCTCTAGTTCTTTTAATTGTGATGTTAGAGTGTCCATTTTAGATCTTTCCTGCTTTCTCTTGTGGGCATTTAGTGCTATAAATTTCCCTCTACACACTGCTTTAAATGTGTCCCAGAGATTCTGGTATGTTGTATCGTTGTTCTCATTGGTTTCAAAGAACATCTTTATTTCTGCCTTCATTTCGTTATGTACCCAGTAGTCATTCAGGAGCAGGTTGTTCAGTTTCCATGTAGTTGAGCAGTTTTGATTGAGTTTCTTAGTCCTGAGTTCTAGTTTGATTGCACTGTGGTCTGAGAGACAGTTTGTTATAATTTCTGTTCTTTTACATTTGCTAAGGAGTGCTTTACTTCCAATTATGTGGTCAATTTTGGAATAAGTGCGATGTGGTGCTGAGAAGAGTGTATATTCTGTTGATTTGGGGTGGAGAGTTCTATAGATGTCTATTAGGTCCGCTTGGTGCAGAGATGAGTTCAATTCCTGGATATCCTTGTTAACTTTCTGTCTCGTTGATCTGTCTAATGTTGACAGTGGAGTGTTGAAGTCTCCCATTATTATTGTATGGGAGTCTAAGTCTCTTTGTAAATCTCTAAGGACTTGCTTTATGAATTTGGGTTCTCCTGTATTGGGTGCATATATATTTAGGAGAGTTAGCTCTTCCTGTTGAATTGATCCCTTTACCATTATGTAATGGCCTTCTTTGTCTCTTTTGATCTTTGATGGTTTAAAGTCTGTTTTATCAGAGACTAGGATTGCAACCCCTGCTTTTTTTTGTTCTCCATTTGCTTGGTAGATCTTCCTCCATCCCTTTATTTTGAGCCTATGTATGTCTCTGCATGTGAGATGGGTCTCCTGAATACAGCAGACTGATGGGTCTTGACTCTTTATCCAGTTTGCCAGTCTGTGTCTTTTAATTGGAGCATTTAGTCCATTAACATTAAAGGTTAATATTGTTATGTGTGAACTTGATCCTGCCATTATGATATTAACTAGTTATTTTGCTTGTTAGTTGATGCAGTTTCTTCCTAGCCTCGATGGTCTTTACATTTTGGCATGTTTTTGCAATGGCTGGTACCGGTTGTTCCTTTCCATGTTTAGGGCTTCCTTCAGGGTCTCTTGTAAGGCAGGTCTGGTGGTGACAAAATCTCTAAGCATTTGCTTATCTGTAAAGGATTTTATTCCTCCTTTACTTATGAAACTTAGTTTGGCTGGATATGAAATTCTGGGTTTAAAATTCTTTTCTTTAAGAACGTTGAATATTGGCCCCCACTCTCTTCTGGCTTGTAGAGTTTCTGCCGAGAGGTCTGCTGTTAGTCTGATGGGCTTCCCTTTGTGGGTAACCCGACCTTTCTCTCTGGCTGCCCTTAAGATTTTTTCCTTCATTTCAACTTTGGTGAATCTGGCAATTATGTGTCTTGGAGTTGCTCTTCTCGAGGAGTATCTTTGTGGTGTTCTCTCTATTTCCTGAATTTGAATGTTGGCCTGCCCTACTAGGTTGGGGAAGTTCTCCTGGATGATATCCTGAAGAGTGTTTTCCAACTTGGTTCCATTTTCCCCCTCACCTTCAGGCACCCCAATCAGACATAGATTTGGTCTTTTTACATAATCCCATACTTCTTGCAGGCTTTGTTCATTTCTTTTTCTTCTTTTTTCTTTTGGTTTCTCTTCTCACTTCATTTCATTCATTTGATCCTCAATCGCTGATACTCTTTCTTCCAGTTGATCGACTCGGTTACTGAAGCTTGTGGATTTGTCATGTATTTCTCGTGTCATGGTTTTCATCTCTGTCATTTCATTTATGACCTTCTCTGCATTAATTATTCTAGCTATCAATTCTTCCACTCTTTTTTCAAGATTTTTAGTCTCTTTGCGCTGGGCACATAATTCCTCCTTTAGCTCTGAGAAGTTTGATGGACTGAAGCCTTCTCTCATCTCGTCAAAGTCATTCTCTGACCAGCTTTGATCCGTTGCTGGCGATGAGCTGCGCTCCTTTGCAGGGGGAGATGCGCTCTTATTTCTTGAATTTCCAACTTTTCTGCCCTGCCTCTTCCCCATCTTTGTGGTTTTATCTGCCTCTGGTCTTTGATGATGGTGACGTACTGATGGGGTTTTGGTATAGGTGTTCTTCCTGTTTGATAGTTTTCCTTCTAATAGTCAGGACCCTCAGCTGTAGGTCTGTTGAAGATTGCTTGAGGTCCACTCCAGACCCTGTTTGCCTGGGTATCAGCAGCAGAGGTTGCCGAAGATAGAATATTGCTGAACAGCGAGTGTACCTGTCTGATTCTTACTTTGGAAGCTTCCTCTCAGGGGTGTACTCCACCCTGTGAGGTGTGGGGTGTCTGACTGCCCCTAGTGGGGGATGTCTCCCAGTTAGGCTACTCAGGCGTCAGGGACCCACTTGAGCAGGCAGTCTGTCCGTTCTCAGATCTCAACCTCCGTGTTGGTAGATCCACTGCTCTCTTCAAAGCTGTCAGACAGAGTTGTTTGCGTCTGCACAGGCCTCTGCTGCTTCCCCTGTTGTTTTTTAGCTGTGCCCTGTCCCCAGAGGTGGAGTCTACAGAGACAGGCAGGTTTCCTTGAGCTGCTGTGAGCTCCACCCAGTTTGAGCTTCCCAGCAGCTTTGTTTCCCTACTTAAGCCTCAGCAATGGCGGGTGCCCCTCCCCCAGCCTCGCTGCTGCCTTGCGGTTAGATCGCAGAATGCTGTGCTAGCAATGAGGGAGGCTCCGTGGCCATGGGACCCTCCCGGCCAGGTGTGGGTATAATCTCTTGGTGTGCCCGTTTGCTTAAAGTGCGGTATTGGGGTGGGAATTACCCGATTTTCCAGGTGTTGTGTGTCTCAGTTCGCCTGGCTAGGAAAAGGGATTCCCTTCCCCCTTGCGCTTCTCAGGTGAGGCAATGCCTCGCCCTGCTTCAGCTCTCGCTGGTCGGGCTGCAGCAGCTGACCAGCACCGATTGTCCGGCACTCCCCAGTGAGATGACCCCAGTACCTCAGTTGAAAATGCAGAAATCACCGGTCTTCTGTGTCGCTCGCGCCAGGAGTTGGAGACTGGAGCTTTTCCTATTCGGCCATCTTGCTCCGCTCCGCCCCCCCACCGTGAGCCCATTCTTTAATCCTCCAGGTAAATCACTCTACTGTGAACAATTAAATAAGTCTGGATGCTGGAGGCTGAATTTCAGTAGACCAGTTACTGAGTGGTCAGCTGGGAAACTTTGCAAGCCAGAAGTGGGTTTTATTTTACAATGTGGTTAACTCTGCAGATAACATTTTATGCCTCCTTTCCAAGATTTTTTTTAGGTTTTATTAATTTTCTCAAGGAGCAGAGGTGGGACAAAGATGCCACAGTGACCACTAATAATCTTTGAGTCTGTAGGGTACTACAAAATAAATTTTGCCATGATGCGAAGGCAACCTTAAGTAAGTAATGAGCTGAGTCATCAGGAAATTATTCAGGATCGTTCCTGTGGGACAGAACACCATGAATGTTTGTTTAATCCAGAACTTTTAGATAACTAGAAGCTAAAACAACTATCATTTATTTTGCGCCTACAATGTGCTGATCACTGTGCTAGGTAAATTACGTAAGAGAGACAACATATTCAGGTCTAGAAGAGTCCCAGAGCTGCCTAGACGAGTCTCAATATAACCTCTTTGCCCTCACATAAGTAGTAATAGTGTCACCTTTCACTTTTAAATGTTTTTTAGAAAAAAATTAAAAGAATAGATGGATGGATAGACATGTAATAAAGGAATTTCTGTGAAACTGTAATCATAGAATCTAAGTGGAAGATACATACGTTGGCAGATAAAAGTTCTTTAAAGTTCTCTCTGTATGTTTGAAAGTTTCCATAATAAAATATTGGGGAAAAAGTGTCTTGGATGACAAATTATATGGTTACTTGATATGAAGATGATCTAATTTAATACTTAAAACCACCTTATATGTGCAATACAATTATTATCTACACTTTACAGTGGATAAAACTGAAGCGCTGACAGGTTAAGTGGCCCAGAACTGCACATCTAGTAAATGGGATGGACGTCAAGCAGTGAACTTCCAGAGTTCTTGCATTTGGAAGCAATGCTATACTTCCCCTAAGTTTACTTTAATATACTGATCACAGTAAACATCTTTTCTTGCAACAGCTATTTAAATTCCACAGAATTAGTATTTCCCAGAACACATTTTAGAAAACATTGCCATGGAGCAAGGCAGAGGAAAAAGGAATTCACATTTATGTATTTTCATTGTTTTGCTACTAATAGCTACCTTTTTAAAGTTAACTTTCTTTCAAACACTCTATATACATAGCTTCATTTGCTCCTCACAGTACCATTCATCTATTATAAATAGATATAAATATCTTTATAGTATGTTGAAAAAGTGTACACAGAGCTTTTAAAGAACTTATCTATGGTCACACATGTAGTACATTTCCAAGCTGGGATTGAAACCTAGGAATATCATCTCTTCCCCTCCACCAACCCACTTCTGAAGTTGCTTTTTATTAACTCGTCCACTCTTCCTCTTATGAGCTTGGACTAAAAAAGGAATACAGACCTATGAAGAAAAGCTTTGAATATTATGTGAAAGTATTTTGGTGCAAATATATAATGCCCTTGGAATAATCTATAAATTTTCTCTCACTATGACATTTTTTTGAGAGCAAAATGAGGGTACAAATTAATCATCTTTTATTTTGATTCAATAGTCTCTATGATACTACGTTTATCCAAATCCATTCACCATCATTTATTGACCACTTCTTAGGTAAGGGCTCTAGGGCCTTATTAGTCCTAGTCCCTCTTCTTAGGAAAGACACAGACATAATATTTACTGATTTTCTACTTTGTGTCAGGTGCCATTCCCTTCTAGGTCTTAGTTCCTCTATCTGCAAAATGGACATAATAACAATAGTCATTGTATTAGTTACCAATAATATTGTTGGTAGCTACAAATAGCAGCTGCAAATCACTTATTGCTGGCCACATATTAAGACTTCATTCATGTATTTATTTATTCCTCCAGTAGTTAATAGACAGGCACTGTGTGCCAGGCATCATTCTTTGTGCTGATGATATAGCAGGGAACAAAACAGACAAAGACCTTGCCTTCCTGAAGCTTATGTTTTGTAAGGGATTCAGACAATAAATGAATGAATAAGTAAATGTGGATCAGGTGATAGCTTCATCAGGATCGTCTAGGTTGTGCTGCAGTAAAAAACAAACCCCAAATATCGGTGGCTAAACCCACTAGAATTTTACTTCTCACTCATGCTGTATGTTCCATGAAGGTTAGCAGAGAGGATCTGAAATTCAGTTACATAGAGATTCAGGATAGAGGCTTCACCTTCTCCCATGCATTTTGATCCCCAAAAGGAAGATGGGGAGCTGTGGACTGGCCCTTAAAACCAGAACACACATACATTTCATTGGCAAAAACTAGTCACATGTTTGTGCCTCATGTCAGCATGGGTAAGGAAGTAAAATGCTGCTACATGCTTGGAAGGAACATACAATAGCCCTGAGGGTGTTCACCTACAGTGATAGCAGGCCTGGAAGAGAAATTAAGGAGTATAACAGGGAATAGGGAGCACTGAGAGAGAGAGAATGCTCTTTAATAGCAGTGAGGGCCTTAATGATAAAGTGACATTTCAGTGGTGATATGAGGAAACAAAGGGGTAGGTAGGTCTTGCAGTTATCTGAGAGAAGAGTACTGTAGTCTGAGAAGACAGCCAGGACAAAGGTATGGATATTTTTTGACATGTTTGAACATCAGCAAGAAGGTCTGGGTGATTGAAATGGAGGAAGCAAGGGAGAAAAGGTCAAAGAGAGAGATGGAATTGGATAAGGTAGAGCCTAGAGGTCACTGTGAGGACTTTGGCTTTTGTGCTGAGTGGGATTGGCAGGCTTTAGGCATTTTGAAAGGAGAGATGTGATCTGACTTACATGTTAATAGGATCTCTGGCTGCTGTGTGAGGAAGGAGGCTATTAAGTTGTCCAGCCCAGCTGAGAGATGATGCTGGCTCCGATCAGAATTGTAGTGATGGAAGTGGTGGGAAAGGGTGAGATGATTGATATATAGTTTGAAAGTGGAGTCAAGAGGATTTGCTCACAGACCAGATGTGGGGTGTGAAAAAAAGAGAGAAAGGAATCAGGGGCAAATCTAAAGTTTTTAATGAGAGAAATTGTAAGGATAAAGTTGTAATTTTTAAAAGGTGGAAACTTTGAGTTGAGCACTTAAAAAGTTGTCATAAGCACCACAGTTCTTCAATCTTTACAGGAGCTCTATTAAGAACATCTTACTAACCTTATTTTTAAAACTAGAAAGTTGATACCTAGTAATGTTGGGTGGCTTATCCAGGGAAATAGTTCAGATCATAAATTCCTAACTTTGAAATAAGATACACTGATAATTATAAAGCATATTCCTTCTATTCTTCTGGTTTGGTGATTAAACAGATCCTGATATATTTTTAAGTTTTATATCATATATGCCAAATTGCTTTAATAATGAGTAAAACTCCCAATGTAGAATTTTAAAAGTCTTCTTTGATGGGTGATCTAAAAGACAAATTTTCAAGTTCTTCTTTAGTGCTTGATGTAAAACCATGAGCATGAACCACTGTACCCAACCTGTTCTAGATTTTCTATTTCAACAACCTGCAGACATTGTGAGTGAAGACATTTCCTCAAAAAATTTCATTTACTCAGTCATTAAATACACATTGATTGAGTTCCTTATTTGTGGTGAACATGACTTAGAAACCTGGGATATGGAGACAGTTAGGATGAATTGACCTGCTTAAAGACTAGTGAGAAAGATGAAAAATAAATTAATTACAGTGCAAGATGTTAACTGCCGAGCAAAGGCCCTGTGAGGACCGAAAGAAGAGATACCAGACCCTCTCTGGAGAAGTCATTTTGGAACGATTGTTAAAAAGAGATGGCCCTCATCCGATGTTTGAATAGTAACAGGACTTCTTTAAAGTTCTTGGAGGTTGGGGAGAAAACACATTTTAGAGAAAGAGAAGAGCATTTGCAAGTCTATGATGTTATAAATCAGAATGAAAAACTCTGGGATGCGAAGAGTTGGTTAGACTGGAGGAGGTACTTTGGGAAGCCTAAAAGAGAAGATTGCTTGAGGCCAGGAGTTTGAGACCAGCTGGAGTATCAAAGCGAGACCCCATCTCTTAAAAATAAATGAAATTAGCCAGGCGTGGTGGCAGGCAACTCTAGTCTCAGACTTGGGAGGCTGAAGTGGGAGGATCACTTGAGCCTAGGAGTTCTCGACTGCAGTGCGCTCTGATTGTGCCACCGGGCTCCAGCCTGGGTGACAGAACAAACCCCGTCTCAAAAAAGAAACGAAAATCTAGATCAGAAATAGCAAATGCATTTCATTCCCTATGCTCAATGTGGCCAGTTGATAGTATCAGTCTCCTGGGTATCAATTACAAAAGGCATTCTGAGACTCTTTCTGCACTTGGAAGAAACAGGCATGGTTATGACGCCTGTAATGGATATGAGAGAGGAGAGTGAATGAATTCATTTTAAGTTATTTGATTTCCCTGACTAGAATATTGAGCTAAATTCATGTAACTCCAAGGATATGTATAGAAAGTTTATTTTCTAATTAAATGCCTACTATCAACTTATTTATATACACAATTGCTACTGTGATTCACCTGAGGACCTATTGCTAGTTTCATTGCTGAGCAAGTCTTTCTGCTTGGTTTGTAATCTCTTGAAAGAGAGTATTTCTAAAGAAAATACAAACTGAACTGTTGTTCTGACACAGGTCCAAGGTCCCTTAAATAGCGGCAGGCATACCTGGAAATTTATTGAATATTGTTTTAGGTCCTCACTGTGCTTTTGGAGGCCCATTTAGAAGACTTCATGGGGAACATGGAGATTCATCTTCAGTGATTTCAAACTTTTTGTAGTGTGGAAGAATATAAAATGCAGGAAAAAGCCAGGAAGGCAGGCAATTTTTAAAATTATGCCAACCATTTCCTCTTAGTGTTACGCCGCTATGCCTTCTTCTTCTAAAAAGCTAACTCTGCAAAACCTAATTAAAATAGTTACCATTTTATCAAACACTTTCTAGTGCCAGGCACTGTGCTGTGCTATGTACATGTGTGTGCGTGTGTGTATTTATATACCTCAAGTACATAATCATATGCACAAATTCTATTGATATACCTAATCAGTATAAGGCTGTTAGTCAGCTTATTTTATGAAAGCCTTTCCTTTATTCTGAGACTGTGTCACTCACATTTTTATTTCTTGGTATTAAAATGTCTTTTCTTTTACTAAATGAAGGTAGAAGATAGTAGGGTTGTTGTTGTTGTTTTTTAATGCCCTTACTTGACAAAATGAAAAGTAAGAGGAAATCCTATATTTTCCTCCTCTACTATCCCAGGAGCCTTCTTCCTTTTATTATCATCATCACCACCACTTACAGTCTGACTTGACCATGAATACTGAACACGCAGTTGAACAAAGACATTTTCAATTAGTCAGTGAGACTGGGCACCTTTGGGCTTTTTCATCACTTTTTCTGCTAACCAGCATGGGTCAGTATATTGGATTCAGATTCTCAGAAACTATTTCTTGTCTTTTGAAGAACACACAAAAAAATAAGTTTTAAAAGGTAGTAACTAACATATCAGGAGAGCACATATGAGGAAGAGACCTTTGCCTATAGCTCTCTAGACCTTGGCCTGAGCCTGTAATTCAGCCTCACTGGGGGCTCTACGGCACAGAAATTATGTGAAACATTTCCAAACATAAATTATAAAATTATTCTGATGGGCTCCTCATTATCTCATGACTTCACCTGGCACCTAAATGGAATCTTGTGATTCTTTACTGTGATGGAAAGTTAATGTGGGAAAAAATGAAACGGTCAATAAAGGAGCTTTAGTGACAGGATTTGTAAGACCTCTAGTGCCAGGTAGACAATGATGTTGCCTCCATGTTGGAACTAACTGAAAATCAAATGTAGCCTCTTGGCCTTCCATTCCAGACATCTGTGTAAACATTGGGTACATTTGTCTGTTTGGTCATAGATTTAACACAAAGAAATAGAATTAATATCAACAGTATTGTAAAGGAAACCCTTTTATGTGGATACTCATAAAGTAAATGCTTTTTAAAATAAGCATTGTGTTTATTTAAATGGAAGCCTGAATGTGAGCTGTTCCCAGACTCTTTACAAATAAAAATTATTCATCAAATTAGTTTCATTGTTTGTTTTCCAAGCTGTTGTGAAAACTTTACAGAACTTTTGTACTTAAAATAATTCCCAAACTCTGCAATGCCTGAAGTTCCTAAACTCTTTATTTATTTCTGCTAAGTCAGTTAACAAATGATTTTATTCTGCAGATGAAGAATCTAATAGAGCATGGTGATATCTCTGTTGCTTCAATATATTAGAACAGTGTTTCTCAACTTTTTGTTTACATTCTTAACAATTATCGAGGACCCCCAAAGAGCTTTTGTTATGTGAGTCATATGCACTGATACAGTCTATATTAGAAATTAGGACTAAGAAATTAAAAAATATATATTAATTAAAAATTACAATAAACTTACATGTTAACATTAATAACATTTTAAAATGATGTATACATATATTTTCCCAAACAAAAAATATTAGTGTCTGGCTGAATCTAAGACAACTGGGTTGTTATATCTGCTTCTACACTCAATCTATGGTAATATGTGGTTTTGATTGCATTATGGGAAGAGAATGCTGCTTCATGCAGATATGTGGTCTGAAAAGGGAGAACTTAAAGAGACTTTTCAAATCATTGAGGATATTCTGCCTAACACCTAATGTTATTTTTAAGCTCAGCTTGTGCTGTGTTATTCTCCTGATACATTAGTACTACAACTGCTTTTAAATCTGTAATTATATAATATGATTTACATATAAGATTGAGGATGTTCTTTCTTGATACTACATCAAAACTTGACAGGTGGTACTTTGTATATTAACATTTATTGGCATATTTTGTAGTGAATCCTTTTCCATGCCTAATTCTGTAACATCATTCAATGGTCATTTGGAAAATATTAGTTCACTGAGTTATGTAGCTAGCTCTTCTAAATATTGAGTGAGTCTATTACACAGCATAAAAATTATATCTCTGAATATTACCATTTATTTCAACAGAAAAATCTTTAAGCTTTGGGAAATTGACACACTCACAGTGGTGGATACAACTTTTCTAAAATTTGAATATTTGTTTGCAAGATGAAACGTTTTTAATTGACAACAAATTCTACTGGTGGTTTTCTTTGATGTGAAATGCTTGCTTCATTTACTGTTGAGCAACATGTCTACCAGATACCCAAGTCTGAATAATCACAATTTGTCAGTCATTCTTTTAGGTAAAAATAATGTTCCATGGGGGAAAAAAATCTGCTAATTCAGCTTGTGTCTCAACTATGAACATTTTTTCAAGACAACTTTAGTATTTGACAGGAGGGCTTTATGCATACTTTTCATTTTATCACACAAAATATTAAAAATACATATTCAAAATATACATTAATCTCTTAGTGACATTTAATAAGATTGACAAATTTTATTGCTGTATCAAGGACATTATTAAGTAAAACTGGCTTTCTTTTTTTTGTGTTCATTTAGTGAAGAATATAATGACTACTGGTACAGATTAGTGTCATGTTAAAGTGCAAACACTTTCACTCATCATTACTTTTGGACCATCAGCGCAAATGTCAACACAATGAAAGTGTAAATAACATCATAGTATTGTTATGAAAATCTTTTTGACCTTGTGCCTGAAAAGTTCTTAGGCACCTCTGTGGGTTCTCAGACCATTCTTTGAGAAAATCCATTTCTAAAGTGTGACTAGCTCTAGGCTAATTACCCACCCTCTCTCACTGCAGGTGCCACTATGCCCCTGTCCACCAGCACTCTTGACAGATCATGAGGCACAGTACCTTAAGTGGACTCTCTGGGGTGAATACTACGTTTTAAACCCTTATTTATGAGCATTTCCTGATTTCAAAATATATTTCCTGTGTATCTCACTCTGAGAGACGCATCTACCCAGGAAGTATCTGGGCATCCTGACATAAGATCTCACGTAACATCCTTTTTTTTTTTTTTGACTGCTGTATTCATCACTGATAACTTTATATGTCATGATTATAAAGGTAAACATCTGTTGAAAATTTTTAAGTTGGGAATGAATTTCTAATGAAAATAGGCCTAATATCAATGTTAAAGTATAATTTTCAATAAGTTAAAAACATGACTTTCATACAAATACATTAGTTAGCATGTGCCAAAGATTTATTTACTTCATTAATAAGAAAATCTGCATCATGATAGACCTAGTTCATGAGAGAAAATGAGAAAAAAATCACATAAATATATATGTGTATGTGTGTGTGTATGTGTGTGTGTGTGTGTGTGTGTGTGTATATATATATAGAGAGAGAGAGAGAGAGAGAAGAAAGAATAATGCCAACATAAGGCTGCAGAATTAGCTTCAAAACTGATTGATGTTCTGCAGTAAAATGAAATCTTAACCTTTGGAGTTATATTTTCTATGGGACAGAAATTATTTGCACTTCTACTAGATGAAAATAATTTGTAGCTTATCCATCTTCTGCAAATTAAGATCTAGCTTTACCACGTCCAGGCCCTAATGAAGACAATTGCAAAGTCAAATACGGATGCCTTTCCCTAAAGCAAAACGTGACCCCCATGTGGGCTTTTTCAACAATATCCTTGCATGGCTTTGAAAGAGAATGCTATAATCTTTTTGCCTTATCTCCAGGTTTTGGGTTGTTTTTCTTAAATTGGTTAAAAACAACAACAACAACAAAACAACTGTGGCAAGGGATACATGGGGGTAACATTTTCCCAGGTTCTTAAAATGATGCAATGTATTGAGTGTGGAATATTTGTTAAATATTTATTTAATATCTACTTGGAACATCTACTTTGTAACAGTAAGCATTATATAAAGAGATTTCAAACCCCATAAATATATATACCTACTATGCACCCATAAAACATTTAAAAATAATTTTTAAAAATTAAAAAAGAAATTTCATGCATTGTTTTATTTTATCTTCACAAAACTTTCTGAGGTAATGTTTTCCAGAGGAAGGAACAGAAACAGAGGAGTTAGTAAGTTGCATAAAGTAATTCAACCAGAGATAGTACAGCAAAAATTCAGCTACAATGTCTAACTTTAAACAAACATAGTACACTACTACCTAAATTGCTTTACTCACTTTAGATTACATGTTTTCACTGTAGGGGATGATTTTTGCAAATATCACTTTTTTGTCTCTGGCAAGCAAACTTCATTCATTTTATAAAACTTTTTTTTCTGATTTAAAAATATTATAAGATCATTACAGAGGATGTGACAAATAAAAAGAAAAATTAAACTCTCAAAATTCCACTACCCAGACACAAACCCAGTTAACATTTTGATGTGTTTCCTTGCAATTCTTATTAATGTACAAGTTTATGCATATATGTTGCAAATTGTACTGTGATCTATAAGAACCATTTTAATTTTAATATAATATTGCATAGATAAACCACAGTGTATTTGATAGATCCCCTATTATTGGGCATATAGGTTTTTCAGTACTTAATAATATAAATAATGTGATGGACATCTTTTAATAAACATATCATTTAGTCTGCCTGTAAACTCAAGGAATAGGTACTATGATTATCTCTAGTTCTTAGTTGAGGATATAAGTGACTTACACAAGGACATAGCTGGCAAGGGCAGAACTGGGATGAGCCCTTAGAAATTTTTAACCACTGCTGGAGCAGGAACCTGAATTTACATTTTTTTTTCTCCCTCCACACTGTTTTCCAGGGGCTCAGACTCAGAAGCCATGGGACTGTCTGATATTCACTATGATGTCTACACACACATTTAGAGTTGCGTTTGTTGCCATGATCTGCAAGACCTTGTGTTCTTGAGACAAAATTCATTCCCTGCTTCCTTACACAGGATAAGTCAGCATCTATTTTGCTCTTCTAAGGCAATAAAACATGCCCTGGAATGTGGTACCTCCTAAATATGCATGCCATATGCTGCCATTCACAATCCACAGGTGTGTCTTAGCAGATTATTAATACTTCTCCACAGACACAAAGCTTCAGTCTGCCTAGTGCTGTAAAACTCTCTCCATGAGTAGAAGGGTTTGTTTGTTTATCAGATCAAAAGAAAAATTATCTTCAGTTTTGACATATACAACATATGGAATTATACAGCATTACTAGGCAAAATAAGAATGCAACCACAGCTGCTAACACACCAAATTCCACCAAATGTTCTAGATTTGGGGAGTGTTCAAAACTCCTTTAGTCCTGTAATCCCAGCACTTTGGGAGGCCGAGACGGGCGGATCACGAGGTCAGGAGATCGAGACCATCCTGGCTAACACGGTGAAACCCCATAGGGCAATCAGGCAAGAGAAAGAAATCAAGGGTATCCAGTTAGGAAAAGAAGAAGTCAAATTGTCCCTGTTTGCAGATGACATGATTGTATATTTAGAAAACCCCATCGTCTCAGCCCAAAATCTCCTTAAGCTGATAAGCAACTTCAGCAAAGTCTCAGGATACAAAATTAATGTGCAAAAATCACAAGCATTCTTATACACTAGTAACAGACAAGCAGAAAGCCAAATCAGGAATGAACTTCCATTCACAATTGCTTCAAAGAGAATAAAATACCTAGGAATCCAGCTTACAAGGGATGTAAAGGACCTCTTCAAGGAGAACTACAAACCACTGCTCAGTGAAATCAAAGAGGACACAAACAAATGGAAGAACATACCATGCTCATGGATAGGAAGAATCAATATCGTGAAAATGGCCATACTGCCCAAGGTTATTTATAGATTCAATGCCATCCCCATCAAGCTACCAATGAGTTTCTTCACAGAATTGGAAAAAACTGCATTAAAGTTCATATGGAACCAAAAAAGAGCCCGCATTGCCAAGACAATCCTAAGTCAAAAGGACAAAGCTGGAGGCGTCACGCTACCTGACTTCAAACTATACTACAAGGCTACAGTAACCAAAACAGCATGGTACTGGTACCAAAACAGAGCTATAGACCAATGGAACAGAACAGAGTCCTCAGAAATAATACCGCACATCTACAGCCATCTGATCTTTGACAAACCTGAGAGAAACAAGAAATGGGGAAAGGATTCCCTATTTAATAAATGGTGCTGGGAAAATTGGCTAGCCATAAGTAGAAAGCTGAAACTGGATCCTTTCCTTACCCCTTATACGAAGATTAATTCAAGATGGATTAGAGACTTAAATGTTAGACCTAATACCATAAAAACCCTAGAAGAAAATCTAGGTAGTACCATTCAGGACATAGGCATGGGCAAGGACTTCATGTCTAAAACACCAAAAGCAACGGCAGCAAAAGCCAAAATTGACAAATGGAATCTAATTAAACTAAAGAGCTTTTGCACAGCAAAAGAAACTACCATCAGAGTGAACAGGCAACCTACAGAACGGGAGAAAAATTTTGCAACCTACTCATCTGACAAAGGGCTAATATCCAGAATCTACAAAGAACTCAAACAAATATACGAGAAAAAAACAAACAACCCCATCAAAAAGTGGGCAAAGGATATGAACAGACATTTCTCAAAAGAAGACATTCATACAGCCAAAAGACACATGAAAAAATGCTCATCATCACTCGCCATCAGAGAAATGCAAATCAAAACCACAATGAGATACCATCTCACACCAGTTACAATGGCAATCATTAAGAAGTCAGGAAACAACAGGTGTTGGAGAGGATGTGGAGAAATAGGAACACTTTTACACTGTTGGTGGGATTGTAAACTAGTTCAACCATTATGGAAAACAGTATGGCAATTCCTCAAGGATCTAGAACTAGATGTACCATATGACCCAGCCATCCCACTACTGGGTATATACCCAAAGGATTATAAATTATTCTATTACAAAGACACATGTACACGTATGTTTATTGCGGCACTATTCACAATAGCAAAGACTTGGAATCCACCCAAATGTCCATCTGTGACAGACTGGATTAAGAAAATGTGGCACATATACACCATGGAATACTATGCAGCCATAAAAAAGGATGAGTTTGCGTCCTTTGTAGGGACATGGATGCAGCTGGAAACCATCATTATTAGCAAACTATCACAAGAAGAGAAAACCAAACACCACATGTTCTCACTCATAGGTGGGAACTGAACAATGAGATCACTTGGACTCGGGAAGGGGAACATCACGCACTGGGGCCTATCATGGGGAGGGGGGAGGGGGGAGGAGGGAGGGATTGCATTGGGGAGTTATACATGATATAAATGATGAATTGATGGATGCTGACGAGTTGATGGGTGCAGCACACCAACATGGCATAAGTATACATATGTAACAAACCTGCACGTTATGCACATGTACCCTAGAACTTAAAGTATAATAAAACAAACAAACAAACAAACAAAAAAAACAAAACAAAAACAAACAAACAAACAAAAAAAAAAATGCAAAAAACTAGCCGGGCGAGGTGGAGGGCGCTGTAGTCCCAGCTACTCCGGAGGCTGAGGCAGGAGAATGGCGTCAACCCGGGAGGCGGAGCTTGGCAGTGAGTGGAGATCCGGCCACTGCACTCCAGCCTGGGCGACAGAGCGAGACTCTGTCTCAAAAAAAAAAAAAAAAAACTCTTTTAGTGCAAATGAGATGATGAGATGTTAGCATTAACATTATCAGAGAGCTTTTAAATTTCATATAATATTTTGTACTGGGGAAATGGTGAGAAGAGATAATCTATTTCCTAAACCTAACATACCCTTTAATAATGTAAATAAATTTGTTTTCCTGAGCT
The DNA here is from genome assembly GCF_007565055.1 of Rhinopithecus roxellana. NCBI lineage: Eukaryota > Metazoa > Chordata > Mammalia > Primates > Cercopithecidae > Rhinopithecus > Rhinopithecus roxellana. The sequence continues at coordinate 29,087,697 of NC_044563.1, forward strand.
GAGAGGGTTTTCTTTTTACTGTTTAGAGCATTGAAATATGTAGTTTCAAATCTCTGGGCCACCTTCTGAAATTGTACTTCCTAAGCTTTGGTCAATTCTTGCTGGTTTATTTTTTTGAGAATATTTTGATGGGATTATTAGTGTTGAGTGGGTTACTGAAAAAGGTAAACAAAGATATGTTTAAGAAGGTCTAAGGTGTCTGATTTGAAAGATATACTGAAGTCAGAAAGGGTCTTTTTAACAGTCTGGATATATGTGATAGTCTGCTTATTAAAAGCACAAACAAACAAAATGCAAAAACCAATTGTCATCAAACAACAAACTATTTTTCCAGCTAACCCTCAATACAAATGTTCATTATTTTGAAAGTGTTCTTCTTGTGGGAGCAATAGAAATTTTGACACAATTAGTGGTGCACTCTGACATCCATCCTCAAGCAACTCATGTAATTTCCAATAGTATTTTCAGCTGTTTATGGCAATTTGTATCCGGCCAAATGTAAAAGGAAATCTTACATTTTGCCCTGCGTTTTGGGGAGTTATCAAAGACAGAAAAAATGTTGCATATACGCTTCTCAATGTACTTCTGAAGTTGCCTTCAAAATCAATGCAGAGAGGAAAACTGTTATGGCTCTTATGTTAAAAAATAGCAAATTTCCTAGTGGACTTGATGTATTCTTGCAATGACCAGAACCTCCCTGTACTACGGCAGAAAAGCTGCTTCCTAAGAGGTGAGTGTCAGGATCTCAAATGGGTCCTGGTTTATTTAGTCACTGAATTGTGGGATGAGCTGCTGGGAAGTTAGAAAACTAGGACTGGGAGCAAGAATGGGCAGATGTTCCTCTGGTTTGAATTCCTAGGTCTTGGGCCTGTGAAGAAACACAGAACAAAACAAAATAAAAACAAAGCAACAAATTCTCCTGACTCTTCTCCCTAAAGTTTGACTTGGGCCACATTGATTCTGGGCCCCTCAAAACCCGAATGTAATAGCAAAACATGATAACATCTCTGTACCTAGCAATTCAAAGAATTAAAAAGGAGAGCATAATTAACTCCTTTAAAGGAGCATCTGCTCCCAGAGAGTATAAACAGTCTTCTTTTTGATTTACCATTCCCCAAACCTTATCTGAAGTTTGTAGTCCAATCCCTCACCTTTTCATGTTACTAAACAAACACAGATTCCCTCAAGGAACAAAGCCCTTTCAATCCCTCCAATTTAGACACTAGGATCACATAGCAATATTTAGACCTTGGATACTGAGAAGGCTATTTTATTTGGGAGATAAAGAGGAGGAAGTTATGGGACTCTGCACATCCTCAGCTGTCTGCTTCTCACTGAGTAATGCCTCCTTTCCTTCTACGGACTGTGACTCCAGTTAGTTTCTATGTTGCAAGGAGCTTTATGCTTTTCCCATAGACAATAAGGAGACCTGAGGACCAGACCTAGCTTTATCACTTTCTAGCTGTGTGTCTTTGGTTGGGAAAGGCCTTTTTCAACTTTAGCCCTCAGTTGATCTTGTAGAACAAGTAGTTCAGATGAAACAGTCTTTGTAGTTCTTTCTGGATCTAGCATTCCATAATGAGTAGCTCTACCTTGTTCTGCATTTCCCCTTACCTTCCTGCTTTCTACTAAGTCACCGAGGCTGCATATTAGAGAGCAGGGATTGAATCCTGGCTCTGCAGGTTGCCAGAGTTGTACCTCAACAACTCACTTGTACTCTCCCTAAACCTGTTTCCTTGTTTATTTTATTTTGTTTTAATTTATTATTATTTTTTGAGCTGGAATCTTGCTTTGTCACGTAGACTGGAGTGCAGTGGCACAAACATGGCTCACTGCCACCTTGGCCTCCCAAGTTCAAATGATCCTCCCACCTCAGCCTCCCAAGTCACTGAGACTATAGGCATGCCACCATGCCTGGCTAATTTTTTTGTGTTTTTTTTTTGTAGAGATGGGGTTTCACCATGTTGCTGAGACTGGTCTCAAACTCTTGGCCTCAAGTGATCCTCCTGCTTTGGCCTCCCAAAGTGTTTTGATTACAAGCATGAGACATGGCTTATGGCCTATTTCCTCATTTATGAAATTTAAACTATTTCTCCTACTTTGTAGGAGTGGTATGTAACAGAATGACATTATACACATGAAGGGCTAAGAAAAATGTCTGAAAAATTTTAAGCATTAAGTAAATGTTAGCTGTTATTTTTAGATAAGGTACCTTGTTAGGTACCTAGCACAGTGTCTGGCATATAGAAAGCATCTAATAAACATTAACCATTTTATTGTTATTGTTATCTTCAGGAAGGAAAGATTTTAGTTTTAAACTTTCAATAGTATTTTGGTTTGAGGAAAAATGTTTTTCTTCGTCCCTGTGGAGGTATCTTAAGATGAAGGGATTTTCCTTACCTTCCTCTTGATTTACTAAAGAGAACATACTAACTTCAGAGACTAATTCTCCAAACAACCCTTTGCTGTTCATACTTTGACCTGGATGCAGGATGCAGTGTTCTTCCTTCTCTCTTTTTCTTTTTTTCCCCCTTTATGCACCCTCAGGCAGAACGTAGAAAGAGGCTCAAATGACTTCAATTTGAAGACAACCTCCAGCAGCCGCTGATGGTTGCATTATAACTGGACTAGGAAGCACTTGTTGTTCACATGAATGCAAGAGAAGATAATTCATCAGTCTACCCAAAGCAGCTAACTGAAGCAGCTACTAGGAGAAGCTAACCAAAGGCATGAGAAAACAGGAAAAAAAGACATAAGGAAAGATGGATGATAGATAGATAGATTGATCGATAGATAGAGAGACGATGGATAGGTCAATAGGTGGTATATTAGTCTACTCTGGTTGTCAAAACAATATACCACAGACTGGTTGGCTTAAACTACAGAAATTTATTTTCTCACAGTTCTGTAGGCTGAAAGTCCAAGATGAAGGTGTTGGCAGCTTTGGTTTCTGGTGAGGCCTCTCTTCCTGGCTTTTAGATGGCAGCCTTTCTGCTGTGTCCTACCTGGTCTTCCATCTGTGCACACACGGAAGGCGGGGGTGTTGGGAGATGAAGAGAGTGCTGGTGTCTTTATTTTCTTATAGGAATACCAGTTCTATCAGATTAAAATCTCATCCTTATGACCTTGTTTAACCTTAATTATCCCTCTAAAGGCCCTGTCGCTACATACAGTTACATTGAGGGCTATGGCTTCAACATAATGTATGAATTTTGAGGGGACACAATTTGGTCTAAAACACAAAGATAGTTTTATAATTATAGGTAAAGAAATAGTTATTTGAAGCAGATCTGGTCTCTATATTTGGTGCTATTTGATCTCATATTTCAGTGGAAATATACAAAATCCATTTTAACCTACCTCAGGGAGATCTACTATAAATCCTCTGACTTTGTCATTTCTATGTGTGGTTTTTCTTCTAAGTACCTATTTCCTTTGTAGTTTTTTATTTACTGACACTATTATTTGTTATTATTCAATTAGTGTCTACTAGCCTAGTCTCTAGGCTGTGTGAGTACCAGAGCTCTGTATCTTGCCCATGATGGCTCATTGCCAAGCACAGCTCACGGCACATGGAAAGTGATTCAGACAGATGGCCTTCTTACTTTGTCGTGAACACCAAGCACATTCCTGCCTTAGGATTTCTGTACTTGAAATTCCTCTGCATGGAATATACTTTAGAGATTTGTAGGACTGACATACTTTTGACAAAACTCTACTCAACTTCTACCTCTTCTGAGGCCTTTCCTGACAGTACTATGTTGGGTCTTATTTCAGAAAACAATCCTCCAAAACAAAGCCCTCAGCAGCAGCATCAGAAACAAAAATATTTCTCTGACCTTCACCTGCTTGCCTGTATCTCAATTTCATTTTCCCCCAAGTCTAGTCATAGAAACTAGAATCCCTCTTCTCCAAGGCGGGTCATGGAAACCAGAAACTCTTTTCCTGAAATCCAGCCATAAAATGTAAAAACTGGCCATAAAGAAATAATCTAACCTACCTTGTTTGACATAAGTCATAAGACTCCTATTTCAGAGAGGGCCCTGTCTCACACAGAGAGGAAAGTTATACATGCTCAGGCCCAGAAGAATCTAGACAGAAAAGCCTTGACTAATGCTAATATATATTAGCCTTAGATTATAACCATTTTGTACGGTCATATTTCTATATAGCTGTCTATACTTTGTTGAAACTAAGCATAAAAATGAACAATTTATCTTGTATCTTTGGGTCTTCATTCTAAAGACTCTTTTGTATAAACATTAAGTAAATTTGTATGTCTTTTCTCCGTTTAATCAATCTGCCCCAAGTAAGTGATTTTTTCAGTGAATCTTTAGGGGGCCAAGGGCGTTGGCTCCTACAACTATCAAAAACTGCCCTATGTTCCTTGTAATTACATACTCTCTCATTACACTTTTTGATTACTAATTTTGGGCAGCATGTCTACTTATTTTCATTGTTGTCTGTCTCTTTATTTATAAATTCAGCTTCAAGAAGGCAGAACATTCATCTACTTTGTTCACTGCTGTTTTACTCTGGTCACCAAATACAGAGCATGGAATGCGAGGCACACTCGATAACTGTATAGTACATAAATGAATGGATAATCACTTTGTTAGATGAACAAGTAAAATTATGGGGGCTTAGCTCTTACAGAATGGGAGAAATTGAATAGTAAAACCAGAAAATACAATAATTCTTCTTCCAGGAACACTACTCGTCTACTTCTTTGATTCGTCGTATGCAACTTTTAGATTCCCAGGAGACTTTTCCTGATCCTGGAAGTTGGGAACATGTGTCCCTTCCATGTACTTCTCTATTATAGCAAACTTATCACTGATGCATGCATCATACACCTCTGAATTTTCTTGACTACTTACTGGAATATACATTCCTTAAGGGTAGGCAACGGGATTATTGGAACAGAATAAGATTTCATTGCATACTTGCTCAATGAGTTTAAAGACTTAGTAAAATGGAAGAGATAGCTTCCAAGACATAATTAGCTTAAATAATGTCTTTTCTATCTTAAATTCAAGCTACTGCTTTGGGATTATTTATGGAAGTGAATCTTTCCCCAACAATTCTTACATTACAAATCTCCATGTAAAAGCACAATGCCTGAGAAACCAGAATATTTATTGGAGTAAATTGTTGGGTCTTCTATTGAGAAAAGGATGTGTTGATTAGTTTAAGAGACTTGAAATTAAAAACAAAATCTCCTTTTTAATAAAAAACTATTAAAAGCATTCCTAATTGGTACTTTGTTCCAGCACTATATTAAGAACTTTATGCCTGATTTTTCATTTAATCCTAAAATCCTAAAGTAGATATTGTTATTAGTCCCACATGAAGAAATTACTGTTCAGAGAGATTAAATGACTCACCCAAGATCACAGGCCAAATGAATGACATAGCTTTGACTATAACCTAGATATATCTGGTTATACCCCAAAACCATCCTTCTCATCAATGCTATTCAAAACATTGGCTCTATGTCACATAATACCTAAGAGAAGTTATTGGATTCAACAAGTGTATGAAGTGTGCCTGCAAAGTCTTGAAGCAATAGAACACTCATGCCTCAAGAGGACACAGTGGGCCAAAAGTGGATTTAGAGTTCCCAGTAACCTCTCTCTGTCTTCTGCATGGCTTCCTCAAGAGAGACAAAATCCAAGAGCATTAGGGCTGAAAAATGTCCTTATATGATATCTTGTTCAATGCTTCCATTTTAGAGATGATGAAACTGAGGTTTGAGACGTGATTTGACTTTCCCAAGGTCATCTACATAAGACGCAGCAGAAATAGCCAAGGGTGTTCACTCCTTTTGAAATACACACTGAACAAAATAAATAAATAAATAAATAAATAAATAAATAAGGAATTTGTTGGTGGTTTGAAATGAGCACAATTTAAAATGATTATCAAGCTGGCTTACACATGGCCATATATGTTTTATTAGATCTACCACTGGGAGTTACATGCTTGTCCTATAATTTAGTAGAAATGGCTATTAATTTCAATCTATGCATTTGATAGTTTTTTGAAATCATTAAAAAAGAAAGATTTATTTGACAGTGGCTCATGCTAAGATAGGTTATGAGCTGATCATACAAATGACAAGGTCATATTAAATAATGTTGTATGGATGTCCATGGGTAGTTTTGTTGAATCGGTAATAGATACTTGGATCTTGCCATTACGTAATTTGTTATTTGACCTCCTCATTGGGAAAATTTACTATCTGCCTAGCCAGTGAACTCACAGCTAATAGTAGATTCAAAATGATGGGAAAATCAGTATTTACTTAATAAAATTTAAATTCTTATTAGGCCAAACATGGAGCTGGCTCATAGTAGGTGCCTAAAGAATGATATTGCTTGCCCTCTTATAGGCTATATAGAAAATAATTCAGATACAGATTCTCCACATTAGTTGAGGTGAGAATTGAACTACAGAGAATATCTGAAAACCAAACACTAAGAGAAAAATGATGTATAAGCTAAATAGCACTGTCATGATGTCAATCAACCAACCTGAATGATACTCCCGAGGATATTCCATCAGCTGACTGAAAAGTTTGATCTAAAAAAGTCAACATTGTTCTTCCTCAAGTCTCTAATTTCACAGCATACTCAAAATTATAATGCATGTTTTTCCTTTCAACATGTACCTTGCTGACATTTATCCACTAAATGAGTTGTGACTTTTCACTTAGTAAATGAAATGTCTTAATGTGGTGAATATATTTCAGGCTCTTTATTTGCTGTATTGGAGTCCATTCGCTTTGCCAGCAATGGAGAATGCAGTCTGGATTATGTCTATGTCTCTAGACCATCGTGATTGTAATCTTTCATTGTGAAAGAGGTAGTTTAGCCAGGGTCAAGAAATGCTTGTCTCATCTTCATCATCCTTTTCATAGCAATTAAGAAGTCCCTTAACTTCTCTGCCCTTAGTGTCCTTAGGCATAAAATACAGATAATGACCTCAGGGGCATTAGGGAAAAAATAAGAATAATAGATATAGCTTACTGAGGATCTACCATGGACCAGTGCCTGGGTTAGGGACTTTAAATTTATTATTTTTATATGTAATAATCACTAAAACTCTGGGCAGTAAGCATTATGGTTCTCATCTCATAGGGAAAGTAAAGCTTGAACACAAAGAGATTGAAGGCTTGCTTAACATCATTTGGCAGAAGCATTTGAATTCAGGTCTCTTATTCCAGGGTAAATATTCTTAGGCACAACTCTATAGTAAGTATGCTGCCTCAGATAACATATACACAGAAATTGTTATAAAAATCAAATAATGGGGAGGGGAATTATTGAATGCCTTAATATACTAGCATCACAGAAGGTGTTTTCACAGGTTATCCTATTTAATCCTCACGACTCTGGAGATAGCTGTATTCACACTTATTATTAGGTTTTCTCTGATTTCAGTGTAGTTTTTTATTTTGTCAAGGTAGAAACTATAATACTGATGAAATCATACTAGGTGTATAATGTGGAATTATGGTATAAGAGAATCAGAACGACCTCTTTGGCAATTCGAGGGGAACAGTGGTTCTTTATGATGTCCACGTCAAAAGTTTACTTGTGGACTTCGAGGATTTTCTTTGGATATATGTTGGAAAAAGAGCAGGCTACAATAAAATGATCAAGGGTCAGCATGTCTTTTCTTTATAAAAACATTTGTGATTACAGACATTTGCCTGATACAATTTTTTTTTTTTTTTTTTTTTTTTGAGACGGAGTCTCGCTCTGTCGCCCAGGCTGGAGTGCAGTGGCCGGATCTCAGCTCACTGCAAGCTCCGCCTCCCGGGTTTACGCCATTCTCCTGCCTCAGCCTCCCGAGTAGCTGGGACTACAGGCGCCGCCACCTCGCCCGGCTAGTTTTTAAATAAATCGGAAGTGAGAGCTAAGAGGAAGACTGACTATACCATTGTTTTATTTGGAGATGTGAATTGAAAATTAAAAAATCCTCAAAGATATGAATATTTTAGACGGGGGTGACTTACCGATATAGTAGACTTGAAAATCACTTATTTTGGTAAAAACAAATGGAATAAGTAGAAGAATAAATATGGATTGTGATAAATAGAACATTGTAACAGATGTCTTTAAAGGAGTGACAGAAATACTGGTATCATGGGATGGAAAGTACAGGGTGATTTCCAGAAGATGAAAAAGGTGAATAAGCATGCAGACGATAGCTTAGCCTACAATATTTATTTAAAAAAAAATCAGTTGGAATTCTAGTTCTCAAGTCTCATAAATATTTATGTATGGGTATGTGTCTGTGTGTGTGTGTGTGTGTGCTGAGAAAGGTTTCAATATATTAATTCTTGTTCTGCTTAGATTCTTCTGTATTTCCCTTGTCAAATTAGCTTTACCTTGAGAGAAATTGTTAATTCTAATTGATTTGGCCAGACTGACAAAGCTCTTTGAAATGCTTTCAATCGGTGACAACTTTTAAGACATTTTCTTGTACTTGTGAGAGATTAAAACTTTTTCCAAGCAATATTTCCAAACAGAGGTCCTTTCTGAATGCTTCTCTATGTACACAAGATTGTTGGTCTTTTGGTCTTTTGAGGTCTGTACTGTCATCACCTGCATTATTCATTTCCAGTCACTGGACAGCTCTCCAAAAACCCTTTCCCATCCTCCCCAGGCCTAGTGAAGCCTTTTGTTTTTTAGCTCCAGTGCCAGGCTCAGTTCTCTTTCTTGTTTGCCTTTCATGTGGTTGGTTCTGGCTGCCTCTGAACTCTTTTTGTATCTCTTGTTAGGCATCATTGCCTGTCTTTTCTAACTGCATTTTTAACATGGAAGTCATTGTGTTTTATTCAAAAGCTGAGACCCATCCTATGAAACCTGCAGGGGTTTTCACTGAAAGATGTTAAGCAAATCTTCACAGCTTGAATGGAGTCTATCTTTTCCTGGCTAATATACTCCAGCCCTGAAGAAGGCACAAAATAGGTGCTAGGTAGAAGAAACCCCACCTTCTGTAGAATGATTCTGTTGCTAGTGGTGGAGCCATGCTCAGTAGCCTGAGAATGAATCCTTCTTTAAGTGCTGATGGGAGAGCTGAGAAATCCCCAACTGTGAATCAGCTTAACCAACAGTACAAACACCAGAAAAGAACGAAAGTCCTCAATTACACTTGGCTAGAGTACACAGATCTCTGTAGTGATTTTGATTTCCATCTAAACTTTTCCAACATTGAATGAAAAAAAAAAAAAAGTCTGGCTCAAAATGTTTTCAGGCTTTATTGCTCATACACTGTATGGTGAACAAGAATGAGTTTTGTCTAACATGTTTGGCAAACATATGTGGAAGGTCAGCTGTTGCTGTGACTTGGTGTACCCTGAGTTCTCTAAAACAAATAGAAGTATTTGTTCTTTAGAGCAAATGGTTCCCAGACTTACTGTGTGCTATGATTTGATTTTTAAATGCCAAAAAATGAAAACAAACAAACAACACAAAACTGCAGAATGCACAAACTTAGTAACCTTTATGTAGGGAAATACTCAGATGAAGAAATAATTCCAATTAGAGACTAATATATGAGAAAGAAGGTGGTATATTAATAACAATTTTATATTGATATAGAGCTATCATTATGGAACTTTGTTATTGTATTTAAGTTTAGAATATATTGCTCTGGACAAAGCAGGAATAATGCTGTAGTATTGAGTCCCCAGTCTTCATGAATTCTTGATTATCTATTATGTAACATAGGACCTCAGAGGTGATCCCATGTATGCCGCATCTTTCATCCCTTAACCCTCCAGCAAAGTCACTGGCTTCAGAGTGGTGTGACAGATGATCTGCTGTGTAAGACTGATAACTGCAGGCTAGGCCTGGTGGCTCACATCTGTAATCACAGCACTTTGGAAGGCCGAGGCAGGTGGATCAAATAAGGCCAGGAGTTCCAGACCAGCCTGGCCAACATGGCAAAAGCCCATCTCTACTAAAAATAGAAAAAATTAGCTAGGTGTGGTGGTGCCCACCTGTAATCTCAGCTACTGGGGGAGGTTGAGGCACGAGAATTGTTTGAACCCTGGAGGTGAAGGTTGCAGTGAGTCAAGAGCATGCCATTGTACTCCAGCCTGGATGACACAGTGAGACTGTCTCAAAAAAAAAAAAAAAAAAAAAAAGGATAACTATGCTTTGAGTAGTAGGTAGAAAGGCTACCTTAAGAGAAGAATAGATGGTAGAATAGGAGAAGGAGGCATTAAAGGAAAGTTTATTCTAGAGAAGGAGCTTTTGACAACAGTGTAGACCTGAGATAAGATAAGCCAACAAAAATATCTCAGGATTAGGATGATATGTTAGGATACTGAGATGAGTGAGGAATGTGACAGCTGCATGCACAGAAGGGGATGAGCAAGGTGGGCGTGGAGGCCTGAGTGTCTGTGTGCCTGGTTATACTCACATGGAGAGATGGAAGACTGGTAGAAAACCAATATTAAATGCAGTGACACTAACACACTGAGTTCTGAGTCTTAATTATTGATTTAGTATATTTGGGGAATCCCTTGCCAGGGGAATAACTGCCAGTAAAAGTCATGTCAGATATTAGATAGAAAAAGAAACCTAATTTTTATTTAAAAACACTACCTTAAACATACAGGGCTTTGGAATAGATTTCAGCTTGCATCTTCCCAGAATTCTGACTACCTCTTCTTGATAGTGGCAGGAGGCAGTCAAATGCCTAGGCAGATAGGGGTGGGTCCCTGGTGAAACCCAACCTTCAAACCAAAAACAATTTAAAGCCTGAAGGCCAAGCTACAAGTCCTGAGTAAATCCATAGGCTGTATTGAGAACCTCTCTTTCTGTTTGGCATGCTTTCCTCTGATTGATCCTCACCCTTCACCTGTTTTATACCTACCCTTCCCTAATTGTTTTTGTTACACTATCATGCCCACCTTTGAATGGTGCCTTTGTTTTAGACTTTTTTTGCATACTCACAAACCAATCAGCATGCATTCCCCTGTTTTGAACCCATAAAAGCCCCAGACCCAACCACACTGGGAGGGAGACAACCTTCATGTCCCCTCTCCACTGAGAGCTGTTCCATCACTCAATAAAATTATTCTCTGCCCTCTTCACCTTTCAATTGTCAGCATAACCTTATACTTCTTGGATGTGGGACAAAACTTGGGAACCACCAAACCCAGGTATGAATTGCAATGCAGGTGGGCTGGGGCATACCTGGCCCAACTGTAGGCCAGTGCACAAGCCAAGTGCAGCCCAGCAGGCCGAGTGGACAGGGTGCCACCTGTGGCAGGCCTGGGTCCAACCAAGGCCCAGGTGAGGATGTTGCTGGCCACAGAGGTCCCTGGCTTGCAAAGTGACCAAGAAAAATCCTGCGTCATTCATTTACAAGAAAGCCCACTTGACAGGGTTTTGGGGAGGATTATGTAAGTTATTGATGTTTAAGCCCTTTATATGCCCAATGTATGTTAAAGGGGCATGTTTTATAATTGTGAGTTTAAAATTATTTTATTGGTTTTCCAAGAACTTCTGTTCAGTTAGTTTTGTGCACCATTCCAATAGAAAGGTTGAAATTACCAGAGGAGAGTGGTCACATCATTCATTCATTTCAGTTTCAGGAAAAGTTTACATGTAAAAATGTATTTTATTAGCAGTTGTTTTGACATCTAATCTTTGTTTTTTTAGGTCATCTACCATGGACATTGCTCCTACACAACTTGACCAGGGTGTTATATAGATGCCCTCTTTGCTAGAGGATTCATAGGGTTTAAGTTAGTCACCAGATTATTTGGAATAAAACAATTTGAATCCATATTGATGAATAACATCCAAAGCTTCATTGGAGTTTTATCTATCCTTTATTGATTCTATCTCTCCAAAGTTTAAAGTTTAGATCTCCTGCTTCTCATTTTCTTAAAATTATAGTCTGACTTGTCAATCTGCTTTCCATCAGCTTTATAGTTATGCTTCTAGGAATTTCTTTGATTGAGCTGCTGAATCTTAAAGTTTTCTGTAAGGCAAAAGTTTAGCAGACATGCTAAACTGATCTAATAAAGAACGTTATACCTTGAATAAATACATATAGTATGAAATTGAATATCTGCTACCAACAGATGAGGGTATATTTCATTATTCTCACTTATCATTTGTTAGCCTCTGGGCATATTTAAAAGAAGATCCTCATCAGCCCTGATGAATGCTGATATTTGGCCAGATCTACAACTTCAGAACAAAGTGGAGGAATGACTCAATTATCCCTGCTCATGCCTGAATTATCTGTGTAATTGGGACAGAGAAGTGCAGGCAAAGAATGTTGCCTATTGCTATTTTTAAGCTCTGCTCCTGCTGCGTTGTTCTTCTAATGTTTCACTAGTGCTGACACTGGCTTTAAATATTTTACATATCATAATTAATGATTTGGTTGCAACCTGAGGCTTTCTTAGCAAAAGGCACAATTTTGCAAATAATTACATAGGTGATACCATTTCTGAATAGAAAATGAACAGCTACATCATCAGTGTGTTTTCAGTTCTGTTTATTTAAATAGCATGTTGTCATTCATGAGTGATAGTTGTAAGGGGGTTATTATTGTCGAAAGTTTAGGTATGTGTGGGAAGGAAATGAGCATTAATAGGATGATAATTGATCTTTAATGATATAAAGAGAGAATAGTCTACTTAACCTCCATAGTGCTTAACGGTAAAGGGGAAACACATTCAACTAGATCTTCATGCACAAGCATGAGGTTTTATGCTCCCTGGGTTGTATTTTGGTTTTAGTTTTGTTTTTTCCTTTTAAATAGAAAGTGAAACTCTAGCCCTTAAATGGCAAAACAAAACAAAATTCAATCAAAGCCCAGACTTTAGAAAACCTGTGGTACCGTACTTTCATGTCATGTATTTTATAATGATAAATAGTAGGTAGGTGTTTCCAATTTTAGTGAACTCTCTTGTTTACTAAGTAGTAGTTTACATTCATTTAAAGTTAGATGTCTCCTATTGAAGGGAAAACCTGTTTTAATACTCAATCTAGAAGGGCACTTCCATAACCAAAGACAACTTGGCTATAAATAGATAGTCATGATGTTATTGCAGCTGAGGAGATTTCATCCCATTAGAAACTTCACTCAGAAATGTAGAGGAGTGCTTAATAATAAATGAATGTGATTTAAGGCCGCTTTATAGTGATGACACTTTTCCTATAAATATTACAGAGACGTTTAAATTTTTATCTCCCGTAATTCTAATGAATGAATTTTCCTGACCCTTACTGAAAATGATACCTGTAAAGTCTGCAATTTACCGATGATTGCTTGGGCTATTAAAGAAACTTGGGTTTCAAAACATTTTCATTTCATTCATGGATTCCTGTAATGCCTTTGGAACTAAAGTTCAAAGAATTGCTTCCAGCATTAACCATTGGAAAAATGTTGTAGTTTCTTTAGCAACTAACTTCGTTAACACATTAAAAGCCCAACTGATGTGGAAATATGGGGACATGGATGAAGCCACTTTCCTGTGGATGATGTGCTAGGAAAATAAACAATAAAAGGAAGGAGAATGGTGCTGCTGTTGCTGTACTTTGCATGGGTGCGTTCAATCCACTTCCATTTGCAAAACAAGTGAAATCCTATTGCATTCCAACCTGATAAAGTATAAAGGCTAAAAGACTGGGAGCCAGAAGTCTTGCTATAATTACTTTCAGTGTTAAAGTGTTCATACTAAGTTTAAATATGTACTGACACTAATTAAGTTCTATCAAATACAAGAGAGAAGGCTATCCTACATTGAGCTAGAATTATCAAAATTTCCAGAAAACTGTAGCTTAACTTTTCCAGCAACTGAGTCTGATTTATTTACCAATTTCTCTTAATGAAAAACTATCTAAATTGCCAATAATTCCACCTACATGGCCTAGGTAGAATGTATATCAAACACATTTAATTTATTCAATTAACAATTTTTGAAAATCTACTGTGATTTGACCACTGTACTAGGGGATAAGGATGTGCAATTTCAAAGAGTGTATCCACAAAGTTCACAAGAATATGAGCATACAAACTACTATGAGAATATAGTAGGGAGAGATGAACTGAGAAACTTTCCAGCCATAATGCTGGACTGAATATTAAGGGATAAGTTCTTTCTTATTCATGGAAGAAAATACATTTCAGGAAGAGAGGAAGTATTGGAAGCATCCATAAATAGGGAGCAAAATTTAACTTTTCTGATAACATGTGTTCTTGGTTCATCCTTTTCCTCCTCCCTACCTTCATATTTAATTGGTCACTGTAAATTTGATTTCCCCTACCCCACAATAAATCATAAAATTGTGCTCTTTTTCTCATATTTGCCCTACTACGACTGCCTTAGTTCAGGTCCTCACTCGTGCTTCCGTGGACTATTATTACAGTAGCCTTCCTGCCTCCTGCCTTGCCTTCCATCCCATTATCCACACTGTTCTCAGAATAAGCTTCCTGAAGCACATACCCAACCTCATGGCTCCCCTCTTTTGGCTCCACCAACTCCTAGAGGAAACCCAGACTCCAAGCACTATTCAGAACCTTTTCTTCTGTCACATTTTCATATTCACACTCCTCCTTTCCTCAACTCACTGATTTGCTCACAATTTTCCAAACATTTTATGCTTTTTGTTTGGTCTCCCTGCTTTTACACATGCTCTTTTCTATGCCGGAAACCACCCTTCATCTCTTGGCCCTCGGCCCAACCTCTACGTATCTTTTAAGACGCATATCAAGTATTCTCTCCCCATAAAAGCAGTTCTTGACTCCTCCTGCTTCACTTACAGGATCCTCCTTTGTTTTCTCATAATATACATTTTTCTTGTCTAGTCTGTATTTCAAAATTAATAGTGTGTGTGTATGTGTGTGTGTGTGTGTGTGTGTGTGTGTGTGTGTGTGTGTGTCTTGCTAAAAAATAAGCATCCTGAGGGCAGGAACTATGTTTTATCTCTTCATATATGACTCCTAACACAATACTCTGCATAATAGAAATTATCGAGAAATGAATGAATTAGTGAGGTACTTCTATTTCCCAGGAATGTAATGTGTTCACTGTTCTTATATCAAATATTATAGAAAAATTCAATCATCTTGACATTGTCTTGTAAATGTTGGTACATCCATTGCCTAGGAAGAGTCCCTTAGAGTCCCTGGCTCATAGACTCTGATCCATCAATACTTGTTGCTTGAATGAATGAAGGAATCTAGCATTATGGGTTGAATTGTATCCCTCCAAAAGATGTTGAATCTTACACCTGTAGTAGCTCTGCCTTATTTCCTTATTTGGAAATAAGGTCTTTGCAGATGACCAAGTAAAAATGAAGTCAGTAGTGGGGGGTCTTACCCCAATATGACTACATCCTTATGGAAAGTGGATATTTGGACACAGAGAAAGAAACACAGTGAGATTGCCATGTTAAGATTGAAGTGATGCTGCCACAAACCAAGGAATGACAAGCATTGCCAGAAAATAAATGAAAGCTTAGAGAAAGGATTGGAGCAGATTCTCTCTTATAGCCCTCAGAAGGATCCAACCCTACCAACACCTTGTTCTTGGGTTTCCAGCCTACAGAGCTTTGAGACAATAAATTTCTGTCATTCTAAGCCATTCAGTTTGTAGTACTTTGTTATGGCAACTCTAGGAAACTAACATACCTGGAAGTAAAAGTTTAGGTATTTTCAGCACATCCAGGGACTGGTATGAATCTGTAGGAAGCCTGCAGTGGCTATTAATGAAAATTGTGGATGTAGTGAAGGCAGAAGTTTAAGACTCACTGTCAACTGTGGCTAGTGAGAGATTTTTTTGTGGGTGTTGGGAAAAAGATACAGATTCTTGTGTCTAGGAGTGTTGGGGAAATCTGTATTTTACAGTTCAGAATTAGATTCTTAGATGACTGATCGAAGCACATGTATTTTTACAAAAACCACCCCAGGTGGTTTGGGTGTACACCCAAGTGAGTGACTGGGAAGTCACTTCTCCTTTGCTGCCTCAGGCTGGCTCAAGCAGGGCTGTGCTGCTTCTGTCTGGGTTACCTTCTCTTCTCTGTATGCATTTCACTAATGGTCAGATTGCAGCGGGTGAATTTTCGGATGAGGCTCTGCTCACTGATGATAAACCTGTTTAATTTTATAATTGCAACCTTTTCTCATTTTCAGTTTGCCTCTCTTCCTACTTTTCAAAATTCACATATGGTGCTTAGTCTCGATAAAACTTCTGAAGTTTTCTTTCTTTTTTTTTTTTTTTTTGAGAAGGAGTCTCGCTCTGTCACCCAGGCTGGAGTGCAGTGGCCAGATCTCAGCTCACTGCAAACTCCGCCTCCCGGGTTTACGCCATTCTCCTGCCTCAGCCTCCCGAGTAGCTGGGACTACAGGCGCCCGCCACCTCGCCCGGCTAGTTTTTTGTATTTTTTTAAGTGGAGACGGGGTTTCACCGTGTTAGCCAGGATGGTCTCGATCTCCTGACCTCGTGATCCACCCGCCTCGGCCTCCCAAAGTGCTGGGATTACAGGCTTGAGCCACCGCGCCCGGCTACTTCTGAAGTTTTCTATCTGAGGCTGGGCTTTCCTAACATTTTTATTTAAGGAAACAAACTTTTCTCTATCCCCCCACCTGACACACCCCATGGATCTTGCATTCTCTGTTTTTCTACCTGGCTCTCAAGCATTGCTCCCTGTATCAGAACAGCTGTACTCAAACATTGCCAAGACTAGTTAAACATAAGTCTTTCCAGGTTAACTATTGATTTATTATCTGATTGAATGGTTTGCCCTTTTGAATTTAAAGTAAATCAGGATCTCAAGAGAATCAGAAGGAAAGGGTATAGTGTTAAATGATTGTTTCACAAAGATTCAAAGAGGAAATACACTTTCAGAACCAGGCTAATGTACACTGCTTATGCAGAAGTACAGAGATTCTAGTATTTTTTAAATTAATAAATATAAAAACAAAATGGGACCAAGAGATTTGAATTTAGTGTACATAAAATGAAAGAGGTCATATAACTTCCTCTGCATTTAAAGCAATCAGCTAGAGTACAACCTAAGTGGAAATGGATATGTTTGAAAAAATCTATATGCTCATTGCAGAATGGTATGTTTGAGAGATTTGCTAAGTGCTTACATTAATACATCCTGAAGTACTTTCTAATCAAACATATTATTGCACTACTTTCCACACTGCTATAAGTTGGAAAGTTTTCTCATATGCTGGTGGTTTCTAAAATCAC
Source organism: Rhinopithecus roxellana (assembly GCF_007565055.1). NCBI lineage: Eukaryota > Metazoa > Chordata > Mammalia > Primates > Cercopithecidae > Rhinopithecus > Rhinopithecus roxellana. Next base: position 29,104,945 of record NC_044563.1, read on the forward strand.
ATATGAAGTCCTCATTGCAGATTCAATTCATCATCTCCCATTACTCTAAAATGTTGTGTTAGTGTTTGCTAAGCTTTGTGGCTGACCATTGTTATGCCTCGACATACCAGGCTGTCAGTTTGGAGATGGTGCATTTGCTATCCTTGTTGTGCAAATTGGGTGGTGTTTTTTCCACAATTAGACCAGTAATTGTTGGTGTGTGTGTTGGAGGAGAGGATACTTGCAGTGATGACAAGTAGGAAAAATTATTCTGTGGAAGCTCAAATCATTTTGGTGAAGCCAAGTTGAAGGCCCATCCAACATATGTCTAAAGCAACTTGTGGCTGAAATTTTACACCTGCTTATATTATACATGAATTGGGCCTGGTGTCATGTGAATTGTTGGTGAAACTTGAAACTATGTAAAAATTATCTGGTTTCAGGTCTGGTTTCCAAAGACTCACACAATAGTGATAGAGTGTGCAGGTGAACCTGGGTGCATTTGTACAGTTCTCCTGGCTTAAACCCAGGGGACTGTTAGTGAGTTAAAGCTGTGAAACAGACAGGAGAAGTGGTCATACATTTCTAGGAGAAAGTGTAACAAGGATCAGGGATACATTCAAATGAAAGAAGCTGGTAAAGCCAAGTCTTTCCTGGAGAACACCAAGAGTGCAGGCATTGCCTCTGCCCCTCATCCACCACTTATACTTGGAAACTTTCTATTATTCCTTCCAGATTCAATTCAAATATCACCTTCTCTGTGAAAGTTTCCTTGACCCCACTGATCAGCACTAGATGATTCTATCCTCTGTGCTTCTCAAATACCTTATTTCCCTCTATTTTAAAATTACGTACATTTTCTGGCAATTTTGTTTATTTCTTTTTTACCCTCCCCTTGCCAACTCTGAACTCTAAAACACAGAAACTATTATATTTATTCATTGTTGTGTTCCTAGAGTTAGCGTAGTGCCTAGCCTGAATAGCCGATCAATATTTGTTGCATGAATACACGACAGAATTGGTTGACTATGTGTCATCATTTTTGTTGTGCTGTTTAAGAAATGTATGTAAGCAGAATGTCAAGCCATAAAAAGATACAGGGATTACTAAGAAATTGGTCTATTGTTGTAAATAAGCTCTTGCATCTTCTAGTTGGGGGTAAATGTGGGAAAGAACTGAGGAGACCAAAGCCTAAGCTAAAGCAAATGGTAGTCAGAGCCAAGTTTTTAGAAAATAGAGGCAGAGTCCATGAAGGACTGGGTATTGGTTTATCTCCACTAGGGTGAAGCAAGAAGAAAGACTTGGAATCAACCCAAATGTCCATCTGTGACAGACTGGATTAAGAAAATGTGGCACATATACACCATGGAATACTATGCAGCCATAAAAAAGGATGAGTTTGCGTCCTTTGTAGGGACATGGATGCAGCTGGAAACCATCATTCTTAGCAAACTATCACAAGAACAGAAAACCAAACACCGCATGTTCTCACTCATAGGTGGGAACTGAACAATGAGATCACTTGGACTCGGGAAGGGGAACATCACACACTGGGGCCTATCATGGGGAGGGGGGAGGGGGGAGGGATTGCATTGGGGAGTTATACATGATATAAATGACGAATTGATGGGTGCTGACGAGTTGATGTGTGCAGCACACCAACATGGCACAAATATACATATGTAACAAACCTGCACGTTATGCACATGTACCCTAGAACTTAAAGTATAATAAAAAAATGAAAAAAAATAAAAATAAAAAATAAAAAAAAGAAATGAAAATGAAACAAAAAAATGAAAGAATAATTTAGCTAGATATAGAAAAGCTGTTATGTTTGTTTATAAGTTACTAAGTGACATTATAATATTTTCCTGCTTCAATCTTCATTTAACGAATGTTAAAAAATGACTAAAATTTCAGGACCAATTATACCTTTTTACAGCTGAAAACCCCTCACTGGATATAACTTCTTTTTTTTTTCTTTCTTTCTTTTTTTTTTTTTTTTTTTTGAGATGGAGTCTCACTCTGTCTCCCAGACTGAAGAGCAGTGGCACTATCTCAGCTCACTGCAACCTCCACCTCCTGGGTTCAAGCAATTCTCCTGCCTCAGCCTCCTGAGTAGCTGGGATGACAGGCATGCGCCACCACACCTGGCTAATTTTTGTATTTTCAGTAGAGATGAGGTTTCACCTTGTTGGTCCGGCTGGTCGCAAACTCCTGACCTCAAGTGATCTGCCTACCTCGGCCTCTCAAACTGCTGGGATTATAGGCTTGAGCCTATAATATTAGTAACTTATAAACAAACATAACAGCTTTTATATATCTAGGTAAATTCTTCTTTCATTTTTTTGTTTTATTTTCGTTTCTTTCTTCTTGCTTCACCCTAGTGCAGATAAACTGTGCCAGGCCTGGATATTACCTCTAGTATTATTTTCTAAACTTGCCCAAGCATAATAATTCCCTAGGACATGAATAAACCGTGGAGATCCCTATACATCTTCTGAATGAGAGTCTTGGGAGGTAGAGGCTGGGAATCTGCTTTTTAATAAAACATTTGGTGATTCTTATCATCGAATTTGAATTTATCTTCAGGATGAAGGTGCTTTTCCTTAGAAAAGTATTCCAAGTCTACTCTCTGGCTCTGGCCTCATTTGCTATGCTTTCCCATTATGTTCTAGTACTAATAGCAAACAGTTTCAGATCTCTATTTCTTTCCAAATGCTGTCATCTTTACTTAAATTCTATTCACACTTCAAAACCAATCTCAAATGACACTTCCTCTGAAAAGCCTGTTTGCACCTTCCTCCAAAAAGTACTAGACTTTATCTTATCACATTGTCTTTCTGACCTTCATTTATGTTTCCTTTATAGCAGGATCTTCTTAAGATTAGCAAACATGTCTAATTTATTTATATTATGTGTCCAAGACCTAACTTAATGCCTGGCACATAACAGACATTCAAGAAATCCATCCATCCACTCATTTATTCATTCATGTCCTTAATTATTCATTTAATGTATATTGCTTGACTTCTTGTTATGTGCTAGATATCTCTTACCTATATATCTTTAACCCTTTGTTAAAAGCTGTCTCAAATGAAGCTCCTCTGTAATGATTATCTGGATGGCTTCGGCCTTCCCAGGACTCTCTCATCTTTATAAGCTTTCACAGTGACCACATCCTATTTTCTTCCCTGTCTCTCTTTTTCTCTTTTTGTAAATGTCCATCTGATTAGCATGAAAATGATTTGTAAGCAGGGACAACATTTTAGGTTTTATTTGCATAAAAAATGTAGAATACAGTGACATGTTTGGAGTTGGCTAAATCTATAATTATATATTTTTAAAAATATCTGTAGTAAATATGTCACAATGCTAACGTTTTTTAAATGTCAGTGATGGGTACACAGGAGTCTGTGATGTAAGTTTCTGAGGCTTGAAATAGTTAATAATTTTAAAATATTACAGTATTTTAAGTCCAGAATTCTTGGCCTGAGAATCATTTACCCTTCAGTTCAGGAATTTAATAAACTCCCTGAAATTATATATAATTATTAAAGTATGTTTATTTTTTGGAGAGTGAAAGCTCATAACTTCAATTACATTTTCAAAGAGTTCTATGACCTCACATCATTTAAGAGCAATTCTTCTGGACATGTAGTAATAATGGCACAATAATTTATTTGTGGAGAAATGTATAATTTACAACAACTTTCTCATGCATTAGGCTTTTCATTCCTCACAGCAGCCCTGAGAAGCAGCCATGGCAGGCATACTTAACTATTGATCAAATAAGGAAACTAACGCTTGGATAGGTTAAGAGCCTCCACTGGAGCTTATGTCTCACAACTCTAGAGCTGGAGCTCTTTCTGCTATATGCACCAAATGGCTTCTTTCCATAAATACTGGTTTGCTTAATTTTCTTTGGACATATGGAGTAGGTTAAGCTCCTGCCAGCAGCAGACAGGCAGGTAAAACTTAAATTACCCTTTATACTTAATGAATGAGGTGAATTACTTTCATCTCTCAGTCATTAGTCATCAGTGTCCTGCTTGTGTATAAAAGGAATTTCCTTCTCACTCCTTTATCCTAAATACAGATTAATTAGGAAAGTCCCTGGACTCTCAGCATCAGCATCTTCTTGTTCATCATTGAGAACCATTTGTGGAATGCATTTCATATGCAAGACACTGTACTTAGCACTAACAACTCTAAATGAGAGCTGATATAAGCAGGCAGCTGGACAATTAATGCCAAAGTAGGCTAGCTGTTTAGCTACTGCAACCACTGAAATACAGTTTCATCTATACAGAGGAGTGTAAGTTGAGGGTCTTAAAATGAACCCTCTGAACCAGTAATTCTACTTCTAAAAATTGGTCTTAAATAATTATAAATCTTGAAAACTGTGTACAGAGTAGCATTAATAAAAATGTTAAAAGAATAGATACAACATAAATCTCCAACAATCAATCAATTGGTATGTAAATTATGATTAATCACTTAGTTGATGCTTTACCAGCAACATTGAATCACTATTGCAAAGATTGACAGCTGAATAAGAAAGAAGCGATAAATAAAGATCTTTTGAGGAAGGGCAGAAGGTCTACTTTAAAATGCACCTCATGGTGTTCTGCCATTCTCCCCCTTCCTAGGATAAGAAATATTCTTACTTACTGGAAAATTAATGGTTTATGACATTATAAAATATTCATCTTTTGGTTTTGACTATCTACTGTTTCTCCTGGCTGCACTTTTGGTAACAGCACCTTACCTTTCTTTGGGAAATTGCTGTTTTCCAACTTATTATTCTCAGAGGTGTCAGTCACAGTACTCTGCACCAACACTGAAACTGATCCAGGGCCAACCAGAGTCTTTCCCTGGGAGCCCAAATTCCCCTCATTCCTGTGGGGTCCCAAGCTGCCAAGACATCAAAACAATCTCCCCCTTCTTGACACATTATATGAATGTTTGTTTCCTGTTTGTAAGGACTGAGAAAAACACCTGCTTGGCCTGTTCTTCTAAGTTACCTGCATGAATGTAATTATCTTTGGTTTTCCCCTTAAGTTAATTTGTTTGGGTTTTTCTCATAAGCAAAGGAGTCTTGACTATAACAAGTTAATATGGATCATACTAAAGTACATGCACTAAAAACAAAACAAAATATCCAACAAAACTCCAAAATTGTATTCATTAACAAGTACTCTGAAACTGTTCTAAAATAATGATTATTGATCTATTATAGGTGAATTTTTATCTTGGTCGTTCTACTTTTCTATATATTTTCCCAAATTTTCTATAAGAGGTATATACTTCATTTTAAATTGTAAACAACAGCACTCACAACACAAGTAATTTGGCACCATGGCGACATCCCAGAGAGGAAGGAGAACAGGAAGGGAGACATACAGGCAGTTAGCTACAGATCGATTACTGAAAAGTATATTGTTTCCTTCCCAGTTCCACCAATGGCTTCTTGGGGAAATATGCTAAGCTCTGTTGATATATTTAAGTTACATGCTGTCAAACATCTGTAGTTGTCATAAAGGTTAGTAGTGGGAAATGTGAAATCGACATTTGTTCCTGGGAAATGTGTTGGTGCTTTACTGGGAGAGAATGTCTAGTAATTAGAGGGAAAGGCTAAAAAGGAAGGCCTTTATTTTAATAGATAGTAAAGAGTAAATGTCTTGGTCAATCTTACTAGACTCATGAAATGTTCTGATATCACTAGAGTTAAGCTGCCAAAAGAGATACTGACTGGGCCAGGGCTAAGATGGACTATCTCGGCAAGCCATCTACAGTTTAATCCCAGCAGGTGATTGTTAGATAATGTTTGACTATTACTTCAGGAGGAGTGAAATGGCTGTGATGATCTTTATATCCTCTTAACTTTATCAGCAATTGTCAGAGCCTTGGATACAGCCAACTTTAGGTTATCTTTCTTTATCCGAGAGAAGTCCCAGGTTCTAGAATCTCATGGTGTGTGACAGCCATCCACTTTAAACCAAGGGATGATAACAGAGCCTCCACAATAGATTACAACCGGCGTAGGTTTCTGAGTATTCATGTAGGCAATTTACTAGTAAAGTGCAGGACATTTAAAACTGAGCTAAAGGTTATAGTATAATGGGATCCAGTCTCACTGTCAAGAGATGGATGTAGCAGGACTCTCCAAGCTAATGTAGTGGTTAAGAGATTCTTGGGAAAAAAAAAATCACATTAAGTATAATCTTCAGAAATGTGAACAGTAAACTTAGGCAGTCATCATTTAGTTCAAGAATTGTGTTCTGCAACCTGACATTCCAAAGTAGAGAAAATTAAACCATGACATGGGTTGGAGGAATATCTTTTATGGCCCCTCCCTGCCCTGTGTTTCTGAGACATGTTCTTGTGACAGATTAAAAAGCTAATGTGGTGGTTGCACATACTTATCCAAACATGTTATTATTTGACCCTGTGATAAGGAAATTAATTTAGCAGAGACTTGCATCAGGGTTTTATCATGCCTCACCTAGAACTCCGCTATTGACTGATCTCAGCTTCTACCTGTTGACCCTTCCAGTTCACCTTCCTCACCATTACACATCAGAGTCATCTTCCAAAAATAAGTCTAATGAGACCTTGCTTCTGTGTAAAAATAAAACAAAACAACTGAAGAATCAAACTCTTCTGTTAGTTTTCTATTGTCCATAGAACTAAATCTACTTTATTTTGATAGTTATTCTCACCCCAACCTATCACTCTGGACCACTTCCTGCTGCTCTTCACAAGCTCCTGTCTTCTCCAGCTACCTCAAATTTCCACATATTCCTTAATATGCCAAGATTTTTTGTGTTTCTGAGACTTTATTCACATAGGTTCATTAGAACGTTCTGCCTCCTCCGCTGTCATGGGAGGTTAGTGCAAGAGAGAAACACGGAAGTCAGTGGTGGGGAGCTGTAAAAATCGTGGTAGAGAATTTGTACTTAAAAGCAGAGCTAGACTCAGGTGATCTTGAATTAAAATGCTTATGGTGATAACTGTCTGGGATTCTTTTCTATTATCAGGAATCTGGGATTTCTGGAAAGAGAGGGACTCCATAACAAGTTGCCAAGTTGTGTTATAAATTACACACTTGCATATTTTTTTCCCTCTTGCAGTTTAAGTCTCTAAGAATATGCCCTTCAGCCTTTTTACCTTGACTTCTGGAACTTTATTGGTGGAAAAAAACTATGGCATGACTTGTAAGTACAAGATAATTTGGTTTAAAAGCACATTTTTAGGTATTATGTGCATAGGATATATCAAATGTTTTACCTCCAAATTAGCAATTATAAAGGCTTTATTTACTATTTTTATTTATAATTTGGATGACAGAATAATGACCAGAAATACTGTTGTTGACAATAATACTTTATCTGACTCCAAGATAAAAAAGTATTTAAAATGCTTTGAGAATTTGAGAAGTGTGTAGATATAATTTAACACTGCTTGCAATACTATGTAAAGAAAAGAAAAATCATCTCTGAATATATGTTAGTTAGGATAGGCTTCGAGAAGATTCCAGGAAAAGATTTGTGGGTCACTTTGAACCATAAGTAAAATATTAATTCACAAGACTTATACTTTATTGTTAGTAAAGTGTTTAGAAATGTGAATTAGTTATGAAGTATAAGGTTATCTTTCCATTACTTAAAGAATTTACAGTACTTAAATGATTGAACCTATATCTGTACTCTGTGACACAAACAACAGAAAAAACTTGGAAAATATCCATTGATAAAAAAAGGTGGATAAGCAGCGATAAAATTGTTTTATAGTGTGTATCAGTATGTATCAAGCATGCTGTCATAAATATTTTTTATGTATTATTACATTAAATCCTAACAACAACTCTTTAAGAAAGTTAAGTAAACTAGGTATCACACTTAATAAATAAGTTGCCCATATTATTAGTCAATTTTAGAGCCAAGAATCTTATCCAGAACTGTGCCCAATTTCTATAACTTTTACTGAATACCAAGCTGCCTTTAGAAAAAAAAAAATATTTATTTGGCCTAGAAAAAGTAATATTGCAGGAGGCCGTGGGTATTATAAGAGATAAAATTACATGCAAAATGAGAATTCTTGCTTTCAATGAAGTCTGTAAAAAAAAACACATTGAATTATGCTGCAACATCAGAAGTTTCAATTAGAGTATTTGGAGAAGAAGCAAGAATTTATTGCCTTGAAAGGCGGTGGAGTCTTCTCTGAGATCAAAAGTTTTAAAGGCCTACAACTTTCTTTCTAGAGGTGAGGTGTCCACCGTGATGAAGCCTGAAATCAGCCCTAACTTTTGGCTTTAGTTCATCAGGGTACTGTACACTTACTGAGCATCTTTAGAGACTCCAGAGAAGGCAGAAATTAATACTGCTTTATTGTATAGGATAACAGGACTTCTGTTGGAACAGCTGTTTGTTGATCCAGCTGACATTCTCTTTCATCCACCCATCCATTGTTCTCCTTAAACAATAGCAAGATACCAATGTGAGTTTTACTCACTCTAATGAAAAGGGTTGAGTTTCTCTCCCTATAAATATTTTCAAAAGCCTTGATGATTCATGAGATTTGTACAAATACATTTAGTGCTGAAAGTAAGTGTATAAAGCATTTGGAGAATACTCTGCCCCTGGCATTACAAAGAGGGGAGGGCACTTACATTAAAAATAACTCTGCTTATGCTTTTAAGGCAAACACACTCTTCATTACTCTTCTTCCTACTTCAACTCCCCACCCTGGAAAAAATAAACATCATCTAGAACAAAACTTGACATAAGAGAAGACTACTTCTTGGGTGGGCATGACTGTAATCTTGCCTGAAGCAAGGGGTATACACAAAATGACCTTTAAAATTTCCTTTCAACCCCATTATTCACTGGGTTTGTCTAAACATTGTTTATGAAGGAGGATAAAATGTAGATAGGTTCTTAAATGAAGAAGGCAGCAAAGACTTACTGACTCTTGTTGCAAAGGGGAAATTGGATTTGTACCTTCATCTCCTGCATTTCTCATTTATTTCATTCAAGTGTGCAGGGGATGTAGCAAGTATCAAATTCAGCTATGAAACTCAGCTGGTACAATAAAACCCTAGTGGCTTTATCTCTTTTTCCCCTACAGAAATCTACATTTTCCTTTCAACTTAGTAGTAGTTCATTATTCTTCTCTGTTAGAGAAGATTCCAAACTTTTAAAAACTCCCTCTGGACATTTTTCTTATACAGATGCTTCTGAAAAGAGAGGCTCAAAGTAGATATGAGATTAAACTCAAACACTTGTGGTTTCCTCCAATACTTCCCAAGATATGAGATCATGCAACCTGTCTTGTTTCTATCCCCTGTCTTTCATCTAGACCCCGAATCCCAATCAGCCCAGGTTTCTGTTTCTTAAAATTTAGGATACAGCTTGAATGCCACCTTTTCAAAGAGCTTTTCTCACCACCCCAATCCAGAGTAGCCACTCAGTCATGATCACATTACATTGTTCTGAGACTCTGCCTAGAATTTGTTACTCTTTAATTTATCTAGTGCTCACATCTCTCATTAGAATGTCTTCCATGAGAACAGATATGTGTCTGCCTTATTCACCTCTGCATACTTAGCAGTTTACAACAGAACTTACAAACAGTGTGTATCCAATTAATATTTGTTGAATGAATGAATATATGGTGCTCTCAACAGGGAATACATCACATATTCCATGAATAATTTCATATTATACAAATCACACATGCACCAGGAGATATTAACAAATATACATTACTTGCCACCAAATATATATCGATGAGTAAGGGTAAGGAAGTGTATTAGCCTGTTCTCACATTGTTATAAAAAAAACTACCTGAGGCTGGGTAAGTTGTAAAGGAAAGAGGTTTAATTGGCTCATGGTTCTGCAGGCTGTACAGGAAGCATGTCTGGGGAGGCCTTAGGAAACTCACAATCATGGCAGAAGGTGAAAAGGAAAGTAGGCACGTCTTACAAGGCTGAAGCAGGAGGAAGAGAGAGAAGTGAGGGGTGGTGCTATACACTTTTAAAGAACCAGATCTTGTGACAACTCATTCACTATCACAAGAACAACACAAAAGTGGGAAATCCACCCCCATGACCAAATCACCTCCCACCAGGCCCCACCTCCAGCTTTGGGATTTACAACTTGACATGAGATTTGGGTGGAGACATAGACATAAACCATATCAGGAAGGTAAAGAAAGCACAAAATTTGGGCAGATTTCCCTAAAATAAGACATCCAAACTCAAGGGTTTATTCCAGTATTGCCTATTTAAATTAGCAAAACTGCTTTCCTTATGTAACTATCTAATGAGAATGAGTTCTCAGCATCCTTGCTGGCCTCAAATGTTATAATGATCCCTTTATCCCCTTGTTGCCTCCCTGCTCTTTTTCTCAATCAAATCTTGATCATCTGGGATCCAGATCTCTTGATTTAAACACTACTTTTAGACCTGACAGCAATTCTATGAACAAATCTTAGTTTTATTCTTCAGCTTAAAATTGTTCATACCCCTTGAATTGTATTGGCTCTTAGCCAGTTTGGATAACAGCTTGAGCAGACCTGATTTACACTTCTGGACTCCTATCTTAGCCTCCCTTTACCAAGAATCTGAGATCAAGAGACCTGTGTTTTTCTCAAATCTTTGCAGTTCTCAAGTCTTTGAAATGATTCCTCTCTTCTTAGCGGATCGGTTTCTCCTTTTTCATCCATTCTTCTATGTTTGTCTCTGCTCTTTCCATTTGACTGGCCATATTTTATCAATTATTAAGCTTTAAACAGTCCCCAATCTGGAGGACAAAGCTTGAATAGTCCCCAGTCTGGAGGACAAAGACAAGTGTGGAAATCGAACCATACTTCTAATATCTGCCTTAATCGGTAAATCTACAAACTATATTGACTATGTTTACATTCATAGTGTATTTAAAAGTTTAATAAGCATGACCATTAATATGGTTGGAAGACTTCCTTGAAGATAGAAGTAGGAATTTTCGGCCGGGCGCGGTGGCTCAAGCCTGTAATCCCAGCACTTTGGGAGGCCGAGGCGGGCGGATCACGAGGTCAGGAGATCGAGACCATCCTGGCTAATATGGCGAAACCCCGTCTCTACTAAAAAATACAAAAAAAAAAAAAAAAAAAAAAAAAAAAAAAAAAAAAAAAAGATAGAAGTAGGAATTTTCTACTTCTATCATTGGACTTCGAATTGAATATTTCAGTAATGGTAATGATTTTAGCTTACTGAAAAAGCTACCTAACTTTTTCTGAAATTGATGGCTGGTGTCACTCTTAGCATCAACACTTAATGAAAGAGAGTTGCAGCCAACTATATATTTAGTTGCATAACCGAGACTGGTGAGGGGGACAAAAGTAAAACAATGGTCATGGCATTGCAAGTCTTCCATTAGTTGGCTCAAAACTCTATTTAATTACATTAAAAAATTTAGATTTATAGGAGTATAGAAATACATTTATTATATAATCATTATATAATATATTATATAAAATAATAAATATTGATATTATTTATATATTATATAAACATATATGAATAATAATTATGTAATATTATATAATAATTCCTTTTCAATGTTAAAAAATTTAGAAAGCATAGATAAGGAAAATACACACACTCACACCCACACTCACAGACACGTCTACACCCACACACACTCCCAACCTTACTTTCTTTTATTTAGAAAATGTTTTTTTGAGATAGAGTCTCACTCTGTTGCCCAGGCTGGAGTGCAGTGGTGCTATCTTGGCTCACTGCAACCTCCGCCTCCCGGGTTCAAGCGATTCTCATGCCTCTGCCTCCTGAATACCTGGGATTACAGGAGTGTGCCACTAAACCAGGCTAATTTTTGTATTTTTAGTAGAGACAAGGTTTCACCATGTTGGCCAGGCTGGTCTTGAACTTCTGACCTCAGGTGATCTGTCCACCTGGGCCTCCCAAAGTGCTGAGATTACAGGCAGGAGCCACGGCGCCTGGCCCAAACCTCACTTTCTCATTTGTTTTTACTGCTGTGCGAAGCTTCTTCCTCAGCCACATGTACAACTGGCAGTCTCATAAATACATCTAACTCTCCCTGTCTTTGCCCAGACTGCTCTCTCAACATAAAAAATGCTTTCAAATCTCTCCTCTTTCACAAAGCGTAGTCACTAGTCAGAGTCCAACTTAAATGCTGTATTCTCTATCTAAATTGCTCATGTCATTTCAGATGAAACAAGTCTTTCTTTCCTCCCTTCCAAACAATCAATTTAACTCATCCTTTAGACTTTTGATTTGGGATCTCATGGCTTTGAAACTTATTGGAACTTGTGACTTGATGAGATTCAGGTTAAAATTTGTAACAAAGTTACTTCAATCAGGAGGACATATTGTCTGCTTTGTGTCTCTTTTTATGAATTTAGTAGTCATTGATTCTCAGTGTCTAGATCCATTAATTAATTGGGAGATGTCAAATGGTGATATTCTAATTTTATTTTTCCTTTAAATTACTAGTGGAATACTTCTTTAAAGGAAAACTTAACTGTCATTTATCATTTGGTTACCTTGTGATACAATTTGATAGGAAAGATGGGTTAGATGCCTGATTCTTATTTCTGCCTTTACTTACCAGGTCTCAAATAATGCGTAAATTCATTAGCAACCTACAAAGATGACAGTCACTTGACAAATCATTCAGTAATAAAACAATACATAGATGATCCTTTACTATCAGATACAATGAGAGAATGCATCTTTTTTTTTTTTTTTTTTTTGGAAACGGAGTCTTGCTCTGCCGCCCAGGCTGCTGGAGTGCAGTGGCCGGCCCTCAGCTCACTGCAAGCTCCGCCTCCCGGGTTTACGCCATTCTCCTGTCTCAGCCTCCCGAGTAGCTGGGACTACAGGCGCCCGCCTCGTCGCCCGGCTAGTTTTTTGTATTTTTTAGTAGAGACGGGGTTTCACCGTATTAGCCAGGATGGTCTCGATCTCCTGACCTCATGATCCGCCCGTCTCGGCCTCCCAAAGTGCTGGGATTACAGGCTTGAGCCACCGCGCCCGGCCGAGAGAATGCATCTTTAAAAAAGTTGTAAATGGCAGTTGTAAATGGTCACAGGGCAAATGTTTATTTTTATTATTATATTATGGTATAATATAATATTTTTATTGTTTTATTATATTTGTATCTCTATTACTGTAGAAGGCTGAAAAAATTTGAAGTTGAGTGATTCCATCTTTTCTGTCAACTCCTAGCACTAAACCATTTCATTTTCTATAAATAAATGTTCTATCCTAGTTTTATTCTTCTTATTTAGCAAATAATCATTTCAAATCTTTTATATTCCTCAGCTTATTACATCTGGGAGACTTCATCCAGTCTCATTATCTTAAATGTAGTTTATATGCCAATAACTTCCATGTTCATAATTTCCATTTGGATCTTTACCCAAATGTACTCAACTCTTTACTTTGCCCTTGACATCTCTATTTAGATGTCTAATCATTATCTCTTACTCAACAGGTCCAAAATTCAACTTCTGATCTTCCTTCACTCCTAAACCTAATATACTCACTCTTTTCTCCATTTCACTCAGTGGCAATTTCATCTCTTCAACTTGTCAGGCAAAACATTTGGAGTCACCTGTAAGTCTCCTTTATTTCTTATATATCCTATTGGCTAGAATACAAACATTTCTTACTTTCTTCACTGCCACCATCTTGGTTCAGTCAATATCATCTCTTGCTTGGATGATTGCAGTAGTCTCTAGAGAGTTCTACCTACTTTTGCTCTTAACCCTTATAATCTCAGATGTAAAACATTAAAATGTGTGTTAGATCACGTCACTTTTCCACTCAGAACCTTCTAATACCGTCTCATCTCATTCACAGTAAAATCCCAAACCTTTCCAGTAGTTAATAATTTTATCTCCTAGTATTAAGGTGACATTAAACTCCTCATTTTTCCTTTAGCAGGTAAATCACCACCCTCTTGAGGCCTTCAAATTTGTTATTGCTTCTTTAGGAAGGCTCTTCTTCAAATTTTATTTTTTTGTTCTATTATTTATTTAATCTAATTAGCATTTTCAGTCATTTCTTTCTTTCTCATATCACCCTTGGTTATCACCTTCTAATATAAAATTTACTTATATGGTTTGTTTTCTGTTTCTCTCATTAGATCATAAGAGCCATAAGGGAATGAAGTTTGTTTTGTTCATTGCTTTATCCCCTACTTCTAGAACAGTGTCAGGCAATAGTTGCTCAATAATTATTTGTAGATTTAACAAATGAATTTTGAACTTTGGAAGTCAAGATCTTTAAACTCTTATTTCTATTTTTCAGTTTTAGGATGCCCAATTTGGTTACTTTTTACATATCATAATTCTTTGTTGAAATTCTTACCTTTTTCTTCTACTTTGCCCAACTTTTATTTTCTTGAGTGTATTGATCATAGTTATCTGAAAGTCATATTGGGTATCTCCAATATCTGAATCATCTGGAGGTCTATTTATATTGTCTATTTTTTACTTTGATTTTCCAATGATTTAATCCTATTTTTTATTTGCCTCATAATTTTTTACTTGATAGATGAAACATTGCAGGTGTTCTTGATGATGGAAATTTGTCCAAAAGGGTTGAGTTTTCTTCTATCAAGTAGATAGATTACTAGTGGATCATCATTGTCCTACTGAGGCTTGGTTTTAGGCTTTATTTGCAAGGGTTTTAAATGTCTTTAAAATGCTTAAATTTTGCCCTTACATATAGTCCTCACTTCTAAAGTATGGCACTAAGTGTCACATTAATTCTAGAATGACCTCTTCTGAGGTCCTGGCTGAGAAGTACCAAGACATTTGCAGATGCCTCCCAATTTTGACAAGAATTAAACGTTAACTTTTGTCTTTCCAGTATCATGTGGCTGCTAATATTCATTCTCAGGCCTCTCAAGTGCTATTTTCTTCTTTCTCTCACTACATCAAATAACCTAGAAGAAAACAGCATATATATGCAGTTTTAGAAACAGTTGTGAGCAGTTAAGTTAGAAGTCAGCAGTTGTGAAGTGGAAATTTGAATGCAAATTTTTGAATTTATTCTTTGATCTTTTCTACTCTCCAGATGTTTTCCCTTCAAATGGTAGCTCCTTTGGCAGGCTTAAACTTCAACATCTATCTCCTAAGCAAGATCTTTGTCTTTTTTCTTTATTAAAACTTTACTGCTTTTATAAAAATTACATATAATCATTGTGAAAACTAATATATCTTACAATGATCACATGTCACAATGACATGATTGTTATAATGATCATATGCTTTTATCTGTAGCATAGCTTTGCTAAAATAGAAATTCTGAGTCAAAGTGCATGTGTTTTAAAGGTTATTAGCTACTTTGTGTGTTACATTACACACAATGCTTTTTTTCTCTTCAACCATATATAGTTACTGCTTTCCCACATCCTCTCCAGAACAGAGTGTGATCAACATATTGAAATTTCAATAGAATGCAGTGGGTTAATAATGGATTCTCAATGTTGATTTGATTGTATTTTTGGTTTATTCTTGAGTTGAGGATCTTTCTGAAGTTTTTGGTCATATTTCTTCCTTTTTCTGTGATTATTTTGTTTATATTATTTTCACATCAAATAATATTGTTTGTGTTGTTAATATTGATTTATAGAGACTCTGAACTAAGGAACTTTAAGGCATTTTCAAACAATTTTTAATAGTCAAATTTTTATTTGAATATTGCTTTAAGGGTCTTCCTTTTTTTTCAAAATGTTAATTTATATGCAATCAAATCTATCAACACTTTCATGGCATCTGGATTTATTGTTTGATAAATGTCTCCTTGCCCTATGTTATACAAACATTTTCCTATTTTTATTATAATATTTTGGTTTTTACATTTTTTATTTTAATCCTTCTGGAATTTAATATTTTATACTGCAAAGCAGGGATTTAATTCTTTCATTTTGAGATCTATAGCTGCTTATGCTAAGATCTTTGATTAAATAAACTATGATTTTTCCACAAATACTTGGATTTGTGTGTTTATTTTTCAACTTGTCTTCTGCACTTTTGTATTCTATTTGGTCTTCACTTACTATTTTGATTTTAATAAGCAGCATAGTATGTTTTATATGTTGCAGGACATTTATCCTCATCTCTGTTCTGAAAAATCTTTTAGAAGGTTTTTTAATTTGTGATTTATACATAAATTTAAAAAATAAAACTCTCTAGTTTCATTTAAAATTTTTGAGTTCTGAATGGAATCTCATTAAATATATGTATTAATTTGAGGGATGTATTTATATGATATTGTCTTATGACTCAATAATACTGTAAGATATCATTTAGCTTTTTATTCAGGTTATTTATGTTGATTTAAAATACATAATAACTTTTAAATATTTCATTACAAGATACATAATAATTTTATCACTACTGTCAGCAAGGTATTAGTATTACATAAATCTATACATATTTTATATTTGAGATACATATATTTCAATGGGTTGCTAGAATAAAGAAAAAGTATATAAATAGCTTTTAAAATCTAGTTAACCTTATCAGGATTTTCTCTTATTTATTATATATTTTGTAGAGTTTATCTTGACTGTTAAATTGTATGCAAATAGAGATAAATTTGTTTTCTTGTTTCCCATAATTATATAGCTAGTTGGTTTTCTTATTGGATTGGCTAGAAACTACAACATAATGCTGAATAATTGTAGGGATGGTGGTCATTTCAGTTTAATGAGAATGGTCTTGGTATTTCAGTAGTTAATATAATGTTCATTGCTTATTTTACAACAGAAACATGTTCCATCACATTTGGTAATTAGTTTTCAAGTCTTAGAATAGAGTTTGTATTAAGAATGGCTACTGAATTTTATAGAATGTCTTGGGTATATTTTATTATAATTATATGTCAATTTTTTCCCTTTACCGTGGTAAATTCTAGGCTGGAGTGCAGTGGCACCATATCGACTCACTGCAATCTCTGCCCCAAGTTCAAGCGATTCTCCTGTCTCAGCCTCCTGAGTAGCTGGGATTACAGGCATCTGACACCATGCCGGGCTAATTTTTGTATCTTTGGTAGAGGCGGGGTTTCACCATGTTGGCCAGGTTGGTCTCCAGCTCCTGACTTCAGGTGATCTGCCCACCTCGGTTCCCCAAAGTTCTGGGACTACAGGCGTGAGCCACCGTGCCCGGCCCATGGAGATTTCTTTCTTGACATTGTTCTATAGTAGTCACACACTGGTGGCTGCATAGTATAGTATTGCATGGATAGATAATGTGTCATGTTGGAAATGTAGGTTATTTGTTTTTAACTATTAAACACAGTGTTTTCAGATATTATTCAAGGATTTAAAAAGACTTGCGGCAGGGCGCGGTGGCTCATGCCTGTAATCCCAGCACTTTGGGAGGCTGGGGCAGGCGGATCATGAGGTCAGGAGATCGAGGCCATCCTGGTCAACATGGTGAAACCCTGTCTCTACTAAAAATACAAAAAATTAGCTGGGCATGGTGGCGGGCGCCTGTAGTTCCAGCTACTCGGGAGGCTGAGGCAGGAGAATGGCGTGAAGCCGGGAGGCGGAGCTTGCAGTGAGCCGAGATTGTGCCACTGCACTCCAGCCTGGGTGACAGGGAGACTCCGTCTCAAAAAAACAAAAAACAAGCAAAAAATAAAGACTTGCAACTTGACTTTTTGCAAAGTGTGACTTAACTAATTTAGAGGAAAGGCTTATTCACAGTCACACAAATATTTATTTCTCTTCTTTCATCTATCACAGCATATGCAATTTTACTGTCAACATTTAAAATCTTTGCTAATTTTCTACTCATCCTTAATGCATAACAGCCTATTTAAGAATTACTAACCATGCATGGCTCTTTTTCTCTTCAGAACACTTCATAATCATGGAGGTTGATGGAGTTTGAAAATAAAGGATTTCTATATGTTTTTGTCCTTGATAGAGAAGAGAATTAAGGGGCAATTAGAGAGGAAAAACTAGAGGACTGTGTGAAACACTGTGTGGAGTAAGATAGGGCAAAGTCATCATCAAATAATCTTTCTCCCTTAGGAAAGTTTATCCTCAGAAACAGTCTTTACCTCAGATCATCTCTGTCCTTCATTCATCCAGATATTTGTGGAAGGTCATTTCTAGAACAAATCAAAAGTTAGGTGGTTAAAAGACAATGTAATACTTACTATAAAAATTGTATAACTTCTAAAATAAACCAAAAGTAACAATTAGTCAATGCACATCAGAACCGTAGAAACACAGAGCATATCATTAAAACTATTTGCTTTTGAAAAAGTATTTTCAGTCTTTCTCTAGATTGTGGAAAGAGTCTAGCTTTTGAAAATGGAGAGATTTAGGTATAGTGTTCCTGCTTGGTAAGTAAGCCACATAAACTCTCTGGGGCCCAGTTGTGAGAATCGTAAAAGATGAATGTGAAAACTAAAGATAACATATGGAAAGTTCTTTGCATAGTGTGGGACACTTAGTAGGTACTCTATAAATGGTAATCAATTACTGAGATAGCACTGTTGTTGATAGTAGGATACATAAAATATGTGTGGTTTACAGATTAGAAAATTTTCAGACTTTTTCCTCTTAATGTTTCAAGAATTTCTATTTCTCTTCCAGCAACTATTTGTTTATATTCATTAGTATTCACCCTGGAGAATGTCTTGGCATAGTAGATTATTGATGATAATGCTTCCTGTCCTACTTTAGTTTGGAAGCAAGATTAATTTATATGCTGATTAATTTGGGGGGCTGGTTACCTTACTCCTCTGCTTTTGTCATAGATCTCATTTGTTTGTAATCAATTTTCCTTAACCTTTATACACCTGAGGAGATGGCACATGAATACTTTACTTATTTGCTTCATACTTTCATTCACAAGACAAATAGCAAATGAACAGGATGTCAAAAAATAGGTAAATTGGACTTCTGTTGGAAGCAAGATGGTTTCAAATTTATAAAGAATTTTTGAAACTTCTTGCTGGTATGTGTATGAATGAAAATGCAGATATAATATATATGTATAATTTTAACAAATAAATATGTATGAAATTAGGAGAATGGCATAGCATAAAGAGTGCTCCCACTAAGCCCCCTGCCATTTCGCCATCCCTGTTTAAACTGTATATGTAAATTTAAGGTAAAGGGAGGACCTCTAAGACTGAGTTTTTGTTTGTTTGGTTGGTTTTTCTATCTCAGACCTACTACTTAGTTGGTCTATTCTAGAGGAAATTCTAGCTAAGTTTTAGAAATGCATTTCTTTCTTGGTGCCTTTCAATCTTGATATTTTACAATGGTAACACTGTTGAAAGTCTTTCTTAAATAATACTTTTTATTACATTAGTTACCAAACAGTTGCCTTGAGTGGTAGTGTGGGGATATTATATTACAAATAACTGATACCTTGACAGCCTGAGTTTTTTTTTTTTTTTTTTTTTTTTTTTTTTTTTTTGAGACAGACTCTCACTTTGTTGCCCAGGCTGGAGTGCAGTGGCGGGATCTCGGCTCATTGCAAGCTCTGCCTCCTGGGTTCACGCCATTCACCTGCCACAGCCTCCTGAGTAGCTGGGACTACAGGTGCCTGCCACCATGCCTGGCTAATTTTTTGTATTTTTAGTAGAGATGGGGTTTCACCGTGTTAGCCAGGATGGTCTCGATCTCCTGACCTCGTGATCCGCCCGCCTCGGCCTCCCAAAGGAGATTTTTGAATAGTGGAAACTATCAATGGATATAGCTCAATGTTGACCATGATTCTGAGATTGGGTCTTAACTCATCTAACAACTTTTCCTAACTCATCTAGTAATCCTATGAATGATCGCCAACAATTATCAGTATTAGTGGATTTTTTCTAGCTGTCTCTTGTCACTAAAGCTTTATTCTGGGGTGCAATCACAAAAGATCATTTAGGGAAGTAGAAGAGTTACTAGGTAGTAATTCAGAAGATGGAATAAGAAGGAAAGATGGAAGATAGGGAGACACGGTTGGAGGGAGGAACAGAGGGAAGAAGGGAAGGAAAGAAGGAAGGAAGGAAGGAAGGAAGGAGCGAGGGAGGGAGGGAGGGAGGGAGGGAGGGAGGGAGGGAAGGAAGGAAGGAAGGAAGGGAAAAGAAGAAAGAAAAGAGAAGAAGTAAAAAAGGAAGAGAGAATAATGGTAAGGGAAGAAATTTACAACTAATCTTTAGTATGTCTCACACTAAAGGCATATGTATGACTTTGGGTCCTCAGAGCTTTTTGAGGTAAGAATTTTTCCCATTTTGTGGATGTATGCTTCTGTAGTGCTCATAGAAAGATCTCCAATGGCAGTCTGTCAGTGTAGTGCTGATAAGGGTACTGTAGCTGGAGGTCACTTGTGTGCCGTGGGCTCTTACCATTTATATTTTGGGGTACAAGCTTCTGTAACTAATAACACAAAAACAAAAGAGGCATAATATGGTTGTGATGAGACTCCAGCTCAGGACCTAGACTGACTCAGTTTGAATCTCAGCTCTGCTACTTACTAGTGGGATATCCTTGGGCAAACAGCTAAACCTTTATATACCTCAGGTTTTTTTAAAAAATATGTAAAATGATGATAATACAATCATGATATTTACATCATAGTGTGTTTCTAAGCATTGAATGAGTTAATATGGAAAAATGCCCTGAAACATAACAAATAATATGCAATAATTGCTGATATTATTGCTTTTATTTTAGTCAGTCAAGTTTATTCTAGCTTTGTAAGTTAGTAATTTCAGAACATGACACCCCTCCCCATACACTTACTACCACTTTATGGAACCTTTCCTGCATTCCAACCAAACTCAACACCTTGTTCTTGCAGGAGTCTCTGTCTTTGGATATTGTTGTCCTTTGTGCTATTAATTCTGAAATCACATTCAGCTCAGCAGAAGTTTTCATCATGAAGTTGACTATCTCCGCCAACCCCTAAGAAGGCAGTTTAGCAGCTTCTACACACCTATCATGACACATCATTGTATATATTATAAAAGCTATCAGAAGCCCCTGCTTACCTCACCACCACCTGAATCACAGCTCCTTGAAGACAGAGAGTACAGAATGTATGGCACTTTTTGCCTTCTGAGACCATAGCACAGTGCCTGGTACACAGAGGACTGTCAGTAAATGACAAAAGAATAAATGATCCTACCACCAGGAGAACAGTAACCCAGGGGAGATAATGTGAATGAAGCCTAAGGATTCAGGGAATTGAAAAGTAGGTATACAGCTGTGGCAAAGACTCACATACAATATTTATTTGCCTCTTTAGCTGTCATTGAGCTATAAAATAAAACATATATTTTTAAGTGCCTTATCGAAAGTATCAAGTAGGGACTTTATATTTAATATCACATTTAATATTTACAAACAACTCATGCAATATATACTATAACTAGTGCCATTTCATTGATAAAGAAAGAGGCTCAGATAATTAATACAGCTATCACTTGTTTAAGTTGTGATTAGACCCCTGACCATTCTGACTTCAAACTCTATACTCCATCTTTTAAATTGATTCCATATACATACTGGCTTTCAGGTTGATACATAGGTTATTTTCATGAAAAATATTTTACCTTGTTCAAATGAAGAATTGAGATGCCTCTCAAAGGTCAAATCTCTTTTTCAGCCCGGTGTTCATCCATCCCATTATTCATCCATCCCGTTATTTCTGGGGCAGAATGCAAGAGTACACATTGCTTTTTAACTTCCTATTTTATTTTAAAAAATAACATTTTAGGTCGGGTGCTGTGGCTCACACCTGTAATCCCAGCACTTTGGGAGACCGAGGCAGGTGGATCATGAGGTCAGGAGGTCGAGACCATTAGGCTAACATGGTGAAACCCTATCTCTACTAAAAACACAAAAAAAAATTAGCCGCAGCATGGTGGCACATGCCTGTAGTCCCGGCTACTCAGGAGGCTGAGGCAGGAGAATAGCTTGAACCCGGGAGGCGGAGGTTGCCGTGAGCTGAGATTGCACCATTGCACTCCAGCCTGGAAGATAGAGTGAGACTCTGTCTCAAAAAAAGAAAAAAAAAAATTACAGATATTTCTAAAATCAGGGAAAACCCCATTTGAATTTTTGAAAATTGGTGCAAATTCCATTTGGTTTTAAAAATGCCTTGAAAAACATCAAACTGAAGACAAACATTGACAACTACTATTAACTCCTTTGAGAGACATATTGGAATGAGCAGATTGCCACCCTTTAAATGCTAAGCCTTTAAGTTAGGATGGAAGCCCTGCCTCACTTGCCCATCCTGTCTGTCATTGGTAGGGAATCAAATCACAGATGCTGAACAACCAGAACTGGGTCTTCTAAGAGGTCCAGCTTGGCTTCTTATTCTGTGCAAAAGAGTAGAAGGTAGTAAAAAATATGAATGAGAATTCTTGGTTTGAATATTTTCCAAAGGTAGAATTTGAAAGGCTATTGAAATCCTGTTAGACAAGACTTATTGCCTATGCAATTACAAACTGTGCAATTTAAGACAGATTTGGGTGAATGTTATACTCAGAGATGCTAACAAGGAGGTCTCTCACCAATAGGCACTGTACAATATTATGGTAATCTTTTTGGGGAGTTTGTGGTAC
This sequence comes from Rhinopithecus roxellana, assembly GCF_007565055.1. Lineage (NCBI taxonomy): Eukaryota > Metazoa > Chordata > Mammalia > Primates > Cercopithecidae > Rhinopithecus > Rhinopithecus roxellana. The sequence goes on from NC_044563.1 coordinate 29,127,548, forward strand.
CCAGCCTTTTTGCTGCACAGTAAGGATCCAACCTTATTATTCCAAGTTATCCCTCTTGTCCAAAGTAGTATACTATTCATAGGCTATAAACTTCTTACTCATTCCATTTCTGTAATTATGTCAAGGGAAAGGAATTTTCTTCAATTGTCAGGTAAGGAAAAGTGGGAAGTAGTAGAGGTTAAGTTCAGGTCATTGTGATGAGTTAGAAATTTGGGCTGGAATGTGGTCTTCGCGACATGCCGGTGTTCATAATTTTACACTCTTCAACCTACTATCTGATGTGAGATGTTGATGACTTCAATGTAGGAGAATCTACAGGACTTCTCCACAGCTTGTGAGATTAGAGCTTGTTCCTCTGTGAAGCAAACAGGAGTTTCTGAATTTGGATACTTATCTCTCGAGATAAATGAATTTTCTGTTTATTTTTCTCTTTTTTCCAAAGCTGGAAGAAAGAACTTGCAAGAGATCACAGCAATATTCTCCAGTTATTTTCTTCTTACGATTTAGGAGGAGAGACAAGTGTATTTACAGATAAAACCTGGTTTGGAGACACTCCATTTCTCATCTTTAAACCCGAGATAGTTCTTCATACTGGAGCACTCACTGCTTTCTCAGTTTTGTATGAAATTATTCATATAATATTTACATTCTCATACAGTTTTGTTTTGTTTTTGGTTTCTTTTCCTTTCGTTTTTGTTTTAACCTCAATGTTAAGCCTTGCTTTACTTACTGATGTTAGTGACAGGTTCTGTAAGTTCAAGTGCAATATGTTGGGCATCACTGAAAGCAGCTCCATATCATACTGACCTTCCTGGAGAAGGTAAAGCACAACTCATTGGTTTAATCATTGCATTCCATAAAGGAAGATGTCACTTAACCAGCTTTCCTTTCAGTGCCAGAAAATCAGCTCAAAGTATTTTTCTTCAGATAAGTGAGCATGCTTGTCATAGCTTACTTATGCCTGTTAAATCTTTCTATGAAATATTTTACAGAGAAATATGTAAATATTTTGACGCTTGTGCCATTCTTTTCAGACTACTTTGCAGATTACACATGGGTCTCTATATGAAACAAGAAGGAAAAGCAAGCAGAAATTTCTTAATGTAGCGTTTTTCATTAATGAAGACAGAAAAGCTAAAAGAAAAAAATTTTAAATGGAGTCTTAATGTAAATAGTCAAAAGGGGGATATATACCCTATGGAACAGCCTCAAAGTGATATCAGTATGATGGAAATACATTCTAAGGTTCTAATACAGCATATCTACTTACCTTTTCTTCTTGACAGCAGACAAGTAAACCACAGCTTAGGAGTAGATTTGTCAATGTATTTTCTGGAGACTTTTCCTGTATTAAGACTTTTTACTGGTTTGTTACAGCTTATGTGAACAAAATGTCATAAACCAGACTTTAATCTTGGGAACATATATAATTTTTACTACCTAGAGTCAGCAGTTATTATATATTCTGATAATAGGGCAGAGAAAGTGAGGGACTTTTCCCCAGTCAGTTCTTATTTAATCCATAAAGTCAAGTCTTTGTGTAATTTCAGCTATTTGACTTTTGCTTTTTCATGATTGCCATTGAAAGAACAAGATAACGTTGATGACATTTGAAACGTGATTAAGAGGACCAATATTGGCCAGGCGTGGTGGCTCACACCTGTAATCCCAGCACTTTGGGAGGCCGAGGTGGGCAGATTACCAGAGCTTAGGAGTTTGAGAACAACCTGACCAACATGGAGGAAACCTGTCTCTGTTAAAAATACAAAATTAGCTGGGCATGGTGGCACATGTCTGTAATCCCAGCTACTTGGGAGGCTGAGGCAGGAGAATTGCTTGAACATGGGAGGCGGAGGTTGTGGTGAGCCAAGGTTGTGGTGAGCTGAGATTGCACCATTGTACTCCAGCCTGGGCAACAAGAGGGAAACTACATCTCAAATGAAAAAAAAAAAAAAAAAAAAAAAAAAAAGGAGGACCAATATCATGGTATAATTGTGCTGGTCTACTATCTGAAACAACATGACTATAGATGTTTTTATCAAATGACAAAATGATGCCCAGTATTTATCATTTTATACCCTTCAGCCTACTACTTTCTGATGTCAAACATTGATGATTTTGACACAGGAGAATCTTTTATATTTTTCAATGAAAAATGTTTCACTCAATTTTTGTGGGTTCAAAATATAAGTGTATGATTTGACTGAGAAAAACATTGCATCACTAACATTTGCTCATGACTGTGGAGCTAAACAAATTATCAGTCAAGGTCTCTGGTTTGAGGCAACAGAACTCATCTCTGGCCTTAAGAAAAAGGAGATGCATTGGAAAGATATCAGTTTCCCAGAAGTGACAATTACTTGGTAGTCTAAGGCTTAGAAAACCAAGCGTTGTAAATCAAGGTAGCAGGAAATGTAGTCAAAATTATGCTGCAGCAACTTTCTGATCCAGGAACTCTGGCTATGGGATCATCTAACAACCCTCCCTCCCCCATTTCTTCATTCTTTGCATTACTTAAGATTCAGAGTTCCAGAACAAACACCTTATCGGCAAAGCCTAGCTTATTGGCCTGTTCTGTGGTACAGCCAGGTAGAGGAAGGGCCCAGCTGCTGTGGTTGAAAGAAGAATAGCAACAGGAATCAAGAACTAGAAATCATCTTCCAACCACATTGGCAGACAGTAAAGGATTAATAAAAATAGTGGGAAGTGGATGATGGTAAGCTAGAAAGTGACAAATGTCTGTTTCCCAAAAAATATTGTTTTGAAGTCATGGTGGGTTTTTAGACTAAACATTATCATTCAATAGCTGTGAGACCTTGGATAAGCCCTTTTTTGTGTTTATTTTTTATTTTATTTTATTTTTATTTTTTTCTCAGTGTAAAATGACAAATTTGACTTATGGTAGGGATGGGAAGTAAGTGGCAATTAGATTGCCATCCCTCTTTTTTCTATGGCAGGCATTACTAATTGATCATTGTATTCTTGCATCGTGAGACCAGATATAACTTCAGAATCATTCTCAATATAGCACTCTGGCAGCAACTACCAAATTATTAGAGTTGATAAATAAGATAAAATCCTGCAAACATCTCTGAACTAGAGGTTAATCACATTTCTTTATAGTGTCAATGTTCTTTGAAGTTCCAGGACTGAGAAGTATTGTTAGTTAAATTATTTTAGAAAATTAGAAAGAATCTAGACCAGGCAGGAGTAGATTCATAAAGTAGCTAATGCAGTAATGTCTGATTGAAGTAAAAGAAAATATTTTCAAACTCGAGTAGCTTTCATTATGAATGTTGAGATGTTGAAGGAAAACTTTAGTCCATTATGGAATGTGCTGTTTATCCTCTGCCTTGAGATCATAAAGATGATTCTTTGAACAAAAGAAAAATAGCACATTGGTCTGAGGTTTACAACTATATATTATATTGCTGGTGGTAAATAAATATATTATTACTATAAACAAATTGCCATTAACCGTGGATTATTTTGTTAATGGTAGAAGAATCACTATCTAAGTAGTCTCTTAAAGTTTGTAGAATGCAAGATCTAAAATGGCTTAAAAATCTACCCTAGAATTTACTAGTATATGTTATTAAACTTAATTATAGGTTCAGCTATTTTATTCAGATACATATATTTGTTTATTACTTTTTTATTTACTAATTCAATTGAGTAATGAGTTACATCAATTTGTTTAATACAGTTGCTGCCTCGGGATCCATTTTTACGCCAGACATAAGGTATTTGAAATTCAATTATACTCCACCACCTTTGGTCTAGTTAAAACTTTTCCTCTCTGTGTGGTTCTTTGCAATATAGCCCTCTGTTCCTCATTTCACTGACCCAAAACCCAACAAATCCCAAAGCCACTGACCACAATAAACCTAATGGTTAACACCAGACTCATATAAGTAAGTTCCCCCTTCGCATGTGTTTCCTTTAAACCATCAATTCAAAACCCCTGAGGAAAAGCAAAACAGATAATGCTCATGAAGCTTAATGAAAGCCTAGTCCTCTCTCTCCCACTTCTCTCCTGCTGGTTGAGAACCCTGCTATTGCTGTGCTTCCTGTTGGCTACTGTGAGCATCCGTTTTTCTTGTGGATTTGTAAGTAATCAAATGGCTTCTGTTATTTCATGTGTTTTGTTGTTCTGCCTCCTCTGTGTCTCACCTGACCAACATGCTCAAATGTAACACTCCTTTTGGTCAGGGCTCTCCTAGAAAGTGGCTATCTTGGTAGAAGTAAACTGGATACAGGCCAGAAAAGAGCCCCAAGAACATCTGCCAGTATAAACAAATTTCCTGTGAGAGGGACACCTGGTCATGAGGCGGGCACTTAGGCATTAGGCTGTCTGCCTGGATAAAGAATCATCCTGTGAAAGCATACCATAAACATCCAAAATCACCTTTGCTGGAGACCCAACAGAGCGGGGATAGAAAGAGACTTCAAGACAGAATTAGAGGAAAATCACAACATGAAATATTTTGTATTTAGATTTTTTTTTTAACATCTCAAGCTACTCAGACTATATTGATTTGCAACTTAGAACAAGTGACAACAGACATTAATGATACCCAGGAATTACTAGTCTCCAAAGGCAAGCAGTAGCTTTACCCAGTAGATTCCATTTTCTTCCAGGTGGGCTGTGTTTGTGTTTATCTACACATCAAGGTTTTGGAATGGTAAAAACCTGTAGTACAGCCTTGAACCACGCCAGAGAAATACATATCTATTTCAAGGGAAATTCTGGCGTCAACAAATCACAAAAAAAATCATTAAAACAATTTTTGAACACTAGCTTTCTGCAGAGGACCTGGAACAAACGTAGTTTCAAAGGCCATCCTACCTCTGTGATACTTGCAGTAGAGTACAAAAAAGACCATGAATTCTTCTCATTCACGTATGCTTGCCCCTTAACAATTGAACTTTGCAGCTTCTCCTTTAAAGGTAGATATGGTGTTTATTTCTCTACTCCTTGGATATGGGTTGGCCACCTGTATTAGTTTGGTCAAGGGATTGTTAGCAAACGTGATGCAAGCAGAACCTTGAAACATGTTTGCACTATGGGGCTTTTCTTTTTGCTGTTCTTGGAAACACTGAGACCACCACCATGTGGATTGGGCTGAGCTAGCCTTCTGGATAATGAGAGACACATGGCAAGATTTTCTCTCACTCTAGCATCCAATCCATTACTAGCCATGTTTAGTGAGGCCTTCCAACATCATTCAGGCCTATCTTAGCTGGCTCACTATGAACTGCACAATGAACTCTCAAAAGAAGAAGAAATAATAAATCTTTGTTGTTTTAAGACACTAAGTCTGGAGGTAAATTTTGTAGCTCCAGTGGTTCCTTTTTGTTTCCCTATTATTCAAGCATGATGGGTTTGCTTACCCCCTTAGGCGTGGTACAGAGGTAATCTTTAGAAACTTTTTGGGTCTTCCCACTGACTGGCAATCAATAGAATGTATCCTTAGATGTACTGGAAAAAAACTAGTGATGGCCTTTCCATATTTTTTATTTAAAATAAAACTGGACTTCTGGGTTTTCATTATTTCAGTTTATGGCATTATTATTTTAAACAAACACACTATATATTAGAGTTCTTTTTTAGGACTAGCAATGATACAGGCCAAAGCAATTGATGCAGTGAAAGCTTCATAACTTCAGTTATTCCAAATTATTGCAAAAAAGTAATTTCTCAGCTTATTCAGGGTTAATTTGCCACAAGAATTTAGTGTGGCATTGGAAAGTAATAAAGGCAAAAGACAAAGATTGTCTCAAAGAGAGGAAAAGAGCCCCAATAATATTTAAGCTACCCAATACCTTTCTCAGAGGAAGCTACAGATAAACTTATAGAGTTTATAAGGTCATTTGTTTGAGAGGTTTTGCATAGCTCCTAACATTCCAAGCTGTATCTTATCCTGTATCCCAGGTCCGGTTGATTGATGCCATATCTCCTCTGTCCTCAGGCTATTTCTAATACATTAGTCTTTTTTTCCTGGAAATTATTGTCCTCACATGCAGAGTTCTTTCCAGAATTTGTATGTTGTAACTGTTTATCTTGGTCCCTTTTAAAAGTTAGCTATGTAGTTTATGTACACACACACACACACACACACACACACACACACACACACACAAACTATATATGTCATACTTCTTTGTTTCTCTTTGTGCTTTAAAAATGGTTTTCTGGTGGAACATTGGCTAAAGACATGTTTGGGAAAAATGACAAAACAAAGCATGGTAATCTATGGTCGGAGAGATGGTGCCTAAATTATATATTATATTTGCATTTACAAAAATGCTTTTGGTTTTATCATGTTTCAGTAATGTGATCATCCTTTGGGGCATGCAAATATGCTGCTTATGCAGTTCTGAAATCTTAATTCTGGTATTATGATGCCAATTATTACATATTAGGAACTGTGGAGAAGTTGACAGCACAAGTTTTATGACTAGACATACAGTAATATTGATGCTACATTCTTTAAAGTTAAGATAGCCAGACTCAATGTAGAACCAGTGTTCCCTGCAAAAGTGAGAGTAAGGTCACAGTAGTGCCTATGGCAGCTGGTTTTAAGGAATTACTGGTAAGAATTCTTTTTGCTCAAAAAATTAAAATGGTCAATAATAAGACTCACACAAAAAAGTTTCATAATTTTTGGTTCAATATCTTTTGGAAGTGACATATAATATTCAATGTTTTCCTTATAAGTCAGTAGGGTTTGTGGATGCATTTATTTTGGATAATTCAAGTTCTCTCCAGACATTTTTTCCTCCAAATTGTTTCCTCCACAATGAGTACACTGAGCATGTATTGAAACATCCACTGGTTAACTTTGAACAAGGTCTTGTAATATCCCTTGACTTCTGAAATAGGGGCAGCAAGAAGCAGAGGTATCTCACAGAAATATATTCTCTAAACTCCTTTCCAGTTGGGACTGGCTGTAACAATAGAAAACAGCACCAGGAGAAAGATATTCTGTTAACAGTAGCAAATTGTAACCTGTAATTAGGAACTTGGAATCCCTTCTGCTTTGTCAGAGGGACAACAGGCAAAAAAGAATGAGACGTCTGAGATTGGAATGAAATGGACCACGGCTGATTATAATAAGATGATAGGATCTGTGAAAAAAAATAACTGTTTCTGCCTGTTGCTGAAAAGAGACTTAAAACCTGGGTTTTAGCACTGTGTGCTTTCTTTTCAATATCTAGTAAAAGCCGGTTAAAAAATCAAGCAAGAATCTTGACTGTGCCTGATGCAGTAGGACAGAATCAATTTTCCTCATCCCTATTTTTTTTTTTTTTTTATACTTTAAGTTCTAGGGTACATGTGCATAACGTGCAGGTTTGTTACATATGTATACTTATGCCATGTTGGTGTGCTGCACCCATCAACTCGTCAGCACCCATCAATTCATCATTTAAATCATGTATAACTCCCCAATGCAATCCCTCCCTCCTTCCCCCTCCCCCCTCCCCATAGTAGGCCCCAGTGCGTGATGTTCCCCTTCCCGAGTCCAAGTGATCTCATTGTTCAGTTCCCACCTATGAGTGAGAACGTGCGGTGTTTGGTTTTCTGTTCTTGTGATAGTTTGCTAAGAATGATGGTTTCCAGCTGCATCCATGTCCCTACAAAGGACGCAAACTCATCCTTTTTTATGGCTGCATAGTATTCCATGGTGTATATGTGCCACATTTTCTTAATCCAGTGTGTCACAGATGGACATTTGGGTTGATTCCAAGTCTTTGCTATTGTGAATAGTGCCGCAATAAACATACGTGTACATGTGTCTTTGTAGTAGAATAATTTATAATCCTTTGGGTATATACCCAGTAGTGGGATGGCTGGGTCATATGGTACATCTAGTTCTAGATCCTTGAGGAATTGCCATACTGTTTTCCATAATGGTTGAACTAATTTACAATCCCACCAACAGTGTAAAAGTGTTCCTATTTCTCCACATCCTCTCCAACACCTGTTGTTTCCTGACTTTTGAATGATTGCCATTCTAACTGGTGTGAGATGGTATCTCATTGTGGTTTTGATTTGCATTTCTCTGATGGCGAGTGATGATAGACGCAATAAAAAATGATAAAGGGGATATCACAACTGACCCCACAGAAATACAAACTACCATCAGAGAATACTATAAACGCCTCTACGCAAATCAACTAGAAAATCTAGAAGAAATGGATAATTTCCTGGACACTTACACTCTCCCAAGGCTAAACCAGGAGGAAGTTGAATCCCTGAATAGACCAATAGCAGGCTCTGAAATTGAGGCAACAATTAATAGCCTACCCACCAAAAAAAGTCCAGGACCAGATGGATTCACAGCTGAATTCTACCAGAGGTACAAGGAGGAGCTGATACCATTCCTTCTGAAACTATTCCGATCAATAGAAAAAGAGGGAATCCTCCCTAACTCATTTTATGAGGCCAACATCATCCTGATACCAAAGCCTGGCAGAGACACAACAAAAAAAGAGAATTTTAGACCAATATCCCTGATGAACATTGATGCAAAAATTCTCAATAAAATACTGGCAAACCGGATTCAGCAGCACATCAAAAAGCTTATCCACCATGATCAAGTGGGCTTCATCCCTGGGATGCAAGGCTGGTTCAACATTCGCAAATCAATAAACGTAATCCAGCATATAAACAGAACCAAAGACAAGAACCACATGATTGTCTCAATAGATGCAGAAAAGGCTTTTGACAAAATTCAACAGCCCTTCATGCTAAAAACGCTCAATAAATTCGGTATTGATGGAACGTACCTCAAAATAATAAGAGCTATTTATGACAAACCCACAGCTAATATCATACTGAATGGGCAAAAACTGGAAAAATTCCCTTTGAAAACTGGCACAAGACAGGGATGCCCTCTCTCACCACTCCTATTCAACATAGTGTTGGAAGTTCTGGCTAGGGCAATCAGGCAAGAGAAAGAAATCAAGGGTATCCAGTTAGGAAAAGAAGAAGTCAAATTGTCCCTGTTTGCAGATGACATGATTGTATATTTAGAAAACCCCATCGTCTCAGCCCAAAATCTCCTTAAGCTGATAAGCAACTTCAGCAAAGTCTCAGGATACAAAATTAATGTGCAAAAATCACAAGCATTCTTTTTTTTTCCAGAAGTCAATGGGGACAAACTTGACTTTCAACATGATTTGTAACCTCCCAGTGGGATGTTTGCTTATAGGTGTCCTTAACTGCATACAACTCAAATCAGTCTTTTATCATCACTAAGCCTCTCCAGTGTTTATATGGGAATTGTGAGAATATGAGCTGCCTCAAAGGATCTTTCAGACAGAGCCAAAGTGCAGAATCACCTTCTCCCCAACCGTCCTATAGGCAATCATTCTATTTCATTAGCTCCTGCAATTATAAAAAATGCCAAAAAGGAATTGGTTTTATATTTGATTTCTTCTTTGATCCATTGATTGTTCTGTAGCTTATTTTTCACATATTTGTAAATTTTCCAGTTTTTCTCCTGGTAATGATAACTGGTTTACCAATACCAATGAGCACACCAATGTGGTTGGAAAAGATATTTGAGATGAGTTCAGTCTTCTAAAATTTATTAAGACTGGTTTTGTGGATTATATGATATATCCTGGAGAATGTTCTGTATGCACTTGAGAAGGTTTGTTGTGCTCTTGGATGGTATGCTCTGCACGTGTCTGTTAGGTCCATTTTGTCTGAAGTATAGTTCAAAGCCAGTATGTCTTGATTGACTTTCCTATGGATGATCTCTCTGTAATTAAAAGTGGGTTATTGAAGCAACCTGTTATATTGCTCTCTGTTTCTCCCTTTTATGTTAATATTTGCTTTATATATTTAGGTACACCGATGTTGAGTGCAAATATATTTACCATTACTATATTCTATTGATGGATTGAAGCCTTTTTCATATAATCTTCCTTGTGAGTTTTTGACTGAAAGTCTGTTTTGTCTCACACAGGTATAGCTACCTGCTGTGGTTTAAATGTTTGTCCCCTCCAAAATTTGAAATTTAATTGCTACTCTGAAAGTATTGAGGTAGAACCTTTTAAGAGGTGCTTAGGTCACGAAGGCTCCACTCTTATGAATAAACTAATGTCATCATTGCAGAAGTGGGTTTGCATCTCTTGATTTATCTGTTGCCCTCTCTTTGCCCTTCTAGAATGTAATTCTTTCCTCTATGTTATAAGACCGCAGAAGGCCCTCACCAGATGCTGGCACCTTGATGTGGGACTTCCAAGCCTGTGAGAACTGTGAGAAATAAACTTCTGTTCATTATGAATTACCTTGTCTGTGGTATCCTAGTAGAGCAGCAAAAAATGGATTAAGGCAGAAAAATGGTACTAGAGAAATGGGGATGTTACAAATAGCTAGAAATGCAAATGTAGCTTTGGAACTGGGTAGTGGGTAGAGGCTGAAATAATTTTGAAGTGAATGCTGGAGAAAGCCTAGGCATTCATGAGTGGAGCATTAAGGTAAATTCTGGGGGCAGAGCAAGATGGTCAAATAGAAGCCTCCACTGATTGTCCTTCCACAGGAACACCAAACTGAACAAATATCCACACAAAAAAGTACCTTCATAAGAATCCAAAATCAGATGAGCAATCAGTACCTGGTTTTCAGTTTATATAACTAAATGAGGCACTGAAGAGAGCAGGAAAGACAGTCTTGAATTGACACTACCCTTCCCCCATCCCCTAGCAGCACCATGTGTTGCAGAGAGAGATTCTGTGTATTTGGGAGAGGGAGAGCTCAGTTATTGTAGGACTTTGTATTGAAACTCAGTGCTGCCTTGTCACAACAGAAAGCAGTATGGGGAAGAACTCACCTGGCACCCATGGAGGGAGCATTTAGAACAACCAGAGAAAAATTGCCATTTCCAGCGGTTGGAACCTAAGTTCTGAAAAGTTTAGTCTCTTCAGGCTAAAGTGCTCTAGGGTCCTAAATAAACTTAAAAGGCAAGCTAGACCAGAAGGACCACAATTCCTAGGCAAGTCCTAGTGTTATGCTGGACCTAGAGCCAGTGGACATAGGTGGCATGTGACCTTGTGAAACACCAGTCAGGGTGACCAAGGAAATACTTGTGGCACCTCTCTCCCAACCCCAAGCAGTGTACCTCACAGCTCTGGGAGGTACTTCACAGCTCTACATGCCTTCCTTCCTCTTAAGAAGAGGAGAGGGGACAGTAAAGAGGACTTCATCTTGGAATTTGCATACCAGCTCAGCCACAGCAGGATAGGACACTAGGTGTAGTCCTGAGACACTCATTCCAGGCCCCAGCTGCTGGGTGATATTTCTAGACAAACTCTGGCCTAGAAGGGAACCTGCTGTCTTGAAGGGAAGGACCCAGTCCTGGAAAAACTCATTCCCTGCTGGCTATAGAACCCTTATGCCTTGAAAAACCGGCAGTATCCAGGCGGTATTTGACAAAGGCCTTGAGTGAGACTCAGAGTCATGCTGACTCAGATACGACCCAGCACATGCCCAGCTGTGATGGCCATGATAAGAAACTCCTTATGCTTGAGACAAGGGGAGAAAAAAATAGAGGGGACTTTGCCTTACAGCTCAGGCACTAGCTTGGCCACGGTGGTGTAGAACACTAAGTAGGTTCCTGGGGTGCCCTATTCCAGGTCTTGGCACTTGGAAAATATTTCTGGACCTATCCTGGCTCAGAAGGGAGCCCAGGGCTTTTAAGGAAGAGTCCTAGGCCTGTCGGTAATCACTGCAAGCTGACTGAAGAGTCCTTGGGTCTTGAGTGGACATTGCTGATAGCCAGGCAGTACTCCCCATGGACCTGTGGTGGTGGTGGCCATGGTGAAAGACTCTTCTGCCTGAGGAAATAAAAGAGAAAGTTGGGAAGCACTTTGTCTTGTGACTTGGGTTCCAGCTCAGCCACAGTAAAATAGAGCACCCGATAGATTCCTAAGGTTTCCAACTCCAGGCCCTGTCTCCCAAATGGATGGCATGTCTGGACCCAGCTGGGGCTAGGGAAACTTGCCACCCTGAAGGGAAGGACACAACTCTGACTAGCTACAGCACCTGCTGATTGTAGAGCCCAAGGACCTTGAGCAAATAAAGGCAGTAACCAGGGAGTTGTTATTATGGGCCTTGGGCAAGACCTAGTGCTGTGTTTGATTTTGGTCTGATGTAGAGCAGTCCTAGTGGTAGCGGCCACAGGGGTGCTTATGTCACCCCTCCCTCAGCTCCAAACAGCTTAGCACAGACAGAGAGACTCTATTATTTTGGGAGAAAATAAGATAACAAGAGTCTCTGCCTGGTAATCCAGGGAATTCTCTGGATCTTATCCAAGCGTACAAAGATAGTATGTCTACAAGTCTGAGAGCCACAGCATTACTGGGCTGGGGTGCCTCCTAATGCAGATATGGCTGCAGTGACCAAAGACTTGGATCACAACACCCAAGTTTCTTTGAATACCTGGAAAACCTTCCCAAGATGGATGGATACAAGCAAGCCCGGATTATGGAGATGACAATAAATACATAACTCTTCAATGCCCAGACACCAACATACATACACAAGCATGAGGAACATCCAGGAAAACATGACCTCACCAAATGGTCCCTCGGGGACCAATCCTGAGGGACAGTGATATATGACTTTTCAGACAGAATTAAAAATAGCTGTTTTGAGGAAACTCAGTGAAATTCAAGATAACAGAAGGAATTCAGAATCCTGGCAGATAAATTTAACAAAAGAAGAATGAAATAAAAGTAAGCAAGATTCTGGAGTTGAAAAATGCAACTGAAACACTGAAGATTGCAGCAGATTCTCTTAACAGCAGAATTAATTAAACAGAATAAAAAAGTAGTCAGCTTAAAGGCAGGCTATTTGAAATATACAGAGGAGACAAAAAGAGTAAAGCAAGCCTACAAGGTCTAGAAAATAGCTTCAAAAGGGAAAATCTAAGAATCTATGACTTATTGGTCTTAAAGCAGAGGTAGAGAGAGAGATGGGGTAGAAAATTCATTCAAAGGGATAATAAAGAGAGCTTCCGAAACCTGGAGACAATATCAGTATCCACGTACAAGAAGATTATAAAGCACCAAGCAGATTTAACCCAAAGAAGACTACCTCAAAGCATTTAATAGTCAAACTCCCAAAGGTTAAGGATAAATAATTCTCAAAACAGCAAGAGAAAAGAAACAAATAACATAATGGAGCTTCAATATGTCTGACAGCAGACTTAAGTGGAAACCTTACAGGCCAGGAGAGAATGGTATAACATCTTTAAAGTGCTGAAGGAAAAAAAAAACTTGTATCCTAGGTATTTCCAGCAAAAAATATTCTTCAAACATGAAGGAGAAATAAAGATTTTCCCAGACAAACAAAAGCTGACGAATTTCATTAACACCAGACCTGTCCTACAAGAAATGCTAAAGGGAGTTCTTCAATCTGAAAGGAAAGGATGTTAATGAACAATTAAAAATCATCTGAAGGAATAAAACTCACTGGTAATAGTAAGGACACAGAACACAATATTATAACACTAATTATGGCTTGTAAACTACTCATTTTGAATAGAAAGACTAAAAGATGAACTGATCAGAAATAGTAACTACAATGTTTCAAGACATAGAACAATAAGATAAATGGAAACAAAAAGTTAAAAAGCAGGGAGATGAAGCTAAAGTATAGACTTTTTATTAGTTTTCATTTTGCTTGTTTATGCAATCAATGTTGTCATCAGCATAAAATAATGGGTTATGAGAGAGTATTTGCAAGTTTCAAGGTAAACTCAAATTGAAAAACATACAACAGATACACAAAAAATAAAAAGCAAGAAATTAAAGCATACCACCAAACAAAATTGCCTTCACTAAAGGAAGGAAGGAAAGAAGGAAGAGAAGATCACAAAACAAGCAGAAAACAAATGGCAGAAGTAAGTCCTTACATATCAATAATAACATTGAATGTAAATGAACTAAATTCTCCAGTCAAAAGACATACAATACCTGAATGAATTATTTTTTTAAAAAGACCCAACAATCTGTTTTCTACAAGAAACACACTTTACCTATAAAGACACTCATAGATTGAAAATAAAGAGATAGAAAAAAATATTTTTCATGCAAATGGCAACAAAAAAGAGCAGGAGCAGCTATACTTATATCAGACAAAATAGATTTCAAGTCAAAAAGTATTAAAAAGGAAAAGAAGGTCTATACATAATGAAGGGGTCAATTCAACAAGAGGATATAACACTTGTAAATATATATGTACCCAACACTGAAGCACCCAGATATATAAAACAAATATTAGAGCTAAAGAGAGATAGATCCTAATGAAATAAAAGATCCCAATACAATAATAGCTGGAGATTCAACACCCCACTTTCAGAGTTGGGCAGATCATCCCAACAGAAAATCAACAAAGAAACATGAACTTAATCTACACTGAAGGTAAATTCTCATGAGGGCTCACAAGAGGAGAGTTGTAGGAAAAGTCTAAGATTTCTTAGAGATTACTTAAGTGCTTTGGATAAGAATGCTGCTGGAAATATATACAGCAAGAGCCATTCTGGTGAGGTCTCAGACAGAAATGAGGAATAAGGTATTGGAAACTTGAGGAAAGAACAGCCTAGGTAAAAAGTGTCAAATAACTTGGCTGAATTGTGTCCATGCCAAAGAGCTTTGTGATAAGCAGAGTTTAAGAAAAAGGAACTAGGATACCTGACATAAAAAAAGCATCTAAGCAGGAGAGCATTCAGAGTGCTGCAGGCTTCTTTTAACCACATGTGGTAAAATGTGAGAACAAATGATTCAACTATGGAATTCATAATTAAAAGAACAATATAATGTAGATTTGAAGGACTTTCAGCCTGACCATGTGGTAGAGAATGAGAAAATATTTTTAGGAGAGAAAACCAAGGGTGTGGCCCAGTAACTATTTAATAAGATTAGTATGACTAGAATGAAGCCAAGGGCTATTCATCAGGACAATGGGAAAATGTCCCCAAAGGTACTGTGGAAATTACCTATCAGAGGTCCAAAATGTCAAGGCCTTACAGAAAGAAATATGTCAATAGGGCACCAACCAGACCTCCGTATTTGTTGCTCTCAAGTGTCTCTCCACTATTTATTGTGCAGTACTCCTCTGCCACCTTAGCCATGGCCCAAGATGGCCCAGGTAAAACTTGACCCAGAGCACCAGAAAGTACAAGTCACAAACCTTGTCAGCATCCAGGTGCTGGTGCAAATTATGCAGCAATGCAGAATACAAGAACTGCGGAGGCATGACTTCCTTTACCTAAATTTCATATAATGTAGTGGATAGACTGGAAGCCCAGGCAGAGGCTTATTGCAGGGGCAGAGCCACTGCAGAGAACCACCACTAGGATAATGTCCAGGGGAACTACAGGATCAAATCCATCACAGAGAATCCCTACTAGAGTAATGTCTAGTGGACCCATGGGAGTGGGACCTCCCATGAGACTCCAGAACTGTAGAGCTACTAGTGTTCATTTCTAGCCTGGGAGAGCTGTAGGCACAAAATTCCAACCCATGAGAATTGCTGCATGAGTCAAGCCCAACAAAACCATACAGGCAGGGCTGTCTGAGTCCTTGGGGGTCCAACTTCCACTCCAGTGTGTCCAGGAGGTGATGCATGAAGTGAAAGATTATGAATCTTAAAATTTAATATTTCCTGCTGAAAATATTGCCTGTTGGGCTTTGGACTTACTTAAGACCTGCTATTCTTTTCTTCTCACCATTTTATAATGGGGCTATCTATTCTTTGGCTGCTCCACCACTGCACTCTGGAAATAGATAACTTGTTTAATTTCACAAGCTCACAGCTAGAGGAAAATTTGCCTCAGGATGAATCATGCCTTGCATCTTACCCATATCTGATTTACATGAAACTGTGGACTTTGGACTTATGAGTTGGTGCTGGAAGAATTTAAGACTTTGGGGGCTACTGAGATGGAACAAATAATAATATTTTTATGTAATAAGGACATGAGTTTTGGAGAGTCAGAGACAGAAATTTTTATTTGAATGTTTGTACGTTCCCAAACTCATGTTGAAATTTCTTTTTTTTTTTTTTTTTTTTTTTTGAGACGCAGTCTCGCTCTGTCGCCCAGGCTGGAGTGCAGTGGCCAGATCTCAGCTCACTGCAAGCTTCGCCTCCCGGGTTTAAGCCATTCTCCTGCCTCAGCCTCCCGAGTAGCTGGGACTACTGGCGCCTGCCACCTCGCCCGGCTAGTTTTTTGCATTTTTTTAGTAGAGACAGGGTTTCACCATGTTAGCCAGGATGGTCTCGATCTCCTGACCTCGTGATCCACCCGCCTCGGCCTCCCAAAGTGCTGGGATTACAGGCTTGAGCCACCGCGCCCGGCCGAAATTTCATTACCATTTTAACAGTATTAAGAGATGGGTCCTTTAAGGGGTGGTTAGTTGATAAGACCTCCATCCTTATGGGTGTGATTGGTGCCAGTAAAAAAGGGCAAGTTTGTCTCTCTCTCACTCTCTTTTGCCCCCTCCATCATGTGATGCCTTCCAACATGTTATGGTGCAACAAGAAGGCCATTGCCAGATTCCAGCATCTTGATATTGGACTTCTCAGCCTCCAGAACTGTGAACCAATACATTTCTGTTCAGTATAAATTGCCCAGTGTAGGTATTCTGTTATGGCAACATAAAATGGTTAATCACCACCCTTGTTCTCTCAGTTATTATTTGCATGAAATACCTTTTTCTTCCTTTCTCTGTCAACCTATGTGTGTTCTTAAAGCTAAAATGAGCCTCTTGTAAACAGTATGTAGTAATATATTGTTTTTTAATTAATTAAATGTGTCTAATGATTAGATAATTAAACTCATTTACATTTAAATTAAAGCAATTTTTGATAGGTAAGCACTTTCTATTGTCATTAAAAAACATTTTTTGTAGATCCTTTATTTCTATTTTTCTCTCATGTTGTCTTTTGGAATTTGATGTTTTGTTTGTAGTGGTATGCTTTGATCCCTTTCTCTTTGTCATTCATGTACCTACTACAGTTTTTTTTCTTTGTGGTTATCACAAGGCTTACATAAAACATCTTATAGTTATAATAGTCTATTTTAATGTAACAGGTACTTACTTCAACCACATACAAAAACTCCATGATTTAACTTCTCACTAACATTTTATTTTATAGATGTCATAATTTAAAGCTTTTATATTGTGTATCTCTTAATAAATTATTTTTAGCTATAATTATTTTTATTACTTTTGTCTTTTGAATTTTATACTAGGTTAAAGTGACTTATGTATCACCATTACAGTTTCAGAATATCCTAAATTAGACTTTTTTACCTTTGCAGTGAGTTTTCTACTTTCATATGTTTTCATAATGTTATTTAGCATCTTTCAGTTTTAACTTAAAAAATCCTTTTAGCATTTCTTGTAGAGCAAGACTGGTGGTGACAAATTTCCTCATATTTTGATTATCTTGGAAAGCCTTTCACTCTTTTATTTTTGAAGGACAGGCTTGCCTGGTATAGTATGCTTGGTTGCAGGTTTTTTCTTCAGTCATTTGAATATATTAGCCCATTCTAAGCTAGTCTGCAATATTGCTGCTGAGAATATTTCTTATAGCCTTATGGCGTTTACCTTGTATGTGACAGATTGCTTTTCTCTTGCTGCTTTTAGAATTCTCTTTGTCTTTGATTATTGAGCATTTGAATATAGTGTGTTGGTGAGGATCTCTTTATGTTTAATTTATTTGGAGTTCTTTGACATTCGTGGATCAGAATGTTCATTTCCCTCCTCAAATTTGGGAAGTCTTGTGTTATTATTTAAAAAATAAGTTTTAGTCCCCTTTCTTTTTCTCTGCTCCTTCAGGGACTCCCATAATGCACATATTGACTTGTTTGATGATGTCCTGTAAACCTCTATGCTTTCTTCATTCTTTTTTTATTATTTTCTATTTGTTTCTCTAATTGGGTAATTCAAATGACCCAATTCTTTGAACTTGCTGCTGCTTTCTTCTGATTTAGTTTACTATTGAAGCTCTCTATGAAAATTTTCAGTTCATTTATTGTGTTTTTCAACATTAGAATTTCTGTTTGGAGACCGGGCACAGTGGCTCACACCTGTAATCCCAGCACTTTGGGAAGCCGAGGTGGGCAGATCACCTGGGGTCAGGAGTTCAAGACCAGGCTGGCCAACATGACAATACTCTGTCTCTACTGAAAATACAAAAATTAGCTGGGCACAGTGGTGTGTGCCTATAATCCCAGCTACTCCAGAGGCTAAGGCAAAAGAGTTGCTTGAACTCAGGAAGCAGAGGATGCAGTGAGCTGAGATAACACCACTCTACTCCAGACTGGGTGAGAGAGTGAGACTCCATCTCAAAAAAAAAAAAAAAAAAAGGATTTCTGTTTGGTCCTTTTCTATGTTTTTTTTTTTTTTTTTTTTCCTCTCTCTCACTTTGTTAAACTTGTTTTGTTCATGGACTGTTTTCCTAAAATTTTTTTTGTAGTCTCTCTGTATTCTTTTGTACCTTGCTAAGCCTTTTAAAGACAATTATTTTGAATTTTTTGTCAGGCAGTTTACTGATCTCCATTTATTTAAGGTGAGTTACTTTTGCTTTTTTTTGTTGTTGTTTATTTGTTGGTATTATGTTTCTCTAATTATTTATAATCATTGGATCTTATTTTGGTATCTGTAAATTTGAAGAAGTGGGCACTTCTTCCAATCCTTATAGACTGTCTTCTGCCGGGAAAGTCCTTCACTAGTAAGTCCTTTCAGAGATTCTGAGTGTGCTGGTTGGTGAGGTCTGGGGGCTTGCCTGTGCCTTGGATCTATAGGAATTAACATGATACTGCAGTGAGCTTGGAGCCTTAATCTGCAGGGACTGTCCTGGAGCTGTCAGAGCAGCCCTGGCACAGTGGCAGACTGGAGCCTGAGTCTGCAAGGGCTGCCATTGTGCTAAGCCAGGCCTGGAATCTGGGACTTTAGGAACCATGCTGGATCCCAGGGCCATTATGGCACATTGATGCTGGGATGGGCCTGAAGACTAGGGTTGCAGAGGTCAGCCTGGTGCTGGGATTTAGGATGTGCAGAAAAGTTATTGAAAACTTTATTCTTTTTCTCCAGGAGAGTATGTCTCTCTGTATTGTGTTTCATGGGCTTAGAGGAGGAGTTATATGATTAATGTAAAACTGTCCTTCCTGTCCATTTCAATGTGTCTTTTCTTATTTCTATGCTCCACTCATGTGCTATAATCTCTCACTTGTATTTCTTAGCTGTTGTAAAGGTAATTTCGCATACAAACGGTTGTTTAAATTGATGTTTTTGTGAGGGACTGGGTCCTAAAAACTTCTATTCAGCTATCTTGTTCTCATTCTTTTTTATACCTATATAGCATTCTATTTCATGGATGTGCCATCATTTATTTAATTAAACCTCCATCTAAGGGGATTTTATTTTTGCAATGTTTTCATGATCAAAATATTTTAACAAATATCATTTATATATTATTTTCATCATGTGGGTTTCTATCTCTAGAGTATTTCTAAGGATGCAAGTACTGGTTTAAAGAGTATGTACATTTTGAATATTTTAATCAATGTTGATGAGAAACAAAATAAAGCTATAGTTTCCACTAGCAATCATTGAGAGTGCTGGTTTTTCATACTCTGAATAATTAAAACCTTAATGATGTGAGTTATAAATTTTCCTCCAGTGTGTGATATACATCTTACCTGATTAAAATGCTTATTTTTACAATGTACTTTTTATTTTAATGCAATAAAACTTAACTTTCATGTAATCATCTCTGTGTTCTTTTTGTTGGATATTTCCCACGCTGAGATAATTTCTAAAATTCCCATTTTATTTTATATAGTTTGTGGATTAATATTTTACACTAAAACATTTGACATGAATATGTATTTTTCTACAATAAATGATAAATCCATGTTCTTTTCTTCAATGTGGCTATGTAGTTGTCATGACACCATTTATTTAAATAAGCTAATCTTTATCCCCTTATTTGAAGTGCTATATTTATAATAAACTAAATTTCTAAATAATTTTGAGCCTACATTTGAACTTTTGGTTATGTTCCATTGATCTGTATCTATTCATATGTCATCATTTTACTGTTTTAAATTATTGTAGCCCTAAATATGTTAGTTGCTGCTATGTCTAACTCTTCTTCATCAGTTTTTATTTTTAGAGCTATTTTTGACAAAATTAGTTTATTTTTTTCATATAAACTTTAGGATCTTTATAGTTCTAAAACCTCTTGGTATATTTTTGTGATTTTACAATATTTATAAATTCACTTACAGAGAATTGCTATCATTTTGAAATTGAGCCTTCCTATCCACAAACAGAGCTTTGCACTGTTTCAAGTTTTCTTTTGAGTAAAATAGCTGTGTACTGGTACTGGTTTGAAATGAGATCAGAATAAAATGAGAATTAAATATTTATAAACTTTCAGAGCAATTTTACATGATTATGACTCTTATTGTAGTTGTGATGGTTTTGCAAATTCATATTTATCATATTCAAAAAATTACCTAGCTGGGTATGGTGGCTCATGCCTGTAATCCCAGCAGTTTGGGTGGCCGAGATGAGTAGATGGCTTGAGTCCAGGAGTTCAAAAACAGCCTGGGCAATATGGTGAAAGCCTGTCTCCATAAAAAAAAAAAAAAAAAAATACAAAAATTATCAGGTATGGTGGTGCACACATGTGGTCCCAGCTACTCCGGAAGCTGAGATGGGAGGATCGTTTGAGCCCAGGGAGGTCAAGACTGTAGTGAGCCATGATCATGCCACCGCACTCCAACCTGGGCAACAGAGTGAGACCCTGTCTCAAAAAAACAAACAAACAAACAAACAAGAAAAATAATAAGTTGAAAATAAAAGGATTGGTGTTTTATCAATATAGTCTGAGAAGTACTAGTGTACAAGCAGTGCAGTGCTTTTGTTGTTATTTTTATTATTGTTTGAATGATTGATTATATGTAATTACATTCATCTTTGTAATTTTTAAAATTTTCCTTTTAGTTTGGTAATTTTTTCTCCTTTTAGTCTCTTGTATTTCACAGCACTCCCTTCCCAAGATTACTCATATTAATACTGATTATATATTCTTCCATATTTTATCTAGAAGAATGTTATATAACAGTAGTAATAGGATGCAAAAAATTCTTCTCTTTGAATTTTAATTTGGGTACTACTAAAGCTTCATCAGAAGATATAATCCTTGTTTTGAGGATATATGTATAATTATGTTTAAAAGGTATCTTTTTACAATGTTTCTTTCTTGAATATTTTAAAAACTCTATCAAATATATTTTTAGTATTTTGATAGTACATTTATGATTTGACTTTTAAGTGTATCAGTATGACAAATTACACAATATAGCTTCTAATACTGGGCTGTCTTTGCTTTCCTGGTGTGAATTTTATGTTGTTGATCATGGTGCACTCATCTTTTAATGTTCTTTTGGATTCTGTTTGTCAGTATTTCATTTAATTTTTTGTTTGTTTTGTTTTGTTTTTTTGAGACAGAGTCTCGCACTGTCACCTGGGCTGGAGTGCAATGGCATGATCTCGGCTGAACTGCAACCTCTGCCTTCTGGGTTCACGCAGTTCTCCTGCCTCAGCCTCCTGAGTAGCTGGGATTACAGGTGCCCGCCACCACGCCCAGCTAATTTTTTGTATTTTTTAGTAGACACAGGGTTTCACTATGTTGGCCAGACTGGTCTCAAACTGCTGACCTTGTGATACCCCCACCTCAGCCTCCCAAAGTGCTGGGATTACAGGTGTGAGCCATCACGCCCGGCCCATTTAAAATTTTTACGTTGAAGTGTATAGATGAGATTTCCTTATAGTTGTCTTTCTGTGGGCTTATATTAATGCTTTGCTAATTTTATACAAACAAAATTTAAAGTTTTACTTCTTTTTCTATGTTCTAGAAATATCTTTAAAGTTAATTATTCTTTAAATAATTGGTTTAATTTTTCTGTGCAAGTACCTAGTCCCGATGTGTAGGGATATACTGAAGGTAGTATTGCTAAACAAGTAATCCTCTGTCAATTGCCATTTGTTGTCGTATTTTATTTTTTTTAAGAAAATTAATATGTGAAGAGGCATCATGATTTTTAAAAATTATTACTTGCATTTCAATGAGTAAACTATGTTCTTCGGCCTAACGTTAATGAAAGTCCCTGTTGTTTCCAGGCCAGGATTGTGTTTTAGGCTAGGGAGTATTTAAACTGACATTCTCCATGGCAAAGTATTAACTGTGAGGGAATTCGTTTACCCTTTAGTTCACCTCAGGCAAAGATATGAGCAGCTATATTTACAGAGTTTCTATCCTCCACTCTATTGGCACTGTTTTGGGTAAATATTGGGAGTCTTTGTAAGTTTTCCTTCAAGCCATCTCCCTATGCTTTTTTTTTTTGTTTAGGTTAAGTACAAAATTGGGTCTTACGAAGATTATACTGGTAAACTTCGTTCCTATTGTATGAAACAAGGAATTGTTAGTTTTTTGCCCCTCATAGTGTGTCATCTACTTTGGATAATGATGTTCTGATGCTTTTTAAAATTTCTGAGATCTCCAGCTATAGGTACAGTATTGTCAGTTATCTTTCAGTTCCCCTGTTTGACATTTACTGCATCTTACAACCCTTTCTCCTACATTGGGAGGTACAAATTTGTGTTAGTTTCATTGGAGACAAAAATTGCATTAAAAGATGGGAATATATAAATTTTACGTTTGTTTTCAGTGTGGTTAAAACAATAGATTCTCTTGAAATATTTTCGTTCAAGTTTTGGTCTTCATCTTTAAATTTATGTCAATCATGACCTTCACTGGCATGAAAAGTTAACTGAGATCAGCAGATTTCAGAGCTATCTGAAAATGACTACACTGGACTTCAACGGGAAAAACAGTGTTTCTAAAAAAATCAATTGTGTATAATGTATTTGAGAGGAGAGAAAGAAAATAATAAGAAATGTACATGTCATGAAGCCTTGTTTTAGTAAAACAATAGCTTCTGTATTAATAATTATTTTTTCATAGTGTGTGGTATGTGTGCATGTAATGTAAGATTCAAAGAAGTGCAGTGGAAACTGAAAAGGAAATTGAAAGCAAAAGCAACAAAATATTATGTATTTTCTCTTTATTTTTCAGAGAAGCTAAGAAATAATTTGAGAAGCAAGAGCACCAAGGGAGGATTACCTCCCTTTGTGGGTAAACCTCAACTAGTGCCACTTTTGCAGATATGTTCTATAAAACCACCTGACTGCTCCAGAGATCCAAACATCCAAAAATTCTTACAATTTTTGGCTATGTAAGGTGAAGTTTTGGTGACATAATCAGTAGAAAAATTGTGCCTGAAGCTCACAGATAGCTTTTAAGCATCTAACTCCCCTTGGAAAATCATTGGGAGGAATGTGACTTCAATTCAAAATTTAAAGATGTTCCGATTACTTTTGGAAAAATGTTTTTGGATTACAAGATAAGTTATCTTTTTGGTTTTAGAATTCTAATTTTATTCAATAATTATCCTAATGAAGTGAAGGACCCTGTCTCAAAAGGTTACATTCTTTAGACTGGACATGGTGGCTCACACCTGTAATCCCAGCACTTTGGGACATATCACTTGAGGTCAGGAGTTCGAGACCAGCCTGGCCAACATGGTGAACCCCATCTCTACTAAAAATACAAAAATTAGCTGGTTATGGTGGTGTGTGCCTGTAGGCCCAGCTACTTGGGATGCTGAGGCATGAGAATTGCTTGAACCTGGGAGGGTGAAAGAGTAAGACTCCATCTTAAAAAAAGAAGAAATAAAAGATGCCATTCATTAACCACTCAAACCCAGCATAAAACTACACATAACCAAAGCATCTAGTTGATACTGGGGACCAAGTGTTTATGTATAATTAAGTTTAGCTCAATTGTGCTAAACTTAAACTTGTATTTTCAAAGCATAGAAAGCAACATTGAGACCCAAACTGGGGAGCTTGTTTAAATGCTAGATTAAATGCTGTAAGTAACTCTGAAAAGGCTGCAAACATGGAAAGCAATCAGGCCACTCATAATTACTATGCCCTTGAATTCTAGTAATTTATGGGGAAAGAAAATAAATCTAGTTACTCATCTTCTTCGTGAATGAAATGTGCTCTGCACTTCAAAAGCAAATTATTATCCTTCATCTAAATCATTGACTTAATGGTATTCTATTTCCCAATCTCATCCTCATGTCGCTGACAATGAGAAAGCTTAATCTAATGATTAAAAAGTGTTCTGTTATATTCGAGCTGAGGTTTATTTCAGGATTTTGTGATTTAAAATAATATAAAGGTTTTTCTTGTTTACATCTTTGTAAATGAATATTAAAAAGTAAATATTTCTATATTTTCTCATCAAGAAGAATGATGCAAATGTATATTAGTTCCTGCCCAGGGAACTTAAAATCTCATTGAGAGAGCCAAGATATAAATAAGGTTCACTGGACAACAACATAGGTGATCAGTAAAAATTAAAAATGATATTATGAAATAAGTTCCAAAGCATACATTAAAACCTTTTTTTTTTTTTCTGGCAAATATTAGGGAAAATATTCTCCTGAAAATTATAAGTGATGCTTATCAAATACTGAAGTTATTTTTTTGTTTGTTTTTCTTTTTTGAGACAGGGTCTTGCTCTGTCACCAGGCTAGAGTGCGATAGCATGATCATGGCTGTATTAGTTTGTTTTTATGCTGCTGATAAAGACATAGCCAAGACTGGGCAATTTACAAAAGAAAGAGGTTTAATAAACTTGCAGTTCCATGTGGCTGGGGAAGCCTTATAATTATGGCGGAGGGCACAAGTCACGTTTTACATGGATGGCAGCACGTAAAGAGAGAGCTTGTGCAGGGAAACTCCCATTTTTTTAAAACATTAGATTTTGTTAGACTAATTCACTATTATGAGAACAGCATAGGAAAGACCCGCCACCCTGCTCCATGATTCAATTATTTCCCACTGAGACCCTCCCACAGCAGGTGGGAATTGTGGGAGCTACAAGATGAGATTTGGGTGAGAGCAGAGAGCCAAACCATATTCTGCCCCTGGCCACTCCCAAATTTCATGTCTTTACATTTTAAATCCTTATGCCTTCCCAACAGTACCCCAAAGTTATGACTTATTTAGCATTAACTTAAAAATTCACAGTCCAGAGTTTTATTTGAAAGAAAGCAAGTCCTTTTTGCCTATGAGCCTGTAAAATTAAAAGCACGTAAGTTACTTCCTAGATACAGTGGGGGTACAGGCATGGGGTAAATACAGCCATTCCAAATGGGAGGAACTGGCCAAAACAGAGGGGCTACAGGCCCCATGCAAGTTTGAAATCCAGCAGGGCAGTTAAATTTTAAGACTTTAAAATGATCTCTTTTGACTTCATGTCTCACATCCAAGTCACACTAAAGCAAAAGGTGGACTCCCAGGGCCTTGGGCAGCTCTGTCTCTGTGGATTTGGAGGGTATAGCCTCCCTCTGGATGGCTTTTATGGGCTGGTGTTGGATTTCTGTGGATTTTCCAAGCACATGAGCACGTGATATAAGCTATTGGTGGATCTACCATTCTGTGGTTTGGAGGAGGGTGGTCCTCTTTTCACAACTTCACTAGGCAGTGCCCTAGTAGGGATTCTGTGTGGGAACTCTTACCCTACATTTTCCTTCTGCACTGCTCTAGTAGAGGTTTTCCATGTGAACCTGGCCCATGCAGCAAACTTCTGCTTGGACATCCAGGCATTTCCATACATCCTCTGAAATCTAGGCACAGGTTCCCAAACTCCAATTCTTGATTTCTGTGCACTCACAGGCTTAATACCATGTGAAAGCTGCCAAGTCTTGAGGCTTGCACCCTTTGAAGCCATGGCCTGAGCTGTACATTGGCCCCTTTCAGCCACAGCTGCAGTGGCTGAGACACAGGGCACCAAGTCCCTAGGCTGCACACAGCACAGGACCCTGGGTCTGGCCCATAAAACTACTTTCTTTGTCCTAGCCCTCTGGGACTGTGATGGGAGGGGCTGCTGTGAAGACTTCTGATATGCCCTGGAGACATTTTCCCAATTCTTTTGGGATTAACATTTGGTTCCTTTTTACTTATGCAAATCTCTACAGCCAATTTCTCCTTAGAAAATGGGTTTTTCTTTTTTATTGCTTTGTTAGCCTGCAAATTTTCTAGACTTTTATGTTCCGCTTCCCTTATAAAATGGAATGCCTTTAACAGCACCCAAGTCACATCGTGAATGCTTTGCTTCTTAGAAATCTTTTCTACCAGATACCCTAAATTGTCTCTCTCATTTAAAGTTCCACAAATTTTTAGGGCAAGGAAAAATGCTGCCAGTCTCTTTTGCTAAAACATAACAAGAGTTACCTTTACTCAAGTTCCCAACAAGTTCCTTATATCCATCTGAGACCCTCAGCCTGGATTTCGTTGTTCATATTATTTATTAGCAATTTGGTTAAAGCCATTTAACAAGTTTCTAGGAAGTTCCAAACTTTCCCACATCTTTTTTTCTTCTGAGTCCTCCAAACTGTTCCAACGTTTGTCTGTTACCCTGTTCCAAAGTTGCTTTCACATTTTTGGGTATTTTATCAGCAGCACCCCATTTCTGGTACCAATTTACTGTATTATTATTATTATTATTATTATTATTATTATTATTTTTACACTGCTGATAAAGACATACTTGAGACTGGGCAATTTACAAAAGAAAGTTTTGGGGGAGGGAGGCGGGATAGTATTGGGAGATATACCTAATGTAAATGACAAGTTAATGGGTGCAGCACACCAACATGGCACATGTATACATATGTAACAAACCTGCACGTTGTGCACAAGTACCCTAGAACTTAAAGTTTAATGGGGGGGGGGGACCTGACTCAATAAACAATGATCAAATCTTTGGTTCAAAAAAAAAAAAAAAAGAGTTTTAATGGACTTATACTTCCATGTGGCTGGAGAAGCCTTACAATTACAGCAGAAGGGAAAGAGGAGCAAGTCATATTTTACATGGATGGCAGCAGGCAGAGAGCTTGTGCAGGGAAATTCCCATTTTTAAAACCATTAGATTTCATGCGACTTATTCACGATTACGAGAACAGCATGGAAAAGACCCAACCCCATGACTTAATTATTTCCCACCAGGTCCCTTCCTTAACACGTGGGAATTATGGGAGCTACAAGATGACATTTGGGTGGGGACCCAGAGCCAAACCATATTAATGGCTCACTGCAGCCTCAACCTCCTGGGCTCAAATGATCCTTCCACCTCAGCCTCCTGAATAGCTGGAGGTACAGGCATGTGCCACCATGCCCGGCTAATTTTTGTATTTTTTATAGAGATAGGGTTTCATCATGTTGGCCAGGCTGGTCTTGAACTCCTAGGCTCCAGTGATCCTGCTGCCTCAGCATCCCAAAATGCTGGGATTAGAGGTGTGAACCACCATGCCCAGCCTGAAGTGTTCTTAATTTTATGATTGTTCAATGGCAGTCAAGTTGAAGCTTTATATACACTCCCCTTACTTTGTAACCATATTAGTAGCCATAATTAAATTTCTTTTGGTGATAAAAAAATTATAAATTTTAACTGTGTTATAAAATAGGGAAACCTAAAGTATATTCTTTACATTTAGTGAACCATAATGAAAAATGTTGAGTGACTGGTCTTCAAACATTTTTCTTTAAAAAATTGTTCTTCTGTCTTCTGATGTGCTACTTAAAAATCTTCTACTTCTTGTTCTTTGGACTAGAAAATGAGGCTTGTTGTGAGAGTGGGTGAGTATATCTGAATGTGTGTATATGTATGTGAGTGTGTGTTTGTGTACGTCTGTGTGTGCGTGTTGGATTCCTTTAGTTCAAGAAACAGAAAATTGTTATACCTAAAATGCTAGAGGGATTTTCATTAGAATGCATGTGGAAGTAACAAATATAGAAATATCTCTCAGATGATCACACCAAGGGAACCGAGCAACAATCAAAGGAGACTAGAACATGGTTTGGGAACTAGAAAGTCATTCAGGATACAAAGCAACTCTGAACACTGGGTTATCTCGTCACCTTTTCATCCTCAGGACTCTTGCAAAACAAATTCATGAATGTCACCCACTCATCTACTCTCTCTCTACTTCTATTTGTCTTAGTATTTCTATCAACCATTCATAAAAGTTTCAATTAGCCCTGATGATGTAAGTGCAACTTTTATGCCCATTTTAGAATTCCCTAGTCAC
Organism: Rhinopithecus roxellana; assembly: GCF_007565055.1. Classification (NCBI taxonomy): domain Eukaryota; kingdom Metazoa; phylum Chordata; class Mammalia; order Primates; family Cercopithecidae; genus Rhinopithecus; species Rhinopithecus roxellana. The sequence continues at coordinate 29,155,810 of NC_044563.1, forward strand.
CTTCCAAGTTATAAGGCCACTTATAGTTGGTGCCAATTTAGTTACTCATTGAGATGTAACTCCTTAGAAAGGAACAGTGTTTGAATACTGCTAGATATTATGAGTTTTGGTCATTCCAAATATCATATGAGCCAATTACTATGGCTGTGTTTACTTTACTTCATATTTGTTGCTCTTTTTAAATTTAGTTTTTATTTTTCTTTTAATTTTGAAATAATTTTGACTTATTTTAGATCCAGGGGATATATATACAAGTTTGTTACATGGGTGTATTGAGTGATGCTGACATTTGGGGTATGATTGAACCCATCACTGAGGAAGTGAGCATAGTACCCAACAGTTAATTTTTCAGCCCATTCTACTCTTCCTTCCAGTAGACCCCAGTGTCTATTGTTGCCATCTTTATGTCCATGAGTGCCCAATATTTAGCTCTTACTTATAAATGAGAACATGTGGTATTTGGTTTCCTGTTGCTTAGGATAATGGCCCCCAGCTGCATCCATGTTGCTGCAAAGAACATGATTTTGTTCTTTTTTTTTTTTTTACAGCTGCATAGTATTTCTTGGTGTATATGTACCATAGTTTCTTTATCCAATCCACCACTGAAGGGCACCTTGGTTGATTCCATGTCTTTGCTATTATGAATAGTGCTGCAATGAAGATAGGAGTTCTTGTGTGTATTTGGTAGAATGATTTATTTTCTTTGGGGCATATACTCAGTAATGGGATTGGATGTCAAATAGTAGTTTTAAGTTCTTTGAGAAATCTCCAAACTGATTTCCACAGTGACTGAACTAATTTACATTCCCACCAACAGTATGTAACTGTCTCCTTTTCTCCACAGCCTTACCAGCATCTGTTATCTTGTGACTTTTTAATGATATCCATTCTGACTGATGTGAGATGGTTTCTTATTGTGGTTCTAATTTGCATTTGCCTGATACTAAGTACTGTTAAGCATTTTTTATATGTTTGTTGGTTACTTGTATTTCATCTGTTGAGAAGTGTCTGAGCCTTTTGCCCACTTTAAAAGGGTTATTTGTTTTGTTTTTGCTTGTTGAATTGTTTACATTCCTTATAGATTGTGGATATTAGTCTTTTGTTGGATGCATATTTTACCAATTTTTTCTCCCATTCTGTAGGTTGCCTGTTTATTCTGATAGTTTCTTTTGCTGTGCAGAAGCTCTTCAATTTAATTAGGAGACACTTGTCAACTTTAATTTTTCTTACAATTGCTTTTGAAGACTTAGCCATGCATTCTTTCCCAGTGCCAAAATCTATAATGGCATTTTCTAGGTTTTCTTCTAGGATTCTTACAGTTAGGGGTCTTATATTTAAATTTTTAATCTATCTTGAGTTAATTTTTGTATGTGGTGAAAGGTAGGGGTACAGTTTCATTCTTCTGCATATGACTAGTCAGCTTTCTCAGCATCATTTATTGAATAGAGAGTCCTTTCCCCATTGCTCATTTATGTCAACTTTGTTAAAGATCAGATAGTTATAGGTGTGCAGCTTTTTTTTTTTTTTTTTTTTTTTTTCTGGGTTCTCTATTCTGTTCCGTTGGTCTGTGTCTGTTTTTATACCAGTACCATGCTGTTTGGGTTAATGTTACCTGGTAGTGTGGTTTGAATCAGGGTTATGCGATGTCTCCGACCTTGTTCTTTTTCCATATAATTACTTTGGCTATTCAACCTCTTTTTTGGTTCTATATAAATTTTAGAACAGTGTTTTCTAATTCTGTAAAACATGACATTGGTAGTTTGATAGAAATAGTGTTGAATCTGTAGTTTGCTTTGAGTAGTAAGGCCAGTTATTCCAATACATAAACATGGGGTATTTTTCTATTTGTTTGTGTCATCTATGATTTCTTTCAGCAGTGTGTTGTAGTTCTCTTTGTAGAGGTCTTTTACTTCCTTGGTTAGATGTATTCCTAGGTATATTCTTTTTGTGCCTATTTTAAATAAGACTGTCTTCTTGATTTGGCTCTCAGCCTGAATGTTATTGATGTATAGAAATGCTACTAATTTTTGCACATTGATTTTGTGTTCTGAAACTTTAGTGAAGTCACTTATCAGTGCCAGGAACCTATGACATTCTTTAGAAGTTTCTAGGTATAGAATCATATCAGTGAAGAGAGATAGTTTAACTTCTTTTCCTATTGGGCTGTCTTTCTATTTCTTTCCCTTGCCTGATTGCTCTGGCTAGGACTTCCAGTACATTGTTAAATAAAAAGTGGTGAGAGTGAACATCTTTATCTTGTTACAGTTCTCAAAGAGAATGCGTCCAGCTTTTACCTCTTCAGTATGATATCGATGGGTCTGTTATAGATGGCTCTTATTATTTTTTAGCTACGTTCCTTTGATGCCTAGTTTGTTAAGCGTTTTTATCATTATAGGATGTTGAATTTTATTGAAAATTTTTTCACATCTATTTAGATAATTATATGGATTTTTGTTTTTAATTCTGTTTATGTGGTGAATCACATTTATTTGTTTGCATATGTTGAACCAAACTTGCATCCCAGGATTGAGGCCTACTTGATCATGGTGGATTAACTTTTTTGATGTGCTGTTGAATTAGGTTTGCTAGTATTTTGTTCAGGAATTTACATCTAGTTCACCAGAGATATTGGCCTGTAGTTTCCTTTTATCATCGTGTCTTTGCTGTGTTTTGGTATCAGGATAATGCTGGTTTTGTAGAATGAGTTAAGGAGGAGCTGCTCCTCCTTGATTTTTTTTGGATTACTTTTAGGGGAATTTGTACCAGTTTTTCTTTCTACATCTAGTAGAATTCAGCTGTGGATCCATCTGGTCTGGGGCTTTTTTTTTTTTTTTTTTTGACTGGTAGGTTTTTTATTACTAATTCAATTTCAGAACTTAATTTCAATCTGTTCAGGATTTCAATTTCTTATTCTTTTTCTTTTCTTCTTTTTTTTTTTTTTTCTGAGAAAGTGTCTCATCCTGTCACCCAGACTGGAGTGTAGTGGTGTGATCACAGTTCACTGAAACTTTGACCTCCCAGACTCAAGTGATCCTCCCACCTCAGTCTCCCAAGTATCTGGGACTATAGGCATGCAACACCATGCCTGGCTAATTTTTGTGTTTTTTGTAGAGACAGGGTTTTGCCATATTGCCCAGGCTGGTCTTAAACTCCTGAGCTCAAGCAATTCACCCACCTCAGCTTCATAAAGTGCTGGAATTATGGAAGTGAGCCACCATGCCCAGCCTCAATTTCTTCTTGATTCTATCTTGAGAGGTAGTGTGTTTCCAGGAATTTATAATTTTGTTTATAGATTTTCTAGTTTGTGCACATAGAGGTCTTCATAATAGCCTCTGGAGATTTCTGTATTTCTGTGGGAGGAGTTGTAATGCTATTTTTGTCTTTTCTGATTGTTCTTATTTGGATCTTTTCTCCTTATTTTTGTTAATTTAGGTAGTGATCTATCAGTTTTGTTTACTCTTTCAAGAAAACAATTTTTGTTCAGTCGACTTTTTGTATGTATTTTTGAGTGTCAATTACATTCAGTTTTGTTCTGATTTTAGTTATTTCTTCTAGCTTTGGGTTAGTTGTTCACTAGGTTCTCCACATGTGATGTTAGATTGGTAATTTGGAATCTTTCTAACTTCTTGATGTAGATGTTAAGAGCTATAAAATTCCCTCTTAACACTGCTTTTGCTGCATCCTAGTGATTTTGGAATGTTGTGTCTCTGTTTTTATTTATTTCAAAGATTTATTTTTGCCTCAATTTTATTGTTTACACAAAAAAGTGCAAGTTGTTTAATTTTCATGTAATTATGCGGTTTTGGGAGATCTTCTTGTTGTTGCTTTCAGTTTTTATTCCACTGTGGTCTGAGGGTACAGTTGGTTTGATTTCAATTATTTTGAATTTATTAACATTTGTTTTATGGCCCGGCCTGTGATCAGTCTTGGGATATGTTCTGTGTGTGATTGAGAAAAAATGTGTATTGTGTGGTTGAAGGATGACGTGTTCTGTAGATATTTATTAGGTCCAACTGGTCAAATGTTGAATTTAAGTCCAGAATTTGTTAGTTTTCTTTATTTTATTTTTTATTTTACTTTAAGTTCTGGAATACATATACAGACTGTGCAGGTTTGTTACATAGGTATACGTGTGCCATGGTAGTTTGCCCCACCTATTGACCTGTCCTCTAAGTTCCCTTTCCTCACTCCCAACCCCCCAACAGGTCCTGGTGTGTTTTGTTTCCCTCCCTGTGTCCATATGTTCTCATTGTTCAACTCCCTCTTATGAGTGAGAATATGGAGTGTTTGGCATTCTGTTCCTGTGTCAGTTTGCTGAGGATGATGGTTTCCAGCTTCATCCATGTCCCTGCAAAGGACATGACCTCATTCTGTTTTATAGCTGCACAGTATTCTATACTATATATGTGCCACATTTTCTTTATCCAGTCTGTTTTTGATGGGCATATTGGTTGGTTCCATGACTTTGCTATTGTAAATAGTGCTGCAATAAATATACATGTGCATGTGTCTTTATAGTAGAATAATTTATATTCCTTTGGGCATATACTCAGTAATGAGACTGCTTGGTCAAATTGTATTTCTGGTTTGAAAACCTTGGGGAATCACCATATGGTCTTCCACAATGGTTGAACTAATTTACATTCCCACCAACAGCATAAAAGCATCCCTATTTATCCACAGCCTTGCCAGCATCTGTTGTTTCTTGACTTTTTAATAATCACCATTTTGACTGGCATAAGATGGTATCTCATCGTGGTTTTGATTTGCATTTCTCTAACAATTAGTGATGTTGAGCTTTTTTTCATATGTTTATTGGGCACATGAATGTCATCTTTTGAGAAATGTCTGTTTATATCATTTGCCCACTTTTTGATGGGGTTGTTTTTTTCTTGTAAATTTGTTTAAGTTCCTTGTAAATTCTGGATATTTGAACTTTGCCAGATAGGTAGATTGCAAAATTTTTCTCCCATTCTGTAGGTTGCCTGTTCACTCTGATGATAGTTTCTTTTGCTGTGCAGAAGCTGTTTAGTTTAATTAGATCCCATTTGTCAATTTTGGCTTTTGTTGCAGTTGCTTTTGGCGTTTTCGTCATGAAGTCTTTGCTCATGCCTATGTCCTGAATGGTACTGCCTAGATATTCTTCTAGGGTTTTTATGGTTTGGGGTTTTACGTTTAAGTCTTTAATCCATCTTGAGTTAATTTTTCTGTATGGTATAAGGAAGGGGTCCAGTTTCACTTTTCTGCATATGGCTAGCCAGTTTTCCCAGCAACATTTATTGAATAGGAAATCCTTTCCCCATTGCTTGTTTATTGTCAGGCTTGCTAAAGATCAGATAGTTGTAGATGTATAGAGTTATTTCTGGGGTCTCTGCTCTGTTCCATGTCTGTTTTGGTACTGGTACCATGCTGTTTGGTTACTGTAGCCTTGTAGTAAAGTTTGAAGACAGGTAGCATGATGCCTCCAGCTTTGTTCTTTTTGCTTAGGATTGTCTTGGCTATGAAATTTAAAGTACTTTTTTTTCTAATTCTGCAAAGAATGTAAGTAATAGTTTGGTGGGAATAGCACTGAATCTGTAAACCACTTTGGGCAGTATGACCATTTTCAAAATACTGATTCTTCCTAGCCATGAGGATGGAATGTTTTTCCATTTGTTTGTGTCCTCTCTTTCCTTAGCAGCGGTTTGTAGTTTTCCTTCAAGAGGTCCTTCACTTCTTTTGTTAGCTGTGTTCCTAGGTATTTTATTTTCTTTGTAGCAATTGTGAATGAAAATTCATAGTTTGGCTCTCTGCTTGTCTATTGTTAGTGTAAAAGAATGCTTGTAATATTTGCACATTGATTTTGTTTCCTGAGACTTTGCTGAAGTTGCTTACCAGCTTAAGGAGTTTTTGGGCTGAAGTGATGGAGTTTTCTAAATATACAATCATGTTGTCTACAAAGAGAGACAATTTGACTTCCTCTCTTCCTATTTGAGTACACTTTATTTCTTTCCCTTGCCTGATTGCCCTGGTCAGAAATTCCAATACTATGTTGAATAGGAGTGATGAGGGAAGAGATCCTTGTCTTATACTGGTTTTCAAAGGGAAGGCTTCCAGCTTTTGCCCATTGAATATGACATTGGCTGTGGGTTTGTCATAAATAGCTCTTATTATTTTCAGATATGTTCCATAAATACCTAGTTTATTGAGAGGTTTTTTTTTTTTTTTTTTTTTTTTTTTAACATGAATGGATGTTGAATTTTATCAAAGGTCTTTTCTGTATCTGCTGAGATAATCATGTGGTTTTTGTCTTTGGTTCTGTTTATGTGATGGATTGCATTTATTGATTTGCGTGTGTTGAACCAGCCTTGCATCCCAGTGATGAAGCCAACTTGATCATGGTGGATAAGTTTTTTGATGTGCTGTTGGATTCGGTTTGCCAGGATTTTATTGAGGATTCTCACATCAATGTTCATCAGGGATACTGGCCTGAAGTTTTTGTGTTTTTTTGTGTCTCTGCCTCGTTTTGGTATCAGAATGATGCTGGCTTCATAAAATGAGTTAGGGGGGAGTCCCTCCTTTTTTATCATTTGGAATAATTGCAGAAGGAATGGTACCAGCTCCTCTTTGTACCTCTGGTAGAATTTGGCTGTGAATCCGTGTGGTCCTGGGCTTTTTTGGTTAGTAGACTATTAATTACTGCCTCAATTTCAGAACTTGTTATTGGCCTATTCAGGAATTCAGCTTCTTCCTGTTTTAGTCTTGGGAGGCTGTATGTATCCAGGAATTTATCCATTTCTTCTAGATTTTCTAGCTTATTTGCATAGAGGTGTTTATAGTATTCTCTGATGGTAGTTTGTATTTCTGTGGGGTCAGTGGTGATATCCCCTTTATAATTTTTTATTGTGTCTTTTTTATTCTTCTCTCTTTTCTTCTGTATTAGTCTAGCTAGCAGTCTATTTTGTTAATTTTTTCAAAAAAAAAATAACTCCTGGATTCATTGATTTTTTTTTTGGTGGTGGGGGGAGGGGCTTTTTGTGTCTCTATCTCTTTCAATTCTTCTCTGATCTTAGTTATTTCTTGTTCTCTGCTAGCTTTTGGATTAGTTTGCTCTTTCCTCTCTACGTCTTTTAATTATTATGTTGGGTGTTGATTTGAGATCTTTCTAGCTTTCTGATGTGGGCATTTAGTGCTATAAATTTCCCTCTTAACACTGCTTTAGCTGTGTCCCAAAGATTCTGGTATGTTGTCTCTTTATTTTCATTGGTTTCAAATAACTTCTTTATTTCTGCCTTAATTTCATTGTTTACAAGCAGTCATTCAGGAGCAGGTTGTTCAATTTTCATGTGATTTTGTGGTTTTGAGTGAGTTTCTTAATCCTGAGTTCTAATTTAATTGCACTGTGGTCTGAGAGGCTGTTTGTTATTATTTCAGTTCTTTTGCATTTGCTGAGGAGTGTTTTACTTCTAATAATGTGGTTGAGTTTGTATATTTTTTTGATTTGGGGTGCAGAGTTCTGTAGATAACTGTAGACGTCTATTAGGTCCACTAATATTGACAGTGAGGTGTTAAAGTCTCCCACTATTTTTTGGGAGTCTAAGTCTCTTTCTAGGTCTCCAAGAACTTGCTTTATGATCTGGGTGCTCCTGTATTGGGTGCATATACAATTAGAATAGTTAGCTCTTCTTGTTGAATTGTTCCTTTACCATAGTGTAATGCCCTTCTTTGTCTTTTTTGACCTTTGTTGGTTTAAGTCTGTTTTCTCAGAGACTAGGATTGCAACCCTTGCTTTTTTTGATTTCCATTTACTTGGTAAATTTTCCTCCATCCCTTTAGTCTGAGCCTACGTGCGTCTTTGCACATGAGATGGGTCTCCTGAATACAGAACACCAATGAGTCATGACTCTTTATTCTATTTGCCAGTTGGTGTCTTTTAATTGGGGCACTTAGTCCATTTACACTTAGGGTTAGTATTGTTATGTGTAAATTTGATCCTGTCATTATGATGCTATCTGGTTATTTTGAACACTAGTTGATGCAGTTTCTTCATAGTATCATTGGTCTTTATATTTTGGTGTGTTTTTGCAGTGGCTGGTACTGGTTTTTCCTTTACATATTTAGTGCTTGTTTCGGGAGCTCTTGCCAAGCAGACCTGGTGTTAATGAAAATCCTCACCATTTGCTTGTCTGGAAAGGATTTTATTTTTCCTTTGCTTATGAAGCTTAGTTTGACTGGATATGAAATTCTGTGTTGAAAATTCTTTTCTTTAACAATGTTAAATATTGGCCTCCAATCTCTTCTGGGTTGTAGAGTTTCTGCTGTGAGGTCCACTGTTAGTCTGATGGGCTTCTCTTTGTAAGCGACCTAGTCTTTTTCTCTGGCTGCCCTTAACACCTTTTTTCTTCATTTTGACCTTGGAGGATCTGATGATTATGTGTCTTAGGGTTGATTTTGTCGTCGAGTATCTTAGTGGTGTTCTCTGTATTTCCTGAATTTGCATGTTGGCCTGTCTTGCTAGGTTGGGGGAATTCCCCTTAGTAATATCCTGAAATGGTTTTTCCAGCTTGTTTCCATTCTCCCCATCTCCTTCAGGTACTCCAATCAATCATAAGTTTAGTCTTTTTATGAAGTCCCATATTTCTTGGAGGCTTGTTTCATTCCTTTTCATTCTTTTTTCTCTAAACTTGTCTGCATGCCTTATGTTGGCAATGTGGTCTTCAAACTCTGATATGTTTTCTTCTGCTTGGTCGATTCAGCTATTGATACTTGTGTATGTTTCACAAAGTTCTCGTGCTGTGTTTTTCAGCTCCATGAGGTAATTTATGTTCTTCTCTAAACTTGTTATTCTAGTTAGCAGCTCCTCTAACCTTTTATCAAGGTTCTTAGCTTCTTTGCATTCGGTTAAAACAGTGCAGTTTTTTATTACCCATCTTCTGAAGCCTACTTCTGTCAATTTGTTCATCACATCCTCTGTCCAATTCTATACCCTTTCTGGAGAGGTGTTGCGATTATTTGAAGGAGAAGAGGCACTCTGGCCTTTTACGTTTTCAGTGTTTTTTTGTTGATTCTTTCTTATCTTTGTGAGTTTGTCTAATTTCTGTCTTTGAGGCTCCTGACCCTTCAATGGGGTTTCTGTGGGAACTTTTTGTTGTTGTTGATGCTGCTATTGTTGCTTTCTGTTTTTCTTTCAGTGGTCAAGTCCCTTTTCTTTAGGGCTGCTGCAGTTTTTGCTAGGGGTTCCCTTCAGGCCCTATTCATCTGGTTTCCTCCCGCTCCTGGAAATGTCACTCAGGGAAGCTGGAGAACAGCAAAGATGGGTGCCTCCTCCTTCTTCTGGGATCTGTGACCTTGAGGGGCACCAACTTGATACCAGTAGGATGGCTCCCGTGGAGAGTGTCTGACAACCCCTGTTGGAGGGTCTTACCCAGTTGGGTGGCATGGGGAACAGGACCCATTTAAGAAAGCACTTTGGCTGTCCCTTGGTGGAGGGGATGTGCTTTGCTATGGGAAATCCACTCATCTTGGCTGCCTGAATTCCTCAGAACTACCAGGAGGAAAGGCTAAGTCTGCTGGTCCTCATAGACTATGTCCACCCCTCCCACTAGGTGCTCAGGCCCAGGGAGATCCGGCTTCTGTCCCTAAGTCTCTGGCTGGAGTTGTTGGAGTTTCTTCAGGGAAGCCCTACCCAATGAGGAAGGATGTGTCAGGGTCACGCCTGAAGAAGTGCTCTGGCCACATTTTGCCACAACCAGTGCGTTGGGCTGTGGGGGACATCTCTTGGGGACCAAGCTGTCCAGCTTCCCTGGCTTCAGCAGGGAAAAAGCGTGGCCTGGAGCTACAGAGATGGATGCTGCCCTTCCCTCACCCAGGGAGCTTAGCATGTTAGGCAGGTAGGAGTCCCCTTGCTAGCTGCTGCCCCTCCCCAAAAGAGATCAAATGGCTTAGGCAGCAGGCAGCCACAGCTGTGGTGCTAGTTGCCTTTCCCACCAGGAGCTCCACAGGCTTATGCAGATTCCAGCTGAGAGGCTCTTGGGCATCTGCTCAGTTCTGAGGTTGGGACCCTAGGTCTTGGTGGCCTGGTTTCGCGAGTGGGACTTTCCGATCTGTGGGTTGCACATTTCCGTGGAATAAACATGGTTTCCCCAGCAGGCTAGGGTACTCACTCACTGCCTCCCTTGGCTAGGGGGTTGGGGCTCCCCTGCCCCATGTGGCTTTCAGGTGAGCCATGGCACCACACTGCTCTTCCTTCCTCTCCATGGACCACATCAACGGCCTAGTCAGTTCTGATGAGAGACTCTGGATACCTTGGTTGCCAGTGAAGGATTCACATGCTAATTATGGTTCTTTTTCACATGAGCCTCTGACAGCTGCCACTTCTAGACAGCCATCTTGGCCCCGCCCCCAGAATTTGTTAGTTTTCTGACTAAATGATCTGTCTCTTCCTATTATTGGAGTGTTGACATTCCCCAATATTATTGTGTGGCTATCTAAGTCTTTTAATATGTCAAGAATAAATTATTTTATGAATCTGGATGCTCTAATACTGGGTGCATATGTATTTAGGACTATTAAATATTCTTGTTGAATCGAAACCTTTATCATAATGTAGTGCCCTTTTTAAACTTTTTTTTACTGTTTTTGATTGAAAGTCTGTTTTTTTTCTGATACAAGAATAGTAACCGCTGCTCTTGCCTTCCATTTGCGTAATAGCTCTTTTTCCAACCCTTTCTGTTGAGCCTATGGGTGTCTTTTATTTTGAGATGGGTCTTTTGAAGACAGCAGAAAGATGCATCTTGTTTGTTAATCTGACTTGCTACTCTGTGCCTTTTAAGTGGGGTATTAAGACCATTTATATTCCAGGTTAATATTGATATATGAGGTTTTGATTCTATTGGGAAGTTGTTAGCTCATTGTTTCATAGTTTCTATTGTGTGGTTGTTTTATAGGGTCTGTGGGCTATGCACATAAGTGTGTGTGGTAGCAGGTATCAGTCTTTCAGTTCCATGTTTAGAACTCTCTTAAGGATCTCTTGTAAGTCGTATCTAGTGGTAACAAATTCCCTTGCGGCTGTGTTTAAAATAAGACTAAATACCCTTGAAGTAAAGCTCTCAGGAAATGGAAACTTGTATCAACAATGAATGTATTTTGTAAGTACATATTTTGATTTCTCAGTGTTTTTCTTTTACCCTATACAGTTGAGTGCTCCTTTTGTATATTTTATAGCATATTTCATAATCTATCTTATGTTAACTTTTTATGAATGTCACCTTACTCCTTGATTGGGTCAACCATACCTTAATCATTCCCTTATTCCCCACAATACCTCATAAACTCCCTTTCTTAAAATCAACAATGAATATATATTTATTGGTTTGAAGTAAACTGAAGAGAGGTGCTACTAACTGTGGTTGTCAATGAAGATTTATAAACAATCTGTGTTATGAATTCTTAGAAGAGGAATAATACGTAGAACTAAAGTGATCTGGTAAGCTTTATGGAAGAGATGAAGAGATAAAATGCTTATATAATCAAAATGCACATGGCTTTTGCTTTACAGATCACCATAATTGCCATCACTATTAAAAAAGTGATGTTTTACCAGCAAATGTTAATTAATAAACAATCTTCTTGTTTTAATTCAAGGTATTTAACCCTGGAAGACAGATAAATTCATGCATAGACAACTATACAAGGAATGTAACATATCAATCAGGCAATTTTCCCTCTAAAATACAAGCCACTGCATTAATGGGTTACAAATAGATATAAATATAGCCAGTTCATGGTATAGTCAAGGTCCTTTCTCTTCATATGTTTTTTGATTGAACTTGTCTACAGGAGCTAATACTCTAGTGCAGGTAACAAATATATTTGATAAATAATTTTTTTTTTAAATAGTAGGAAGTAGTGAAAAGTTTTGAAATTCCTTACGTTCAGAGCTGAATTTAAAAAGACCCTGCCCCCAAAGCATTAAAGCAGAGACTGAGAAATAGATATATAGGTAGGTAAGCAGATAGACAGGCAGATAAATCTGCATAGGGAACAAGTACTTTTCTCCTCCTATCAAAATATATTCCCTTCTCAACTCTTTAAGCTCATTATTTTTATTTGTTTGTAAACTTGATGTTTCCACAAAACAGATAGTAAATTTAAATTTATTTTGGCCTAATCAACATCATCTAGGGAAACATGAGGTTTCCTTAACAGTACTGGCTTATGCATTGTCTTCCACTAAGCCCAGAACTTACACTGTTGCACCAACTATCAGTCAGTCATATCCTTTTTAGCAATACGTTGCATGAGGTAAATCAGTTTGCCCACTGTGGTGAAGAGACTATGTTTTATTCCTCATCTCTGTATCCTCAACACCTAGTATAGTACTTGACTAATGACATGTATTCAGTCAATGTTAGTTGATAAAATGTATAAACTCAGAGACATACAAATAATAGGTAGCAATCATTTTAGTCGAAGACAAACATTCCAGAAGATAGGCTTGGGTATGACTGTCATCTGTGGTCACAACATACAATTTTTTACCTGGTCTATATGGAGACCAGAATACTGATATTGGTCTTATCTGCTATATAGAATTCCTAGCTTCAGTGTCAAGTCCAGAAAAGAAAGATCATGAAGCTTTCTATTCTTTATGTGAAAAGATTTTTACACCTGGTGTCAGTGCCTCAGCATTCATCCAGTTTTGCGTTCAAGTCTTTGCTTTGGCCTTAAGAATGGAAAGACTTTGAATTACAGAATCTGACTTTAGAGGTGAGTAATTCTCACTGAACACAATCTCTGATTTTGACTCTGTTAAAAGACTGCATGGAAACAACTTTTTCTGTAACATTTTCCATGTTCTAAGATTTGTTTTCAGATTTTTTTTTTTAATTCTCTAATGGTGGTAATGAGTTTATTCTGAGTCATCTATACTGTTTTTTTGTTTTGTTATTAATTGATATTATAGTGATATAGCTTGGAGGGTAAATGGGGTAGTCAGAAACCCTGGAAAACACTAGTTTTCAATTTATGTCTATAGGTCCATCAATACCCACAGAGATCTAGGGATAACAAAACTTCTGGGTGATTGACCAAAAAGAGGGAATGTATTTACTTGAGTGCTTATATAAGAAACACAACTAAACAGAGGTTCTAAGTTATAGTTGAGGCAGAAAGCAAAAGGTCAAAACTATTGAAAAATGAACAGATCATGTGACTGGAATGCAATTGAATATAGACAGTTATGGCATTTTTATTTGCAGAGGTATCAGATAGAACAGAAAGTATAATTTGAGGCAAGTCAGATAATAAATTTAGGATTGAAACCACGAGTAGTTCAAATGTTCCAGTATCCCACTTTTATGTGGTATCTACCTTATCCTGAAGAGATGACTTGTTGATTTAAAGGTCCAAAAAGTCAGACTTTTGAAATTCAAAGAACAATAAAAAGTCAAGTATAGCTAGGGATTATAAAGTGTGAATCTGAAATCCTGCACTGTCCAAGATGATAAAACACAAACATTAGCAAGGTCAGGGATCCTTGAGGAGACTACTTGAAAGTGGTATTTGATGGAATGACCTCAAAGAATCAAATAACTCTTGGTATATGTTCATCATTATACTTATCATAATGGCATTGATATTTGGATAATTCTGTTGTAACAGCTCAGTATTAGGAACTGACTATATAAAAAACAAAGGAACTTAAAAAAGGAGTCTTAAATGTAGATTTGATAAGAGACAAGAGGCAACAATATAGTTAAGTGAACTGGAGATGTTAAGTGCACTGGATTGAGTGGTGGCACTAGTTATGAACAGGAACAACAGCTTTGTGGGACAGTTTTTATGAAGAAATATGTTTAAGGCTCAGAGATTGACAACACAGAGGAAAAGGAAGAGGAATTTAAGGTTTGGATAACTGTGAAAATGGTAGTAGCATGGCCAGAAATAGGGATGCTTTAAATGGAAGTTGGCTTTGGCATTAATGATAATTAGTTCTATTTAGAAAATATGCTTTAGGTGAAAGCCAAACATGTAGATGTCCATGTGGATGTTAGCTTCTATTGACTTACTATATTGTGCTATAAAAAATACCCAAGAACAGGTAAATTTATAAGAAAAGAGGTTTAATTGGCTCATGGTTCTGTAGGCTGTACAAGAAGCATAGTGGCTTTTCAGGAAGCCTCAGGAAACTTACAGTCATGACAGACGGTAAAGGGGAAGTGGAAACTTCACAGGGCCAGAGCACGAGTCAGAGAGACTAGGGAGGTGCCACACACTTTAAACAAACAGATCTCATGAGAATTCTCTCATGAGAATAGTGCCAAAGGGGGAAATCTATCCCCGTGATCTGATCACCTCCTACCAGGCACCACCTCCAATATTGGGGATTACAGTTAAACATGACACTTAAGTGGGGACACAGATCCAAACCGTATTACGTGTACAACCTTAGATAAAATAAAATCTTATTCTAGCAAATTCCTGAGAATAAAAATTTCAGACTCTCTAGGCGCTCTCTGACACTATTAGGCATACAGGTACTGTAAGTCTTCTTGCTTCACCATTTTTTAGAAAAAGCATTTGTCTCACCATGGCTGCCAGATGACCATGGTGTCTTCAGGCTACACCTCTGTATTTGAGAAATAAAATGGGAAAAGGATAAAAGGAAGAGCCAAAAAAAGTGTTTTATCAAAGATTGCCACTTTAGAAATTATTTCCAGGAAGTCCTACCTAATGATTTCTGATATAAGCAGCACTGGACTACACAAGATGCATATATTAAAGTTTTAGCCTCTATAACAGGGAAAGGCAAAAACTAAGTAGCCAGTATATGGTCTCTGCTACAATATGGTATTGAAGCTAGGTAGATAAAGTCAGGAGATAGACAACTATAAATGAGACTGCCAAGGGAGAGATTACAGATAAACAAGAACAAAAGGCTGAGGGAAAAGCCTGAATAACTTTTGAAGAAAGATTGCTATCATGAAAGTTGAGGGGAGACCTGAGAGAGCAAGAATAAAGAACCAAACAGAAACAATTCCAAGAAAAATATATGAGTAACAATGCAACATTCTATGAAGTGATTAAGTAGTGAAAATGAACAAATGGTAACAAGAAGGTCATTGATAGTCCTGGATAGAAAAATTTATGTAGAAAATTGGGAGAACAAAACAGACTGCCAGAGCTAAGAAGTAAACACATTTTGAGGAAAAGGAAACAAAAGATAAAGACTACTGTTTTCAGGAATTTAATAGTACAAGGATAAAAAAAAGAGAAACTGAGTAAACCAAAAAGTTGTTGGCGAGATCTGAACATTTATTTCAGCATGAAAAATATTACCAATATTGGATAGATAAATACCCAGGGGAGAAACTTTTCTTTAAGTACTATCTACTTATGAACTCAATATTTACAAAAATTCTATTGAGTGAGTACCATTATTATTCCAATTTTAAAGAAGAGAAATCAGGTTGTCCATAACTAGTCTTAGGTCACACAACTGGTAAGTATCAGAGCTTCTTTCTTCTTTTTTACTCAGATGATGTTGATTAAATACCCATTATGGTGCTACTATCTTTATACTTACTGCTTGGGATACAACAATGAATAAGGTACCATATTAACTTATAGTCTAGAAGGTGAGAGAGATAAATAAGCCAAACTGAGGTTTTCAATTCTGACTTATGAAAGCTAAACCTGGGGGAATATCAGGTGTAAAGGTCTTGACAAAGGTGCTAAACACAGAAAAATCTTTAAGAAAGGCCTCTCTCTGACACATTACAATTCTCTTTCCAACATTCTATTTGGGAAGTGGTATTTCATATATCAGAGACCATTGGAAGTTAAAAAAATAACTGAGGATACATAGAAAGTCCATCTGAACTTGAGAAAAGTTGTTTAAGTTTTAGGGTTCTTGTTGATACATTTGCTCATATGCATGTTTCATTAAGAATCAAAGCATGTGCATCCTTCCGCATTGAAGCCAACAGCAGAAGTCCAACAGCATTCCCAAGGTACAGTGACTAATACTTTGAGTAAGGCATCAGTGTTCCCTTTATAGATCAGGTGTTAATATACACTGACATGCTTGCTCACAGCACTGAAAATTAATACGAGCACAGTGGGCTAAATAAAGTGCTACTCTGAAAATGCAAATGCTTTGGGTAGAATGGAAGGCATTTTATGGCTTTCTTTAGAAATATTTTCTCAGTTTGTTTGAAGATAAAAATAAAATGCTAAAAATCCCATTAAGACCTTTTAGAAGTGGTTGTATTTTTCCTTCTACATCTTGTACTGAAGCAAAACCTTTGACTTGTAATATAACAAACATATTCCCGGAAAGGACATGTTGGGATTAATAAGTAATAAACTCATTTTCCAATAATAATCCTTTTTGTCTTTTGAAATAAGATACTTTTAATGAGGTTCTTTTTAAAAATTATTTTTCCTGGGTAGTTTATTATAGATTCAGTGGTCTAAATGTGATAGAATTGGTCAGGTAGCCAAAATATCTGTACACACAGAAGTTGTATTTTATTTCTCAGAGCAAGAACTTTGATCACCTAATACCTTTGGAGACTCACAATGACCATTTCATAGACTCTGAGCCATAAGAACCTTAGAGATCAACCCAGCAGGGATTATTCCAAGAACTGTGTAGTTCTGGAGTATTTTATTTAAAGTGGGTTGAGGTAAAAAGATAAAGGACTCTTAAGTCAGATATAGGAAGTCTTAATAATATAACTAGTTATGTCCTTTTTGTGGCCACTGGTCTAAGTTTATTTAACACAGTTGTTAAATAGCACAAACTACTGCCACTTACTAATTGTGTGACCTCAGACTTACTAAAAACCTCAGTTTCCTCTTCTGTAAAATGGGAATAATAGTACCCACTTGATGGAGTTTTTGCAAATAATAAGTGAATCCATAGATAGAAAGTGCTTAGAACATTCTTTGGCACATGAAAGTATGTGTGTTTAAGTTGTCATTATAATTTAATTTTCACATTAAATTATTACTATAAGGCAGTAAGTGGTATAATTTTACATATGGAAAAACTGATGCTTACAGAAGGCAAATAGCTTGTATAGTTATTCATCTAGTAAGCAGTAAAACCAGCAAAGAAGCACCGTGACATTGACTCCAAAGTATGTTCTATATGATATTGCTTTGAGACCCAATTTACATACAAAATTAATGTCATGTGCCACCTATATTATTCATTCAATGCCATTTCAATTAATCTTCAAATTTCAATTAAAAATAAGATTGTGACATCATTCTAAGACATTTATTTGTAACTTTTACATACTAAGGTTTAAGGTGGCCAAGTTTTGCCTCAATACACTTGAAAAAAAACCCTAGATATATTAAAATATTCTCACTGCTGTTAAAAATAAACACAAATTTAGTGTCTTGAAACAACACAGATTTCTTCTTTAACAGTTCTAGAGGCAAGAAGATAGTTTCATTGAAAACAGATTCAGTGAAATCAGTTTCATTGGACTAAAGTCAGGGTTTCTTCAAAACTGATTCCTTCTGGAGGCTCCAGGGAGACTCTTACTTCTTTGCTATTTCCAGCTTCTAGAGGCTGCCAGCTTTCTTTGACTTATGGCCCCATCCTCCACCTTCAAAGCACATCATTCCAATATCTGCTTCAGTCCTTACAATGCATTCACGTTTTCTAACCATGCTGCCAACCTCTTATAAGGACCTTTGTAACTACATTTGGTTCAGTTGGGTAATCTTGGATAATCTCTTTATCTCAAAATTGTTAAATCATCTTTGTAAAGTCTCTTTTGCCATGTAAAGTAACATATTCATTCACAGGTTTTGGTGACTAAGACATGGACGTCTTTCGGGAAAGGGGAGATGTCATTATTCACCCTGTAACAGTGCCCTCTCTGGCCATGTCACTCCCTCATGCAAAATATATTAAACTGATCTTAACATCCTCAAAACTCTCAATTCACTGCAGCTTCAACTCGAAGGTGAAAATTTCATCTCAGTATTATCATCTTAAGACACCCAAATCTCATTATCTAAATGAGATAAGCTAATAGTTTGGTATGATCCATCCTGGAGCAAAATTCTTCTTCCTCTGTGGAATCTGTGAAGCTAGAAAACAAATAATCTGTTCCCAAAATACAATGGTGGGATAAGCATAGGGTAACAGTTATAGACATTCACATTCACAAAAAAGAAGAAAATGGAAGAAAACTCACTAGCCCAAGGCAATTTTAAAATTTAATCAGGAAAACTTTATTAGGTTTCAAAATTTAGGATTAATTATCTGTGGTTCTGGCTCTGCCCTGTGGGAACATGACTCTAACCTCTGGGACTGAAGTTCTGCCCTCTGGACTCAAGGCATGGCCCTCTGAATTATGATTTTTTCATAAAAGTAGCACATGTTTGCAGCTGTGTAGTTTTATTAGGCTGTTTCATTATTAGAATGTTTCATCATTCATGCCCAGTCTGACATGCCCGCAAGGCCAGGCCCTGCCTGTGAAATCCCAGCGCTGGATGGAATTTAAGAGCTGAGAGTGAATTCATTCCATCACCTCCTGGGTGCCTAGGATGCTACACTGAGCTACCAGGTTAGGAGGGAGTCCAGAGAATGATTCCAATGGGACCCATGCATTCAATAGGGACTTATGGAATTTTGAGTCTGGCATCCTCCTTTCATTACATTATGTCTTGTTTATTTCAGTCTAAGCTGACAGTGTTTCTGCTGATATAAAATTTTCTAAAACCTTATAGGTCTCCTATGTATGCCACAGCCTTTTATTCCATTAGGCAGGAAGGTTTTTTTTGTTTGTTTTTTGAGACAGAGTCTCCCACTCTCCCCCAGGCTGGAGTGCAGTGGCGCTATCTCGGCTCACTGCAAGCTCCACCTCCCGGGTTCACGCCATTCTCCTGCCTCAGCCCTCTGAGTAGCTGGGACTACAGGTGCCCGCCACCACGCCTGACTAATTTTTTGTATTTTTAGTAGAGAGGGGGTTTCACCGTGTTAGCCAGGATAGTCTCTATCTCCTGACCTTGTGATCCGCCTGCCTTGGCCTCCCAAAGTGCTGGGATTACAGGCATGAGCCACTGCGCCCGGCCTAGGCAGGAAGTTCTTACACAAGTCTTTCTAAGGTAATCCCATCACTATTTCTGACATCTGCTGAGAAAGTTAAAGAGCTCCCTAAATCACATGCCTAATATGTTCAAATATCCCTCTGTGTGATTAAATTTTGTAATGATTTTTTTCTTCAGAGGCACTTCAAAAAGGTTTTCCAACCAAACCTTGGCTTTGTCTCCAGAACACACTTTCCTAGCGGAATCTCCCTAATTTTAGCATCTTTTGCAACGTGGAATGGCTGAAAATTTCCTAAATTATCGACTTCGACTTCTGGTTCTTTTTAGCTTGACAGTTCTTCCCTTAATTTGCCCTTTTCTGTCACATTTTGGTATATGCAGCAAGAAGAATACAGGCCACACCTTTCACACTTTTCCACTGTGTGTATGTATATGTGTGTGTGTGTGTGTGTGTGTGTGTGTGTGTGTGTATATATATATATATATTTAAATCTCCTCAACTAAATATCCAAGTCATTGTTTATAAGGTTTGCTTTTCATGTAACTGCAGGATGTAGCCCAGCTAGGCTTTCTGATCCTATATAACAGGGATCCTCTTTCCTACAGTTTCCAATAAGACATTCCTCATTTTCTACCATACCAGCAGTACCTTTAATGTCCCTTTTTCTACCCAACAGACTGCTTATCACAATTTAGGTATCCCATAGATGGCATAGGTATTCTCTAACAGGTCCCACTTCAATTCCTCTTGTATCTTCACTGGAAGAGTCTTCAACATCCATATTTGTACTAACAGTCTCTTCAAATCAATGTTTCTCCTATTATGCTCTTTGAAAATTTTCCAGCCTCTACCCATTAGTCAATTCCAAAGATGCTTTTACATTTTAATTTTTATTACGGCAGCATTCCATTTCCAAGTACCCGAATCGGTATTTTCCTACAATTATTGTTGTACAAAGTTATCTCAAACTTAATGACTTAAAACAACGTAAATTTATTTACCTCATTATTCTGGAGACCGGAAATCTGAAATCCATTTTACTGAGCTAAAACCAAAACGTCTGGATGGCTGGATCCTTCTGGAGGTTTTAGGGGCCAAGTCATTTCCTTGCCTTCTCCAGCTTCTAGAGCATACCTGCATTCTTTGGCTTGTGCACCCTTCCTTCATCTTCAAAGCAAATCATTCCAATCTTTGCATTTATTGTCATATTGCCTTCTATCTTCCTGATCATCCTGACTTCTTCTTATAAGGACAGTTTAATGGATAGTCCATAATAATCTTCCCATATCAAGATCCTTAACTTAATGACATCTTTAAAGTTTCTTTTGCCGTTTAAGGTAACGTATTCATAGTTTCCAGGGATTAGGACATAGACATCTTTGAGGAGCATTATTCATCCTAAAACACGGGTTTAGATCAGGAGACAATTATTTTTAAAAATCTCCTAAGCAGGATAAATTTAAAACACAGCAAGTTTGGATGAAATTCTTAATAATTTTTCAATATTCACTCTATCCACGTACTTGGCTCACCAAGGTTACTGTAAGATCCAGTGTTTGGTTAATTACCAATTTTATTTTAAGAAAGATGCCTACTTAGGATAAAATATTTATCTAAATATAGCAAGGGACTCATGACAACAAATCCTTGACTATAAGTATTATAGGGTCTAAGAACTATAATAATAACTTTAACTTAGAGAAAAGTAAACATTACTGAGTCTTTTTTGCTGAATCAAAACTGAACTACATTTTTCAAACTGTTTCTCCCAAAAATTTGCTTAGATGAACATTTACGCTCATCCCCTTATTTTAGGTTTTCACTTTATAAACAATGAGAACAAAAGGCATTTTGCTGCAGCCTAGATAAGTTTTATATAATTACACCTTTTGGATTAAAACAATGGAGCATCAGACTTGCTAACTGTGCTAGAGAGACAACATACCCATCACTAAAAGCCTGACGCGCAAGTCCAAGGAAGTCCATCTTCTATCCCAGCTCTAGCTTACTACGGCTGTATGACCTTGGGCAAGTTAAACAACCTCTCTTCAAAAATTACATTGTGAAAATATTTACTGCTAGTGACAGGAACACTGTTGATAATTTACATATTGATAGTGTATCCAGACGTAATCTTATTTCTCATAATATATTTTGGGTTTTTTATGCAAGCAATCATTAAATGGCAGTTTGTTTTTCTTCTTTTTTTCCTTCTTTTTTAGTTAGGGCCTCCACTATAATATTGGGTAAAGGTGATCATGGTTGACACAAAGTTTATAATATAAGGTTATAGATGTCATAATCACTCTAAGGCCAGAGTTTAGAGCTTAACATGATCTTTGCAGTGCTGAAGATAAAACTAGTTAGGGCTATGTAGTCAGTAAAGATAACTGAGAATGGATATAAGATTTATCTCTATAAAATCACTTTTGGTATGTATAGAGAGTCCATAAATATCACCACATCTTATTACATGAGAAAAGGTACCACACTCATACTAAAATGTAAAGGAAGTAATTTTAGAAAATTAATATTTAAAAAGGTAACTCAACAATTTTTAGAGAATGAGCAAGTTGGCTTAATAGTGTAATCAATTAAGTTTCAAACATTTTCAAAGATCATTGAACTAAACATTTAAACTTAAAGACCTATTCATTCAATCAGATAAAAATATTTATCTGTATTGAGTTCTTACTATGTGCCAAACCCTGTGGTAAATATTTTAAATGCAAATATAGATAAGATACTACTCTTGTCTTCTAGGCTTTAAGAGTCTACATTGAAAGTAAGAAAACAAGCAGAGTATAAGGTGATAGGCACTATTGGTGGAGGAATATAGTGTGAGAACATCTCTAACATCAAAATGGTCAGGTAGGTAGGGCTTCCTGTAGGTAACGCTTGACCTAAGAGTTCAAGAAAAAATAGCTATTGCCTTCATGGGGAAGAGAAGAGTCCATATCATAGTCAAAATAATAGAATAACATAACTCTCCCGGGAATTATTTTATATGGCAAGATAGAAAAGTGATAGGCCATGAGGCTGACCACCATATTAGCAATCAATTGTATTTGTGGTATGAAAAAACTATTTTCATGGCATATCAGGACTGGATTAGATACTAGAGAAATACATGGAGGGGAAAAACTAAATAAAATAATTCAGTAATCCAGTTGAGAAGTAATAAGGATATTGACTAAGAAAATGAAAATAGATATGAGTAGGAGTGGCAAAATGAAGATGTGGATACAGAATCAACAAAACATGTAAGAGACATGAGTCGGGGATCTATTTCAGGTAGATAATAATGTACTCAGTAAGATGGAATATAGAAAAAGAGGCAGATTTTGTTTAAAAAAAGATAATAAAGTTTTGGTCCAATTTAGCTGGTAGTATTTATAGGATATATTCCAATGGAAATGTCCTCTATATAGTTGGATCTATTGGCTTTGAGGTCAGAATAGAGTTCGGGGATTGAGATTATATATATATTTAAGAGACATCTACAAATAATTAAGACCACAGGTATGATTAGATTTGTCCAATGAAAGAGAGGAGAATAAAATGGTTTATTATGAAGCCCTGAAGAACATTACACTTTAAAAGGAAAAAAAAAAAATAAAAAGAAGAAATGCCACTAAGAGGTATAAGAAATATCAGAGGGTTAGCCTAAGGCCAGGTAAAATAGAAAGAGATAGGAGAGTATCTTTAAGATATAAAACAAACTTTGTGGTAACTGCTACTCTCATTTTTCTAACCCTGAAGCAGCAAATTTAAATGCCTTTGGGAGCCAGGCAGGTAATTTAATGAGCAGAGAGGCTTGAGTGTAGGATAATGATGGGGGACTGTCATATGCCAGAGAGTATCTTGTATAGAAGAGGCAGCTATTACCCAGGTCCTGCCTGTTGTTGCCCTGTGGGAATCTGGGTCAATGTTGCCAGATATTTGACTTTTTCAAGAAAAGCTAAACCTCTATATTTTTATATGAAATCTGACAATTTAAAAATGTTTAAAGCCTCTCAAGAAGTACCTATGGGATTTTTTTTCAGCCCACAGGCAGCCAGTTTGTAACATCTGCCTTAGCATCTATGACGGGAACAGTTCTGGGCCAGGAAGATCACTGGTTGGACCCACAATTATAATCTTCTATTTCCATATTCATGAGTTGGTTCTTCACGCAGATACCTTGATGAATAATTTTGACATTTTGTGCTACTCAATTTAAAGGTTGACAATGGAAAAAATTAAAGAAGCAGCTCATGAAAAGAGAGATGTTCTAATCAATGCCTTAGAATGTTTTGTAACCTTTGCTAACTGCTGTCATATAAGACATTGACAACTATAAACAGGGTGACCATATACTTTAGCATTCAAATATGGGCACATTTGGGGTGAAGAGGGATGCTCTTAGCAGGAGGTATAAAGTGAAATGTTTAATTACCCTAAGTATGAATGCATATGATCAGTGTTGTAATATTTTTTATTCAGACCTCATGAATTCAGTGTTCTTAAGTTAAATGGGACTCATTTTCTCAAAATTACTTAATCTTCAGTGTTTCTTTTGAGGGCTTACCATGAGCATTTAAGTATTTTTACATCTTACTTCCTAGACATGTGATTTATCTGAGGCCAGTGCAGTTTTATTGTGTATCAATTAGTGGTTTATTTTCTTTAGGAATATACAATATGAATAACCTTAAAATAGGAAAAAAATGAGGTTGTGTTTCTTCACAGGTGGTACATATAATTTTCTCATTTATAAATTGAGCATCAAGCATTGCTCTTCTTCTATATGCCAAAGGCCATTCAATTAGTGGGACTAATTTTCTCTGGCTTTATATCAAGTTCTACTGTTTGGCTTTGGGTTTTGTAGCAGATGACAAGTACATAAAAAGACTGTTTTTTTTTTTTTAGGGGATGAAATAGACTGGTTTCTAATACATTAATAATAAGCCATTTGGGCATCTTTATTTCCAAGATGGCTTAGAAAAATGCACCCACATTTTTATGCCCCGTAATGAAGATGCCAAGAAAGCGCCCACTCACATGAGTGTTGCCGACTTCTCTCTGCTGAATTATGCTAAAATGGCTTTGGAGACAGGAAAAAAAATTCCCAACAATTCTATATCAGATATGCTCTAAGGAAGTTGATGCCAGAAGTGTTACTGAGCTGGCTGTAAGAAAAACTCCATTTAGGACACTTTATTTGAAAGGGTGGGCTAGCAGCAGGGAAATAAAATTTACTTGGGAAACAGCACAAATAAATAAAAAGATTTCTTATTACCAGGTTGTTATTGCAAATGTGAGTTATGAAATATATCAAATAAGGAGGCTTTAAAATGCATATGTGGGATACCTTTTGAAATCTCATAAATATTTACACATTTTAAAAGATTATGTTTGAGTATTTCCAATAAAACTGTTGGTATAAAATGTACCAATGGCCTAAGCATGGCTTTTAGAGCAGAAAATGGCTTTGAGATTTTTCAAGTTCCATCCCTTTGCGTTTTTCAGAGTAGGAGATTGATAAAATCAGAATAGTTTATGAAGGAGTTGGAAGTCAAATTTACAGCTTATTTTTCTAACCCAGCACATACACACTGTATCAGGTGTTTTTCACCTTTGGCATGTTTTCTGAACTGCAATAGCTATTTAGGAACTAGTTGGTATCTATTTCTATTTATAGTAACACCTAGAGGGATATTTAACTTGGTGCTTGCCTTTGTAGGTGGCTCTCAGGAACAAATACCTTTATAGAAGTCCCAAATTTAAAATCCTCTCTTTTAAGAAAATACCTCTTGTTAACAAACCCTGACTTTTAGTTATCAGACTCTTTCCTGAAGTATTTGAAAGTTTTGGGATTAATATAAAAACAGGCAGTTGCAACTTGATTGACACACAGTAGTTTGTGTGTAAGCTTTGTTTGAAAGGTATGATTAGACTAGCATGTAGCCACATATTTTCAAAGGATTTTGATTTCTTGTGTGTGCATGGTCCAGCCCTAAAATGCAAGGGCACCTCTGACCTATATCTATTTGGATCATTTAATGAAGAGCCAAATATTTATTTGTCTGGGATATGAATCTGGTCTGTGTTCTCAATAATCAACTTACTTTTATAAAAGAAAGAAGGGTCTGCTTATAACTTTCTTCCTGGAACTAGAAGGTAATTTTTTTTAATTAATAAAAACTATGAATTGTAAATATAAAAACTAAATATATATACAATTATTATAAATCAATATAGAATTTTATGACTAATCCACTGATTAAATAATGATTTACCCATCACACTAAGAAATGAAAACTGCATATTGTTTACATCTAAATTAAGCATGATTATCTGCAGAAATATGAGCACTGCACAATGAACCTGGAAAACCATTACCTTGTTTGATTTTGGACTTCTGTGTTTTGGCCTGGTTGGATTCATTATGTTGGATCATTCAGACTCCAGAATCATCTCCTGTGTCTCATGCTGTTCCTTTCCCAAGAGGGCTGAGGCAGATAGTCTCTTGGGTGGTCTCTATGATTGCGACTTCCTGGTGTTCATGACCTTTTATAATCCCCTTCTGTTGAGTCTGTGCAGGACATGACTTGTTTGTAACCAGTAGACTACATGAAAGGTGTGTGATTACATTACAATAGATTGTAGTACCCATACTGCTGAGAACTTTTGTTCCTGTTTCTCCCAAAGTCATACCTCAGTACATGTTGATTAAATGAACAGATATATACAAATGTTGTTAACCTTTCCCTTATAAAAATAAGCATTTTCACACATACCACAGAATATATATCTTTATTTGACCAAATTACTTTAATAATCAATGTCTTGACCTCCTTAACTCGCTTAAGTTCTCTATTTTAAATGGTGTCATAGCAACCTGCATTTTTCCATTCTAGCACTTTACACAAACATTACTAATTATTTGTTGGATGATCAGTCCAATAATTATCTGTTCTACTAGATTTCACCCTGAGTGCAAGAATCAGGTTCATCTTGTTGCAACCAATAAAGTAACAATATACTGTGAAACACTTATTGAATGAATAAATACATGTACAGTGGTATCGTCTGCAAAGTTGTGCCAAAAGATACGGTATGTTGCTTGTATTTTTGTTTGGGGATTTCATTAGTCCCTTATATCCAATTAATACATTTCTACTTAAGATGTTCTATCACACCTGTATGAAGTCTTAGTAAAAGAAAAGTTCAACCTCCTGGCACAGTATGTAAATCCTCATGAATACATCACAAACTAGCCTGTTCAAACCATTATTTCCCATCATGCAAACGGATGAACAATGAACACGATGTGATAAAATATAGAAGAATCTTAGTGCTGCGGAAACAGGGAAAAGTGGTGATTCATTCTGCTTGGTTTTCCAGGGGTGGTGTGGGCTAAATATCAGGAAAAGCTTCATGCAAGAGAGAGTTTGAGATAGACCTTAGAGATAAGTGAAGAGAGGGAGGAAAGGAAAGCAGAGGAAGCTGCATAACAGGGGCACCAAAAGCTTTATTTAAATAACGTCACTTATTTATTTACACTTCTCATTCCACAAAGAACTTAAAGTAGTTCACAGAAGTACAAAATAAGTATGAAGTGTCTGGAGAGAACTAAATAGTCTGGTGTGGCTAGAAAATTGGATACATGCTGAGATATCATGGTTTGAAGAGGCTAGTTTGTGAGGTATTCATGAGGATTTATATACTGTGCCAGAAGGTTTAACTTTAATGTAACACTGTTCCTATAAATTCATCTTGTACTAAATCGTTTATAAAGTTTTTTCTAAATTAGACACTAATTCTACTGCTTCACTCTGAAAATGGATATTCTTTTTTTTTTTTTTTTTTTTTTTTGAGACGGAGTCTCGCTCTGTCGCCCGGAATGGAGTGCAGTGGCCGGATCTCAGCTCACTGCAAGCTCCGCCTCCCAGGTTTACGCCATTCTCCTGCCTCAGCCTCCCGAGTAGCTGGGACTACAGGCACCCGCCACCTCGCCCGGCTAGTTTTTTGTGTATTTTTGTAGTAGAGACGGGGTTTCACCGTGTTAACCAGGATGGTCTCGATCTCCTGACCTCGTGATCCGCCCGTCTCGGCCTCCCAAAGTGCTGGGATTACAGGCTTGAGCCACCGCGCCCGCCCACTGAAAATGGATATTCTTAAATATATTTTACATTGATGATAATACCCAGACTCTTTTCTCAGGAACCATGATCTTTTGGGGAACTGGAAGGCAGGCAATAAAGGCAGAGACTTCTCCGGCTTATGGAGGCTAAAGCAGTTTTATTAACAGTCAACATAACTTCAGGTACTAAGTTAAGAATTCCCCTTACCCAGCTCAAAAGTCTCAATTTTGAACAAAGCATATACGATTAAAATGACCACAAGAAATAGCAAAAATGACTTCTCTCATTGTAACATTCCTTGGTCTTAGAGTTCTGACTCTGTTCCATCCATGTTATCACCAGAGGTAACAGGGATGATGGCCTGTCACTGAACTGTGTGCTGCAAATGCAGAGACATTTGTCCTCAGATAACTGTTCTGATACGGTCTCCTTGGACTATTGGCATCTCATGACCATCAGCGTAAACCCCAAAGTATTAAGGAATCCAGATTTTAATTGACATTTCCCATAAAAGGTATAATTGGGTCTTTCCCACTGGTCTACTAGCAACAGAAGAAATGAAGCCAACATTATGTAGATTACATACACTAGCTAGGAGAAAAGAAGGTTAAGGCAAGGTATTTTAGTGAAAAGTCAGTACAAATTATCATTGGATGGTAAGGGGCACCAGAGTAGCTCCACAATTCTGACTAAAACAAGTTAGAAATAGGATAAAATGAGGCGCAGAGAGGCACAATGATTTTCTAAAAGTTTATGTAGCCAGTAAATTGTGCAGCCTAGTTTTGAAAATGAATCTCTTAAGTATGCAACCAAAACTCATTTTTCTATTACTACCGCCACTTTTGGTCCCTATGTC
Source organism: Rhinopithecus roxellana (assembly GCF_007565055.1). Lineage (NCBI taxonomy): Eukaryota > Metazoa > Chordata > Mammalia > Primates > Cercopithecidae > Rhinopithecus > Rhinopithecus roxellana. Next base: position 29,183,855 of record NC_044563.1, read on the forward strand.
AAAACGGAAGGGGAAGTTTATCAGGGAAGATAAGACATGCATATGAATAACCAGAGTGTAAGGCGCAATGTGAAAGATGCAGACGGAATGACATTAGAGTGACTTATTTTCAGTGGAAACTCATAGAGGGTTTTATGAAGGAATGAATTTGTGACACTGAGCTTCCATACATGGCAAGGGAGCAATTTCTTTTGGTATAAAGGCATTTTTTACTATTTAAACTTCAGAGAAGATGGCATAAAGCCAAATATATGCCAAGAATAGCTTTGCTGTTTTTACTTTATTTTATTTTTGAAGCTTTTATTAGCAGCTTAAGCTCAATTCTGAGACTTCTACTTGACAAAAGTACTACTCCCTTAGCTGCATTTGGGACAATTTACTATGTGATAAAAACTGTCATTCGTAGATGCTTTTCCTGTCAATAGAGACTAAGGATTTCATTACTACCAAAATGCCTGTCTCAGTGTAAAGATCAGAGGAATATTGGAGAAAATGCCCATATATTCAGCTGTCACAAAACTGTCCTACCTCCTCACAAACTCTAGAACAGGTATTTCTGAGGGTTCACCCTTTATTGCACCTAGAATGAATGTGGGCACTTGGTTATAGAAGATACTGACATTTTAAATGTGCTGCATTTTTCACTGGTGGAAAGAGATGGGAGAGAAAATTTTAACTTTCACATTCTAAATGTTTATGGGAAAAAAGAGTGGGCATGTGTGGGAAGTGAGAGGCAGGAAAGGGACAAAATATTTCTGTTCAGGTCACTTCCTTCCAACCTTTATATTCAGCCCAACTCAGGAGATGGTACTTTGTGGTATTCAAATGATTAATAAGGCTTCCCAGCAGTACCACAAACCAACCTGAAGCTTACAAGCAGAATGTTACAGGTGACTGTCTAGAGTAAGAGCAAACATCCTCAGAAGGGCATAATGACAACAGAAAATATCATAGAGGGCTTAAAATGATACCAGTGAGATACTGAACAAAGGGAAAAGAAATGAGTTAGCATGCTTTCCTCAGGATATTCTCTTCATATTGGGATAATTTGGAATGCAGGTAATCAGAATAAATAGAAAGACTTACTAGGTGCCTAGATGTTGTTACAGAAAACATACAGCCCCTTTGGCTCTCTTAGGGTTCCCTTTTCACGCAGTATAAATAGCCTGGACTTAGCTGGGCTCTCTACCAACATGTGCTTTATTTTGATTTTTCACCTCAAGATCCTTTGGATGCATGTCCTCAGAATGGAAGGGGAGTAGACCAATAAAATTTGCTTCATGCACATGGTAATAAAGCATGAGCTAATTTGGGACCATCTCTCAATATTCTTCCATATGCACAATGGATCTGAGTTATTTCAGAAATCTTTTCCTAGAACAAAATAAGGAAAAAGTCCAAGCTTGGAAAATGAATTTAATGTTCCACTAAAGATGTAGATGTTGATTTGGAGATAATGAAAACACTATTCAAGAGATCAAGTGAGTTAATGATTATATATATAGCAAGGAAAAGGACACTATTGTCTGGAGGCTGCACAGCCGGGTCCTTGTGTTCAGATCTAAAACTATAGATAAGAAAGAGAGGGGGATTCTGGGCAGGTAATAACTAACCATTGATGAAGAAAATGCAAAAAAAAAAAAAAAAAAATCAGGAAAAAAACAGTCATGTAAGTGCAAGCACATTTTAAGTTTTGAGATTTTGTTCTTTATGATTTTCTTCATAGATCAGTTAGTAATATGGGAGATGGACTATTTTTTGGTCTTTATTAAATGTTACCCTTCACTTACATTAATGTGGACCCTAACATGTGATTAGTTTCTTTTTGCTGCTGTAACAAGTTACTACAAATTCAGTAACTTAAAAAATACAAAGTTGTTATTCAGCTCTGGAGCTCAGAAGTCTGAAATGGGTCTCATTAGGGCTGGGGTGCTTTGGAGGCTGTAGGGGAAAATTTGTTTCTATGCCTTGTTAGCTTCTAGAGGCCATTGCATTCCTTGACTCTGGGACCTTCCCCCTCCATTTCAAAGCTAGCAGCATAGCATTTCCAATCTCTTTTTGACTCTGACCTCTTTTTCTATCACCACCTTCCACTTTAAAGGACCCTTGTGACTACATTAGGCATACTTGGATAATCTAGAATGTCTTAATTCTAAATACAACTAATTATCAACCTTAATTCCATATGCAAATATAATCCCTTCTTGCTCTGTAGCATAATGTATTCTCAACCCCGAGGGGTTAGTATACCGACATCTTTGGGGAGGGACATTCTTCGGCCTAACACAAAATCTAATTAAATATTAAATTAACATGTTTACATGGAAACTATTTTCAATTTAAATTTACCTTGACAGAGGAGACTACTTCATCTAAACTTCAGAATGTGTGCAGATATTGCTTTACCATGATTCTAAAACGTTAATCTACCAATCAACCAACTAAACCTCATTTCTTTCTCCAAAATATGTCTGGTTCTCATGGAGTTTATTCTGGATTTATTAGTTTTGAATTCTTTTGCAAAGGAGATTTTACTTCTCATAGGTGAATTGACTGCCTCAATTTTAAAGTCATGCCCTCATTGTCCCTCCTCACTGCCCTTATCCATTCATTATCATATTTGACAAGTCTGTGTATCAGGTACTCTACTAGGTACAGACTATTCAGAAATGAATATAACACATAGTCATTATTCTTTAAACAGGATCTGAAGGGGAGACAGAGAAGGACATATATTAAAGAAAAACAACATGGTATAAAGTAAATTACTATGAACTTTAAATCAGAGATTGACCCTAACTTTAGCTAGAGAAGTCAGCAGATCTTCACTGTAAATACAAACTTTGGATGTGATGGGTGGGGTTGTGGGGGTGGCACCTCAGCCAGAAGGAAGAGCAAGTGGAGAGGGAGACCTGTGTGTGTCTTTTGCTCTTGCTGTTTGTTCTTCCTGGAATGTCACCCCACTCTCTGCCACCTATGTTCCTTGTCCATTCCTGTCCCCATTCCTAGGCCACCTGTTGAATCCCATTCCTGTTTTATTTGAAGGAATAAAAGGGAATAAGATGAGGACAAAACAAAGTCTTAATGCTTTAACATGATACATAAGCTCATTATGATTTTTCTTGCTTCTCCAAATAAATAACCACTCACTCATATAAACTTAAATTGTAGATATTCCAGGTTTAATCTCATATTCCCGTTTATGGATTCTCCTGTGTAACAGGAAGAGACAAGACTCGGAAATCTGATAGATCTTAGTGTGAATCCTGGGGCAACCATGAAAATGTATGTGACCTTGAATGGTTTTATTGCTCTGTTCAGTTGGGATGTCATAAAATTAGAATAAGATAACATGTAACTAATTTATTTAGTAGGCTAAACATGGGGTGGTTCAATGAGGAAACTATGTTATTTTTCTACCTCCTTCAGACATGCTCTGTTGAACTTCCCTTACTCTAATAATACCTAGAGATGAGTCTACAGCTTTAGATTATTTTAACAAGAGTAATTCCACTTTTGCCATAAAGATTCAACTTCAGGTAGTTATGTTTTTCATGACTTCAACTGTAAATGTGAAACTTCGGTCTCAAATATATTCAAGCTATAATGGGAAGACAGCATGGTTTCTCTTTTTTGTATCCTTTTTTCCTCCATCTCCCCTCTTTCCTTACCCTTCAAGATCCTTCAGCATTAAGGAAGAGAAGAGGAAAAGGATGGAAGTGATTTCTATTTACCTTGCCCTGTTTGAAGTCCTATCTTGGCTCATATTATCTGTCATTTCCTCTGTTTTGGCAAATGTTCAAATGTTCATGTTTTTGTAAGGCACAAATTTGTGGTTTGCTTGAATACCCATAATAGACTTTCACACTGGACAGTTGATAACACAAAGGCATTTTACACCTGGCCTGTTGAATCTTGTCCTAGCAAGGTACTTACTGCACCCTTATACTTTGGGTAGTCTCAATAATATGTCTCAAACTGGTTATCTGCTTATGTCTTATAAAATCTACTTGGCCCAAAGAGACTCCATCTGATATGGTTTGGCTCTGTGTCCCCACCCAAATCTCATCTCAAATTGTAATTCCCATAACCCCCATTTGTTGAGGGAGGCATGTGGTGGGAGGTGATTGGATTATGGGGATGGTTTCCCCCACGCTGTTCTCATGATAGTGATTGAATTCTCATGAGCTCTGATGGATCTGATGGTTTTATAAGTGCTTGACAGTTCCTGCTGCACACTCACACTCTCTCTCCTGCTGCCTCATGAAGAAGGTGCCTGCTTTTCCTTCTGCCACGATTATAAGTCTCCTGAGGCCTCCTCAGCTATGTGGAACTGTGAGTCAATTAAACTGTTTTCTTTATGAATTATCCTGTTTCATTATTTCTTTATAGCAATGTGAATATGGACTAATACACCATCTTTTCCATGACAAACGTGAACATGAATAATTATTCTATTTGCTACTCTCTCCTATTGTCTTACACTTTATGGCATCTCTTGTCATCCTCCCACCTTAAGAATTTTCTGATGAAAAGCAAATACTAATCTCGATTTAGGATAAAACTCTAGAGAATATATATGTCCTAAGACATTTCTCCCCACACTGTATTTTCATAAAAACATTGAGCTGAGTCTATGGGTTTCTCTATGTCATCAAGCATCCAGCCATGGAAGAATATGACAATCTTTTCTTCTTTAAAGCATTCTCGATGTCTGTAAGTTTTTATTTTGATCCTCTGCATCTCTTGGCTAGTGGCCAGTAGAGAACCACCTACCTCTTCTCTCCCACTAGGGAGGAGAGGTGGACATGTTTCCCAGTAGGCTGGCAACCCTTCTCCATCCGACCTTATATGAACTGGACGGGGTGATAAGCTGAAGGTTGAAGGGCTGGTGTGGCATTTTCTATGGCACCCAGTTAACTCTATTATATCTCCTTGACTGCTGCCTTCAGAATGCTGTGGGACTTATCTCTTATTGTCTGCAGATGTATAACTTGAGCGAAAGTGCTCATACCACAGGAAAGTCCCATTTTTATACTCAAGCTCATATGTAAATTTAATAGCACAGTGCCTGGCCCATTAGAGGCTCAGAAATGTTAGTTTTGATTGATTGATTGATTGATTGATTGATTGATTTTTTACTTGCAAAGGTTCATGTGGGCATTTTTTAAATGCCACTCTTATAACTTTTTAAAGGGATATTTAAACCTAGAACTCATATTCTGGCATTTTTTCAATGAGCAAGAGAGCTAAAAGAGAGAAAAAAAGTAAATCTGAATCTTAAGAACTGCTTGGGGGAATAAAGAAAAGTAATACCTTTCTGCATTGAATATTTTTTCCTTCAGTTCAGAAGACCATGGGCCTCATTTACACTTGCCTTTTCCAGAAGCTAACTTGTAGCTCAACTTACCTGCTTTCAGAACAGGTTGATTGATTTTACCTTAGCATACAGCTAGTGCATTTGAAATTGCTGATGAAAGGTACTGTCAAATCTCTGGTCTATTTTGATAATGATTTGTACTTGTAAGGCAATCTGCCCATTAGTGTAGAAAAAGAGAATTGGGACAGCACCTCACAAAACCATCTCTGAAAGCAAGCACGCAGTCCCAGAGTCTGCTGGGCAGGAATTTATATTCTTATAGCATTTTGACTCAGCACACAAATGTGGGATGTATGGGGGTGATTGCATTCGGTGCCAGATTGTTTGCCTACACCAGAGGCTGTCCTAAGAGATTTGTTGAATCTGCCTTTGCTTACAGATTGGAATTCAGGAAAATCTATTTAAATGCCAAATTACAGCATAGGGTTTCTCTACATTTTATCTATGGCTGCTCAGGTAAAATGACCTACCAATGATCATAGTGTATCATAATGTATCCAGTTGTGTGCCAATTAGGTGGAATATAATCTCTCCCTAACCTGCTTTAGTAAATGTACCCCAAAACTGTACTATTGAACCAGAGGCCATTTATGTACCATAATATACAGTAACTTCCTCTTTCATCCATGCTATGAACACCGCCACTCTACCTCACTATCTTACCTCAAAAGATGCAGTTGTATTGGGAAAACACAAAAATTATAATCTGGAGTAAATTAAGCATGAGTTAAAAATTTTTATTTGTGAGAGAGTAAAAATCTTACTTTTTCTGAGCCTTTTTCAAATAACTACATTTAAAAAAACACCTACAACTCAGTTTGCTATGAGGGAAGTAGTGAGGTAATATAAACATAGGGCCTAGAATGTTACTTGACATTTAGTAGATGATCAGGAACTATCAATTTTCTTCTTCCTTGAATGCCAAGATAAGATTTATTTGCTACTCTCATTGTTAGAGCTAGCAGTTAGAACTATCAAAAAGAAAAAAAATACTGCAATTGTTCAAGCCTTGGATTTTGGGGAGCCAGCATTACCTTCAACTGGCAATGCCTCAGGGAGAGAGTAGGAGGCGGCTCTGGTATTGTTTTTAGCTCCTGTGTAGTCTTATTTTGAGATGTGTAGAAGGAAGCCCCTTCTTTTTGGTCCTTTTTGTGTTATGAATATTGTTCAGGAGGACACGACACAAATGGCTGCAGTCTTCTTTGCCTCCTCATGGTGAATTTGAAAGATGAAGGTTTCTATTGCTGTTGCTGTTACCTCTGAAGATTTGTAGAAGGAACATGTTTTATGAGCACACAGAGGTTTAGGATTATGGTTATGTTGGCCCCTTTTCTTACCACCTACTTTACTTTTGAGTGTTAGGTTTAAATATCCCTTTTAAAAGTTATGTAAGAGTGGCATGACAAAATGCCCACATGAACCTTTGCAAGTAAACAATCAATCAATCAATCAATCGATCAAAACTAGCATTTCTGAGCCTCTAATGCGCCTGGCACTGTGCTATAAAATTTACATATGAGCTTGGGTATAAAAATGGGACTTCCCTGTTGTATGAGCATTTTGGCTCAAGTTACACATCTGCAGACAATGAGCACAGGGAAGGGGAGAGATTATGGATATTAGAGTCAGGCAGCTGGGGAAAGACACACTTGGGGGCTTATCCCAATGACTTCAGGCAACTTATGCAGCCCACAGCAGGCTTCTTCCCGTTCTTTGAGCAGTCAGATTCTTTCCTGCTCTTAGGTCCTTTGTCCCTTTAGTCCCCTCTCATGGAATATTGTTCAGGAGGACATAACACAAATGGCTGCAGTCTTCTATCTCCCCTTCTTCTCCTGATTGACTACTTCTCTTTCTTTCAGACTCAGCTGAAGATTTACTATTTTCAAAGACATCAGTTTCAGGTTGGTTTCTCTTGCTCCTTTAGTCTTAGCATAGCTCTCTGGTTGTTCCCTTCACCAATCAAGATTTGAATTCCTATATTTGTTTCTTTACTTGATTGTTGTGCACTCCCCTCCACACTCCTACACTAAGGTAAGCTCTTCAGAGGTATAAACGAGATCTGTCATCTCACTACATTTCACCCCGTGTCTCACATAGTGACATATAGAAGGAGCACAACGTATTAAAGCAATGAGTAAATGAGTAAATGAGTAAAAGCCTTAGTTTCTTCATTTTTAAAGGGTATATTCATAAATATTTGGTTTGTGATTTACATGAGCTAGAAATGGTAAGGATCTGGCCGAGTGCCTGACCCAGTACTGATATTTTCATTAAAAGCACATGTGCTATTCTTTTTTATTAGAGTCCAAAAATTGTATAAATTGGGCAAATTTGTTAGCCCTTTAGCCTCTTATACCTCACCTGTAAAATGAAAGCATTAGGCTATTTCAGGGGTCTCCTTTACATATATGATTCCTTGTAAGCATATAAAAATATATCTATAGCTAGATTTTTAAGCAAAGAAAGCATTATATTGATTAGACAATTAAAAATGTTATACTACAACATGCTCAAATATTTGAGTTATTATATAGCAAGAATGCAAAACTATTTCTTTTCCACTGGGAAATTTATTATCACCCAAGAGAAAAGGGGAATATTTCACTGGTTGTAATTCTGTGAGGCTTCCTAGCAATAAAAAGAGGAGCTGGAAATAACACGATTTCTCTGCTGTGAATAAACATGTATAAAATTCACTGCAAAATTAACAGCTTTTACCATTTATAAAAACTGGGATTGCTTCTTCCATATTTCTAGCTTTGCTATTCTGGGGGAGGGGGTTGGGAAGATCCAATCTTCTGATTTTATATATGTCTTAGTCCATTTGTGTTGCTATAAAGGAATACTTGAGGCTGGGTAATTTATTTTTAAAAGAGGTTTATTTGGCTTATGATTCTGCAGGGTGTACAAGAAGCCTGGTGCCAGCATCTGTTTCTGCTGAGGGCTTCAGGGAGCTTCTACTCATGGAGGAAAGTGGAGAGCAGGCATCACATGGTGAGAGAGAAGAAAGAAATAGGGGAGGAAGGTGCCAGATTCTTTTTAACAATCAGATCTGGTGGAAACTAATAGTTTGAGAACTCACTCAGTAATGCACCAATAGCAACAGGCCATTCATGGATCTACCCCCATAATCCAAATACCTCCAACTAGGCCCCACTTTCAATCTGGGGATCAGATTTCAACATGAGATTTAGAGAGACAAATGTCCAAACTGTATCAACATAGTTGATTAAAATTGCTTGCTCATCTTAGAGGAATTATCAGGAAAGTTCTCCCTTGCCAGTGATGACACATCTTTTGTCTCACTACCTGCCAATTACAAGGCAGTGGGGAAGTTTTTCCTCCTGGCTGCCAGGTGACTTGCTATTGAACAGAACATAATGCACTGCACCGTAGGCAAGGATTGTTTCAAACTGCCAACCTGACCCAGACAAGGTGTCTTACCAAGATGTCTTGGGAAAAACGTGTTGCAAGAATACATAGACTCATTTGAATCATTTTCCTCCCTTTGTTTTCTGTCACTCTGTGACTTGTTGCATTTTGACTCTATTTTCAACAGTTTATAAATAACACTGATAATAAAAACAATAACTGATGTGTACTGAGGGTTTACTTGCAGTATTGTATAAGTACTTTACATGTTAAATATTGTTAAGTTCTTTACTCCTAATGTTATAGAAATTATTTTCATCTACACTTTGCAGGTAAAAAACTGAGGAATAGAGAGGTTAAGTAACTTGTTATGATTGATAAAGTTATTAAGTAATAGAACCAGGGTTTGAGTGCAGGCAGTATGTTAGAGCCCATACTGTTAACCACTGTATTTATAAATGTCAGCCTTCGTATGAACACTTTTGGTAGGTAGCTTCTAAAACGACCCCCAATGTTTCCTGCCTCCTGGTATTCAAGTCTTGTGTAATTTTCTTCCCTTGTGCAAGTGCTGGATCTAATATTTAATGACTTGCTTGTAATACACAGAACGCAGAAAAAAAAGGAGACATATCACTTCTGAAATCAGGTTATAAAAGTCTATGACTTTTTTCTTTCTCTCTTCCTTCTGTCCTATAGAGAAGCCCACTTAGCAAAGAACTAAGGGTGGCGTACAGGCAACAGCCATCAGGAAATGAAGTTTTCAGGCCAATATCTTTTGAAGAACTGAATCTTGTCAATAGCTACACAAATAAGCATGCCAGTAAATCCTTCTCTACTCAAGCCTTGCAAGGGCTATGGATTCGGTCAACACATTGAAGCCTTCTAAGAGAACCTGAACCAGAGAACCTGAATCCAGTTAAGTTGGACGTGGATTCCTGATTCACTGAAACTGTGAACTAATAGATGTTTTAAGTCACGAAGTTTTGGGATAATTTGTTACACAGTAATGATAACTGATATAACACTCTAGCAGTTGTATTACTTACCCCTTGGTCTCTCTCTTCCACTTCTTCCCTTTCTTCCTTCCTTTGTTTCTCTTAATTTCTCTTTCTCTCAGAATTTCTTTTTCTCTCCCTTCTTCCTTCTTTCCTTTTTCTGAATGCTTGTTATGTGTCAGGCAATATTTTCACACACAATGTCTTATTTAATCTTCATTGTGATAAGGCACATATTATAATTTTTATTTTACGATCAGAAAGTAGAGCCTTAGAGAGTTTATGGAATTTTACAGCTCGCAAATAAAAAAGTAATGTTTATACATAGCTCTCTGTGCTCTCTTTTTATACTGTTACATCACTTTCCCCATAAATTAGTCCCTGATTGATATAATCTGTAAACCATAATCCTATACATAAAACTAATCACTTTCTTCTCTATGACACCTCTTTGAGTATCATATAAAATAATTGCTAGTAATAGAAAGCATTGTTGAGTGGCTCCAATGTGCCAGGCACTATGCCAAGAACGTTGTATACATTATCTTATTTAATTCTCATAACAATGATCTGAAACAAGTTCTATTATTTCCATTATTTTGCAGATGAGAACAATTGAGGATCATAGAGGTTAACACACGTATAGTCACAGAGCTGGAACATTTGTGTTATACTTATTTTTGCTTTTATTGTAATTATTTATGTCTGATTTCCCCAATGAACTTTTAGCTCCAAAAGGGCTTGTGTCTTTACAGACCATAGCGCTCAGCACAGAACCTGCCTGTATGGTTGCTGAATGAATGTTTCTTGAGCTGAACTGAATTTTGACCTCAAGTCCTCCATTCTGTGCATATGAATGGTGAAATTTATTCAGAGCAATGTAAAATTATTGTTTTTACCTTATACGTTCAGTATCAGTTTTTTCTTCTCTGGTAATGTGTTGAAAGGAAGAGTTGCATTTAGTCTTAGGACAAAAGTGAGGGGTACAAAAATCTGATATTATTGAATCCTATAACATCCTAGGCTCACATAACACATAGCCATTCACACTTTCTCTATTTTTTCACAGTCTATATCTCTTACAACCTTTGCAACTAAAAGTGATGTCTAGAACAGTGAATTCTGAGATCCTACAGAATCCTACAGCTATTAAATAAATACCATAAATGTATTGTTCTTATTCCTAATTGAAGATAATATACAGGAATAATTTCTAACCTAGGATTCAAATCATATGATAGAAAAAATAAAATTATGACATAAGAGGAAAACTTTTTAATCAAACTCCCACATTTAAGTAAATAGAATAATTAATATAGTTTATCTTGGAGATTTTTACTGAATTGTTTGTATTGTGTCATAAGAATTTAATTTTTAAATCATCATGTTAATTCATCCATTTAGTTAAGAAACATTTAATGAATGCTTATTATGTCAAAGAAACTGTTTTAGTAAACATTAATACAGAAATGAATGAAGCATGGTCTCTGTGCCAAGGGTCTTTCGGTATATTGAGGAAGATAGATGTAAATATAAATAGTTGCAGTATCATGTAAGTGCAGAGGTAGGTGTATATTTTAGAAACACAAATAAGAGAGTTTCTACTCTCCAGTTGGGGTATATCAAAATAATATGTGGCATATAAAACTTTAAGCTATTCGTATGTATTTATATATGCTTCCAAATTCTCTGGAATTTTCTCTAAATGGGGAAATATAAACATAGAAATTACCAAATAAAGATAGACATATTGGAAAGCTTTGGCTCTCCTCTAACAAATTCCTACCAGCTAATGAGTCACCCAGAAATATGACACATTTAACGTTATATCTCGGTGTGCTAACATTAGCACAAAATCACACCAGGAGTGTGAGTGTGAGAACCATAGGTACCTTTTTACTCCCCAAATGTGTCACAACTTTGGAGGCACCTGTGCTGAATAACTTTGTGCATATCTGCTGTGATGACTCAAATATTTTATAACTATGTGGCACTTTACGTTGCCAGATTTTCTCTATTGAGATTCAGGGGGAAACCCAGCACTGTGCTATAGAATATGGAATTTATGAAGATCAAATAGAATTATTCTTATCCACAAGGAGCTTCTGATCTAGCAGAATTATGAAACAGTTACTCTTGTTCAGGGTTACATGGATACTACATTTTTAAATGCAGAATCATAACATATTTTCTGTTAAATTCATTATGTAGAAAAATGCTGTAATATTTGAAATAATAGTATTATTTGTTAAATTAAGCCATAACCCTCATATTGTCTTACAAATTACAATTCCTTCTTTTTTGAACCTTATATTTGACTGTACAACCCTCCATCCATCCTTGTCACTATCATCTGTCCACCATCTTACTCATTCTCCTCCTTCTTTGAAGATATTTATTTGCTCCATGATGTTCATATTCCAATACTACTATCATCCTAGTTAACTTACACATCTACATAAGGAGCACAGCTAATATTCTGAACTTGAGAATGATGTGCTGCTTCTGAAGCGTGCTCTGTCCAAAATGAAACTCGTGACCTGTTACTCTACTTTATCCTTCTCATCAGTTTTCTCCACCTCCATATCACAGTCCCTCAAGATGAAATACTTATGGCCTTAGATTCCTCTCCTTTCCAGTCCCTGTATTCTATTATCACAGAAACCCTTCAGTTCTTCAACAGTGTTTCCCCTTTTCGCTATTTCCTTTTCTTTTTCATAATTCTTGTCATATAGCTGTATTCTTGCTGGTCTTTCATACCGTAGTCTCTTTCCCCTCAAATCTACCCCCACCAACACCCTTAGATGATCTTCTTGCATCATTGTTTATGTCCATTATTCATTTTTGGCAAAGCATACAATGGATCACTAATTACTGTTGTGTTTCATTCAGCCTGTTTTCCCCTTCACTGTACTTATTAACTTTTTTATTATAAATTTTTTACCTACTCATTTTAGAAAAATTGGAAAATACTGGCATGTTAAGAAAATGATAAAAATTCCATGTTCACACTTTGTAACATTTAGTTTTCCACCAAAAAGATGAAATAAATATATTCCATATTTAAATGTAAACTTATTTTCTATCTCTCTACAGATTTTTATAGCTTGCTTCATAAAGGTCTTTCATATTTATTCTTTGCAGTGTTTCTGGATTTTTTTTTATAGCTATGCAACTCAAAACTGAAAATATTCTCTAACTTGTTATTATTGTTTTATATGAAAATGTAGAAATGTGTTAATTTTAAAATATTCTTACTCATCCTTTAATGATTCTAGAAATTTTCAGTTTATCTTCTTGGAATTTCTGTGCATATAATCTTACATTATTCAAATAATGGTAAATTTTCTACCCTTTTTGTTTTAACATATTATGAGATAAAGCTTCAGGAAAATGCCAAATAATAATGGAAATATTCTACATTATTGTCTTGCTCTTGATGTCAGTGGGAACAACTCCAGTGTTTCATTATGAAGTATTATATTAGATATTATTGTGTTACATTCATAATATTCTTTTCTTAGCTTTCTAAGAGTTTTAACCAGGAATAGTGGTTTAATTTTTATCAAAGGCCTTTTTTTGTCATCACTTGAAAAAAAAAGTGTGTTTTCCCATTTAATTATTTTTGCAATGTAATCTTTAAAAATTTTTCTATTGTAAAATGAATTGTTTCTTATCTCATCAGCTTGTGGATATGATTTAAAATGTTATGAATAATTTAAAGATTGCTGGCTCATTGATCAGGAACTCTTCCCTACTGATGGTTGTAAACCAAATACTACCCTATCCCAAATCTTAGTGATTTTATTGTTTTTATTTCCAGAGAGTATTCAATAGATGTGTTCAGAATTAATGGTATGGTCTTCCACTCTGGCCTCCTTATTGATGCTGAAATTTCTTGAAGTATGTGTGGCCACCTCTTCTCTCAGCTGGTGGTGCCCTTTGTAAGAAAGATAACCTTTGATAAAAGGTGCTTGCTTTATTATGGATTCATGCCACATATTCCCACAGATTAAAGCCCTGAGGACACCAAATATCTACGTGATTGTTTCCAAAGTTTCTGCACTACCAGTTCTATGCTGAGTTTCATAAAGAAATAGGGATTCTTCCTAACTCTTTATCCCTGGGATGCTGCAGCAATATTTCTTGGATATTAAAGTATAATAATGTATATTGAGTCAAATGAATGTCTGGGAGTCATAGATTTTGAACCTAACAAATTCAGCTAGGTCATTCTGATGTAATAATAATGATATTATTAATGAATGAACTTATTTTTAGTCACATTTATCTAGATGTTTAATTATGTTTTCTATTGGATTAAATGGCTCCTCCCTTTTTTGAGCCTTTTAACCTCTAGTTCTTTCTAACCTCCAGTTTCCCAGGTCCCATGTCTTCCTACCTAATGATTTTGTCCTTCATTTTCCTAGAGTATGTCCTGAAATATACAGATAGAATTTGTGGAAGTTCAAATTTCTTTTGTTCCCCCTTTTAAAAAAAATGACTAGTTATAACTGTGTATATTTCTGGAGTACAATGTGCTATTTTGATACATGTATATAATTTGGTATGATTAAATCAAGCTACTTAATATATCTATTACCTTGCTTACCTATCATTTTTTATGGTGAGGGATTTGAAATTTACTTTCTTAGTTATTTTGAAATAGATAATACATTTTATTGACGATGGACACCCTGGTGTGCCATAAATCTCATATCTATTCCTTTTGTTTATCTAAAACTTTGTATCCTTTAATAAGCAGCTTCCCTATTTCCTTACTCTTCACCGCCAACCTCCTCTGCACCAAGCCTCTGGTAACCATTGTCTACTCTCTACTTCTACAAGTTCAACTTTATTAGATTCTGCATATAAACAAGAATACTTTTTCTATTTTTATCACAGTTTAGGCTGTTTCAACAGAATACCACAGACTGGGTGGCTTAATAAACAAGCATTTGTTACTCACATTTCTGGAGGTTGGAAGCCTGAGATCAGGGTAAAAGCATGGTTGAGTTCTGATGAGAGCCATCTTCTTGGTTTGAAGATGACCATGTTTTTTTCTGTGTCTTCACAGGGCAGAAAGAAAGCTAGCTAGCTCTCTGGCCTCCTCTTACAAGAATAGTAATTCTACTCATGAGAGTTCCACCTTCATGACCTAATTACGTCCAATGACCCACATTTAAATACCATCACACTGGGGATTAGATTGCATCATATGAACTTTGGGGTGACACCTTCTGCTTGTAACAATTCAGCATTCATTAACATGTTTTTATAGTTTTAGTTTTATATTTTTGTCTTTTAATTTCTTTAAGAGAATTAAGAGATTTACATACCATGGTTCTGTATTACAATACTCTATATTTGTCTATAGATTTGCCTTTATCAGAGGACTTTATTAGTTTGCTTTTGTGTTGCTTTCATGTATCTTTTCATTTCAACTTGAAGGACTCTCCTTAGCATTCCTTATAAGGCAGGTTGAGTGGTAATGAACTCACTCGGCTTTTGTTTTCTGAGAAAATCTTTTGTTTCTCTTTCATTTTTGAAAGATAGCTTTGCCACTATAGTATTCTTATTTGGTAGTTTTTTTCTTCCAGCACTTTAAATATACCATCCCACAAGATTTCCTAGCCTGCAAGGTGTTGGCTGAGAAATTCACTAATACTTTAACATAGGCTCGCTTGTGTGTGATGAGTTGCTTTTCTCTTGCTGTTTTCAAAATTTCCTTTTTGTCTTTGACAATTTGATCATAATGTGTCTTAGTGTAAACTACTTTGGGTTCATCCTATTTGGGATTCATTCATTCTTGAATATGACAGTCCATTTCCTTCTCCAGATTTGTAAAACTTGGGGCCATTATTTCTTTAAATAACTTTTATTTCCTGTTTTATCGCTCTTCCCCTTTCTTTGACTCTCATAATGTATATGGTTGTCCACTTGATGGTTTCCAATAAGTCCTTTATGCTTTCTTTAATTTTTAAAAATTATCTTTTTCTTTTTGCTCCTCTGATTGGTTAATTTTTAATGACCTGTCTTTAAATTTGCTGATTCTTTCTTTTGGTTGATCAAGTCTGTTGTTAAGATAATCTAGTGAGTTTTAAAATGCAGTTATTATATTCTTTAGCTCTAAAATTTCTGCTTAAACATGTTTCTCTCATTATTCTCGTTTTGCTTATGCATTATTTTTCTGAGCTCATTGAGCATCTTCATGATGGTTATTTTTAATCATTTGTCAGGTAATTCATTTACTTTTGTTTATTTACAGTTGGTTTCTTGAGGTATATTTTGTTGGTTTAATTCGATCATGTTTTTAACTGTTTTAAAATTCATGCATTTTGAAAAACAGCCAGCTCTCCCAGTCTTCATGGACTGGTTTCATACAGGAAAGATCTTTACCAATCAGCCCAGGTTGAGATTCTGAGGGCCTCTCATACCTTTTCTATGGATGTATCTTCTCTGGTTTGGTATGTGTAAATTCCCAATTAGAATGATTTGTTGGTTTCTCACCTCAGGACCTCATTCTGTCTTGCTCCCTCAGTTGCTTCTCTGCATCATTGCAGGTTCTCTGAAGGTGCTGCAACTCACACAGCTTTTTTGTTGTTGTTGTTCTCAGCAGCTCCCAGAATTCCAGATTATTCCAGGCTCCATGAATGCTCCAAGGCGGGCAAGACAGAAATTAAGAGTAAGTTCTATCAATGAGCTAAAAGGCCTCATATGATTGTATGCAAACTCTACTCTTAACATTTCCCCACTAAGGGAGAGGCTGCTATGCTGTATTGGCTTCTGTCTGTTGTACCACAGATCTCTGGGAGCAGCAGCAAGCCACCCAGTTCTCTCTTGTTCTCTTTGGTCCCTAGCAATCTAGGGAATGCCAAGCCTTATTCACATCCTGAGACAGGTGAGACAGAAACTAGTCCCTCAGGAAGCCCTCCAAAATGATAGAATGTTGGATACATTTTCCAATTCTTTCCCTCCTAAGGGCGATACTAGAAGTTAGGAATTTTCTTCTACGTTTTCTGTATGGAGCCGGAGGGGAGGAAGTATGGCAGTGAGCGTGTACTAGTCCAATCATTTGCCTTTATTCTGCATGGCCCTTAACCTGGCACCCTTTTCTGTCGCTAGTGAGAGTCATGCAAGGTGGAAACCTCAGAAAGCCTTCCACCCAAAAGTCTGAATAGTGGAAGTATGTTCCAGGTTTCTGTATCCCTCCTGAAGGAAAAGTTGAGAGCTGTTAATTGTCTCTTGGTCATGCTGTGCTGAGCCATTAGGAAGGACTATACCAAGTGAGTGCCATGAATTTTCTTACCAGGTTGATGCAGCTGGGTTCACACTTGCCTAAGGTGTAGAAGCCTCTTAGCTGATTTGTGGAGTTTGTTCATGTATAGTTGTTGAGTAGGTGCCTATATGGAAAAAGGAAGGTGTGGGGCTTCCTATTTCTCTATCCAGCTGATACCCTGTACTTTATATTTTTAAGGCACAGCATTGAATAAATATGCTTTAATTTGCTCTTACTATCTTATCATTTATATTCTCAGTGACATTATTTTTCCAGTATTTTCTCTTGTAAGCTAAAGAAAATTGTGTTAAATTATCACTCAGAAATCATTATTTTCTCCTTGCATTTCAAGATAGTTTTGATGTATCCTTTTTGAAGTATTTATGATGACTTGGAAAGTCTTGTAGAGACTCAAATTACTGCCCTATACAGTAAGAAATTATACATTAGATATGATTTTATAGAATCAATGAGGAAGAAATGGCTTTTTCTAGTATTAATGTGGCAGTATGTATGAAATACCTGAAGGTTTCAGAAGTATTAGGACTGATTATTCTAATGAAAAGTACTTTGGTTGGTTGGAACGTCTTAGGCACACTGGTAGGTGAAAATAAGAGATATTTGAAAATCATTAAGGAAAATATTTTAAAAATTGATATAGGATATGGCAATTTACTAGATTTATGAAGGGCATAAATGATTGTTTCCTGTGCTAACATATTTTAGATGTAAAGACAGCAAAGTTGCTAGCAGCAATATATTTTCTTCAAAACAAGCTTTGCCTGCTTACTAAAACTTTATATAGTGCTATCCAATTAAAGGAATAAAGTGATTCTGAATTACATTTGAAATGTGAATGTTGCTCAGTAGGTATCAAATTTTTATCTAAGTTACAAATTCATAACTGGATTTCATCTTTCCTTTCATTGCAGTTTTGTTCTTGCCTGTTTGAATGACATATGATAATGTGATTAATTACTCTAATTTGTCTTCAGCAAATCTTAATTTCATAGTTGCAGGGTGTATAGGTCATCATCTCCTAACAGATATAAATCTAGTTAATAAACACATGTGATACACTGAATTTACTATAATATAATAATCCATGCAATGAAATCAGGATGTAGCAAATTAAAACACAAATGCTTAAGTAACAGTACCAAAGATTTAGAATGATGCTCTTCTTTTAGGCTCTGCTTCAAAGTATATGTATTATCAGTAACTTTTTAGTATTCTCACCAGCCCAAGTTATCCTCACCATAACCTTTTGGCTACTTCAATTTCCTCCTAATTTGTATTTCTGCATCTACCTTTGCTATTCTTCCATCTGTTTTTAACATCAGAATGTTCCTTTTAAAACGTAAGTTATGTGATGTGTTTCTTCTCAAAGCCCTACAATGGCTCCCCATTTCTCTAAAATTAAGTTCTATTAATGAGCTAATAGGCCCCACATAACCCAACTCCCTACATTTTTCTGAATTCATTTCTTTGTTCCTTCTGCTACATCCCTACTTGTTCCCAAAGCATGCAAGGTAAACTTTGGCTGTAGAGTCTTTGTTATGCTTATTCTCTCTATCTGGAAATTACTTTCTCCAAATATTCATTAAGCTCACTTTCTCACTTTCTTACCCCTTTAAAATTTTTGCTCTGTCATCTTTCAATTTAACATTGTCACCCCCACCCGATCTCCTCATCTGCTTCATTATTTATTTTCCACAGCATTGGTCACTCTCTTCAATAATATAAAATGTATGTATTAATTTTGTTTGTTGATTTTAATACATGTTGCCCATCTAAACTGTAAACTCTGGAAGGGGAGTAACCTGTGTTGTTTTTTCTTTTTTTAGTTCACTGATGTATTTCAAATACCTTGAATAATGTCTAGCACGTGGTAGCCATTCGTTAAATATTTAACAAATAAACAAATAAATGAAGCAACCACATATTATTCTTGAGGAGAAGGGAAAAAGGCAAAAAACAGGTATAAAAGGGTAAGTCTTTAGCTGTAACTGTACTTTATTCAGAGAGGGAGAGAGACAGCACGTGTGAGAGAGTGAGAGCAGACAGATATATGGTGACATGTTAACATATAACATCTTATTAACGGTATGCACATGTAGGGGTCTGTTCAAATATCACTTGTACTTTTAATATGCTTAATTTTTTATAATTAAAACTAAATATGAGAACAGCATTAAAATCTATAAGAAACCCAAAGATAATAGGCATTCATCAGTGTTAAGAAATTAATCAGTGGATTATATTATTGATTACTTTATTGATCAAGGGTATGTCTCAAATTTGACTGATGTTAAGAAATATTATAAATGTGTAGAAATATGTTCAAAAATCCTCAAAGCATTATTGCTTCTTTCATTACTATCACATTTTTTCTACACCTCTCTTATATAATATTCCTGGGTACCTATCCTGACAGTATCCTTCCCCTCAATATTATTACTTCAGTCTCTTGGGATGCACTGACTATAAACTTCTTGAAGGCAAGAGCTATGCCTCTTGCTTACTATTCTATTTTCGGTGAAATAAAATGTTCTCAGTATATGTCAAAGAATAAATACACATTGTATGAATAGATGAATAAACTTCAGCAAGATATGATATTATCTGTATCACAAAGGCAAAGTGTTGGAGCCGTGTTAGACTTTAAGGACAATACCTTTCTGTAGCAAAAATAACAAACATCCAAATGGTAGAATTTTGGACACCATGACAAGGAATACCATGGTGTTCAGGGGACTGAGGAATCTTTCAGGTGATCTCGTATCACACAAATTAGGTGACTATTTTCATCTACTTACATAACTGATTTTTCCAGCCGAAAGCAGGGATATAACTAGTGGATGCCAAATCACTATGGATTGTTCACAGCCTAGTTCAGTATCTACAGACTGAAGGTTGGTTTTTTGCTGGGTCATTTCTCCCCCTGTAAATCTAAAGTTGATTTTCCAGCCCTGAAAAAATTTTGACTTAAATAAATCTAGAATTGATGCATTGCTCTATTATTTTAGGTAGAATTTAGTGTGTCTGAAAATGCGCCTCCATTAGTGGCATCTGGTGATAACAATAATCATCTATTTGAAGGCCAGGCGCGGTGGCTGATGCCTGTAATCCCAGCACTGGGAGGCCGAGGCTGGCTGATCACTAGGTTAGGAGATCCAGAGCATCCTGGCTAACACGGTGAAACCCCGTATCTACTAAAAATACACAAAATTAGCCAGGCGGGCGTAGCTGGCGGGCTCCTCTAGTCCCAGCTATTCGGGAGGCTGAGGCAGGAGAATGGCGTAAACCCGGGAGGCGGAGCTTGAAGTGAGACGAGGATCGCGCCACTGCACTCCAGCTTGGGGGACAGAGTGAGACTCCGTTTCAAAAAAAAAAAAAAAAAAAATCATCTATTTGAAAAGTGTTATAATGCTTAAAGTAGAAGACTTTAACTATTTTTTTAAATTTAAAATGTGTGATGACTCTAGGCTTTTTTGGTCTTTTACAGAAGTGATAGGAATCTCTTCTGTCCATAGAGAATGCCACTATCGAGATTGGCAATCACTCTCATTTTCTCTTTTGCTTTTAGTCTTCATGTTCATTTCTTCCTTGTCTTTCCTTATGTACTGAAAGAACATTTTCTGGAACAGTGGGCTCAAGAAGCTTTGTTTTCATCCTTAATGAAGTTGTGTTGTCTGGTTTCTCAGGAAATCACTGGAGGCTTTATAAATTTTGTTTTTTAATTTCAGATTTATAAAATCTGCTCCCTTTACTGTCTGACATAAAGATGTAGGTAAGAGGCTATCACTCTTTGAGCAAATGTGGTACAAATCAGGGTTAATATTTCTCTTTTCCTAAATTCCTCAGAGGAGATGGGGGCAAAGAGTGGAATTATAAAGTTCTAGTCATTTTCTGTACTTAAGGATTATTTGAAGATAACATTTGTTTAACTTTTAGAAGTGGACTTTGTCCTTTGCTATTTTACTGATGCAACCGGAGATAATTTAGAAAGTAATATTAAAGTAATAGTAAATATAAGACAACAATAGCTTTCCAACACAGCTGATGCCTTGAAGAATTCTCTCCTTGAACTTTGCTACTCATGAATCAATGAGCATTTGGTACATACCAGGCATTGTGCTGCATGTTTTATATACATATTGTCAAACAATCCTTAAAAAGGTATCTTTTAGGAATTTCATGTGTGTTATTATCTCATTTCATAGGTGAAACTCAGGGAAAGTGAATAACTTGTCTAAGTTTATTACTTTCTAACTAATAAGTAACAAAGCCCTGATTCTAGTCCAGTTTTTTTTTTTTTTTGACTCTGAAGTTCACGCAGTTAATACTAAAAGGAATTGCCTTCTGTTTCCAACCACTTTCATCCCTCTTTTTATAAAAACCAATGGTGACCTATATTCTTTGGAAGGGAATTTGATGTCAGTTGGTCATAATATCACCAGAAAAATTTAGTGATTAGGAAAATTTTTAGGACATTAATTGATTATGTTGGTATCATCAAAAGTTTGATTTCATCACAGCTTAGCTAAGGAAAAAGGTGTCTTGAAAGAAAAGTTACTGAGATAGCATTTCTAAAATCACAATTATTTTGTGTTTCCTCAGTGGTTTTTCATGGAAAATATTCTGTATAGTAAAAGAATACCATTTTTAGATTTTCTCACTTCATGTGATAATTCTTTTTAGGAGCACAGGAAGTGAACATGATTAGCATTTGAAAATTGGTTGTTCTCAAGTACAAGTAAAAGCCTATACAACTTTAAATATTTACTATAGAATCATATTGGATCATAGTATTACTAAGGGGAAAAATCCCCTTGAACCAAAAATGTGTTATACAAACTATGCATCCTGACTCAGATGTTCTTATCTTTTGATAAATATATACCAAAAAGAATAAATTATAATTTTATCACATGAATAAAATTGATCTGAACCAAAGTGATCTCCAAACAGATTGAGTTTTATTATAGTATAAAAAGTATGCCCTCAGGTAGCATCACCTAAGGGGTAACTGAAGGCTTCAAGGTCCCCATATGTTTCTACATCTATTAAAATGCATAAAAGCCTTCCTTTATACTATTAAGTTATATTAGATTGTTGAGGAGAATTACTTTAAAACTTTAAATCTAATTTAGTTATTATTCATGAAACACTTATATTAATGATTTAGATTTTTGAAAATTCAATAGTACTTTTTACAAACTCGAGTCAGCTCATAGTAAGAGACACAATACACAAAGATTATTTTCCTGAGGGAAGTCGCATGTCTCAGTACTAGTAGCTTCTCTGAATAATGGGTGTGAGGTGGTCAAAGAGGAGTAGTCATGTAGAATACTTAATACTGACACACCGGGGCTATCACGGGGAGGGTGGAGAGGGAAGGGATTGCATTGGGAGTTATACCTGACGTAAATGACGAGTTGATGGGTGCTGACGAGTTGATGGGTGCTGACGAGTTGATGTGTGCAGCACACCAACATGGCTCAAGTATACATATGTAACAAACCTGCACGTTATGCACATGTACCCTAAAACTTAAAGTATTAAAAAAAAAAATACTGACACAAAAGAACAGATCTAGAATCCACATTTTTTCTCTGGGGGTGGAAGATATTTTTTTGTACAGTCAGGAAGCCGTTATGTCTACCAAATCCTGCCTTATCTCGACAGTATGGGTAGAACACAGAGGCTGAGAAAAATAGGAAATGCCTGGGCTGCTGAAATAGAGAGAAGCCATTCCTACTTAATAAGTAACTGACAGTAGAAAATTTATAAATTACATGTTGAAGGAATTGACACTTTTTATCAGTATCATTGGTGAAAATTCTACTTAAAGAATAACTTAAGTCTTAGCATTTACAAAGATAATGTTCTACAATTGAAAATCAATCACAGACCCAGATGATTGCAATGAGTATGACAAACTATTATAAATGGTGCTGGGTGCTATAGTGGAGATGAAGCATCAACCAGTCTGATGGAAATGTGAGGAAATAGAGAAATCTTTCTGGGGAAGCAACATCTGAGACAGATTTTGAGGTCTGAATAGAATTTATGTAGACAAAGAAGGAATGCATGTGTTTCAGACAAGTGGAATTTCCTGTGCCAAGTCAGAGAGGAATGAGAGGGCATGGTGCATTCAGATAAATGAAAGTTGCTCTGAAGGATGGGAGCATTTATTGAATGGAGGGGATTGGTGACGCACGAAGTCAGGGAGAAGACAAGGGTCGGATATGGAATGCTACATTAATGTGTTTGAATTATTTTCCTGAGAGTGACATGAGAGCTTATTAAAGAATTTTAAGTGAGGACATGACATAATTACATTTCTTGTTTTAGGAAAAGTATTCCAGAGTCAGAATTATTGAGAAGAATGTATTGTACAAGGTATAGGCCAATGTAGGAAGAAATCTTTTGGGTGTCTTGCAAAAATTGAAGAGTAAGGTGATGAAAGCGTGAAGATACAAAGGGTTAGGACAGAAATGAATAGAATGGAGGAAAACTGTATACATGTTAAAATGCTACATGTAAAAATTAATTCATTAAGTATTGAGGATTAGGAAAAAAGATTCTCAGAGGACTGGGTGGATATTGAGTGGTGCTCACTGAAATATGCAATGAGGGAACAGGCTGTTGAGGTATAGGGAATGAGGGATTCAACTTGGAAGGTGTTGACTTGAATTGCTTGTGGCACATCTAGATGGAGATGCCCAGTAGCTATGATCCCTATAAGTGCTGTATTAGTGAGTGAGAGCTTCACTGAAAATATAGACTTGAGAGAGGCTTCATAGGTGTGAGTTAGGCAACTGAGAAGAATGAGAAGAAAATTAAACAGTCCTTTGCAAAAACTGAGGTAAAAGGGAGTTTGCTGGAAGAAGAAAAGTTGAGAAATTCACTGAAAAAAGACTACAAGGAAATTTGATTCCAGCTGACAGAAGGCTGTCTCTGTTTGCAGAATTCATATGTATTTTCTTTTTAATTTGCCAGTTTTAAACTGAAAGAACAAGAACTGAAAGTCAATTGATAGGTCATGAGTCACCAATTATCTGAATGTTAGTATTATGTTAACAATCTGAGTATATCAGCCAGCAAGCTTTTCAGGACCAGCAGATATTGCTGGGATTAAGAACATGAGGGTTTCCAGCTTCATCCACGCGGGGGGAGTGGGGAGGGATAGCATTAGGAGATATGCCTAATGTAAATGACAAGTTAATGGGTGCAGCACACCAACATGGCACATGTATACATATGTAACAAACTTGCATATTGTGCACATGTACCCTAGAACTTAAAGTGTATACACACACACACACACACACACACACACACACATAAAAATAGAACATGAGGGGAGATGAACACAAGATGAAGGGCCCATAAAAATGCTTTTAAAAAATGAACAACAGGAATTGCTAATAATTTAAGGGACAAGAAAAAGGAATGGAAGGCTTGGGGACTGATGGCAGTTCAAAGACTTAATTTCCCTTTGCATTAGCTCAGCAAAAAAAATCTGGGTGGTCCATCACCACACTCTTCCCTCTTGGGAAGAAACTACAGCCAAAGACATCTGGAATGGTTGTTTGACAAAAAAAAAAAAAAAAAAAAAAAAAAAAAAAAAATATATATATATATATATATATATATATATACACACACACACACACACACACATGTATATATACACACATATATATACATATATATATATATACACACATATACATATATATATATATATACACATATATATATATATTTGGAGAAATCTTGACATATTATCCTAATAAGCAAATTAGGGTAATATGTGTAATGTCTTAAATCTTTTTCCAATGTTATTAAATTGATGTAAATCCAAGTAATAGAAAGATGGAAATGTTTAAGATTGTGGCTAAAAAAACATATTATCAGCAATACATTATTCTAAATACTGAGGCTCAGTAAATTCTGAAAGCACATCTACAACTATAGAATAATAGAGAAATAATACAATAAGAGATAGGCCCAAATGCTAAATGCAGAAATCCCAAAGCAACATTATCCTCCAGTTGTCCTAAATAATGTGGTTTATGAGCAAAGAGCTAGCACCTACATTATAATCGCTGGCCATGAGTCAGCGATGACTGACTTTCTTCCTCTAACAGGGCCATGACCTTGGTCTGGATTAGTGGGAAATTAACACACTCGTCTTCTTGAAATTTTAAATACTTGAGCCTCAATCTACCAAATCAGGACATTCAGATTATTAAAAACCTTCAAGAGTTTTGAGAGTTCTTAGAAGATGTCTTAAACATGATGAAGAAAATATCTCCATCATCAATTTGATTAGTTATCTTGTGATACTACTAATTTTCCAATTGTCTCCTGCCTAGACTCCCACTCCCACTAAATGTAAAATTGTCACTACATTTGTCAGACACTACCAGGAACCTCCATAGCTTCTACAGAGTTCTGCAGTCTGACGCTGCAGGACATTGCCAACTCTTGCCAGTCTCATGCTCTGATGGGACACAGGAAGTGATCACTGGACTGTATAATTTTCTTTTGTGAAAGAAGGAGAGATTGGCTTTCATTCTCTTGTGTTATATCCTGTTAGAGGGTACTAAAACAGCATTCCTTGGGTACCAAAGTCCATTTATTCATGGAGCAAACATTTAAAGACTGTTTACTCAGTCCAGGCATAGTGCTTGGTGCTGGATATAAAATGGTTAGCAAAAGCACCCACGTTAGTAGAAGAGCCACACTTTACTCAAATAAGTCCAATAATCATGCACACAAGACCACAATCATGGGAAGAATTCTAAAGGAAAAGAAGAGACTACTATGAGATTTGAAGGATTAGTAAGCACTAGCTAAGCAATGTATGGATGCACAGAGTGGGAACAAGGGGTCCATTATCACAGCAAAAGAAATCACCCAAAGATTCTGTGCCAATTGGAGTATGAAGCTTCTCAGATCTGAAAAAATCGAGTGGGTAAATTGCAGAGAATGATGGAAAGAATGCTGCAATGTGATGCCTATAACAGCCAGAATATGCCTTGTTAAAGTCTGATGTCTTACTCAAGAGTAAAGTATTATAAGCTGGGTGGTGAGAGGAATAAGTATCCTTATCAAAGTAGTGAACTGCTATAGAGAGTTGATTAAAGACAGGCAAGATTTATGTGAAGACAGAGAAGACTTTGCTGTTTTATATAGAGTCCCCTCCCATCCCCTTTGCTCACATTCTCATTACCACTGATTTAGAATCTTAGAATCTAATCTGAGGAGGTGGCTGTGGTTGGAGATCAATCTAAGAAACAGCTTGTTGCAGTCAGATTTGTTCCTCTCCTCTGATTCTGGCTTTCTAATTGGGTCCACCTTTTTGTTCATGGCTCTGTAAGATGCACCTTATTAAAATTAACTTTAGATAGGACTCTTCCAGCAATTTACCAAAGATGCCTAGCCCTTTTTGTACCCCAACCCGTTACATTTCAGCTGGGATCCCCACTCTATCAGGACACAGAAAGTGCATCTTCTTCAGTGCTCAAAATCTCAGTGTCCTTAAAATATCCTCCATTGATGTATTAGCCCCTCAATTCAGAGAAGATAGCTCCTCTGATCATATGACTTCATCATTTCATCCCATAAATTGGGATGAAACCCCTTTCATTGAGTCTGTAACATCTAGATTAATGTACATGTTTTGTGGTTTCCATTATCACATCTGGTTAACAATACCAACTATAAAATTTAAAGGCAGAATAACATAGTGATTTCACTTCATGTTAGACAGATATGGGCACAAATTCTAGGTTAGGTGCTTACAACTCTGAAATCTTAGGCAAGTTTCTTCAATCGCTGATACTAAGTCTCTTCATTTGAAAAGTAGTGGTAGGCCAGGCACGGTGGCTCATGCCTATAGTCCTAGCACTTTGGGAGGTCAAGGCGGGTGGATTACGAGGTCAAGAGATCAGACCATCCTGGCCAACATGGTGAAACCCCATCTCTACTAAAAATACAAAAATTAGCCAGGCGTGGTGGCGGTCACCTATAATCCCAGCTACTTGGGAGGCTGAGGAAGGAAAATCGCTTGAACCTGGGAGGTGGAGGTTGTAGTGATCCAAGATTGTGCCACTGCACTCCAGCCTGGTGACATATTGAGACCTGCATAAAAAAAAAAAAAGAAAGAAAGAAAGAAAGAAAGAAAGAAAGAAAGAAAGAAAAAGGAAAGAAAGAAAAATAGTTGTGTAGTAGTAGTAGTATATAATTTAACAAAAGAATTATGTAAAGTGTTTGGAAATGTACCTGAAATTTCACATACAAAAGTTATGATTATTGCTGTGTCATTGCTATTAATCAAATTTAATGGTCAATAGTACAGTATGATAAAGATTAAATGTATTTCTATAAAATCTTGCCTTTTTCTTTTCTTCATATTTAGTAAGAATTTATGCTCCTTTATATTAGCATTATCTTTTCTTAATAAGAGAATAGTAATCTCTTAATGAGATTATTTTTACAAGGCTTCATAAAAATGGAAAACTTAAGTTTTTCATTCTAGTCCAAAAGCATATGGGAAAAACAGTTTCAGAAGCTTTAAATATTAACAAGAGGAACACAGCATAATGATACAGGGAAGAAGTGAGAGCATGAATGCTCAGAATTGCTTTTAGTGGAAAAAAGCAGCCAGCATTTGTTGAGAGCTAAAGATTTTTTTTTAAATAGATATGAATTTAATTGGCAGGACTTGGCATCATTTACAGGAAAACATGTTTTATTTATTTCAGTTTAAATATATTTCAAACACTATTTTAAAATACAGTTCTGCCAAGTGATGGGGCAACTGTTAAGTGGTTCAGGATTTAATGCCCTAGTTAGCTTTTCACCTCTAAGGCCCTTGATCTACCTCTATGTAATTAAGCTCATACATTAAATTAGTTTTATGGGATAAAGGAGCCCCAAGTGGTATGGACATTAGATACTAGGAAGACATTTTGGATAATTGGCAGTTTCAGCTTGAAAACCACTTGGAGTGAGAATGAATGAGTGTTCAAGTTTACAAGGGCATCAGCAAAAATAAATACCAGTGATGAAATTGAACTCTTCCTTATGGTTTTTAATCAGGGCCAATCAGCAGTCAAATTATAAAGTAGATGAGAATGTCGTCATTGGAATTCCATCTCTATGAGTGTTTTCTCTCCCTCTTTTTTCTCAAATTATCACAAAGTTGGAATTCCAACTCAAGCTGACTCTTAAGTAATATGTTGTACTTCAAATTACAAAATGTTTTATTTCAAAAGCAGATATCTGGAAAGAATAAAAAAATGAATTTCTCATATGAAGTCATCACCACTCTGTAAGTAGGGGAACGTTTTGCATGTGTAGGAGGGCTTGAAATCATAGAATCAATATGACCTTGCCCAGGGTTCAAATGCCTTGGGGGGTTACATGTTTTGTGTTGCAACAATCTGACCCTTGGGTCCATCTCATAGTGATTACACTCTCATGGGTGTATTTTGGAGAGGATGAAAGGAGATATAAGGCTTGTAAAGTGTCTTGAATCATGTCTGACACAAAGCAAGCACCTCAGATTGTTGGTTTTGTGCTTACCTGACTCAACCCCTTCTTTGCTGAGTAGATCCTTTGCTCATTCTACAAAACAGGCATTGCCTTTAGAATCACATGCAGAAATATCAGAGATGGCTGTTTCATTTCGATGGGGATATTATTATAGAATTTTATATCTGAAAGTGGCTTTAGTTTGCAGGTAAGAAAGCAGGTTGAGAGAGAAAGTGTATTCTCCAAGGTCACAAATGTGGCAGTAGCAGTAGTCACAACTCCCAATTCAGCATGCTTCCTTTCCCTGAGCAGCAAGCAGGTGCTCAGTGACAAATACTTGTCAGCGATTGATTGATTAAGAATAGTAACTTTTTCCATCTGGATGTGTGTGTGTTGGGGGTCGCTGGAGTCTGAATCAGGGAGGAGGAACCTCACCGAAGTAGTTTCAGCCTACTTGGTTCCTAACTTTAGAAAAAATACTCCTTTAGCCAATGTTCTCAAAAGGATAATTGCATTGTATTCATAACCAATTCAAACTCATTTAAATAACGATTTATTTCCCATGTAAGAAGCATGGTGAGCATTTCCACTCCATCTTGAAATAATATTTTCATTTTCAAGTCTAAACATAGTAACTAGGGTAAAGTCTATCTAAACTTAGCCGCTAATAGCCCAGGCTGTTAAATTTGTCATTACAATAATTCTTTTTTCCTGAAAGAAAAATTATCACAGTGTAAGATGAAACAATCTTTTGTTAAGTAACCAAAGCTATTGCTTTTAGTCACATAATTTACAGAAAATAAAGAGGGCCATATAACATATCTTACCTTGTATTAGCAGATGACAGAGCCGCAAGGTATTACATGACCATTTCCAGTTAAAGGGATGGTAGGTGGTAGAGTTGGCAGCAATTACATTAGGTGGTGGGGTCTATAACCAGGAGGCTCTGCAATTATTTCCAAGGGGGATTGATATCCTTGTGAGGAAGAGGATGTGATGTGGTACAAAAAATATTGTCAATCATAATGTAAAAGTAAAATAAAGGAAAGTAAAAGGCTTTCTTGGTATTATTTCCTGACTCATTTGCCCTCTAAATGTGAGTGTAACATCACAATGAAATCATCCTCATATATAATGCTTTGTTCCTAGTTTCTTAAACTAGAATCATTAAACAAAATTAAAATACAATTGTAGACATTACCAGGAAGGAAGATAGTTTAGGAGGTCATCTAATTTGTCTCCTTAATTTATTGCTGGATCACATTTAAATCACACCAGGTGACTGAAACTTTCCTTAAAGTCAAATAGCTCTCATCTCTTGTGATAGTCTAGATCTGCTCATAGGGACATTTGACCAGTCAGCACATTGCTATGGGTGTCTGGATAAATATGAAGGAGGGTGTTCAAATGCAAATGTTGATCTGAGGGTCTAAGACTACTTTAGGGTTTTACACACTTTTAGATTATTTCCAAACTGACATTGGGGATGAGCATAATCTGTATGAGTTACAATTGTCCATCCCTATTTTCACATGACACTTTTTACACCATGAGTGGATATCAAACTCTGTATAATACAAGAAAAAATCATTTTCTCATAGTTGTCCGTATCAGCCTTAAATTCTTTGGTCTATTATAACATACTCTCTCACCCTTCCTCTCTGTAATAGACAAAGATGGGCTGTCCAGAGTCCGCTTCTGCCAAGAAGGATTTGCTGCCAAGTATAGGGAGTGCCATCATCAGGCAGTCTCCAACTCTCAAATCCTGCAAAGTTGGCTCCAGCTGGAGAATCACTTCATCTGGAGTTTCATCCCTTACAGGGCAGCTCGCATCCCTTGACTAAGCAAGGTAGAGGTATCACAATATCCAGCCATTTCTACCTGATGTGGTCATGTGAGGAAACCCTGATGGGGCAGTATTTACTCCAGAGCTGTCCACCACGTTGCCCCATTTTTTTTGTTCTGTCTGTATTTCAAATAAACTCCTTTCTCTGCAGAATCCCACACTGTCCCTCTTCCATTCACAGGGGCTGATACCCAATAAACAACTTGCACCTCAAACTTCATCTTAACATTTGCTCCTAGAGAACTCAACTTGTGACAGCACTCCCAGCTTACTTGTTCCACTGTCCTTCCATCTTACATACCTGATTAAATCCAACAATTTGCATACCTTTTACCTTCCCGCAAGCTGGTAAATGAGTCTGGAGAAAAACACACAACCATGCTGACTCACTCTAAATTCATGATCACCAATCTCAAAAGGGCAGACGACCCTGTCAACTGATCCTACTATGCTCCTGGGTGTGTACTCTGTGAAACTCTCTGCATTTTCTATTTCTATTTCTCTCTTAGTTTTAAAACATCAATGCCCTTGTTACTTTGCTTCATAATTTGGTTGGAAAGATCTAGAAGGCCTAGATTGGTGAGAAGGAAAAATACATCTGGCAATGCCTTTCTCCCTTTCCCCCATCAAATCTATAAAACTCTTCATCCAGACCAATGCTCTCTCCTTTTCCTTCAGTTAGAGAAGTGTCCTTATAATCTAAGTCATTTTGCTCCAATCTCATTAAACCTTCTCAAGGACTTCATTTCCGCAGTGTTCCTCTCTTTTCTGGTAACACCAGTTTTTCTCTATCTCCTGGCTCATTTACATCAGCATAACAATACACATAGTAGAGGCAGACTCGCATAAGGCAGGGCAACTCATAACAGGGCTTAAAAGTATAAACTTGACAGTCAGCCTGCCTTGCTTTAAACACTGGCCCCGTCAGCCACCAGGTAAGGCACATTACCTGACCATTCTAAACCTCTCCTCTCTAGTCTGTAAAATGGAAATCTTAGTAGTCCTTACCTCATAGGGATTTTGTGAGGATTTGTAAATAAAAATCAGGGGATGTATTTATAATAGCCATTTGCACATAGTAACTACAAAACAAAGAGTTAGAATTAGTAGTGTTTATATCTCCCATCCCAAATAGCATGCAAATAAACTCAGAAAACCTTTTTAAACAAGTCTTCTAGATCCTAGAACATTTCTCTGTTCTCCTTTACATCAAAAATTATACATAACTCATACTTTACTCCCTCGTGTTCTGTTCTCTCCTCAATGAACTGTGAATGGGCTTCATTCTCCAGTATCTTTCTGAGTCTTTGAAAAGTGGCCAATTCACATGGCTAAATCCAGTTGCCATTTTTTCTGCCATTTTACATGTTCTCTCAGCATGTTTTGATGTAGTGACTATGGCATTTTAATTCAAACACTGTTTTCCCCTATTTATATAATGTCACAACTACTGGTTTTTCTTCCAGCTCACTGATGGCACCTTCTCTGATTCCTTTGTGAACTCCTCTTGTTCTATTTAACCTCTAACTATTGCTTCTTTAGGTTAATGTTGGGTTCTTTCTTCTACTTTTCCCTGATGACACAATTTTCCCAGGTGATCTCATCTGCCCTTGTGGCTTTAACTAGCATTCTGTGGGCCGCTGACCTTCCAATTTAAGTTTCCTGCCCTGGTCTCCTTATTTAATACAAACATGCATATTCCAGCACTTACATGTTATCTCCACTGGATGGGCAAAACAAACTCTTCATTTTCCTTTCCACTTAAGCTTGTTTCTCCTCCAGTGTGCTCTATTTTAGTGAGTGGCAATACTTAGTTACTCAATCCCCAAGCAAAACAAATCGTATGTATCATTTCCTTTATATCATACCTACAACAAGTTTTGTGTTTTCAAAACATAGCCCAAACAGTCTACTTCTCTGTATCTTTATCATGTCTATCCAAGACACTATCTTACTTGTCTAGAATCTTGGAAGAGCCTCCCAACTGGTTTTCTTTTTTTTTTTATTTCCCCTTGCCTCATTAAAATCCATGACCACCTAAGCAGTCATAAAGACTTTTAATGCAAATTAAATTATGTCACTTCCCTGCTTAAAATGCTCCAATGATATTCCATGCCAATAAAAATAACCTTTAAACATCTCACTTTCCTTTCAAAACTTCTTCCCTGCATTCCTTAGGCATATGTGATATTTTCTTTCTTTCTTTTTTTTTTTTTTTGGAATAAAAAATTTCATTCGTATGGCCCTTGTACTTGCTTTTCTCTCTGCCTGGAGCATTCACTCTTCAGAACCTCATATAACTGACTATTGTTCATCATTTAGTTCTTAACTTCAACATTACTTTTTAATGAGGTTTTCTTTCCTTGGCCACCTATTCTGATGCTCCCCTTCCCCATTGTCATTATCAATCACATTATCCTTTGTATTTTAATTCTAGTGTTTGTCTTCATCTGTGATAATTCTATTCATTTGTTGCTATGGTTTGAATATGATTTGTCTCCACCTCAACTCATGTTGAGGCTTGGTCCCCAATGTGGTGGTATTGGGAGGTGGTTTCCTTTAAATTATGATTAAGTCATTAAGATGGATTAATGTCTGTCTCTGGAGAATGGGTAAGCACTGGAAAGAGAGAAGGTTATTCTGAAGCAGGTCAGCCTCCTTTGGCCCCAGTCTCTTATGTCTGTAGACACTTGCTGCTCCCCACATGCTTCTGCCATGTGATGCCATCTGCCAGGTCATGATACGCATGAGGCCTTCACCAGATGTGGCTGACAGATCTCAAGTTACCCAAAGTCCAGAACTGTGAGCTAAATAAACCTCTTTTCTTGATAAATTCCTCAGTCTCGAGTATTCTGATAGAGCAATAGAAAACAAACTAAGACATTTATTTTATCATTCATTGTCTATTTTTACTCACTAGAATGCAAGTTTCATGCTAACAGGGTCCTTGTCTGTCCTGTATATCAGCTTATCTCTGGCACACAGTAAAGGATCAAAAATTAGTTTTTAAATTAATAAACTCTAGTGCTTCCATGCCTTAGGCCTGATTCTCACTGCATCTAAATTCACCTCTCTTTGTCTTTATGTCAATGCTGCTTTCCTTCCTTCTGTTCCTCCAACTTTTCTCTTTTTTCCTCCCTCCCTTCCTTCCTTCCTTCTTCTCTCTTTTTCCTCCTTCTTTCTTTCTCTTTCCTTTCCCTCTTTCTCTTTTTTCTCCCTCCCTCTTCTTCCTCCCTCCCTCCCTCTTCTTCCTTCCTCTCCTTCCTGCCTTCCTTCTTTCCTTCCTTCCTCCCTTCTCTCCTCCCTCCCTTCCTTCTGTTCCTTCCTTCCTTCCTTCCTTCCTTCCTTCCTTCCTTCCTTCCTCCCTCCTTCCTTCCTTCTTTCCTTCCTTCTTTCCTTCCTTCCTTCCTCCCTCCCTCCCTCCCTCCTTTCTTCCTTCCTTCCTTCCTTCCTTCCTTCCTTCCCTCCCTCCCTCCCTCCCTCCCTCCCTCCCTCCCTCCCTCCCTCCCTCCCTCCCTCCTTCCTTCCTTCCTTCCTTCCTTCCTTCCTTCCTTCCTTCCTTCCTTCCTTCCTTCCTTCCTTCCTTCCTTCCTTCTTTCCTCCCTTCCTTTCCTTCCCTCCTTTATTTTCTTTCTGACTTTTCCTCTGATACCTCCCCCTCCCAGGGTACAATATTCATACTTTATTTGCACTCCAGTTCATGGGCTTTTCCTACTAGAACGTTTCTGTAGGCAGCGCACCACCAATTTTGCTCTTTCCCAGAGACCCAGAGCTGGGCACTAACTCCAGTGGCTTGAGGTAATGGCCTTTATTTTGTGCATCCACAGAGCATTACAATGTCAAGAAGACATCTCTTCTGGTTGGGAAAAGAGCTAGTTAATGAGGGGTGATGCTGTCTTCCTACTAGCTTTTAACTGAAACAATGTTTATATTTTGAGAACTCGGCATATTCACGTGGTTAAAAAAGGAACTCATATATGTTGGTCATTTGCTTAGAAAACTATTGTTTAGGTACATTGCTTTCAAAGTTCTTGTGCCTAAAATTTTTGCAGTGGATCCTAAAATGGCATAATCTATTCTGAAACAGCTTATTTCTGAGTGATAACTTTTCCATAGGTTTGTCTAATATTTACCTGGCCAATTCAATAATATTTGCTTCTCAACAGCATTTAAATAACATTCATTATTTGAATTTAGAATCAAAGAAATCCAGTGAGAAAAACTTTACCACATATATGATCTCCTTAAACAAGTTTCATTGACCATTACATCTGGCCTTTTCTCACAGTCAATTACATGTATATCAGAAAGACGGAATTCAGGTTCTAACTGCTCAAGGCTTCAGGTACAGTGGTTCAACACTGATTTTCCAGGAATCAGAGGCCTCAGATAGCAGTATTCTCTTTTCCATGGCTTCTATTTCTAATGTGCAGGATTATTCTTTTGTGAGTTCCTTGGAGGTTCTTTTTTGCTTGCCATAAATACTGTTGAGACCTCATGTGTGATTATTTAGTGCCCAGTTGTGGTAATACCCTTGTATTTAACCCTTCATACCTGGGCAGCTCACTATGTTTTGCTTCTTCAACTGTGATACCTCCCACCACTGTGGTTTTCAAAGTGGAGGTCAGCTTGTCTACCTGAAGATGATGTTTATCATCATTCCTTCTTCTTCAGGTTGGGAAAACAGCCATTTTCCCCAATAACGGGATAGGTATTTCATTTGCCATGTGCTTTTTTGTCAGGAAAGATTAGCACCTGGGGAAGATACACAAAAGCAGGTCCTCTGGGGAAAACCAAACAGATATGAACTCAGTTATCATTTTAACTGACGGTTGGCCAAAGCAGACCTGCATAACCCCAACTGTACTGACAACAATACTACTTTTTATCATTATAAAAATTAAATTATTAAAAATTCACAGTGTGCCAGACAATATGCTGTATATGTTACATGCATGATTTCATTTAATTCTCAAACAATCCTATGAGTAGATTCCATTATTATCCACTCTACTTTGCAGATGAGGATCGTAAGCACAGAAAGGTTAAGTGTCTTGGCCTTTATCATACAATTGGTGATGTTAGAGACAGGATTCCAATACAGATGATGACTCTGCAATCCATGCTTAATCACTCCAGTATTCCCCCATGTTGTGTCATTCCTTCCAACAATGTCCTTGGCTCTCCTTTCCTACAGGATTATAGCTGGTGCACCTTCAAAGTTATATTTAAATTCTTTCCTGCATGTCCATTGTGGGTCAACTTGTCTTTGTTAACAGAGAATCTAGGTGATATTTAATAGACCATGGTGATCAGAATAGTAGAGTTAGTTTTTTGGGATAACAATATTGATCTTGAAAAATACTTATTGACCACATGCCACGTACTATGCTAAGAATGCCACACAAACTTGTGTATATTCTTCCAACAATACTGAGATGTAAATGTTATTACATTCAATTTAAAAATAAATAAATTTAGGCCTAGAGAGTTAAGTGGTTTATCTAGTCTTGCAAAGATGGTAAGTAAGTGCAAGTGAAATTTGTATAGAGGTAAGTCAGCATCCTAAATCTATGTTATTTCTACTTCATTAGAGAGGAGTGTCTGAAAAAGATGGTGCTAAAGAATAATTTGAAATTATGGGATGCCTAGTAGATGGAATCTGTAAAACAGCTGTAATAATGCATCCAAAGGTATCATGGGAAGAAGAACAGGTATCAACTGCTTTTCTGGGAAAGCTGTTGGTCATGACTTTGTTGCCTGCCATAGGACTGGGTAACAATGGTTAGTTGAGGACATTTTATCACACTGGTTTACTGTGTATTACTGTTTCTCTTATTATTTATTAAGTTATGCATCTTTTAACAATGTTTACAAACTACTGAATATTTCCCTCAATTCAGCAATTATATACAAAGCACATTTGCAGGATATCGCACAGGATAGAAAGCATGACACAAAAATAAATGTAAGAGATTTAAAGCTGGGAGTATCCAGGTTAAAATTCTGCTTTCTCCACATAATGTGCAACCTGAGGCATGATACTTAATACCTTACAGTCTCAATTTTCTCATTTTTAAAGGAGCATAATATCTACCTCATAGGGCTGTGGTGAGGATTAGAGTATCTTAGCTTGGCACTTAGAATCTAATGGGAATTAAATGCCTTCCTTCTCATTTTTTTTTCTTTTTACAGAAAACACAATACAAAGAGCAAATAAGACAGTTTAGAAAATTATTGTAATGATTCATAGGAAAGGTAAAAAAATCAGTATGTTTCATTTCCTGATGGACTGAGATAGTAGACAAATAAATAAAAAAATGGAAATAAAATAGGATAAAAACACAATACTATAATCATGCAATGGGATACTACTCAGCAATAAAAAGGAATAAACTATTACCATAACTAATAACAGAGAAGAACCTCAAAAATATACTGAACAAAAGAAACCAGGCACAATAGAGTACACACTGTGAGATTACACTTACATGAAGTTCCAGAATAGGCAAAAGTCTTGTGAATAGAAGTCACAATAGTGGCTGTTTCTCAGGTGGAGGGCCCTGCTGGAAAGAGGCATGGGGACATTTTTCGTGCTAGTGATAATGTTCTACACCTTAGTTAGGGTTGCCTGAATCAAAACTCTATAAGCTGGACACCTAAAATCCATACATTTTCTCCATGCAAATTATAATGCAATTTAGAAAAATGTGTCTATGCAGGTTTAAAAGGGGAAGAAAGTAAATGTATTTGAGGGAATAAGGAAAGTTCAAAAGAAGTGCTCCTGTAGGAGCTGTAATGATCAAAACCTAAGTGGAAGTGATGGGGAGGACATTTCGAGTAAGGGAACAATAGTGAGGACATGCAGGAAAAAAAGAATGGGGAGAGGAAGTGGGAGAAGATGCTGAGGTGATAGTGGGGCCAGATTGCAGGAGGCTTTATATACCAGTTTGAGAGGTATTTGGCAAAATGAGACCACAGAAAATTTTCATTGTGGGAGATTGGTATACTTAAAATAATGCCTTAGAAAAATTATTCTGGCAGTTACCTGTCAATTAAATAGAAGGTAGAAGAAACAGAGACATTGGGGTACTTAGAGGAAACAGTAGAAGAAAGACTGTTATAGGAGAACCTATGTCATGCTATTTAGAAGAAAGGAAAGTGTTACTCATGGCCTAAAAGATTTTGTTGTTGTTGTTGGCAAAACTAGCAAGTGTTTCCTTTATAGCTTTAACCTCCTTTTCTTTTTTTTTTTTTCTTTCTTTCCTTTTTTTTTTTTTTTTTTTTTTGATGGGGTCTTGCTCTGTCATCAGACTGGAGTACAGTGGTGCAATCTCGGCTCACTGCAACTTCTGCCTCCCGGGTTCAAGTGATTCTCCTGCCTCAGCTTCCCAAGTAACTGGGACTACAGGCACGCACCACCACGCCCAGCTAATTTTTGTATTTTTAGTAGAGACAGGGTTTCACATGTTGGCCAGGATGGTCTCGATCTCTTGGCCTCGTGATCTGCCCACCTCAGCCTCCCAAAGTGCTGGGATTACAGGCATGAGCCACTGCACCCGGCCTTAACCTCCTTTTCAATTTGCAAGATAACAAGTATGTCAATGGCTTTAGCTGGTTTTATTTGACCACATTGACAGCTATCATTTTTGAAGTCTAAAAAAGAAAACATATCCTCCAACATGTGGTGATGCAGAGTTGCTACTAGACGTCTAGCTAGATGACTGCTTAGAGATCTCAGAAGGTAGTATTTTTTGCTGATAAAGTTGCTATATACCAGGGTTTGGACAATACCTGCTCATAAGCTCCTAAATTTTTAAAAATATATATATGAGACTATGAGACATGATCAGACATGAGTATCCTGACTCATGTTAACTAATCGCACAAAAGATTGATGTACAAACAAGAAAACCACTGATAAAAGTATAATTAAGGGCACAACCCCAAACAGGGTACATATTGATTGGGTGGGAACAAAAAATAGGGAAGTTTTAGAATTCTTCCAAGTAATAAAAGCACACTATGGAAACTGAAGTTACTATTCTCCTTGCAGCTAATGTATAAGCACTTTATGCTCTCCACTGAGGCTCACTGCAGACTTTGAATAAGAAGCTAGTGATACAGGAACACGAATTGTGCAAAATCCATTCAGAGTATCAGAATTTTGTGGCAGCTACATCCTGTGTGCAAACGCAGCAGATTTAGTGTTCTTGTCAAATGCCCTGCATCAGTGACGTGTGCAGTGAGAGCTAAGAGTCTATTCCATGAGACAATGGCAACAGTGCTGTCTTCATTTGATCAGTTTTGCAAATTTGCTTGCATTCCTGCCCACAGCACCACCAACTATCCATAAGGCTGTCTATCAGTATGCAATGATCTCTCTTTTTGAACTTACATGGGAGAATGGGGGAGAGTGGACTGTTAGTAAAGGTGTAAAGAGTTTCTCTGAAGTAGCTAGATTTTATACCTTCAGAAAAATCAGGAATGCATACGGTTTTAAAGCTTAAATAACCTTTGGAGACAATTTCTTATAACTCTTATTACACTTGTTAGAATCTGAGTTTCACCAGGACAAGGAACTGTATGTTAATGATTCATCTTTATCTTCCCATTTGCCTGATGCTGTGACAGGCATGGGAGAATACTCAATAAATGTGTTTTGATAAATAAACCATCTAGTTTCTGCAAGACAAGGACCTGGCTAAATGATTTTCTGCCAGACCTTATCCCTCTAACAGGTGTGGCTGGCTTCATTAACTGTTCAAGCTAATGTCTCCTTTCCAGCATCTCTTATATATTATCTCAAAACTCTCTCTAGACAAAATTGATAGGAGTTGATATAGGGATTAAGAAAGTTGCCATTTCTGAAATCCAATATTGTACATAGAGATGAGAATACTGAGATATATGATGTTAAACATTTTGAATTATTTATCCTTAGACCAGTAATGGGAAAGTTTATTATAATAACTATAACAAATTTGCTAATAAATTTAAATATCTAAACCAACATATCTGGAGGTCAAAGGAAACAGTATTTTCAAGTGATTTTACAATTAATTTTTAAATTGCAGACTCTCCTTGGATGGTCTATCAAGTTTTGGTCTACCAAGTTTATAATTTTCTCTTCTCTGGGAACTGACATCATTTTTCAGATAACATGCATACATGCTTGTGCAATGTAACCGCTGACCCCTGGCTGTTTTTAACTGGAGAAGTGATGGACACCTACCAAAATCTGGGCCAATCATATTTTAGGGTCTTGGAAGTTTATGCTATGAAGAAAAGCTGGGAGTTGAGTTGTGCAACTGGTAGTTTTAGAGGGTAAGCTCTTAAAGCCTTCTAGTGCAATGGTCCCAACCTTTTTGGCACCAGGGACTGGTTTTGTGGAAGACAAATGTTCCATGGAGTGAGGGAGGGGATGTGGGAGGGATGGTTTCAGAGTGATTCAAGCACATTGCATTTATTGTACACTTTATTTCTGTTATTGCATTGTAATATATAATGGAAGAATTATACAATTTTCCATAATGTAGAATCAGTGGGAACCCTGAGCTTGTTTCCCTGCAACTAAATTGTCCCATCTGGGAGTGATGGGAGACAGTGACAGATCATCAGGGATTCGATTTTCATAAGAAACATGCAACCTAGATCCCTTGCATGCACAGTTCACAACAGGATTCGTGCTTCTATGAGAATCTAATGCTACTTCTGATCTGATAGGAGGTAGAGCTCAGGCAATAATGCGAGCATTAGGTAGCAGCTGTAAATGCAGGTGAAGCTTTGCTCACTTGCCTGCTGCTCACCTCCTGCTGTGCAGCCTGGTTCCTAACAGGCGATGAGCCACTGTGGTCCTGGAGGTTGGGGACACCTGTTCTAGTGGATTATCTGGGGGTGTCTAATTCTCCATCTTCCCTGAGTTCTTGTTGCTCAGCATTTTTCGAGATTACATGATATCCCTCACAATAAGTTTCTTTTCCCCCCTTAAACTTCATTGAATAATTTCATTGCTTATACTTCTCTCAAACTGAGCAACTCATATATTTAAAAACTGTTTACTTTCTTGTTTTTTATCCCATCTCACTGACACCTCTCTTATGTTTCCTACTCATCTACGTTACTTCTTAATGCAGACTTTTTTGGGCTAATCTTTGAACCCCTTCTCTTTGATATCTGAACTTTCTTCCTTGGTAGTGTCATACAGTCTCATGATTTTTAATAATATCTATGTGAGGATGATTCTACAGTTTATATTTGTATTCCAAACCTCTCCCTTAACCTCCAGACTCATATATCCCAATGCCAGTTCATTCTCTCCATTGCTAAGTTCAGAATACATGTCGATTGTAACATTTCCAAAAACAGACTTTCAGTGTATTTCCCATAGTTCTTCCCATATGGTTACTAATAATTCCATCTACTTGGAATGATCCACACTGCTGCTCTTTCTCTGAAACCCTGTATCCAAAGTGTCAACAATTTCTTTGTGGCTGCCTTGAAGATACACCCTGACTCTGACCACTTCTTACCACTTCACTGTTTTTACTCTTAGTGCATTCTAGCATCATCTCTTGCCTGGTTTTTCCAATAGTCTTTTTTTTTTTTTCTTTCTTGTTTCTGTTCAGGCTACCCAGCAAAGCAGCTAAGATAGGTTTACTATTATGTGCAAAACGGACATGAGCTTTGGCAATCTATTATTCATAACAATGGTTAATATCTACACAATGCGTACAAGATGGTAAGCATTATTCTACATATTTAAATCTAAAAAGTAATTCATTTTATCTGCATAGTAACTCATTGAGTCAGGTGCTCATTATTATCTATTTAATCATGAGCAAACTGAGGTCCAGAAAAACATAATTTGCTCAAATCACTAATTTAGGAAATGGCAAATAAAAGATTTCAATCAAGTTAAATTGACTCAGAGAATGCCGTTGACCACTGTGAGATTCAAGGGTCATTCTACTATTTCTGAACCCTAATTCAAAAACTGCAATGTTAGTAAACACACACATACACACATACACACACGTACGTACATGTATATATTCTCAGATTTCTCACTAGGAAATAAAATTCTAATACTACTATTGATATTGTCAAAATTTACTAATTGAACATCTGAGTGTCAGACAATTTACCAGACCTTAAAAATATTCCCTAATCCTCAAAAAAACAAAGAAAAAGTGGGTAATTTTAATCCTATTTTATAGAAAGGAAATCTAAGGACTGGAGAGACTAAGTAACACACTGATGACCTTTATAGGCACTTAATAAATATTAGATATATGTAGTGATAAATCCTAATACATTTATCCATATTTATAAATACACAAATATGCATTACTTGGCTTCATTCTACATATACTCTGAAGCATCTATTGAGTAGTGGCTTGGTGGATCCACTGGTAAATGATGACTTTTTTCTCACGGACTTCTCAAAGTCTATGAATTCAAATTTATATTCCTGGCAAAATTAACCCAGATTAACTGAAGGGATCCTTGGGGTTGCTTGAGAATTGTAACCCCATGAAATGTGAAATATGTTCACTGTGCTGTGAATGACAATGCAGAATAAGACCATTCCTTCATTTGTGAAATATCATTCACTGTGCTGTGCTTTTCTGGGCTATGACTATCCCTCTCCACCACTTTGGCCGGAGATGTATGTAATAACTGGCTTTTTCTGCCTTTGCTTTTCCACCCCTATCGGTCCATAGGAAATAATCCATTTTGAAAAGATGACGAACGAGAGGCCTTTGAATAAGTTAGCATAAATAAACGAAACCAAAACGTGATGAGTATTGATAATAAGGACTCAGTTGGATTTAACATAAGATGAAGCAACATCCAGAATATGAGGAAATTGGGCTAGGGCATCTCTCTTGTTTCTCAGAAATCACAGCAGCTCATGTCAGCCATTTACTGACACTAAATACCTTCTTTCAGGAAAAGTATCAAATGTAGCCAGCATTTTACACGTGTACTATTTTCTTATTTTAAAAATCCATAGCCCTCTTAAGAAATAAAATTAATATTAAATATTCCATTGGCTGAATCCCATGCAGACACTAATGGGAATCTGAAGGGAGCCTTTCTTTGGGTAAGCAGTCTTGAGTGATTTTTTTTTTCTTTTAGTAACATTAAAACATATGGATCTGGTTCTCCTCTCTTTCTCTTCTATGTATCTATCTTATCTGAATATGATAAGATAAAATATGAATGTATATGTTTAGAAAATTCATGAAAAAGTGGACAGTAGGGTCCACTTCTAAAAAAAACTCATCATCCTGCAGCTATAATATAAATTAAAGCAAGCATCAACATTAAATATGAACTCCATTGTAATGGTATATTGCCTGCTAACTTCATCTCTCATCTCTGCTAGTTCACCCTATTATTTGTAGTTCCTCCCTTGTATTTATTTCATCAATATTATTAATCATTGTCATTAATTATCCATTGTAACTAATAATTATTAAGAAACAACCAGACAGTGCTAGTTCCTTCCCAGCTTGCAAGCCACCTTGATATTTCCATCTTTTATGCTGTACATAAGTCTAACCAGACTTTCTGACTTTTTTTCAAAGCTCTTTAGTGCCAAAGGTAACAATTATCCGCAGTAAATTTTGTCCTTTCTCTGATAGACTATTTTTTAAATTAATCAAGTGTTAATTTGAACTACTTTCTGTTATTCTGAGTTACAGGCAACTCTACTCAAGTTAATGTCCCCTATCAATTGTATGAGCATACTTTTATCATTTTATTGAGTTCACAATCAAATATAAAATAATTGCATGTGTTATAGGAGCATTTGCTTTCAAAGAAGAGTCAGAGAATATTCCTTTATACAATTATCTTTTTATGTCATACTCACAATTCAGCATCAAAACCAGATTAACCTACCTTCATCAAGTTCCTCACGAACTAATCTTGCTAATGTGCCAATGATTAAAATACTGTACTTGTAAATTCTAATAAGTAGTGTAACTTTTTATAAAACTAGATAATTGCCTCTGCTATAATACCAAGTTTGTTAGTGCTCCAATTTTATAGGAAACAGTCAATGGAACTAGGTAGAAATAGGTTGCTATTTTGGCAATGGACATGATGGTTGACTTCAATCATTCAGAATGATATTTCACAAATGAAGGAATGGTCTTATTCTGCATTGTCATAAAGAGCAGAACTGATACTAAGTAGTGACAGACACATGACAGTAGAATTATTTCATTACCCCTTGACTTGTTTCAGAAAAAGTTTCAAGAAATATATGAAGAACATAGATTTCTCAGAATATAGTATAATAAGTATATGTGGTTAGTTTTTTGTCAATAAAGACACCCAAGAGGTCACATGAAGAGTACTTGCTGAGAGTTTTTTTAGGGAAAAATATCAAGCTTCAAGATGACAGTTTTACTAAATAGCCTGCGTGGTTCCTTGTAACCCTAGTAACCCATGATTCTATGAAGTATATCATTTAGATTTCTTACTTTCTATTTTCTCCCATTTACTCTTTACCTTTTGTGATCTGGCTCCATTAATTACTGGTCAACTGAATTCTCTCAGCAAAGAAACTATGCTAGATGGCACTAATGATCCTAATTCTTCACTCATCCTATAGCTGTACTCTGTACCATATGACTTTGCAGTTTCTACCACTATTTCCCTGCCTTTTGACTTTGAGTTTGACCATGTGGATTACTTTTGTTGATGTGATATTAGCAGGCATGGCATTAAAAAAAATCTTAAAAATTTCTGTGTGACTGAACTTACCTTCTCGTGCCCCTGATTTTTTCATGAGAATGACATTTCTGGGATAGTCTACTGGTCCCAGGAGAAAGAAGAAAGATGCATAGTGCAGGTTGGAACCATCCCTACTGGATCTGACCTAATCAAGTGCTGCAAAGCTACATTTCCTGAAAATAAAGTAGCTGACTGATACAAAAGTTGGTACCTGAAAGTGAAATGTTGCTGCATTAAATACTTAAAATTTGTGGCATGAGTTTGAGAACTAGCTAGTGTTAGAACAAGCCAGTGGGCCGGGTGAGGTGGCTCAGGCCTGTAATCCCAGTACTTTGGGAGGCCAAGGCAGGAGGATCACCTGAGGTCAGGAGTTTGAGACCAGCCTGGCCAACATGGCGAAACCCCGTCTGTACTAAAAACACAAAAATTAACCAGTCATGGTGGCAGGCACCTGTCATCCCAGCTATTCAGGAAGCTAAGGCAGGAGAATCACTTGAACCTGGGAGGCAGAGGTTGCAGTGCCAAGATCATACCACTGCACTCCAGCCAGGGTGACAAGACAGAGACTCTCTCTCAAAAAAAAAAAAAAAAAAAAAAAAGAACTAACCAGTGATATTCCCTCATCACTAGGTCAGTGGTGAAGGAACAATTAGAAGAGGCTGGGTAAATGGCAATCCATGTAAAATAGTGATAAAATTAGTAATAGTGTCTGTTACAATAACTGGGAAGATAGTACATGTATT
Organism: Rhinopithecus roxellana; assembly: GCF_007565055.1. NCBI lineage: Eukaryota > Metazoa > Chordata > Mammalia > Primates > Cercopithecidae > Rhinopithecus > Rhinopithecus roxellana. The sequence goes on from NC_044563.1 coordinate 29,228,778, forward strand.
TAATGGATTTTTGTACTTGGCTGAGTAAACTCTAAGCAAAATGTTGAAGTATACTCTTGTTTCTTTTATTGTGTTTGATATACTACTTTAAGAAAGAGATGAGCTTAGAAAAATGCTAATTAGATTGTAGCAAAATTTGGTGGGAATGTAAAGTTTATAACCTGTTGGGATGGAAAGTAAAAGAGGTTCTTATCTCCAACTCTTCTAGATAACAAAAGAAACTTCAATTCTAATAAATTCTGGGGCTGAAGATTAAATCTAGAAAATAGCTGATGTATACATGGTCTCAGAATACAGACTAACAACATGATATGACTGTAGGTCCTTTTGATAAGACTTCTGAAAAATTTACAGTGATATCTAGTAGATATTATAATCACACAGCAGCCTAATATGCCCCAAATACTGTAATTAAGCCTAAGCTGTATTATCCTATGTGGTAGCCACTAGCCCACATAGCTGTTTAAATTAGAATTAATTAAAATTTAAAATTTAGTTCATTACTCATATTAACTATATTTCAAGTACTTAGTAGCCACATGTGACTAGTAACTCTCTTATTGGACATCACCAATAAAGGAATTTCCATTATTCTAGAAAGTCTTACTAGACAGCCCTGGCAGAGCTGTCTAATAAAAAGCCACTAAATGTTTCAAACCATTCAGTTACCATATTTGCTACTGTATTAAGCCATTCTTGCCCTGCTATAAAGAAATACCTGAGACTAGGTAATTTATTAGAAAAGATATTTAATTGGCTTATTATTCTGCAGGCTGTATAAGAAGCATAGTGGCATCTGCTTCTGAGGAAGCCTCAGGAAGCTTCCAATCACAGCAGGGGAGTGGGCACATCGCATGGCAAGAACAGAAGCCAGAAAGAGAGAGATTGGCCATTGGGGGATTGTTATACCACATACCCTATTATAATTACCAGATCTCAAGAGAACTCATTCACTGTTGAGAAGGCAGGACCAACCTATTAGGGATTCACCTTCATGATCCAAACACCCCACACCAGACCTCACTTCCAGGATTGGAGATTCCCCTGGGCACTTCCCTAGTAGAGGTTCTCTATGGGGCTCCACCCCTGCAGCAGGCTTTCAGCTGGGCACCCAGGCTTTTTCATACATCCTCTGAAATCTAGGTGGAGGTTGCTAAGCCTCATTCACTCTGCAGGCTCACTCCTGCAGACTCAACACCAGGTGGATGCCAGGAAGCCTCCCTCTGGAGTGGCAGCCTGCACTGTACTTGGGACCCTTTGAGCTGGAGTGGCTGGAATGTGGGGAGCATTATGTGCAGGGCAGCAGGGCCCCGGGCCTGACCATGAAACCATTCTTCTCTCTTTCACCTTTGGGCATATGACTGGAGGGGCTGCCTCAAAGTTCTCTGAATGGCTTCAAGGCCTTTTACCCATCGTCCTGGATATTAGTACTCGACACCCCTTTAGTTATACTAATATCTCTAGCAAGTCGTTGCTCCACAGCCTGCTTGAATTTCTCTCCTGAAAAAACTTTTTATTTCTCTGCCATATGGCCAGACTATAAATTTTCCAAACTTTTATACTGTGCTTCCTTTCTAAATATAGTTTCCAACTTTAGGTCATTCCTTTAGTCCCACATCTGAGCATAGATTGTTAGAAGCAGCCAGACCACTTCTTGAACACTTTGCTGTTTAGAAATTTCTTCCACCAGATACCCTAAATCATCACTCTCAAGTTCAAAATTCCTCAGATCCTTAGGGCATAAACAGAGTGCGGCCAAACTCTTTGTTAATATATAACACATGTGACCTTTGCTCCAGTTCCTAGTAAGTTCCTCATTTCAATCTGAGACCTTGACAGTCTGGACTTCGTTGTCCATATCACCATCAGCATTTTGGATGCAACCATTTAACCAGTCTCTAAGAAGTTACAAACTTTCCCTCATCTTCCTATCTTCTTCTGAGTTCTCCAAACTCTTCCAACCTCTGCCTGTTACCCAGTTCCAAAGTCACCTCAACATCATCAAGTATCTTTATAGCAAAGCCCCACTCCCTACTCTTTGGTACCGTTTTTCTTTTCTTTTTTCTTTTCTTTTCTTCTTTTCTTTTCTTTACTTTGTTCTTTCCTTTCCTTTTCTCTTTTCTCTTTTTTCTCTTCTCTTCGTTTCCTTCCTTCCTTCCTTTTTTATTTTTTTGTTTGAGACAGGATCTTGCTCTGTCACTCAGGCTGGAGTGTGGTGGCTCAGTCACAGCTCACTGTAGCCTTGACTTCCCAGGCCCCAGCGATCCTCCCACCTCCACTTCCTGAGTAGTTGGGACTACATTCTGTTAATTTTTGTCTTTTTTTTTTTTTTTTTTTTTTGAGATGGAGTTTTGCCATGTTGTCCAGTCTGATCCCAAACTCCTGAGCTCCAGCAGTCTACCTGTCTTGGCTTTCAAAAGTGTTGAAGTTACAGGCATGAGCCACTGTACTGGACCCAATTTTCTGTATTATGCTATTCTTGCCCTGTTATAAAGAAATACCTGAGACTGGATAATTTAGAATAAAAGAGATTTAATTGGCTCACAGTTCTGTAGGCTGTACAAGAATCATAGTGGGATGTACTTCTGGGGAGGTGTCAGGAAGCTTCTAAGCATGGCAGAAGGCAAAGGGGAAGCAGACACATCACATCACAAGAATGAGAACAAGAGAAAGAGAGTGGGGTGGGGGAGGTGCCACACAGTTTTAAATGACCAAATCTTATGAGAATGCACTCACTATAGTGAAGACAGCATCAAGCCATGAGGGATTTACCTCCATGATCCAAACACCTCCCACCAGGCCCCATCTCTTGCATTGGAGATTACAATTCAACCTGAGATTTGGGGATGGACAAATATTCAAACTATATCAACTACCATTCTGGACTAAAATATACTAAGACTAAATGTGAGAAGATCATTGGGCACCCAAATTCCTTCAAGCAGGTAATTGCTCACCCATCAGAGATGACTTATCTTTCAGTGCCCTCCTTGTACATAGTCAAAGAAGTGAGATGAAAAAGAAGCATACTTCAGAGGTCAGAGATGTAAGCAAGGGAGAACAATGTGCAGGGGAGCCATACCTGATGCCTAGTACAGAACTGATGCCTAGTAAAGAAATAGGAGAACCAGACTATATTTTTGCAGTGTGACTTTAGAATTGTGGTAGTCTAATGGCTTCTATTTAATTTCTCCTGTTTTTGAATAAAAATGTTTACTGCTTTTATATTGCCCCTGTTGCAACACTCTCAGTTTGAATGGGGTAGATAATTTATCTTTTTATATAAAGTCTTCAGATCAAGGGATGCACATTCAAACCTGATAAATAAGATCCTATTACCCTGGTAGAGTTTAATGCATGTTTAGATGAAAACTGTGGGATTCCTGAGACAGGGTTTAGCGTATTTTGCATGTGAAAGGGATGAATAAGTGTGGCTAGGAAGGTAGACTGGGAGACTGCATTATTGGCCTTCATGCTTACTTCTTCTGTGTTCATGTTTTTGATCTGTAACTTGGCAGTTTCCATCACCAACAAGGCAGATATATTTCCCCTTTGACTGTGGGTGTGGCCATGGTACTTGCTTTGGCTAATGGAATGTTGCTGCGTGTGATAAGACAAAATGCTTGAACATGTTTGTGATTTGGTATATCTCCATGACCCTGATATTGACATGAAAATGAAAAGAATGTTTCTGGGTTAGCCTGATGATCCTAGGGAAAGAGTAAGACAACATAAGGTAGATCTGAAAGTGCCCGGCTGAGTCCGGACTAGATCAGCTTGGTCTTGCAGGAACCTGCAAATCAGTGAGACTCAATGATTATTGTTTTAAACAACTGATTTAGAGGATTGTTTGTCATGTTGTATTTGTGTATGGATACCTATCTGATGGAGTCCCTAATAATCTCTTTATTAAAGTCAACAAATCTAAATCTCTCTTGACCACTTGCTCCTCTTGTTACTTGATTTCCATGACCTTTTTTTTTTTTTTTTTTTCCTACCTGCCTATCTTTATGGTTGTTTTTTTCTCAGCTTTCCTTTGTGGATTTTCTTTCTTTGCTTTTTCATTAAATCCAGATTCTATTCATCCTTAGCTGTATTCTCTTCACTTTAGAAACTAGGTTTGTGATGCATCTGTTTTATTTACTTTAATTCTTTCTTAACATTGTACAATGCCCATATTTCTATGTCCTACTCAGGTCTCCCTGTGCTCTAGAATAGTTAATAATTGATGGACTATTTCAACATGCATGCCTCACTGGATATGTCTAAACACAAACTCCTCATCTTCGTCCTTAACTGTGTACCAGTTTTTGTGTTTCCTGTCTCATTGGATGGCAGTATCACATATCTAGTTTCTCAGGCCAAGAACCTGGGTGAAATGAGTCTTCTTTCTCCCTCATTTTTCACATTTAACTAATCACAAAGTCTTGTCCATACTACTCCTTAATATATTTTATTTTCATTCACTTCATTTAAACCTTCTACCCTCTACATTATTTTAGTACGTTATTATGTCTTGTAATAGATGCCTACAGCTTGCTTTTAACTGGTTTTCATGCCTTCACTTTTGTATTTCTTCAAGTCATTCTTCTGACAGAGATCAAGCTAATTGCTTATATTGGTTAGAGTTTCTCAGTTGCAAGCAAGAGAAACCATGTCTGATTACCTAAAGCCAAAGGTGATACAGTAAAAGGAATTGGAAAGATGCATGGAAGTTTAGATAGAAGGGAATTCTAAAGAAAACCAGTAGGAGTTTCTCAATGAATTTGGCTAGGTGCTGGAAATGGAAAAAAATAAAAAAGTGAAAAAGTGTTTTCCTCCCTTTGATTGGCCGATCTTAGGTGTTTCTTTTGTTTAGAGTGATATCCATAAAATACTAAAAGGATGTGGTTATTGGAGCCCCCAACGACTCAATTTTTGAAGACAGAGGTGCTGGAATTATAATCTCACTAAGATTGTGATGAGGTAAGAAGGTATCCTCAAGAAGAAATGGGAGTGCAGGTAGAAAGGAGAAATGGATGCCAGTTGGACCCAAACAGATAAATAATTATTATCTCCATGTATATTTTCTTTTCTTTTTTTTTTTTTTTTTTTTTTGAGGCGGAGTCTCGCTCTGTCGCCCGGACTGGAGTGCAGTGGCCGGATCTCAGCTCACTGCAAGCTCCGCCTCCGGGGTTTACGCCATTCTCCTGCCTCAGCCTCCCGAGTAGCTGGGACTACAGGCGCCCGCCACCTCGCCCGGCTAGTTTTTTTTTTTTTTTTTTTTTTTTTTTTTTGTATTTTTAGTAGAGACGGGGTTTCACCGTGTTAGCCAGGATGCTCTCGATCTCCTGACCTCGTGATCCGCCCGTCTCGGCCTCCCAAAGTGCTGGGATTACAGGCTTGAGCCACCGCGCCCGGCCGTATATTTTCTTTACATTGCTTAAAAACAGTTTAGTATCTTTCATGTTTCTCGGGTTAGATTCCATATTTTCTAACATGACAGGCAAAACTTTTTCTGAGCTCTGCATAAGCTTTACATAAGTCCTTGACTTCACGGAATACTATATTATCAAAATTAAAATCAGTCCTACCCTTATCTGGGTCAGGAACCTTGGCTCTTTCTACCTCCTAGGTCTGCTCCCAGCTATGCCTAGCCAAATCTGTCCAGTCCTCCATAACTTGCTTAGAATTGTTTCATCTCTTTCCAATACTGAAGGTACAGTCTATTTCCCACATGCCCATACAGGCCCTTGTGCTTGCCCACAGCTTACTATTTATCACACTGACTTTTAGTCTTTTAAAGAACCTAGACTGATTCCCATTCACCTTTGAATTCCCAGTTGCTCTCACAGTAGTTGACACACAGTAGGCACTCAATAAATTTATAGAAAGTTGAAAAATATGTTTCTTATTTCATTTGTTGATTATTTTCAAGTATAATTAAAATAGTAGTATAACATTTACCACATGGCAAAGACGCAAGCTAGTAAGGCTATGAATTAATGAAATCCACCCACTCTGGCCTCATAAATCACAGTGCTACATTGTGTTCCAGATTCCACAGGTGCAATGCTTACATTTAATTGCACTGATCAAGCTCTCCTTATGCTGAATTCCTGTATATATCATCCTCTGGGTAGGATCAACTGTCCAGTTTCAAATCCATTTGTTTCAAAATCCCAGGAGGACTCTGTGTTCTTGTGTGACTTTGTGGTACTTCCTGATGACTCATGGAGTATAAGAGCGATGAAAGTAGATGCTGCGTAAATAGATTCTCCTGGGGAGAAAATTCCTCTTTAAATCAATTTAATTTTCCACATTTTTTGAAATGTGAGCTAAGCATGTTGCATCTTTGTTTTAAGGAGCTCAAGCGTCTTTGCAAATATTTGGTCCCTTTTCTTAAAGCGTTCATAAAGTGTGATATGATTGGCTTTGGCTTTCAGGCTTGATAATTCCTTGTAGCTTGGTAGGAATATCAAAGACTAAAATCCAATTTTTTTCTGCTTTCCTAGACAGCTCAGTGATGAAGTAGGAAAATAATAATAAACACGGATATGCACCAATTAAGTTGGATTTCTATAGAGCACATTTTAGCTGCAGAACTGAAAATTCTTTCCTATTCACTATTTTATCATATTTATTTGTTAGGTCAACATGACATAAATGTAGAAATAAAATAGCTGGGGACATAGAGGCATAAAAACATTCTATTCAGTAAGGTCTCCAGGCTTATCTTCCTGTTTATACCCTCTTAAACATGCTGTTATCCCACCCACATTTAAAATGATCATTTGAGTATTACAATGGGCATATTGGCAAATTCCTTTCAATTTTCCTCTGGCTAGTAAGCTTTAGAATAAGAATGACTCCCAATTGACCAATGCTATGTTTCAAATACACTCTATAATGAATCAATTTACAGAGGCAAACATTAGCTTCCCTTACTGATTTGATTTTCTGAAATCTGCCAAATAAAGGCCAGAATTCATTAGCTTGGCTTTCTAAGTCCTCTGTCATCAGATCCCTTTAAGCATTCTCTGCTCTATGCTCTAACCAAGCACTTTACAATGTATCTTCATTGAATATTAATCCTTTTAAATATGTGAAGAAGGAGGTGGATTCCATAGTAAAATTAGTTTATTAGTGGGTTAAGATTTATTATGCAAATTAGTATATTTAAATTTTTAAGAAGTCTTTTAATAATGAAATTGGATCCATTTTGTTTAAGTTTTTCTGAACTTAATTGGTCATAGATTCCCTTTTTTCATATACATATTTAACTTGCTAAGGGAAGTGTTGTATTCCATTATGTGTTCTGGAAAGATTTGCTGAACTGTTGGGCAGCAGTTTCCTGTGTTCATTCATGGTCTCTCACCCTGAAATGCCTCACCTGCTATTTTCAAACATCTTTCAGAGCTAAGTCTAAGTGTCACTCATCCTCTTTCCCTGATCTTCCCAGGCAGATGTGTCCTCTCCCACTTCTGAACTCCTATTGTATTTTATCAATGTGTCTTGTATGGCACTGCTCATTCTCTATATTGAATAATAATTAAGGCCAGTTTAATTACTCTCATGGAACTTTGGGATCCTTGAGGACACAGCCCAGTTTTACTCATTGTTTTATAATCTTTAATATAGATAATATATCTGTTACCTACAGCACTTATTCTAGAGCATTGATACATTTAGAACAAAAGAAACAACAGAGGAATGAATGAATGATAAAATCTTTATACATTATTAATATAATTTTTTTTAGTATTATGGCTGAATCCAACTCTGAAAAATTATTTTGGATAAAATTATAATTTAATGATATTAATATTTCACACAGGAATTTACTATCAAATAGCAGTCTTGACTTTGTTTCAAGCCTAATATTATTGCATGTCTCTTTCATGAACATGATCTTTAAGAGCAAAACACCTTAGCTTGGTTTCCATGGGCCTCCTGTAATAGGCTACATCTACTTTCATCCTTGATTCTGTTTAATAGTAAGTATCTGTCCCATAAAAGCATGTCTCCCTATCTGATGAATGCAGTGTCCATTGTTACCTCCATGCTGTCCTTCAGGCTATACCCTGGCCTTGATTCCTTGCCATTCTCCTAAATGCGTAGCTATACCTACTCATCTTTCAAGACCTATTTCCAGTCAGAAGTTCACAATGAAGCCTTAATTACTTCAGTCTTCTAGCCTCCATTGACTAGTAGCTCAACAGACCTTGTATTACTGATTGATTACCTTCTGGCACACAGGCTGGAGTACTGTGGCACAGTCTTGGCTCACTGCAGCCTCTGTCTCCCACGTTCAAGTGATTCTCATGCCTTAGCCTCCCAAGTAGCTGAGATTACAGGCATGTGCCACCATGCCAGGCTAATTTTTGTATTTTTAGTAGAGCCGGTGGTATGGTTTGCCTCTGTGTTTCCACCCAAATCTCATTTCAAGTTGTAATCCCCACATGTTGGGATAGGGACCTGCGGCGAGGTGGTTGGATTATGGAGGTGGTCTCCCCCATGCTGTTCTTGTGATAGTGATTGAGTTCTCATGAGAGCTGATGGTTTAAAAGTGTGTGGCAGTTCCCCCCATTCCCTTTCCTGCTCTACCATGGGACGACGTGCCTTTCTTCCCCTTTACCTTTGGCTATGATTACAAGTTTCCTGAGACCTCCCCAGCTAAGTGGAAATGTGAGTCAATTAAACTTTTCTTTATAAATTATGCAATCTCAGGTAGTTATTTAGAGCAGTGTGACAATGAATTAATACAGACAGGGTTTCACTGTGTTGGCCAGACTGGTCTCAAACTCCTGGCCTCAAGTGATATGTCCACCTTCACTTCCCAAAGTGCTGGGATTAGAGGCATGAGCCATGGTGCCCTGCCTGATTGGTTACCTTTTGTATTGCCTTTCACCGTCACCACCACGCTTCAAACACCTTGAGAGCAGGAACACTTTGGGGATTCTTTTTTTTTTTTTTTTTTTTTTTGATTCCTCAGAGAATAATAATGTTAATGATACCATTTAGTGAGCACTTATTGTATCCAGTCACTGCTTTTAGCAGTTTGCACAGACTGATTCAGTAAAACCTAATTAATCTGAGGCACAGAGAAGTTAAGTACCTTACCCAAAGTGATACGGCTAGTTTGAGATTTGAACTCAAGTGATCTGCTTGTGGAACTCACATGTTTACGAATTGGTTAGTTGAAATGGATAATTTTTATCTTTTTTGGCATTAGAAATTATGTATATCCATACACATTGATTGCATAAATTATATCAATAAAAATATGAATGTGTTCACTATTTTAGAAAATTCTACAAAAGAGCATTTCTTTTTAATTGGCAGATGGTGAAATAAATATAACAGACACTTGAAACTCACAATAGGTGTAATTCCTTTTTTAGTCATGTAAAATAATTTCAAATATAAGACCAGATATATAAAATATGTAATGCAAAGACAATTATATTTAAAGTATATAAAGTATATAATTTAAAGTATATAAAACTCTGCATATGTACTTTCAGAAAAATGCACAAAACTTTGATAACTTTTAGAAAATAGAAGACTTTTTAAAATCTTGGAGAAATTGACATGTTTTAGATTTTAAAAGAGGACAGTGGCATGTTTCACATAAACCAGAAATTAATTGTTATAAGGCTTATATTAATCATTAGCATATTTCACCTAAAATATTTAAGCAGAAATTTTGTGTTGGGGAATGAGTGAATGTGTTTATCAAGGAGCTAGTAAGGGTTTCATTCCCTCAATTTGCAGAATTAATTGACAGAGCTTCTAGGTTCAATAAAATGGGGTTTTGCTGACTTCACAGGTGAATTTGTGAGGCACCTGAAGCATAAACAGATTTCAGAAGTTTAGTAGGCAACTCTGCTCATGGTAAAGTTCTGGAAAAACAGAAATATTTATAATAAGTAAAGATAACACCAGTCAATGTTAATTATCATTCCTACAGTTGGTTAGACAAATACAAAAAGTGTTGATAAATTATTGATTAGCCTTATGGTGCTATAACTCTAAAGAATAACTGCCTGTAAATGTGTTGTCAAGGCTTTCTCCCCAAGTATCTCTCTAGCTAAGAAGCTAGGGGTTGCTGTATTGTTAGCCCTCCTCTGACTTTTTCTTTTACAGTTCTGATAACTGGTTATCTGTTAAAGAATTCCACTAAAATGTTAATATATAATATCTTAAGGTGTCACCTCTTTCCAAAATATTTACATGTAAAGGCTGGATTTTCTAAGGACAAATTGCCCTGATCCCAAATGACTAATTATTTAAGAGGAATTCAGTCATTAAAATAGGCCCAAAAAAAGCATATAACTTTTTCTTAGAATTAATATTAGTATTTTTGGCCAAATTTACGGGGCATTGTGTACGTGTTTGTATTTGGGGCGGGGGGTGTAATATTCCCAGAATTCCTTCAAATCCACTATTCCTTTTTTCTCTCTGCACCTCTTTTGCAAAACCTGCTTTCTGGAAAGACTCTAATACCAGTCATTTATAGCTTAATGCAAATTTGAGTACCAGTATATCTCTCTAGTTGTATCTAGTTGAATTTTAAATTTAACTTAAAAACAAATTCTATCACAGTAAAATATGCTTTAGTCTCTCTAATGTAGACTAGAGGGAATTCAAATTCTGGTGCTCCAACATATTATCTGTACTGGGTTAAATAGTGTCCCCACCAAATCCATGTCCACTGGAACCTGTGAATTTAATGTCATTTGGAAGTAGGGTCTTTGTAGATGTAATCAAGTTAAAATGAGGTCATACTAGATTAGGATGGGCCCTAATCCAAGATAGGTGTTGTTAGAAGAAGAAAATTGGGCACAGACACATAGAAGGAAGATTTTACGTTAAGACAGAGGCAGAGTTTGGAGCTCCCACTACAACCCATGGAATGCCAAGGACTGCTGTCAATAATCAGGAAATAACCAGCTAGGAAAAGGCAAAGAAGGATCTTCTGGACTCTTCAGAAACAGCACAGCCTTTCCACACCCTGATTTCAGACTTCTAACCTCCAGAATTGTTCTTTTAAGCCACACAGTTTGTGGTAATTTCTGTTCTTGTAAGCCATATAGTTGGTGGTAATTTGTTATATCAGCCTGAGAAAATTAATCCATTATCCAAATAACTTGTTAATAAGCTAAAGTTGAGTTTATTGCTTACTGCAATAGGATAAACACTATCTCCTATCTTGACAGAGCTTTACTATCTTCTTAGAGAGGGTAGGGATGTCACCAGAATATTTGTTGAGATTTTGAAGGTGAGCTTTTAAATGGGTTGAGCATTAGGTAAGGACCATTAGGACAGATGGACAGCAAAGTGAGAGAGTTGAGGTGATGGGTCAAAAATCTTACAGTATAAACTGTCGTTTGAGCTTTCTAAGAACGGTTAATAGGTCATTCAGGAAATATCACAGAATGAACAATAAAGTTATTTAAAATTATTACCTTCCTTGACAAGAGTTTCCTGGAATAGTAAATTATAGTGACAAAGACCAGAAAACTATTTTACTAGTCCATTTTCATACTGCTATGAAGAAATACCCAAGACTGGGTAATTTATAAAGAAAAAGAGGTTTAATGGACTCACAGTTTCACATGGCTAGGGAGGCCTCACAATCATGGTGGAAGGCAAAGAAGGAACAAAGGCACACCTTACATGATGGCAGGCAAGAGAGCGTGTGTGGGGGAACTGCCCTTTATAAATCCATCAGATCTTATTCACTATCATGAGAACAGCATGGGAAAAACTGCCCCCATGATTCAATTACCTCTCATTGGGTTCCTCCCATGACACATGGGGATTATGGTAGCTACAATTCAAGATGAGATTTGGGTGAAGACACAGCCAAACCATATCATTTATTGAATCCTGTTAATGTAGACATATACACAGTAATCTGTGTGAATACAGACGGTCTCTTTTCTTAGGTACCAGAAACCACAACATATTGTCAGTGACCTGCTCTAACCATCTCACATAAGTAGTTGCTAGAAGAGGCCCACCATCCTGAAAGCATGATTTCAACTCCATATTAATATTGATAGCTCACTAGATCATATCTCTGATTGGCTAATTTTTGGGCATAAATTCTTGGTTCTAGGGTGTTCAAATCCAGAAAGGTCAAAACAGAACCTTGTTTCATTTGAGAAAAACATTTGCAAGAATAGAGTAGGTTATCTCTGAGCACTTTTAACATGTACACTGTAAAGGGAAAGTGTCCCTAAAGATCCAGTCTGAATTTTACCACCTTTAGAGTGTGACCTAGGCAGAAGTACTTCTTCCTGCTTCTGTGTGCCTTTGGCTTGCCTGCTCATCTTCTTCGTAAAAAGTGTGTATTGGGTGTGTGGTGGCACACACCTGTAGTCCCAGCTACTCAGGAGGCTGAGGGAGGAGAATCGCTTGAACCTGGGAGACGGAGGTTGTAGTGAGCCAAGATCGCGCCACTGCACTCCAGCCTGGGTGACAGAGCGAGACTCTGTCTCAAAAACAAACAAACAAAATTAATTAAATAAATAAAGTGTGTATTAGAGTTGGCTAACTAGTATAATGAATGATTCCAAAATATCAATGGCTTTAGATAATTGATATTTATTTTTTACTCAGGTAAGCTTTCAGTGGGGGTATTCAACGAAAAACTGAGTGAGCAGAGTTTCCAGGATGCAAACTCTTTCTGTGTTGTGGCTCTGCCATTTTTAAGGTTTCAGAGTCTGTTCCATTTATCTAACAGGTGAGGAAATGAGAGAAAATATCTCCTGTGGGTGGTTTATATGGGCCAGTCTTTGAAGTATTAAACATCATTTCTTTCCATATTCCATTGGCAAGAACTCAGTCACATTACCACAATTAAATGCAAAAGAGGCTGGGAAATGTATTCTAATTTCCCATAAGGAAAACTGAAATGGGTGTTTGTGCACACACAGCAGTCTATGTCACATAGAACTTTTTACGTTATACTGTTGTTAAAATCTTATTTATCTGCTGGTCTCTCCCAATGCTTTGTGAGCTCTTCGAGGATGAAGATCACTTCCATTTATAATTTGATAGCTTCAGAGCCTAGCAGCAAAGTTCCTGGTACAAAGTAGTAGATGCCTAATAAATATTTATTGAATGATTGATTCTAGTAGCATTTAAATTGCAAAACTATTACTTGATATTTTTAGGTTATATAAGACTTACCTAATATTGTATTTTCAAAATTCTTGCTGAATAATAAAAATTTTATGAAATAACTCTTTACATGAGTGTGCAATTCGCCCACTAAATACATTATAAAACACAAATTAAAGTCTCTTTGCTCCATGTGATCACACTATTATTTGAGCTGAACCTGCATGCATGCTGTTATTATGGGATTAATTTTCTCACTTAAGTTTTACTGGAAACTGTTTTACTGACTACTGTTAAGAGCAGAATCAAAGACTTTCCCCTTGCTCCATTAAGCAAAGCAACCATTGCTTTTAGCACTTTCTTTATGGTTCTTGATACATTTTGTTTTTTCAAAAAGTTCATTCCAGTAGCACTGAAGTTTGTTTGATGTTTATTTTAAATAAAAGTTTTTGGTTCATAAATACTGTCTAGGAATATTATTTGGGGAAACATTTCCTGTTTGAGGAAACCTACATTAAACCTCTGAATAGAAATTGTGTTTTCAATAAATTTTCAGACATTATAAAATGTCAAAATAGTACTTATTTGCTCCTGATTGCTCAACATTATAATAAATAAACACAGTTTGCATAGTAATTACCAATAAGCACTTATTCTACACCTGATATACTTAATGTATTGATGTAAAGAGAAGAAAAGGGGAAAATTACAAAGGAGTTAAGAGAGCAAGTCTTTGCAGTTTGACAATGCTGTATTTAACTCTAGGCTTTGACACTTGAGCTTTGTGATCTTAAGCCCTGAACCTCAGTTTCCTTCTCTGTAAAACAGGGGTCAAAATGGCACCTGTTCCACAGTACCATTTTCTTTCACTCATTATTGAGTGGGGCTTGATGTGAAATGTATGTTCATATGCATTACATCATGATAGAATATGATTTAATGACATAATACATGCACACATACATTTCACATGAAGCCCCACTCAATAAATGATAGTTTAATGCACTTTTAATAAATAAATATATTGAGCTCCTATTGTGACCCAGATAATATGCTAAATACCATATAGTTAATTATTAAGTCTCTTTGTCCTCTCAATATTCTTAAGGAAACAAGAATAGAGGAAATTGAAGGTCTACTAAATGTTAGGTTTAGAATCTAGGTCTGTCACATTGCCCTTTTTACCCGAAGGGCTTACAACCCAATGGGAGAGGAAAACAAGCAAACAAATATCCAGTCGGATAATAAATTCAGTGGCATCATACCTAAAAATTGGGTTCTTTCTATGTGACAGGCAATGGAAAAATGCTTGATATACTATGAGATAAATTCTACCACTATCCCTATTTACAGATAAAGAAACCAAGACAAAGAAAGTTTAAGTGTGGAAGATCAAAAGAATGGAGCAGTCCATATATGTTACAGTAATTTAGATAAGAAATAGAGGTGGAACTTTTGCTAGACCTTGAAAACAGAATCAACCCAAATGTCCATCAGTGACAGACTGGATTAAGAAAATGTGGCACGTGTCTTTGTAGTAGAATAATTTATAATCCTTTGGGTATATACCCAGTAGTGGGATGGCTGGGTAATATGGTACATCTAGTTCTAGATCCTTGAGGAATTGCCATACTGTTTTCCATAATGGTTGAACTAGTTTACAATCCCACCAACAGTGTAAAAGTGTTCCTATTTCTCCACATCCTCTCCAACAACTGTTGTTTCCTGATTTTTTAATGATTGCCATTCTAACTGGTGTGAGATGGTATCTCATTGTGGTTTTGATTTGCATTTCTCTGATGGCGAGTGATGATGAGCATTTTTTCATGTGTCTGTTGGCTGTATGAATGTCTTCTTTTGAGAAATGTCTGTTCATATCCTTTGCCCACTTTTTGATGGGGTTGTTTGTTTTTTTCTTGTATATTTGTTTGAGTTCTTTGCAGATTCTGGATATTAGCCCTTTGTCAGATGAGTAGATGGCAAAAATTTTCTCCCATTCTGTAGGTGGCCTGTTCACTCTGATGGTAGTTTCTTTTGCTGTGCAAAAGCTCTTTAGTTTAATTAGATCCCATTTGTCAATTTTGGCTTTTGCTGCCATTGCTTTTGGTGTTTTAGACATGAAGTCCTTGCCCATGCCTATGTCCTGAATGGACTACAAAGACACATGCACACGTATGTTTATTGCGGCACTATTCACAATAGCAAAGACTTGGAATCAACCCAAATGTCCATCTGTGACAGACTGGATTAAGAAAATGTGGCACATATACACCATGGAATACTATGCAGCCATGAAAAAGGATGAGTTTGCATCCTTCGTAGGGACATGGATGCAGCTGGAAACCATCATTCTTAGGAAACTGTCACAAGAAGAGAAAACCAAACACCGCATGTTCTCACTCATAGGTGGGAACTGAACAATGAGATCACTTGGACTCGGGAAGGGGAACATCACACACTGGGGCCTATCATGGGGAGGGGGGAGGGGGGAGGGATTGCATTGGGGAGTTATACATGATATAAATGATGAATTGATGGGTGCTGACGAGTTGATGGGTGCAGCACACCAACATGGCACAAATATACGTATGTAACAAACCTGCATGTTATGCACATGTACCCTAGAACTTAAAGTATAATAAAAAAAAAAAAAAAGAAAGCGTGGCACATATACACCATGGAATACTATGCAGCCAAAAAAAAGGATGAGTTTGTGTCCTTTGTAGGGACATGGATGCAGCTGGAAACCATCATTCTCAGCAAACTATCGCAAGAACAGAAAACCAAACACCCCATGTTCTCACTCATAGGTGGGAATTGAACAATGAGATCACTTGGACTCAGGAAGGGGAACATCACACACCAGGGCCTATTATGGGGAGGAAGGAGGGGGAAGGGCTGGCATTGGGAGTTATACCTGATGTAAATGATGAGTTGATGGGTGCAACACACCAACATGGCACAGGTATACATATATAACAAACCTGCATGTTGTGCACATGTACCCTAGAACTTAAAGTATAATAATAATAATAATAAGAAGAAGAAGAAGAAGAAGAAGAAGAAGAAGAAGAAGAAGAAAACAGGATTAAAAGTAGACAGAAAAGACCAAGATGAGCAGTTCAGGAAGGTAGAGCAGCATGATCATGTAATATAGTTTGCAATATAAACACTTTCATTCTATTATACTAAGCAGAACTGTGCCATTTGTTGATGAAAGTGTCCAGACACTGCAACAACAACTTGGACAGACAGAACTATTGAGCAAACCATCCCAAGGGCCTTCAAGTTGGAATGGAATTGAGTGGGCCGATATTGAAAAATATCATAAATGATTGACAGGTAGAGTTAGCTCGAATCTATTACTTTTCTTGAAATCCTTTCAAGGGTCATCATTAAGTGACAAGCTCATTGAACTTCACCTGAGAATCCATGGGATTAAAAAAGTGAACTCATATCGAAAAGTAATTGGAAGAGGCCAAAGGCATCCAATAAAGAAAATGGCAGTGCTTTTTATCATACTTAACATTTTGAAATAATTGTGTAAAGTTATGAAGCCTGTTTTTGGTCCAGTGACCATCTTATGTCCTGAGCAGTTAAGTGAATAGTTGACTTTCATTTCTAGTTTAATTTCGTTTGTCTTTAAGACTCCACTGAAGTTCTGTTTTCTGTCTCCACTTATTCCTGTTTTAGAAGGACATTCACCACAGCTGTAGTTACCTCAGCAGCGTTCTCTGGGAGAATGGTTTCTCTGCGGAAGTATCAGGTGCTTAGTGTTAGGCTCAGGTTGCACCTCTTTTCTAATGTATCCCTGCTCTTCTTGTCTCTGTCCACAGAAATTTTCTGTTTGGTCCCTGGTGATCATTCTCTTAAGTAATGAGTTACATTCCTGCAGCCAAAATGTTAACAAATAGAATAAATCCAATTTTTGAGAAATTAAAAACTAAGCAGGCTTGCCATCTCTATTTCTGATGGTCTTCAGCCTAAAAGATTAGAGGATTTTTAGGTACAGTAAAATAATGAACAGCACCACCATCACGATTATAATCATGACATCATGAATGCCATTGTCATCACTATCACTGTCAGCTCAGGCTGCTCTAACAAAATACTGTAGACAGGATGGCTTAAATAAGGGACATTTATTCCTCACAGTTCTGGAGGCTGGGAAATACAGGATGAATGTGCTGGCAGATTTGGTATCTAGGGAAGGCTCTCTTCCTGACATGCAGATGACTTCCTTCTTGCTGTGTCTTCACATGGTGAAAAGAGAAAGGGTTCTGGTGTCTCTTTCTTTTAAGAACTCTAATCCAATCATAAGTTCCTCCCTCATGACCTCATTTAAAAGCCATTGCCAGTGGGGTGCAGTGGCTCATGCCTGTAATTCCAGCAATTTGGAAGCCTGAGGCGGGTGGATCACGAGGTCAGGAGATCGAGACCATCCTTGCTAACATGGTGAAACCCTGTCTCTACTAGAAATACAAAACCAAAAAAAAAAAAAAAAAAAAAAAAAAAGAAAAAAAGAAAAATAATTAGCCAGGCATGGTGGCAGGTGCCTGTAGTCCCAGCTACCCGGGAGGCTGAGGCAGGAGAATGGCATGAACCATTGTCCTGAGCTTTCAGTGAGCGGAGATCATGCCACTACCCTCCAGCCTGGGTGACTGAGCGAGACTCTGTCTCAAAAAGAAGCCATTGCCTCCCAAAGTCAGCCTTATAATATCATCACATGGGGGTCAGGGCTTCAACACATGAGTTTCAGGGAGGACAAGCATTCCACCCATAACAATCACTATTACTACAATCATTATAATCACTGTTGTCATCAACATCATCATCATCATCATCATCATCATCATCATCATCATCACTGTTCTTTGCTGGCTCACCAGCTGAAGTTGTAGTCATGCCAGAAATTTTATAGATGCTTGTTTGTCATAGCCTTATTACCAAAAAAATTGCAATTATGATTCCTACTTAACAGGTATGAAAATGAGGCTGAGGTAACTCACACAAAGTCACATTTTCAGTTTGAGGAAGAGGAGAGCTGGGTTTTCACTAAGGTTGACTTCTCTTAATCTTGTTTTCTCTTTCCACTTTGCATATTAGTATTTTTCACCAACCTCAATCTAGAACCCTCGTCCTTGGCCCAAGAAAGACTGTTTTTTTATAGCAAGAAATTAAGCTAACTCAGGGTTACTTAATGTCTGCACTTTTGACATTTTGGGGTACATAATAGTATGTTGAGTTTTGGGAAGATGTCCTGTGTGTTGTATGATGATTAGAAGCATCCGTCTTTTCTTTTCACTAGATGCCAGGAGTACCCCTCCCCAGTCATAGCATTAACTATCTCGAGACATTGCCAAATATCCCCTCAGGGGGTGAAACCATCCCAGACAAGAACCACTGAACTAATTTCTTAGAAATTATTAGCTTCTAAGAAATATGAGTTATTTTTCCCAGGGAGATTACAAAATAATTGATTTCATATTAACATAAAATTTTAGGTGTCATTACAGACAAAATGGAAGCTAATTTTATCTGTGGGGTAGATACATGAAGCTCTTGATGCTCTTGAGATTGTATGTGTTTTTTCTGAGCTGTCACAGGCAGTTGTTGTGTAAGTATTACTATAATGCAAAAGAAATGAGAAACTAAAAAATGGTTGTCCAACTATTATGGACTTCCAACTATTAAAGACTTTTTCTACACACCCCAAATTTTATGGAATTTGATATATTTCATTTAATTCAATTTTGAAAACAACTATTTTAGCTAACTTTAAAAATGAGTAATTTAGATACAGATATTTGGAATAGGGTATCACACATTAAAAAATAATCACCTGCTCCCCAAATAATTATTGTTTACATTTTGACACATTTAGCTTTAAGTAAGATATATAGTGATAATCGAAGAGCTTTTCTTATAGGGCTATTATAATTTTCATGTGGTATTTACCATATTGCCTGACATGTAGTGTAAACTCCTTTTGTTGTGGTTGCTATTTTACTTGTTATTATTATATTTGTAATTCAACATTTTATGAAAAGTTTGCATCATGTGAATGTATAATAATTTAACGTCTTCTTTTGTGGCATTTAGGTTATTTAAAAAATTAATAAATATTTTAAAACTCCAAATATACTATTGAATAAAGTTTATAAAGCAGTGACTGCTTTATAGATACTCCCACACAAAAAAGAGAGAGAGACTTTTCAAGGCCAGGCAATTAATCAGTGAAACAATATATTTTTGCATTACCATCTGTCCACTCTTCTCCCAATGTGACTTTATGGCAAAAGTGAGCACTGAGATGTGTTGTGCATTCAATTCTTCCTTTTAGAATGATCAGATTCACTATAAAGTATTTGGACATTTTAAACATTTTTTTTTGTTCAACTCTGCCATTCATATAGAAACAAATAAAATGGCTGTTACCAACTAAATCCTACCCAGTGTGGAAAATACAAATAGCTCCAGGAGGTTATTCGCTTTAGAATTCAGCCAACACCTTGGACATTCAGCAAGTGAGATGTGAAATAGTTTCCCCAAACCAGCAGTTTCTCAGTTCAGACCTTATTAGGTTTTGCTCACTAATGACCATAGTTCTAGAGAGGTGGCTATTTACCTAAGTTAATGGCAAATATTTGCTTTAAAATGATCTTTAAGATGGTTTAGAATTAGAAATCAAGAGAGTATGAACCTGTTCATTGTGGTGGAGTGGTTCTGTCCTGGGTTTCTGTCCAAATCAGAAAATTTGGGTTTTTGACACTCTGTACCGCAAACTTACTCTGGATCATTAGCCAAGTCACTGTCTTGACTTCTATTTCCTCCTCTTGAAAGATGAGAGTGGAATTAGATCACTTTTAAGTCCTTCTACCATTTTCTCATTTTGATCTTAAGTTTAATTAGTATATTCAATTCCTTGTATATATATATTGATAGAAATGGGTTATTAGTATGCCGTACGTTGAATCTGTCAGACAAGAGATCAGAGAATGCCCCTAGTAAAGATTGCTCAGCTTTTACAATAAAATTTGAGTGAGTCAAAGGATTTCAATCTATGAGACTGAAAGAAAAGGCTGGACAGCAGTGGTGGTCTACTTGGAGGCTGAGACACCAAATGCAAAAGTTACTAAATGTAAAGACTACAAAGAACATCTACTAGGCAATTGGAGAAATTTGATTGTTCAAAGTCTCAAAAACTGCTTCTCACTTGGACTACATTTTCAACTGGATCAGTAAAAAGAATGATGTAGCAGAAGCTATTGAGGCCACATTATATCTATTTCTTAGCCAATACTTCATAGCTTCTCAGAGAGCACACCCTGCTAGTAACTACCTACTTTGTATCTTTAACCTTGTTCAGAGTATATGTGAATATATATATATATATATATATATATATATATTCACTCCAGTTGTTAGTAACATCCACAATGCAACAGGAAAAATACACATTTTAATTCATTTATGCACTAAAATATCTGTTGATATCCAATCTTTGTCAAACCTTCTGCAGGAGAGTGTGGATGTCTTAATTAAATCATATTTATTTTATCTGAGAAGTTCTTGCCTTCATAGATTTCAGACTCTAGTGAGCAAAGCAAATAGTTAATTATTTAAACAAATGAATACTAAATCACGAGTGTGAAAAATATTTCAAATAGTGTGTTATTGTGAAAACCGAGAAAATGAGAGAAGCCTTCAATTCTTCACCTGAACCAAACTAGAGAAATGTCCCCAGAGATCTGGCTTGCTCCAGTGTTTTCTGAGTTTCTCCCCTTTTCTTTCATTCACACCTCAGATACCATTTTTGTAGGATTAAGTATGCACAGGCGTATATAATCCACTGATACTATTTGTATGATTTAATATAACACTTTATTCTTCGGGATTCCCTGCAAGCCAAAGGAATACAAAATGATGAGATCTGCAATATTAATTCTGAGACCAGCATATGTTTTATTTCACTATCTATAGTTTTTAACATGACCATAATTTAAAGAGAGGACCATGTGTAGCACAATGAGTCTGTTCCACAGCAGGACTGAATCCCATATGTAGTCCACTTCAGACTTATTGATCTGTGTTCCATCATTCAAACAAGGGAAGTCTCTAGCTTGGCTACCTAATTCATTCATTTATTTCACCAATACTTATTAAATGCCTGCTTTTCCTAGATGTCAAGAGATCTAACATTGTAGAGCGACACATTGTACTCATCTTAAAGGATTTACTATCAAATGCCTTCAGAGTGTAGTGGTGGTAAGTCTTTTAAGTGATTAAGATAAACAAACTGAGATATTTGGACAATATGATGATTTTTCTTGATAGGTTAATTTGCCCATTAACATTGTAGAATTATACATTATATTATATAGAATATTGTTAAACACTTCTCCCAAACCTGAAGGTGCTCACAAAAGTGCTAGCAATTGAGTTTTCAACTTCAATTAAAAATAACACAAAAACAGGGAAAGTAACCTGTGAATTTTTATCCATTGAATTCTTTCCTGTTCCCCAAGTAGTTTGCAGTTTCTTTTCACTCAACTCCTGTTAGTACTTCTGAGCAGGACATTACATTCTTATGAACTAGTTCCCTCACATATCACTTAATTAAGACTGCTATAAAGTGTAGTTAACATTAGAATTTTGTACTAGAGACTGGGTTTTAGACCAGAATCCGTCAGTCAATAACAGTGACGATAGCATATATCAATAATGACAATAAAAATAATATGTATTACCAATTGCATACATATTATCTTATGCCAGACACTACTTACAGATATTGCAGATGCTGCTTTAAATATTTTTCAACACATTTTTTAATCTCCACAAGAAGCAAGAGAGGAAGCTTTAGTAGTTTACTCAATGTTATTCAGCTTATAAATTGTACAGCTAGATTCAAACTGAAGTCTGTCAAATTTTGAAATCCATACTAATTGTATGAAGCATGCAACTCCAACAGGTAGAGGCACTGAAGAGGATTCTGATGCTGCATCATTGTTTAGCCTGTCTCACTCAGGGCATCAGAAAGGGGAGCACACCACTGTATGTGTTTTGCTGCCTTTTACGAGACAGAAACAAAATTTTCCCCAAACCATAGGCATCCATCTATTCAGTTTTTAAACATATACTGTTGGTGGCAAGATACCTGATTTTACAAATTGGATTTCTTAAAAAGCAATGTTTTTATAAAGGATGAACATCATCACCTTTATTTTTTTCAAAACATATCACCTGTAGTCTCTTTAAATAAATTAGGATCAAAGTGATATTTTAAACTGTGATTCTATTTATATTTTTTATTAAGTTTGTTATAAAATTATATACATATATATACACACTATATATATATTTTAAAATTACCAAATTTTGTATTATGGAAAGCAAATCTCTTTCTATGTTTAGTTATTTTTCCAGGTTTCTTCCCTAAGGGCAAAAGAGATTTTTGAGGTTGTATGTATTCATTTAAAGATATTCAGTGAATAGGCGAGTCTATATAGGTATGTGGAAGTTTATTTTTTCATCAATGACATATGATGGATATTAGTATATGTTTATGTGTATATATGTCTTCATTTAACTGATACTTTAATATCTTCACTGTGTTCCATTGTATGTGTATGCTGTATTTAACTAAACCCATCTTCCGTTGACAGGTATTATTTTCAGTCTTTTAGTACCTTTCGCAATGCTGGAATAAACATTTTTGTACAATCTTCCTTTTGAACATTCATAGGAAAAATTCCTAGAAATCATTGGATAAAAAAATGTGCATTTTAACATACGTTAGTTATTGCCAAATTTTACACTTTAATAAATGATTTTTGAATGCTTTCTCCACATTAACCAAAATTTTATTTTTTTGTTCAAAAATAATTTTAAAATTACAGACAAGTTGCACATGTAAAAATAATAGAAAAACATCCATAAACTCTTTTCCCAGATTCATCTACTTTCCACAGTTTACCTCATTTGCTTATTTTATTTGCTCAATCATTCTTTCTCTGTGTGTGTATAAATACATATATACACATATAAATATATATGTGTATGATTTTAAATGTAAGCTACATAAATCATGGCATTTTATTCCAAATACTTCAGTGTTTGTTTCTTAAGAATATGGATATTCTTTTAAATAAATATAGGGTTTACTTCAATAAATTAAACACTGATACATCTAACCAAACCTTTGAATAGGTGAAGAATTTTACCCAAAACTTTTGTAACTGTATTATGTAAATGAGTGAGTCTGAGCATTTGTTTATAGGCTTAAATTTCTATTTTATTTTTTCTATGAGTTTTATGTTCATATCCTTTAACCCCTTTTTATTGATTTGCAAATGCTCTTTATGTATTATAAATATTTGCTCTTTTTTCTAGTGTGGCAAATATTCTGTCCCATTTTGTAATTTGTTTTGACTTAGTCTATGGTGTTCTTTGCTTTGTAGAAAATTTTAACTTTTATAAGTCAAATTCATCAATCATTCTATTATTATCTTTGTGTTATGTTTTAAGTAAAACTTTTCTACTATATTATAATTTAAATACTCCCACATATTTTTGTTATCCTTTATGATTTCATTTTATATATTTAAATGTTTTAGACATCTGGACATTATTTGGGAAGCAGAGATGACTTTATAACCCAAGTTTATATTTTCCAGATGGCTGCAGAGTTGTTTCAACCTTTTTTTAAAAAAATTTACTCATTGATTTGAAATGTTACATTTACCACATATACTGCATTCCCATATGTATTGGGGTTTATTTCTGGACTTTCACTTTTTCCATGTATCTACCTTTGTTTATATGCTAGTTTCAAACATTTTTATGACTGGATCTTCTGCCATATTTTAATTTTTGATGAAGCAAGTACTCTCTGAGTCTTCTTTTCAGAATTTTCTGACTCTTTATGGTATTTCCTTTTTATGTATGTGAACTTTAAAATAACATCTCTTTCCAATGTTAACTCTATTGTTAATTTTATTAGAATTACATACAATTTGCAAATTATTTTAAGTAGAGTTAACGTGTTTATCATGAATTTTCCATGTCTTTTTTCCATGTATTTATTCCTTATTTCTGTTCCTAAGAACGTATCTTTTATATTATTTACTATCATAATGTTTAATTATTTATCTATTTTTTATCTTTGACACATTTCCTTTTCTCCTTTATGGCCACAATATCAGCCCATTTAACCTCACTCCTTAAGAGAAAAAATTTTGATAATATAGTGTATGCATGTCTTTATTTTTTCTATTATTATACATATAGGTATGTTTAATAACCACATATTTTTTCTTTTTCATTTCAATTAAAGGATGACTATTTAGATATTAGATTTATTTTTAAAAGCATGCCATTAGTTACTTTTCTGTGTATTTCCTTCTTCAGCCTTTAAAACATTTTGGTAAATCTCTCACTATCATCTGCTATAGTTTAAATTCATTGTTTTCGATGGCTGTGTAATGTCGCATGATGTGCATCACAACAATCAAGCTAGTGATTCCTCTTTTGATGGGTAGTCTCTGTTTCAGTTCCTGGCCACTGTGAATAAGGATAATTAAACATCCTTATCCTTATGCCCTTATTATCTAGAAGTTGATACTTTTCCTTACGGGGGTAGAATATTATGAGAGTTATTTTGGAGTAAATATTACCAAATTGCCTTCCAAAAGGACCATAGCACTTCACAGTCCAATTAGAATATATGAAATTAGGCCAGGCGCAGTGGTCATACCTGTAATCCCAGCACTTTGGGAAACTGAGGTGGGCAGATCACGAGGTCAGGAGTTTGAGACCAGCCTGACCAACATGGTGAAACCCCATCTCTACTAAAAATAAAAAATTAGCCAGGCATGGTGACACTCACCTGTAATCCCAGCTACTCAGGAGGCTGAGGCTGGAGAATTGCTTGAACTAGCACCAAAAAAAAAAAAAAAAAAAAAAAAAAAAAAAAAAAAAAATTCCCATCAGAAAAAGCTCTGGACACTTGAATTTAGATACTTATATAATGGTCATTTAAATCCACATTTTATTGATGGTTAGTGGTATTGAACACCTTTCTACATATTTGCTGTTTATTTGGATTTGCTCTCCTTTGAATTTTTAATTTGTACATTTTCATATTATTTTATTTTGTTCTGCAGTGAGGTTAGCCCTCTATATGGGCAGGTTCTGCATCTGCAGTTTCAAACAACCGTGGTTTAAAAATGTTAAGGAAAAAACAATAAAAATTAACAACAAAACAATAAAAATAATACAAATCATGACAATATAGTATTGTAACTGTAGTATTTACATTGTATTAGTTATAAGTAATCTACAAGTGATTTACAGTATATGGGAAGTTATATGCAGGCAATATGCAAATGCTTGACCATTTGATACAAGGAACTAGAGCATCCCTGAATTTTGGTATCCAAGGGAGTCCTGGAACCAATCCCTTACGGAAACTGAGAGAGGACTGTATTTGTCTTGTAAGATATACTGTGTCTTCTATAAATTAATCCATGATTTATCATCTGTTTGTTTACATTTTTTAGAAAAATTTCTTTTCTTTTTGTTTCTTTAATGGTATCTTCTTCTATACAAAAACTTTAATCTGTTTTTTTTTTTTATTTTATATGATCTAGCTTTGAATTAGGAAAGTCTCCCTGATTCCTAGATAGTATAGTTTTTAGAGTTTCTTGCAAGTCTTTTGGTTTACATAGTTATTGTTAACTATTTTATCTACCTGACATTTATTTCAGAATCTTACTTAGGATATTTCAGATATTAGGAGTTATTACTTTATTTCAAATTACCAAGTTTTGTCAGCACCTTTCATTAGATAATCTAGATTTTACTCACTGAATTAAACTTCATGTTTATCATATAATAATATCCCATCAGTATAGACATCTAATTCTGAGTTCTGAAATTCCAAAAATTCTGTGTGTTTAAAGCAATATCATATTGATTTTATTTCAATTGTTTTTATAACAGTGTCTCAATTGGGGTTCTGCAAATGTTACAGATTCCATGAAACATGGTGATTAGAAAAATAATTGTTACTTAGATTTTAAGTGCTTTTCCAAGCTAACACTGCCAGTAGTGAAAATTGACGGCTCATCACCATTAGAATTTTTATTATAGGTCTTTCAGCCTTTTATGACAGTACACAGACGGAAAGTCCATTTCATTTGGTTGAATTCATTCTCAGCTTCTGTCACGAGTTATGGGAGGCCATTGACTACTGATGTCTCTATTGGAGAGAGGGTAGGAAATTGTGTTGATGACATCAGCTTCTTCCTCTAACTTGCTTCCTGTCACCTTCTCTTATGTGCTGCTGACTAGTTCATAGGACTGAACATGCTCTGGCTGTGTAACAGAAAATTGGAGGTTTCCCTCCGATTATTTTCAAGACAAAAAAGGAATTTTTATGCGCTGTGACTTAGTTACTTCTCTGCATTTTGCTGTTGTGTGCTTGGCAAAATAAAAATGTTGTGAATTAGATTGAATTATATTGTGAAATTTTGTGGTATTTTAAAGAGTTATCATTTAGTTATTTATTATGCCCTCCTATTTTATGTTGTATTGGCCTTTGTATATTAAAAACATGTCTGGCCATCTTGACATAGTGATTATTTCAAAATAATTTAAGACCTGGAAGAAGAGGATTTTTGGCTGATGTCAGTTGTTATAGAATGGAGTATAAAGAATCACAAATTACAAATGAAACAAAGACTCCAAAAAAATTTTAAAAAGTCACTAATACACAAGTCACAACCATTTGACAGGTAAAGCTAGTGATTAAATAATTATCATATTCTCAAACTAGAGCAAAGTTTTATTTTTGAAAGTCATGCTTAGTCAAAAGCCTCAGGAATCAAGTTATTTAGTAATTAAATTTATTATCCAGAAAAGGAAAAGTCACACAGCTGGTGAGAAACTGATTTCAGCATGTAAAATTATAGTGTGTAAAACGTTTGGACAGGATGCAGTATGAGAAATTGAAGGCTCTGCTCTTGAACAGAGTAAGTTGACATATTGATGACATGTCACATCATGCTTAAGAGGTTTTGTGTAATACATGAAAAGCAACAGTTTCTCTCCAGATTGCTGAGTCAACAGATTTCAGCAAGAAATGTCATAATGTTGCATTGTAAGATTTGTAAATAATGGTGAAATTTAAGAAAAAGCTTTTGCTGCTGCAAGAAGTTTAACGCAGCGGGTAAGTGCCAGGTTAAATTTAATATTTTGTCTTCATATCTTGAAATAAAAATTGAATGTTGGAGTAACTAAGTTGGTATCTCTGTGGATGCTGACTATTCAGTGGTTGACTCTATCAGAAGTTTTGCCTCTTTCCAAAAAAAAAAAAAGAAAAAAAAGAAAAAAGAGAAAAAGAGAAGGAAAAAAGAAAAAGAATCCTAATGTTATAGCACACAACTTTCTTCAGTGAGATGCTGGTGTCAACAACTTTTTAAAAAATATTTTAATACGTTTTATTTTATTTAGTTTTTTTTTTAAATTATACTTTAAGTTATAGGGTACATGCGCACAACGTGCAGGTTTGCTACATATGTATACATGTGCCATGTTGGGTGTGCTGCACCCATTAACTCGTCATTTACATTAGGTATATCTCCTAATGCTATCCCTCCCCCTCCCCTCACGCCACGACTGGCCCCGGTGTGTGATGTTCCCCACCTTGTGTCCAAGTAATCTCATTGTTCAGTTCCCACCTATGAGTGAGAACATGCGGTGTTTGGTTTTCTGTCCTTGCAATAGTTTGCTCAGAATGATGGTTTCCAGCTTCCTCCACGTCCCTACAAAGGACATGAACTCTTCCTTTTTATGGCTGCATAGTATTCCATGGTGTATATGTTCCACATTTTCTTAATCCAGTCTATCATTGATGGACATTTGGGTTGGTTCCAAGTCTTTGCTATTGTGAATAGTGCCACAATAAACATATGTGTACATGTGTCTTTATAGCAGCATGATTTATAATCCTTTGGGTATATACCAGTAATGGGATGACTGGGTCAAATGGTATTTCTAGTTCTAGATCCTTGAGAAATCACCACACTGTCTTCCACAATGGTTGAACTAGTTTACATTCCCACCAACAGTGTAAAAGTGGTCCTATTTCTGCACATCCTCTCCAGCACCTGTTGTTTCCTGACTTTTTAAAGATCGCCATTCTAACAAACCCAGCAAAAACAAGACACGGGGAAAGGATTCCCTATTTAATAAATGGTGCTGGGAAAACTGGCTAGCCATATGTAGAAAGCTGAAACTGGATCCCTTCCTTACACCTTATACAAAAATTAATTCAAGATGGATTAAAGGCTTAAATGTTAGAACTAAAACCATAAAAACCTTAGAAGAAAACCTAGGCAATACCAGTCAATAACTCTTATAGATAAAATAAAAAGAAAAATTTTATGTAATGTCACAAGGGAAAGTCTCTTGGAAATTAGCTCTAACATCATAGTCCAGAGCAGCAGCATTGATAATCTGGACAGCTCTACCTGGAATATACTCATCAAATTTGTTAAATTAAAGCAAGCATGGAATATTGAATTGTTTTAAATATTATAAAATTAGAGAAAAATGATGATATCAATGATATATGTGTCTACTCATTAGACATTCAGATTTTGGGAAGACAGAAATCAGTTCTGGACCTAGAATATAGGAAGATTTAATTTCAATTAACAATTTTTCTTAGAAATGTTATTATTTATCTTATTATTAGTATAACCCTGACCTTAGGCTAAGACCCATAGTAGACACTTTGTTGGTCACCTTTCTTTATACAGAGAAAAGTGTCGTATGACTTATGTTTATCTTCACCTGTGTCTTGACCCTAGACCCTCCCATGTTCACTAAACAGGTTTGAGTCATTCTCTTAAGAGTTTCTTGAGGCAGCCTTTGTTTTTTACTTTGTCATTTTGTATTTCCGATAAAGTATGTTTAAATACTTTAAATACTTTAAAGTATATCTTAGTATGTTCATTTAGAAAGTCCTTAGAAGCAAATAGGAAGAGTTAGACAATATTTTCCAAGTGTTCAGCATTGAATTTTCTGTAGAGTTCATGACAATTGAGAGGTGAAGCTCCTATTATCCTCTTGTCTTACAATCGTCAAAGATAAGGTGAGTTAAGCCCTACTATAGAGAGTTTTTTAAAAAGGATATTTTGAAACACATCAGGTTTATTGAAGTATAATTTACATAAATAGATACATGTTCATTGAATATGCATTGTTTATGAGTCTGACAGATATATATTGCTGTGTAACCACCACTCTAACCAAAATATAGAATATACCTATACCATGAAAATTTCTCTCATGGTTTATTAGAATCAGTCCCTTTCTCCAACCCTATCCACTGTCAATCTGTAATTTGATTTCTATATCTACAGTTTTGGCTGTTTAAGAATGGCATGGATACGTAGCCTTAAACTCTGGCTCCTTTCAAATAGCGTAACGTATTTAAGATTCAACCACGTATCTTGCATGTATTTGTAGTTCATTCCTTGTCATTGGTAGGTAGTATTCATTTTTAAGGGTGTAGCACCACACTTTGATAACCCTTTCAGCAGTTAATGGATATTTGGCTGTTCCTAGATGTGGGTAATTATAAATCTGCTATAAATAGTAATGTATGGAGAGGTAGACATATTTTCATTTAGCTTGCATAAACACCAGGGGCAGGATTGCTGAGTTGTATGGAAGTTATAGGTTTAACTTAATAAAAACTGCCAAACCGTGCCCCAAAGTACCTGCATCATTTTGTATTCCCACCAGTAATAATTCAGAGTGTGGGTTGCTCCATATCCACTCCAGTACCTGGTATCTTCAGATTTAAAAAAAAGTCCTATAATCATTCCATCAGATAGATAGTGGTATCACATTGTGGATTTAATTTTCACTTCTTTAATGACTAATGATGTTTAACCTCTTTTCTTGTGCTTATTTGCCATTTGTATATCTTCTTTTGTGACATGTCTATTCAAATTGTTTGCTCATTTCTTAGTTCATTGATTTCCTCATAATTGAGTTGTAGGAATTCTTTACATAATATTTGATGCCAGTCTTTTATCAAATGTAGATTTTGCAAATATTTTCTTATAATCTGTGGCTTATCTTTTCATTTTAACAATGCCTTTCAAATAACACAAATTTAAAATTTTGAAGTACTATTATCATTTTTAGAGTTTATGATTTTTCCTATCATATGTAAGAGTATTTGTTTTACGCAATGTCAAAAGATTTTTTACATTTTCTAAAACGTTTATAGAGTTAGATTTTCTCTAGAACAATGATTTAGTTTAAGATAAACTCAATGAGTTTAGGGGAACTTTTATACTGAAAAGGCAATTCTCACTCCACTTAATTATTTTAGCATCTTTCTCAAAATTTAATTGACATCAATATGTTTATCCATGTCTGACTTTTCTTATTCATTTATCTATATGTTTATCTTTTGCCTGTACTATGCTATCATGACTATTGTAGCTTTGTAAATAGTCTTTAAATCAGGCTTTTGTATGTATAACAACTTTGGTTCCTTTTCTAAAAAAAAAAAAAAAAAATTCCAATTATTTTGTCTTTCCCTTTTCCATATAAATTTTATAACTATATTGAGTATTTTCACATCAATGTTCATCAGGGAAATTGGCCTTAAATCCTCTCTTTTGGTTGTGTCTCTGCCAGGCTTTGGTATCAGGATGATGCTGGCCTCATAAAATGAGTGAGGGAGGGTTCCTTCTTTTTCTATTGATTGGAATAGTTTCAGAAGGAATGGTACCAGCTCCTCTTTGTACCTCTGGTAAAATTTGGCTGTGAATTCATCTGGTCCTGGACTTCTTTTGGTTGGTAGGCTATTAATTATTGCCTCAATTTCAGAACCTGTTATTGGTCTATTCAGAGATTCAGTTTCTTCCCGGTTTAGTCTTGGGAAGGTGTATGTGTCCAGGAATTTATCCCTTTCTTCTAGATTTTCTAGTTTATTTGCATAGAGGTATTTATAGTATTCTCTCATGGTAGTTTATATTTCTGTGGGATTGGTGGTGATGTCCCCTTTATCATTTTTTATTGCATCTATTTGGTTCTTCTCTCTTTTCTTCTTTATTAGTCTTGCTAGTGGTCTATTTCTGTTGATCTTTTCAAAAAACCAGCTCCTGGATTCATTGATTTTTTTGAAGGGCTTTTTTTTTTTTGTATCTCTATCTCCTTCAGTTCTTCTCTGATCTTAGTTATTTCTTGTCTTCTGCTAGGTTTTGAATGTGTTTGCTCTTGCTTCTCTAGTTCTTTTAATTGTGATGTTAGGGTGTCAATTTTGGATCTTTAGATCTTTCCTGCTTTCTCTTGTAAGCATTTAGTGCTATAAATTTCCCTCTACACACTGCTTTAAATGTGTCCCAGAGGTTCTGGTACACAATAAGAACAAAATGTCTTTGTTCTCATTGGTTTCAAAGAACATCTTTATTTTTGCCTTCATTTTTTTATGTATGCAGTAGTCATTCAGGAGCAGGTTGTTCAGTTTCCGTGTAGTTGTGTGGTTCTGAGTGAGTTGATTAATCCTGAGTTCTAATTTGATTGTACTGTGGTCTGAGAGACAGTTTGTTGTGATTTCTGTTCTTTTACATTTGTTGAGGAGTGTTTTACTTCCAATTATGTGGTCAATTTTAGAATAAGTGCAATGTGGTTCTGAGAAGAATGTATATTCTGTTGATTTGGGGTGGAGAGTTCTGAAGATGTCTGTTAGGTCTGCTTGGCCCAGAGCTGAGTTTAAGTCCTAGACATGCTTTTTAATTTTCTGTCTCGTGGATCTGTCTAATATTGGCAGTGGGGTGTTAAAGTCTCCCATTATTATTGTGTGGGAGTCTAAATCTCTTTGTAGGTCTCTAAGAACTTTATGAATCTGGGTGCTCCTGTATTCGGTAAATATATATTTAGGATAGCTAGCTCTTCTTGTTGAATTGATCCCTTTACCATGATGTAATACCCTTCTTTGTCTCTTTTGATCTTTGTTGGTTTAAAGTCTGTTTTATCAGAGACCAGGATCATTCTGATACCAAAACCAGGCAGAGACACAACAAAACACAAAACTTCAGGCCAATATCCCTGATGAACATCAATGCAAAAATTCTCAATAAAATTCTGGCAAACCAAATCCACCAGTACATCAAAAATCTTATCCACTACTATCAAGTCAGCTTCATCCCTGGGATGCAAGGCTGGTTCAGTATACACAAATCAATAAACATAATCCATCACATAAACAGAACCAAAGACAAAAACCACATGACTATCTCAATAGAAGCAGAAAAGTCCTTTGACAAAATTCAACAGACATTCATGCTAAAAACTGTCAATAAACTAGGTATTGATGGAACGTATCTAAAAATAATAAGAGCTATTTATGACAAACCCACAGCCCATATCATACTGAATGGGCAAAAACTGGAAGCATTCCCTTTGAAAACTGCAGAAAACAAAGATGTCCTCTCTCACCACTCCTATTCAGCATAGATTGGAAGTTCTGGCCAGGGCAATCAGGCAAGAAAAAGAAATAAAGGGTGTTAAAGAGGAAGTCAAATTGTCTCTGTTTGCAGACATGATTTTATATTTAGAAAACCCCATCATCTCAGTCCAAAATCTCCTTAAGCTGATAAGCAACTTCAGCAAAGTCTCAGGATACAAAATCAATGTGCAAAAATCACAAGCATTCCTATACACCAATAACAGACAAACAGAGCCAAATCACAAGTGAACTCCCATTCAGAAATACTACAAAAAGAATAAAATACCCAAGAATCCAACTTAAAAGGGATTTGAAGGAAATCTTCAAGGAGAAGTGTGAAGTGCTCTTCAATGAAATAAAAGAGGTCACAAACAAATGGAAGAACATTCCATGCTCATGGATAGGAAGAATCAATATCATGAAAATGGCCATACTGCCCATGGTAACTTATAGATTCAATGCTATCCCCATCAAGCTGCCACTGACTTTCTTCAGATAATTGGAAGAAAACTACTTTAAATTTCAAAAGGAACCAAAAAGGAGCCCACATAGCCAAGATAATCCGAAGCAGAAAGAACAAAACTGGAGACAACACACTACCTGACTTCAAACTATACTATAAGGCTACGGTAACCAAAACAACATGGTACTAGTGCCAAACAGACACAATTGTAATTTTTAGTATGCAAATTTTACATGCTTTATTAGATTTTCTCCTAAAATTTTCATGTATTTTCTGAGGCTGTTATATGGTAATTTTATTTTTAATTTTAATTTGAAATTCTTCATTGCCGGCATGGAAATACAACTGATCTTTGTTTCCTGAGAACTTGCTAAAAATCACTTATTAGTTCTAATAGCTCTTTTGTAGATTGTTTTGGATTTTCTACTCAACAATCAGGTCTTTTGCAAATACATTTGTTTCTTCTTCTCCAGTCTGTACCTCCTTTTTTTTTTTTTTTTTTTTTTTTTTGTATTTATTTTTCTCACCTTATTTTATTGACTAGGGCTTTCACTATGATGTTGAATAGAAATAATGAGACCGAACATTTTTCCCTCATTCTCGATTTTAGCGAGAGTATTAAAGGCTTACCATTATACATGATATTAGCTATAGGTATTTCATATATTCGCTTTATCAGATTGAGGATACTATATTCCTAGTATGCTAATAATTTTTATAATTGATGGATGCTTAATTTTATCAAAAGCATTTGTAAAAAAATCTGCTGAGATAATTATATGATTTTCTTTTTTAGCCTGTTGATGATGGCGTTTAGCCTGTTGAAGATTTTCAAATGTTAAACTTCTTTTCATTCCTGGGATAAACCTCACTTGGTCATGATATATTATTTTTTAATTATTGCTGCATTCAATTTACTACAGTTTGAAAAATTTTTACATTCATGTTCATGAGCATGTTGGTGTGTGGTTTATTTTTTGTTACATTTGTCTGACATTAGGGTATGCTGCCTTCATAAAAAGTTGGAAACTGTCACCTCCTCTCCTATATTCTGGAAGAGTTTTGTATAGAATTGATTTTTTTCTAAATGTTTGGTATAGTCTTCGCCAGTGAAGCCATGTGGGACTGGAGTTTTCAATGTTGGGAGGGTTTTCAGTTATATGTTATTCAATAAATGTAAAACTCTCAAGCTTATGTATTTCTTCCTAAGATTGGTAGTTTGTGTGATATGTGTCATTTCATCCAAGTTATAAAATTTATGTATGTGAAATTGTTAATAATCTTCCTTAAAGTTCTGTTACTATTTCTAGGATATGTAGTAATGTCCCTTTGTCACTCTTGATATTGGTAATTTATGTCTTTTTTTCTAGTATAAAGATTTAATAATTTTATTGCTCTTTTCATAGAAAAAAACTTCTGATTTTATTTAATTTTTATGACTTTCTGTTACCAATGTCATTGGGTTTTTCTTTCATCTGTAGCATTTCCTTCTTTTTGCTTGCTTTGAGTTTGTCTTCTTATTCTAGTTTCTTAAAATGGAAAATTGTACTATTGATATTATTGATATTGCCTATCTTATTTTCTAATATAAGCATATAATGCTGTATTTTTCCCTCTAAGCCTTTTTTTACCTGAATTCCACAATGTTTGACATGTTATGATTTCTGGACAATATTTTCTAATTTTGCTCTATATAACCTGTGGTAATTTTTAAATTTGTGGTTTAACTTGTCTTTTGATTTCTAGTTTAATTCCATTTGGGGCATTTTGAATTTTTTACCTCTGTTGATGTTTGTGTTAAGGCCCAGAATATGGTCTATCTCAGCAAATATTTCTACCCAACTCTGAGTGTGGAAGTTGAGTCTACCTAATCAGCAACTGAGCTACGAGCTAGTTTTGAATGGTGGGTTTTTATTATTACCTTCGGTGCTCTACAAGTTTCAAATTCTCTACCGGTAGGTTGCTTTTGCCTTCTTTTTTTTTTCCCCGAGACGGAGTTTTGCTCTTTTTGCCCAGGCTAGAGTGCAATGGCGCGATGTCAGCTCACGGCAACCTCCGCCTCCCGGGTTCAAGCGATTCTCCTGCCTCAGCCTCTCGAGTAGCTGGGATTACAGGCATGCGCCACCATGCCTGGCTAATTTTTGTATTTTTAGTAGAGACGGGGTTTCTCCATGTTGGTCAGGCTGGTCTTGAACTCCCGACCTCAGGTGATCCACCCACCTCGGCCTCCCAAAGTGCTGGGATTACCGGCGTGAGCCACTGTGCCTGGCCTGCCTTGTTCTTATACTGTGGGCTGCAGTACTAGAGGGTGCTTATAAGTATTCCTACCCTTCAACTTTCTGTATACTTGAGCCATAGAAGGAATCTGTCTATACACTCTTGCTCCTGCTGAGTGAGAGACCTCTGCTTCTGGATTACTTAGTACTGGACTTGTTGTGGGAGCTGGACTATATTCTGTCATTCTGGTCCAGTCTCAGTCTGAGCAGACTTTTGTGAGTCTCAGGGGTGATTCTTTCTCAACTTAGCTGTTCCTCTTCACTTTAACAACCAAACTCTACCGTGCATCATCACTTAGTCTTGGGCAGGAGTTTCCTGTTTTCCCTGCAGTAGCTTCAGCCTTCTGCTTGGTATCAGTGCAGGATTCTGGGTGCAAGATAATTTATTCCTCCTTCTCCCAGAGTGAAGAATTATTTTTCTGCTATTGTACCTCTAGTCATAGTGGATCTCTGTGTCCTGAGAATGACAGTTTTACTGCCCTTTCCCAAATAGTTTTAAACTTTTGCTTTGTAGAAAAGAAGGATCTGTAGCATGTTCCAGAGGTTCATAATTGCTTGCTAAGGGCTGCCAGTGAACTCCCACATGCCTCCAATGGTGCGGTGGGCTGTTTCCAGTCTTTTGTCCTGATCTCAACTTTTCTTTTAAGAACCCAGTGGAGGTCCATGGAAAAGATCTTGCAAGTGAATATGGACTTCCCGTATGTCTCCTGTCTCTGTTTATTCTAAAGTAACATGTTAGTCCACCTCTGGCCTTTTATAATATATTATGTTGTAGATTGATGTTTTTCTTACCTGCCTGTATAATAAGAAAAAAAATGTTTTTCACCTCCTTCTCCAAGTTCCGCCAAAGGTGAAAGGCTTCTTGTATTTTGTCTGTCCTTGGAAGGGCTTATTCCTTTTCTCTTTGGCATTCAAGTTATTTGGTTGCTTTGAAACCTCAGCTCTCTGATGGACTCAAGAAAAGTTGTGATTTTGTAGGCTTTTCAGGTTTTTTTCACTGTTAGGGTGTGACTGTTGTTCTTTGGAGCTTTTTATATTTAAAGTGGAAGCATATGCTATAGTAATTCTGACTGTAATTAGTAAATGCTGATTATTAAGCTGTTCATAAGTAATATTAAGACTCACTTGTCCCTAAAATAGTTTCATTGGGTTTTTAAGATCGGAAAGAAAAAAGCCCCACATACATATTTGCATGTGTAATGTCCATAGGTGTAGGAGGTTCCTAAATTGGAACTGGAAAATATTAATAGTCCAGAAACAGTCCTTTCTTAAGGGCTCATGGAGAGGCTCTCTTAAGGAGCCCTTAAGAAAGGGCTGTTTCTGGACCAGTACCTGAATATATTACAAAGACCTCAGTTATTTAAGTAAGGAACGAGGTAGTTGTGGGAGGATTGTTGGATATGCAGTGTGGATAATTTGGGAATCTGTATAAGCTACTGTCATCTTGGCATCCTGGGGGTGCCTGGAGAAACCTTGTCCTAAAGATCCAAGAAGTTTTCCGTAGGACATCCTTAAGTTTCAGTTGAGAAGGGGAAAGTATATGATAAAGACCTTATTTGTATTAATTAGTAGAAGTCTATGAAGAACCAGGAAAAATATGGGGGACACAAACAAGGCTCCAGGGATAATAAGGACAATAAGTTCAGCCACAGTGACTTCACTGTACAACTGCTTAGGAATTTTGGCACAATCATCATCAATCAAGTGCTTGTGGACACTAAGCACTTCTGTCAGCAGCATGCTGGTGATGTCCAAAGAAGACACACAGTTATTAAAACATCTGCATTGATAGATTCTGGCTTTCAGAAGAAGGCTTCAGAATCTGTTCTTCTGTCAAGCAGTTGAAGACAAGCAGTACTAGTAACTCATTCATGGACATATTTAAGCATCACTGAGTATTTGGGCTGGGGAGATCCCTGGAAAATGCTAAAACTAGTAAAATGGCTGGTCCCAGAGTTATTTTGATTGGTTGTAAAATTTGCTTGTGCACCCAAACTAGTGAGATACAGAGCATGTTTGTGTTTAACAAAGGATTTACACAAAGAATCGAACAATCAGCCTGGACTGTGGTTACCTTCAGAACTCAAGACTATGTTTTATTCATAAATGCATCCCAGTGTCTAATCCAATACCTGATACTAATCATTTTTTATTAAATGGATGAAGAATGATGATAAACTTGAGAATATAGTGTGTCACTTTGATGATATTACTCAGATATATTTATTGAATAGTTCCTAATAAAAACTTTCTGTAAGGAAGAATACTATATTTCTATCAGTTGCCTTGGTGTTCATACAGGTAAAAAGTTTAAAAGTATATGGATTGTAACATTTCCAAAGATGGCCAAATAATAATGACTGTGGTTTAGAATTTAAACAAACTTTCATACCTTTTTATGGTTAATGGACTGTGGAGTATTTGTTTCAGGTCTAACAGCTCAAGAGACACTTAAGATTGTAGGATCTTATCAGATGTTTACTGTGGACTCATTTTACTATGGAGGATCCACAGATATTCTTCAGAAATGGGAGCCACAGTTTCTAGGATCAAAAGAAAAATGACTCTCTATAAAAAACAGTGCATTTCTGAATGCACGTTGTAAATAGCAACAAATACTTTTCTTACTTGGTTACATCTAGGGTAGAAAGTGAGGCTAATTCGATTAGGCATAGTCTAAGACAGAGGTTGGTACATTACATCTTGCAGACCAACTCTACACTCAGCCTATTTTTGTAAATAAAGTTTTATTGGAAAATAGGCATGTCGATTTGTTTCGGTATGCTACAATAGAAAATTAAGTTGCAATAGAGACTATGTAGCTCAGAATAGCTAAGTTTTTTTTTTTTTTTTAACTATCTGGTTCTTCAAAGAAAAACTTTGCCCATTCCTGCTCTAAGACAAACCAACCATATTTATGTGTGTTCTTTGTGTATATGTGCATGTGTGTGTGCAGGATTTTGAGTGCTAGAACCTTAATTCGAGTCTCATCACTCAATTACTCACTACTGTGTTTTGCCATAACCATCCATACTATAAACTTAGCTTTGTAATGGTTCACCATTGTCCTCAGGACACTTAACATAGCTTAGAAGAAACTTCATTATAGGCTCCTGCTGTCATTTGTCATTTGCTACTCTTCATATTTACTCTTTCCTTCAACCACGTTCAAATTTTATAAATTCCTAATTTTTTCTCAAAGCCTCTTTCTTCAGATTCTTATCTTTCTGCCTTCTTACTGTCTTCTTTGTCTTTGTCTTTCATTACTTTTCAATGATCAGCCAAGCACCAGCCTCTCACCCTAAAACTTGCACATCACTGCTCCGTTCCTGTCCATACACACACACACACACACACACACACACACACACACACACACACACACACACAAAACCAGGCCAGTAAGTTAAGTTCCTCTTGTAACTGAATTAAATAATGACTAATTATCTTTTTAATTTATTATCATAATTAGGTATTTATTGTCATTGTTTTTATTGATTCAAAAATATTCTGTAATTCTCCACTCTGCTAGATTCTGTGTTTGGTCTATCAAAATAGGAGCCATATCCTGCTCACGTTTTTATCTTCTAACCTAGAGTTCTGATATTGTATATAGTCAACAAACACTATTGCATGAACAAATAAATGTATTAATAGCAGGATATGAACTTTGTGAAGGGTAAGATGAAATAGGAATCAAAGTTAGCAACCTAGAGGTAAAGTGACCATTCATTCTAGTATACCTGGGTCAATTCTGGTTTATACCAATGGTCCTAATACAACTATTATCCTCGTTACCAAAAAAAAAAAAAAAAAAAAAAAAAAAAAAAGCATTAGTTTGGATGTTAAATCACTTGATTATCCATATCTCAACTTAATTTTTGTGTGTGATAGGAATGACTTTTGAAGAAAATAGTTTGTTAATCATGGTCTGGGTCAATGAAAGACATTTTCTTTCCATATTGACTAAAAATTCTAAATTTGAAAGACCAGAGAAACATGAGTTGCATGTAGAAGTCAGAGGAGCTGTGTGCAAAGGGACATTGTGGGATTTGGGGGAAGCAGTGCTGATCTAGAGTCTCAAACAGTCTCTCACATAGTCATTGGGAAGTAGTGTTATCCCTATTTTGGTGAAGAGTTAGGTAACTTTCAATTTTTGATAAAGATGGAGGAAATAGAACTACTGAACAAGGGTTTTTGCATATTTGCCTGTGTTGAGAAGAGATGTCATAGGCAGCAACTTGCAGTTTTATGGAGAGCACCAGCAGTAGTCAAAGTGTAAGTGCTCCCACTGCCTTGAGTACAGAGGTCATCTGCAGTGGTCTGGTATCCATGGCTGCAGTTTTTCTGGAGGAAAAGTAAGATGTTCACTGCATATGCCATGAAA
Source organism: Rhinopithecus roxellana (assembly GCF_007565055.1). NCBI lineage: Eukaryota > Metazoa > Chordata > Mammalia > Primates > Cercopithecidae > Rhinopithecus > Rhinopithecus roxellana. The sequence continues at coordinate 29,268,557 of NC_044563.1, forward strand.
TAACTGAGACAGACTTTGCAGAAAGGGTTTGGGAATGTGGCTCAGTGAATCTTATATAATAAGATTTGAGTTAATTGATCTGCAAATTTAGGTCTGAATGTTAACATGACCTGATAATTACACACATGATAATGGCATGAGACATTCAAGTGACATATTTATAAATAAAGAGAAAATTAGTGATTGTTAACATTTCACAACAGATTCTGCCTCACAATGTGCTCTTTCAGAGAACTTTAACATGATTTTTAATTATTACCATGAATAAAAGTTCAAGATGTTATCATGCATCCGATCAAATATTAATAAATGTGCTTGGAGAGAGTGAGTGTCTATCAGCAAAACAAAGGGAAAATGTCATTTTTAGCTAGCAGAGGAACTTAGTAGAAAACTACTAAGTTTTCTACTAAGAAAACTTAATTATTAATAATAAAACTTATTAAGAAAAGCGGTAGAAATGGCTCTAGGAGGAAGATGAGAGAGATGGTTTTTCACAGCTACAGTTGACTGAAATGAAAATGCCTAGCTTTGTTCCTCTATGGCAAAGGCTCAGGACCTATCAATTTTGTCAGTACCTGAATACAATTTTGCTGGCGGACTTTAATTACATAGGCTAGACAGCTTGCAAGGGAAAAAAAAAAGTCGAGAATCTCTATTCTGGGGTAAATTTCCTAGCAGTGTGTGAGAGGTGTACGCAGAAATCCTGTTGACAAAATATTTTGTGCAAGTGCCTCCCACACACAGCTTTAAAATGTTACCCCTATGTGTTTTCCATTCCTGCTGCTATTCAAATAACAAATGTCTGCAGTGTTTTAATCTGTTTCTTTCTCTTCCTTGCCCCATGACTCCTCCAAGAAACATTAGCAACTATTGCATTCATCTCCTTATGTCATTTCATGTAATTTTAAAACGATTTAAAAATTAAATTGAGTCCCATTTTTCTAAGAAGTTATCTAGAAGGTGAGTTAAATAAAATGAACTATGAACACTTCACAGTAGTATAATATGCTTTTTAAGGTGTTGAAATTCACATTTTCATTGAAAAAGTTATAAACCTTTTAAAACCATCTTCTGTATTATAAATGTTTTCAAGAAGCACTGAAGAAACATATAGCTTGAGATTGTAAAGTGACTGCAATGCTTCTTCTGTAAGGATCTGAACATTTAAATGTTGCCATCCTTGTCAGTGACACCAACATTTTACTCTCTTCCCCCGTTAAGTGGACTATCATGTTAGTCTGTGTATACTCTCACTTCTGGAATTTATCTGAAAACTGTTATCTGAGAGCATGCTTGTTCTTAGTAGCAGCCCCTGCAAATGTAGTAACAGAGAAATTCGGGTCATTCATTGACTCACCATTCACCCAATAAACTTTTATTGAACACTTGTGGTGTACATATTGTGGTGATATTGAGAAACAAGCATGTGAGTGGGAAGTAAATAGTCTATAGGTTCAGGAAGACTTGGCATGGAATCCCATTTCTGCTCTTGCTTGCAATGTGGCTTTCGGTGATATATTTAACCTAACTGCATTTCAGCTTCTTTGTATCTCATCTTTATATATGTGATTATAAAGATTGGAAATATCATATAGATAGATCCTAAGATATGGGAGATGCTCATCTTAGGAAATTACTTTCTTCTTTTTCTTTGTGGAAAGATCTATAATAAATTTTAGGAAAAAAAAGGGAATGGCATAGTAAGAAGTGCAGTCTTGTATTAAGAAGTATCTGGATTTCAATTCACTTTCTAGCACTTTAGGGTCCAGTGGAGTGTCAGAATACCTAGTGCTATCTTAGTGGTAGAGAGAAAAGTGTCGATTTTTAAAATTTGGTCTACAATCAGTCACGTTCCTCTGGTAAGGGAGTCAGTGTTATATATCCAACACAATTTAGCTAAAAAGCTCAGTCAGGTGCAGTCACTTAAATGGTGTCATTAGATCTGTGGTTCTCAAATTGTAATGCACATTAGAATCACTGGTAGAGTTTTAAAAATACAGATTGCTGAATGTCACCTCCAGAGGTTCTGCTTCAGTAGGTCTAGGGGCTGAGAACTTGCATTTTAAATAACTTCATCAGGTGATGCTGATGATGCTGGTTGGGATACCACATTTTGAAAACTTCTGTTTTAGGTGATGCTCAGTCTTCAATGAAAATTTCTCTTTGTCTTTTATTTCCTCTTACTGTTCAACTCTCTGGACACCCAATTTATTTTAATAAAATTTTGTATCTACCATTGACAAGAATATAAGCGTATTTGGATAATTCTGAATATGTGTGTTAACATTTACTTGTTGCTATAGGTATCACGTATGTCAACATAGTTAAGATAGGCACTGATAAAAATGTAAGATGGGCTGAGCACAGTAGCTCACACCTGTAATTGCAGCACTTTGGGAGGCTGAGGTGGATGGATCACTTGAGGCCAGGAGTTCTAGACCAGCCTGGCCAACATGGTGAAATGCATTCTCTATAAAAAATGCAAAAATTAGACAGGTGTGGTGGTGCATGCTTGTAGTCCCAGCTGCTTGGGAGGCTGAGGTACAATAATTGCTTGAACCTGGGAGGTTGAGGTTGCAGTGAGCTGAGATTGTAACATTGAACTCCAGCCTGGGGAACAGAGTAAGACTCTGTCTCAAAAAACAACAACAAACAAACAAAAACCATAAAGACTGCACTCAAAGAACTTGGGTTATTTAGAATATTAACATATTTATAACTCTTGTCAGTTGACATTATTATAATTTATATTTTTTGCCCTTTGAGTAATATTATGGACTCACAGCATTTCAAAGGTTTAACTCTGCCCAGTGAACTGTAACAATTATCTCTGTTTTTATTTTTTTAGTTAGGACCATAGTCCTCTTTAGCACGATTTCAGCTATCTTCGAAAGCAGTCTTGCAGTCTAGCATCAAATTATTCCAGGCACAAATTGATTTTCCGTGTCCAAAACATGGACCCTAACTATTCACATTATTCGCTGTTAGTGAATAATAGTATTAGAAAGATAGATTTTATATTCTAGGACTATATATTAGATTAACTAATAGAGCTGGGAACATTTATTAAAATTCATGAATTCATATTAAGATATCTAATTTATTAAATTATTTTAACTTTAAAATAATTTGTTCTATTTTAAAAATGTGGTGATTTTTGCTTTTTAAATATAAACTACCATCTCTTTCGCAACTTTTAATCGATTTTGTATACTATGCTGTATTATTGCAAATAATATTGCTAATTTAGAATATTACCATTTTTCATTCAATCTACGATGCTACATATTGCATCATTAAGAAAAAAGCAATGCTTTTTGAATATCCATATTCAAAAACTGAATAGTGACTTTTGCCTCATAGCATACACAAACATCCGTTTAGGTGTGTTGTAGACCAAACTATGAAAGGTAAAACAATAGGTTTCCAGAAGATAACCTTCATATCTTAAAGCAGAAAAAATATTTATTAGGCAGAATATAAAAGCTTTAACCGTAAGAGAACATTAATAAACTAGACTACATTAAAAATAGGATCACCATTAAGAAAGTGAAAAGATGGTCCACAGAGTAGGAGAAATGATCTATATTACATGTTACTGAAAAGCATTTATATCCAGAATATACAACGACTTTTCCAAATCAACAAGGAAAAAGGCACAGTTCAATTTTAAAATTAATAAATGGGCAAAAGGCTTCAACAATCACTTCATCAAAGAGGTTATCTGAATTGCCACCAATATAAATATAAAATAGTATGACTCATTCATGATCAGGGAAATGCAACAGTAAGTCACAGTGAAAATGTACTTCATACCCATAAGAATGGCTAAAACAAAATGTGCTGAAATAGCCAATATTGTTGTATGTGTAGAACTGCTGGAATTTTCATGCACTGCTGGTGGGTGTCTGATTTGTACAAGCACTTTGTAAAAGTGTTTGGTAATACTATTAAACATATGCACATCCTATGACCTAGTAATTCTACTCCTATGTATAAACCCAATAGAAACTCGTGCATATGTGCACCAAAAGCCATAACGAGAATGTTTATATAAGTATTATTCTTAATTTCTAAGGTCTGGAAAGAGTCCAGTATCAACTAACAGTAAATTGGGTAAATACATTGTGATATATTTATACTATGAAATATCAAACAAGGAAAATTAATGAATTACTGCTACATAAAGCAACCCAGATGAATTTAATAAATGTGTTTTTTTCTAAAGACTCCAAATACAAAATAATATATACTATGTGACATTATTTATATAAATTTAAGAAAACAGAAAAACCAAATCTGGTGGTGAAAGTTAAATTACTTTTGAGGAAGAAAAAGGGTAGTGGCTAGGAGGGGGCACAAGGGGGCACTCTGGGCTTCTGCAAATATTATATTTCTTGACTTGGTTGCAAGCGTGTGTTCACTATTTGTAATAGCTCATCAAGCTGTATCCTTTATTTTATGTACCTTTGGTTTATACTTCAATGAAAACTTTTTTTTTATTGCAAAACTGTATGCAAAAAGTTATATGGGAACAGCATAGAATAAAAATGGCTGTATCTGACTTGGCACATCAAAGAAAGCATCTCAGAGGGAAGACTTGAAGTCAGAATATATCATTGATATATTCAAAGGCAAGTGAAGAAATCCTTCTTTAGTGGGTTAAAGAAGTAAGTGCTTTATGTTTGTCATAACAAAAACAACTCAGAAATGTACATATCACAATAACATCATCAAGAATTCTGGCTAACTCAGTTCTTGCTGTCCCTAAGGTGTGTTTTTTGTCCTTCTGGCTGAAAGATGGCTGTTGTTTCTGTGAGGACTTAGCCAAAGTCACAGGAATGGAGAAGGAAAGAGGCAAAAGTTGCCCAGCAATCTTATCTTATGCTTTATTGACTATAGCTGTGTCATCCCTAGGTTTAGGGAAACCTGGGATGACAAAATAGAGGGAGGCAAGGAAAAGTGGTTTGAAATGGGTGGTGAGTGAGCCAACCTATGTGACTTGCCATAGACTTGAATGGTTTATCTGCCAAATATGCTTTGGGAGTGTACAAAAATGAAAAGAAAAAAATTATATGCAAGTGTAGGTTTTTGCCACCATATGCTTTCTCTACCATAAATAAGGTCACATGTTTCCAGAAACTTTCCCTTTCTCTTCTCATATAGGAGGATTTAAGGTACACTGACTATACTTCATGTTATGGCGGTTCTCAAGGAATGAAGAACCATGAAGACGTTTGCTGCTTAGGTATTTAATTAGGAAGCAGAAAGCAGAGTATCTGAACTTGTATATTAACAATGAGGTCCAACTATTTTCCTCTTGGTTGTTCTTCTTTGGCATAGGTGAGATGATGGGAAAAATGTTTAATTTGGCATCAGTTTTCCAAAGCATTCAGTAGATAGGCATCCAAACTTAAAATTTCCTCAAGAAAGCAAGAAAAGGCCGCGCAGTAGCTCACGCCTGTAATCCCAGCACTTTGGGAGGCCGAGGCGGGTGGATCACGAGGACAGGAGATCGAGACCATCTTGACTAACATGGTGAAACCCCGTCTCTACTAAAAATATTTTTAAAAAATAGCTGGGTGTGGTGGCGGGCGCATGTAGTCCCAGCTACTCGGGAGGCTGAGGCTGGAGAATGGCGTGAATCCGGGAGTCAGAGCTTGCAATGAACCAAGACAATGCCACTGCACTCCAGTCTGGGCAACAGAGCTAGATTCCGTCTCAAAAAAAAAAAAAAAAAAAAAAAAAAAAAAAAAAAAAAAAAAAAAAAAAAAAAAAAAAGAAAGAAAAGAAAAACAAAGCAAGAAAAGAAAAAATACGTCAGTAACTTTAGAAAAAAACAAAATTATCTTTTGGTCCATTCACATTCAGTACAACAGAATGAAGAATCTGTCAATTCTTGAATTAGTGGAAACTGGTCAATCATTTATGCAACAAATAATTATTGTGCGCCCATTATGATGATTCCGGAATTTGGCAAGTTGCATAGTTAGTAAATTCTTAAATTTAAATTGAGCCTTTTTTGACTATAGATCCAATGGTCTTTCTATTCTGTGAGTTGTTTGGAATGATCTTGATTCCTATAATGATCCTAATAGTTGATGCATCTACCCATCTGCCCAATTGTCCAACTAAGTGGCCAGTGAATACTAACAATGCACAAAAATGATACATTTGATATAATTTCGCATTATTTTATATCAACCTCAGTCATTGTCAGTAGATTCTAAGATATTAACTATTAACTAATTGTAAAAGGGAAAAATTCTCATGCAGACAATTTTCTGATTTTTCCCTGGGGGTGGGAGCTCACTGGATTAAAGAATTTAGGTGTAATTTCTAGCTCAAAGTTCTACCGAGATAGGTTTGGGCGTCTGTATATAACTGGGGAAATCTGGTATTTTGAAATATCATTTTAGAAAAAATTAAGAAAACCTTTAAACTTTACATTCTTATGGTTAAAAAAAAATAACAAAAGGAAAGAACAAAGTTTCCAGAAATGCCATACACACATCACTTGCTTTTCCAGGCTTAACTACTCCTAAACTGTTTCTTAATCAGGATTGGTATGAGCAACATGTAAGAAATGATGTTGTTCAGGGAGGTAGAACTTCCATTTAGCTTCATATATTGAATTAATTTTCTTGGCATTCTTACATTGTTTGAGAACTATTTAACATTTCCTAAATTCACGGTTAAGGCAAACTGTTTCAACTGCCACTAAAAAGATAACCTTAAACAAAATAAAGTACTATTCAGTATATACTTAAAATAGAATTATTTTGTTCTAAAATGTTGGTAATTCTATGGCAGTGACTCAAAGCAAAATTAGGCAAAGAGCTCATTGGTGGGTCTCTTTGCTTGGATGAACCTGAGGCAGCACATGCATTACCCATGAACATGTGGAACACTGAGACTGAATTATAGTTTCGCCTGTACACTGTACGGAATATGTTCTTTTACTGATCTTGAGCAACTGAGAGCACTTAATGACAACACTTAGCATATTAAATGGGATGGGCTTTTTCTTCCTTACCATTTAAAGTTGGAGAAAAAATATATGGTTTACCTTTCAATCATGGAAATGAGTCCATATGTGTGAAAGGGAAGCAAAGACACAGAGTTTCCTGCGGCTCTTTCAAGTATAACCTACCTTAAAAATAAATATAATTATTTGTCTGGAAAAGTAAAACTGATTTGTATACATTTTATAAATGTATTTTACATTTGTCAGTGATCCATTGCAGAGGATGGAAAATCCCTTCTAATGGCTCATGAAACTTGTCACAGGTAGGTGGTATTTGATGACTCACAAAAGAGGAACTGTGGTGCAGATTAATTATTTTTTTGGCTATAAAATGATACTGGTTTATTTTGCACTAATAATGGGAAAGTTAATAAATGTCATTCAAGTCATTAAAACTAAAATTTCTGATGCTGTTGAAAATTGTAATCCAAGAATATTTTGAGAGCACAAACATTTATGGTAATCTACCATAATTATTAATATTCGTGTCCTTAATATAATCTACCATTAATTGCTAATATTCTTCAGAAAATCTATTCTTTATCAAGCAGTAAATAACTGGTTTCATTGTTTCACTCAGTAAGGGAATAATCTCAACATTGACACTTAATACTGGAGTTTCCATCCTACACATAATTATCATACCATAAAATAGTTTTAAAATGCGCCATTAACCAGGCCTAGTGTGGGCAAGGGTGTTGGAAAATGGGCATCTTCATATATTGCTTGTGGGAGTAAACCAGTACAACATTCCCAGAAAGAAACACGTATCAAAAGATGACATACTCCTTGAGCCAAAATCTAATTCTAGAAATCTGTCCCAAGGAATTAATCAGACAAATAAGCATATTCATTGAAATATTATTTTTAATAGAATAAATAAAATAATTAAAATTTCTTACAAGATGATTTTAAAGATGTTAATACTAATCTGGACCACAAATTTTCATAATTTAAGTTTCACAAGTTTATGTTGTTGATATGGAAAATGTTCATATTATGCTGCTAAAGGGAAAATGAGGTTACAGAAAACTATGTGGTACATATAACTCTACTTTTGTAAAAATAAATATACTTATTTATAGTTAGACATATATGTAAATATAGTCATTATTATAGAGATAGCCAGTTATCATTGCATTAGATATATTAGATACAAATGAATAGAAAAGAAAAAAAACTATTATGATGTTAAAATAGTCATCCCTCTTATAAAGAATTATTTAAAAAATTATCTTCCTTTTGCTGTTCTCTGTATTTATCTTTTTTCTACAATACATACAAATGCTTGTTTGTATAGTGAGAATTAAAATAAATCAATGACTAGCCTATATTTTATTAATTTATCTACTCTCCCTCTTGGATGACTCTGTCTTCTTGATAGACTGTGAGGGCAGAAAGAACAATCTAAGCAGCAGGCTGCCCATATCACACCTGCCCTTTTCTACCAAGCATAAGGAACCATTAGGCCTATGAAGATTTCTATCTATCTGTTTCTCCCCATTCATACATGCATAAAATCAATTTTTTTGACTAAGGTGAGTAGGAAGACAATTGGACCTCTTATTAGCAGCTCCCTAATTTCTCTCTGATTTTCCTCCTTCATTGACTGGTTGAGTTGTCTCTCCTTCCGGGTTTGAAAGCTGTTCTTTCACTTTGATACATCTTTATCCATTCAAAGTATAGGCATTCAAGGTTTGAACCTGGGGCATTAGCAAGCCACATTCTTCACCTGTAGGTTTAGGATGTTGTGAGAAATTTCTTGCTTCTTCCCACTTTCTCACCCTTTTGGGTAATGTTAGACTGACCAGGCCCAAGGTTCTGATGGCTCCACCCACAAAGTGAGAGAATCTCGCAAGTGATTGGGCAAAGCATTGTAAGGGGATTTTTTCCCCCATTTTGGACGTTATACCCGTCCAGTCTATGGAATATCACAGACTCTACTTCTGTGCCAATTTAAAATGAGGATACAGAAAATGAAGGCAAAAGGACACTGTGTAAGTCAGTGGTTAATAACATGAGCTGTTGTATTAGACTTACCTAGGTTTGAATTCTAACTCTTTCATTTATCGGTGAGGGATGTTGAGGCAACTCACTTAAGCTCCCTGAACCTCAGTTTTCCATGTGTAATATTGGTATATCTATTATGTTATTAATATGAAGATAAAATAGATGATATATATATATGTAAATAAATTAGAGTAAAATTTGATATATAGCAATAGTACATGTGCTAGCTTATGATGGCAATGATCATCTATGTTTATTTCATCATGATTATCAGGTAGAGTCCATCTGAGGAAGAAGGGAAGGCAGAGAAGTTGGGTTAGAAAATGCAACAGCAGCGACTACTGTTATTCATATATTTGTGTAATTATAGTAGCTGTTTCATATTTCCATGTGTAATATTTACCATTCACAGTTTATAAATCTGGTTATACTACATTTATAAGTTCCATTTCTAGTTCAAGGGTGAAACAAAACAAAATAAGAAAGATACCCAACACTGGTTTCTATATAAAGGGTTAGGCTGCTTGTTACGAACTGGGGCAACTGCATCTGAATTCAGTTTCCTTCTAGTTTTTGTTGGCATCTTCTTAATAGATCTTCCTTTCCACTTTCTCTACTTTTATCTTCTAAGATGAGAGTTAATGGCTAAGAACCCCCAAATAATATTTTATTTAATTTAGGTGATAAATAGGAATGCAACATTAGCCTATATTTTCTTATCTTGGTCCAAAGGTTTCATTCCTAAAGTTGGGCTTATCTTTTCCTTACATGTTTGTTTCTTAGTTCTTTTTTTGTATTTGGTATCATTCTTCTTTCATTTTCCCTATGCTAGAATCTTCTCTCTTTTTGAGAGATCTTGACATTTGTAGCTGTGCGATTCAGGCTAGGATGCTTCAGGGTACACAGTCTATTGTTATTCACTCTTAGGGGTTCCTAAAATATCTCTGAAAATTCCCCAAAGCAAATATAATCTATATATGCAAGAGATAAATTTTTGTAATATAATTGAGTGTAGTCTTCTGTATCATTAACAATTGAAACTGGGCCTTTTATTGGGTATAGTAAAAAATATATATCTTTCAAGAATTTTGTATGCATTTACTGTATTTTAAAATACATTATATTGCAAATATTTATACCTCTGTGTTTTGTTTCATGTTGGTGAAAAATAGGCAAAGATAAACACAGATTTCATATGATTTATTTTTCCCAGAGGACTTGGCTCTAGCAGTTACAAAATGTAAGGCAGTTTAATTCATACAGTTTTTATATATTTCACTGACCATTCCAATCTTTTGTTTTCCTGCAAAATAAAGCCATTTAAGGGATACTCACTGTAGTAGTTTCCTGCCTTAACAAGTTATCACAAACTGGGTGGTTTAGAACAGCAGAAATCTATTCTCTCCAGTTCTGGAGATTAAACATCTGAAATCAAAATATCACAGGGCCATTCTCCTTCTGAGGGCTCTAGGCAAGAAATCCTCCTCGCCTTTTCCTAGCTTTTAGTGTTGTCGGCAATCCTCGCAGTTCCTTGGCTTGTAGCCAAATCACTCAAATGTCTGCCTCTGTCTGTCCATGGCCTTCTTTCTGTGTCTGTCTGTATTTCTGAAGCTCTGTTTCCTTGAAAGGACACTAGTCATCAGATTTAGGGTCCACCATAATCCAGCATGATCTCATTTTACCTTGATTACATCTGCAAGCACCCAGTCTCCAAATAAAGTCACATTTACAGGTACTGGGGTTTAGGACTTGAATGTATTTTGTCAGGGGGAGACATAATTCAACCAGCAACACTCACAAAGCTCTTAATAACTATATTGTAGAACTTAACTAGTAATTACTAGTCTAAATGGTGTCTACCTCTCTTTCATTTTCTCACCATGCCCTCCTGCTCAACCCTGAAGGTCAAGGTCTATTTCTTTATTTTCTGTATGTCTGCCTTTATAGCTAGCACACTGCCTGAACATATTCCTTAAATGAATATAAATGGAATGGAGAATATAAAGAAGGGAGACAACGAATATGTGAAAGTTATGAAAGAAGAAAGAGTTGGTCTGTAACAGATTTGCAAATCTTGCTGGTCATCAGCTGATTGGTAACTTTTGGGAATTTGTGGGTTTCTCCCTGAGAAACTAATTCATCGAATAATCATGCAGCCCAGAAATCTCTATTATAGACAACTTGTTTAGATGGTTCTATTTTTTGGTCAAGAATAGGAAACAGGCTGGGAGCGGTGGGTCACGTGTGCAATTCCAGCACTTTGGGAGGCCGAGGCCGGCAGATCACTTGAGGTCAGGAGTTCGAGACCTGGTCAGCATGGCAAAAACTGTCTCTACTAAAAATACAAAATTAGCTGGGTATGGTGGCGTGTGCCTGTAGTCCCAGCTAGTTCGGGAGGCTGAGGCAGAAGAATTGCTTGAACCCGGGAGGCAGAGGTTGCAGTGAGCCGAGATCGTGCCACTGCACTCCAGCCTGGTGACAGAGTGAGACTCTATCAAAAAAAAAAAAAAAAAAAAAAAAAAGAATAGAAAACTTTTGATGCTTGAAAATGACAGCGGAACCATACAGGGAATAATCATCTATTTCTCATGACAGTGAAAGCTGTTTCACCTTAGCAAGTCATTTAATTATTCTGAATTTGTTTCTTCATTGGTAAAATGAGTACTAATCAGTTCTAAAATTCCAATTTTTCTGTTTAAGGTCATTACCTGTAAAAATGCTTGGGCATTGTAGAATTTCTTTCTTTTGTCTTTATAGAAGAGATCATGTATTTGAAATAATTCTCAGTCTTATCATTCTAAGATTGTAAGAAAGGTCCATGGTTGGTTATCTGTAAGTATTGGAACAAAGATAACTTCCTCCTACTACCTGCCCCTATATTTCACATTTATATAGTGAACAAATATTGCTTTTATAATGAAGGGATATTAATGCATATTCTATTTTTGTTTAACAAACAAAAGTTAAATATCAAGAAACAAAATGCAGCAAGTCAAGTGTTACTATAAAAACTAAAGGAAAAATCTGCAAAAGGAAAGGAGAAGCAAATATAAGTGCATGTACAGTTCAAAAAAAAGGAACAAAGTTAATATAAAAGTAGAGAGGGTATTAGGCTTTTAATGTCAATATTCTTGGCCTCTCTTCTAATTTTATATTTTGTCAAGATCTTTGAATGTTTTTTGCTATAAAATGGCATTTTCTCTTAAGATTTCTAAGCTGAAGTTGGTTTAAATTCAGAGTATGCTGAATTTGTCTAACCCACAGATTGAATAAAATAATAAAACTGTCATATTGGGGGTGACATTGTCAATAGTATTGTCAGAAAAGTGGGTGTTCACAGAAGAAGAAACAAATATAAGAAAACTCAGATAAATGGAATTGCCTATACTTTATTCTTTTTAAAGGCATAAATGGAAAATATTTGTACATCAGGTACATAATCTATGCATTTATAGATATATATCTATATACTGATACTTGAAGACCTTGCAATAAGAATTTAGTGTTGCTGTTTTAAATTCAAATTTCAAATTTTATTCTTTAGATGAAATCAAAATCCAAGAAAAATGACGCTGGGGAATGGGTTGACAGAAAAGCCACTTTGACATCTGACAGTTTTATTATTCCCCCTGATTTTCTAGGAGGCTTTACCTTCAGAGGAAAAGTCAAACAAAACAACTTCAGAATGAATGGAAGAATTTATCTTTGCAAATTCATGGAGAGTCCTTTAGTAGTCAGACCACTCATACAAAAATTATTGTGGGCTTAATTTTGACTTTTAGGAAAATAGATCAGTCAGGTAGTGTGAATAATTGAGATCATGTCTTAAATTATATAACAATTATTATTTTAAAAAAGAAGATCATCTCATAGGTGGGAATTGAACAATGAGAACACTTGGACATAGGAAGGGGAACGTCACACACCGGGGCCTGTTGTGGGGTGGGGGATTGGGGAAAGGCTAGCATTAGGAGATATACCTAATGTAAATGACGAGTTGATGGGTGCAGCACACCAACATGGCACATATATACATATGTAACAAATCTGCATGTTGTGTACATGTACCCTAGAACTATAATAATATTTATACTATAATAAAAGTATAATAAAAATTAATAAAATAAATAAAAGAAGATCATCTCAATTATAAGCTTAAATTGATTCATATATTGAGAAAATTACTTACCTTTACTTCACTCATCATGTTACCTTCTTAATGTTTGTGAGTAGATTCTCATCTCACATTAGCAATCCTCACTACAGACCAAGAAGGATTATAGAAGAAGTTAGAGAGTTTCCTTAAAAATATATGGGAATTTCAATTCATATTTGGATATGTTCTCATTTGTAGAGGTTAGCACACACAATCTATTTTTTTAAATGTTTCTGGGCTACTTTGCTGGGTTGCCTAGCAACATGAAATCCTGAATATCTAAGGGTAGTCTTTCCCTGGTGAAATGTCAGTCTTCTTATAAATGATAAGCTATAAGCAGTACCCATCAAATTAGTGATAATTTTTGCCCAGGATGTGAGATTACTTCCACAGAAGTAGATTTAAATGAGAATTCAGAGACAAAAATTACATTTGAATATTGTATACCAGGACTTCTGGAACAAAGCAGCATCATGATTAACCAGGAATAGGCTATTTATATTTGGGGTTCTTAAAAGTTTGGAAATATCGGTATTGAAGATTTTTTTTAATCCACATTGCAGAATGCTCACTTCATTGGCACAAAAAGCTGGAGAAGTTTTTATATCATAACCTGACTAGAATTTTTTTCTTAATCTATTTTAACACTGATATAATCTAATGGGAGCAAGCTATGTGTTAATGATTTCAACATGTTCCATCCTTTGGTCAAATTCTGTTGATTTTCCCTCTACTTCTTCCTACTTTCATAGCAATACTCCAGTATGTGCAACAAGAGCTCTCCTTTGGACTTCCAAAATAATTTTCTAACTGGTCTGCCTGCATCCAATCTTTCTTCCACTAGACTGCACATATTTTTAAAACGCAAATGTAATTATTCCCATCATCTACCCCACTTACTTAAAAGCTTCAAAGAGTTTTTATTACTTTTGGGATAAAAGTAAAGCACTAAATGTCATCTTTCACCAGGCTCTCTCTCATTTCTCTAGCTCTGGGCAGTTACTTCTTCAAGGTCTTTTCTATTTCAGGATAATTCAATGCTTTTGTTTTAGCCCAGGGCACTCTTACAACAACATATACATTTTTCTTTTCACAGCATGCACCACATCTGTAATTTTACATTGACTAATGTGATTATTAGTGGCATGCTCCTCCACTAGACCACAAGTGCAATAACATAGAAACCAAGTCTATTTTTAATCATCATACATTGTACAATTCCTAGCATGTAACCTAACAATTGATAGGTACACAATAAATATTTCGTTGAATGTATGAAAGGAGGAATGTAATATATTATTTTTATCTTTTGAAGGATAATATGGGGTAAACCCTATGATCTATAATATCTTAACATGCCCTTGGGTAATAATTATTTTTAAACATTCTAAGCTTAATACATTTCTGTTTAATAAAGGGAATTAAAAATAGAGTTGCCTTTTACCTAAACGGCTTCTAGCTCAGGAAAATACTTATATTTCCTCTGTATCTCAAATAATATAATTAAAAAATATTTTCTCCCTATTTCTTATGCATGTAATATCATAGGTCCTCAGCGAAATATCATACCCTCTTGGAAACAAATCCTCCATTTCAAAGCAACCCATATAGCTGTGATACATCCATTTTCATTACTCCATTCTTGTAAACAACTAGCAGAGATTGTACTTTTAAGTATATAGCATATAGGGATGTGGTATTAAATAAATAATCATTTTAGCTCGTGGAATTTTAGATAATATTTTTTGAAAATCAGTGATCTGAAGTCAAACTTAATCAGTGGTGTGGGAGGGATCACTAATTAAATTTCTAAAATTATCTTATCTATTTATATTTGGAAATTCTCCTGTGAATAAAGTTAGGTGGCATTACGTAAAATGAGGCAACGGAAGTGCTAAACCAAAGACCCAAATTAGCAGCAGGCTTTATTGGTATTTGGAACTTGTAAATTAAAAAATCACAAACATAAATTGCGTCTTCATAGTATATAAATTAATAATGCAATGATGACTTCATCCTCAAGCTTAATCATTCCATAATAAAATCAATTTATGATTAATTCAGTTATCTCAAGTTAAGAGCTATTGGGTTTCTCATAAATCAAAATAACTTTCATAAAGTGTCAGTTCAAAATGTAATTATCTTTGTAGCTATATTTTAGCATTTATTCTGCATCTACAAGAAAGTAATATATCCAAAGTAGCCAAATGTGGCATGATTATAATTGATGAATTGGTTAATTAATTAAAAGCTATCATAGAAGTTGCAAGTTTGTAATTTCCTTTATGCTTAAAGATTTCTTCTTTGGTAATTAGCATCCAATTTTGTGATTTTGGAGCAAATGAGTTGTATATTAGTTGGCTCGGGCTGCCATCACAAAATACCATAGACTACATGGTTAAAACAACAAATTTATTTTCTCATAATTCCAAAGTCTGGAAATCTAGAATCAGGATGCCAGCAAGGTCAGGTTTTGGTGAGTGCCTTCTTCCTGGCTTGCAGACAATCCCCTTCTTGTTGTATATTCACATGGTCTTTCTTCAGTATGGCATTTGGAGAGAGGGTTCTCTCTCTTCCTCCTTTTCTGAGGCCATTGATATTATAGGATTAAGACCCTACCTTTTGATTGATCTCATTTAACCTTACTTTCCTCCTAAAAGCCCTGTCTTCAAATAAAGTCCCATCAAGAACTAGGGCTTTAACACATGAATTTTGGGGATACACAATTCTGTCCACAGCATATGCTTATAAGTTTGTAATCAGCTGTTACATTCCAAATGTTTCTGTGATACAAATATTTCCTGTCATAGCTGATGGGATAGTTGCTTGGAACAATATTCTATACAATGCAGGGACATTTAAAGATAAAAAAGTCTTTATCTGAAATCAGTTTTTAAAGGGATTTGACCTGTAGTTTCAATATGACGTGCTCAATCATTTTTTGCCATCTTTACAGGTTAACACATTTGCTGAAGATTTGATTCACACAGGACAAGTCTCCTGTCTTGCTGTGTTCCTATAAAGATCTGACTCAAGTGTGAGGATCAAATTTAAAACAACATCCTTGCTTGGATCAGAATTGAGAAGGGGCAATGGTAGTAGCAGAACCTGTTCTTAGGTACAAATTAGTTTTATGGAATAAGTCATACCTTCTTGAAGAGAGCTAAATTTGTCTGACTTAGGTAGGAGCTTAGAAGTGTACAGGCAGATTGGCAATTCATAAGGTAATCAAGTCCCTCTGTTGGAAAAAGCCTGTAGTACTTTTATGTTGCTATGTTCTGTTGGTTTCTTTACTGATGGGTAACCAGTATTTTTCATTATATTAACTTGCCACACTTTAGGACTTGATTTTAGTTTTCCTAAAATGTATAATGATAATACTTGATTGGAAAACATAATTCGAATCCTCAAAAAAGTAGATTGTTAGCTGTCTCAAAGGATGTGCACTGAATTTTTAAGCTTATTAATTCCTAGTTAATTCTCAAGATTTCTACATGACAACTCAGAAACACAGAATAACATACTCCCATATTCTAAGCTAAACATAATTTACACATGAAAACCTTTTAGTTGATGTTGTGTGGGATATCCAAGAATGTTTTTGTATAAAACTTTGGAGTTAATTGCTGTAATTTAGACATGGTCTGGATTGGAAATCAAAGTTCTAGACCATGCTGCTGGAAATGCTAAATATTTTCCTTACTCAAATTCCTTCTTGAAGAAACTGTTCATCCAGAACTCTGGAAGCCAATTAAATGATCTCTTCTAGCTATGGAGAATTTATACAGAGATAATGTAAATTAGTTAACTAGGGAGCTGGTCCTCTATTCATGATAGATCATTTTTAAAGATAGCAGGAAAACTGGCTATCAGAGAGAAAGAGAAGTTTGGAGAAGATATGCAGCAGGAAACAGAAATAGAAAATAATTCTGAGGGAGAAGGAAAGAAATTTCCACTAGTGAATTTCCAGGTCCCTGGCTCAGTCCCTGTTATGTCCAGCTCCTTTCATTTCTTGGCCAAAAATGAATGTGTGATCAACTATTGCACACCTACAAAAACACCTATTTTGAATTTTAACTTATTTTTGTGTGCTTTTGTTCTTCGCCATCAAACATGTCTAACTAAGAGAGGTATATTTCCTGTCCTCTAGATTCTTCATTTTTTTCTTTTCACAGAGTAGAGCTTTGGGTATAATTTGGTTGGATCCAGAGTGAATGAACAAAGGTGATAGAGTCATTCTGCACTTCAGCATCGGAATACCCTGTTAGTATGAGAATTCTTTCTATAACTTTTCTTGGCGTCGAGGATTCTGGCTGTGGCCTTTCTCCAGGAGGACTTTGGACAAAAGTCAAGATGTGTTATCAAGGCCCATTTTAAGCTTTTGACAGACAGTTAACTTCTGTTTGTTTTTAGTCATGGAATTAGTTGCCCTGTGAGAACTAAGAAACATTTTAATGAGAATAGGTATCACCTCTTAAGCAGAACTGAAAGTTATTTTTGTTTCTTCCCAAGTTCTCTATTAAATATCAGACCAGATTCATACCAGAAATAAACCATTGATATTTCTACCAAGTTATATCTTCCATTTTTGTTACTGATGTCAATTAGTATTGATGATATTAACCCTACTATATCATTAGTCTTTAAGGGACTTCATTTATAGGACTAGAATTGCTGTACTTTGTTTAATTTATGTATGTAATCTAACTTTAGATCACTACATGCTCTTTTTAATCTTCAAAGATGCTGCTTATTCCCTAAACATCATTCCTCAAATATCTGTTATCCCTACTGCCTACTCACTCTGCTTTTGCTCCCAGGCCAGGGATTGCTGATGAAAGAAAATGCACAAGAGTTTGACAATTACAGATTCATTCTTTGGAGTTTCATCATGAGTATGCCTGTCATCATATCAACCCTTTTACTCACCTCTCAAATGTCACCAAGCTATTCTCCTGGTTATTATTCTTTTCTACTTAAAACATTTAACCATCCACCATTTTTCTCTCCCTCGTTCTTATGGAAATATTGCTTCTTACTTATGCTGCAAGCTGAATTTCACTGAAAAACACTCTCACATTACCTCACCTTCATCCTCTCATGTTTCCATTCAGGCACTTGGGAAAAAGTCATGGAGCTGTAAGCTCCTTGAAGGTAGAAATAATATTTTAGTTACCGTTTATTTTCTTTGATGCCCAACTGATTGTCTTTAACGTAAAGGTTGCTTCCAAACTTACTCAAATATAAGTATTATTAAACATAAAATAAACCCACCTTCCTTGACCCTGCTACTTTTCTAGCTACTTTTTAGTCTTTCCATTTACATCAAAATCTTGAAGAAAGACTTCTCCATTGCTTTTAGTTCGTACCTACTTGCTCTATTTTAACTATGTGAAATAAGATTTGTCTTCTAACCTCATGAACTTCTGAAAATACTATTGAAATATTACCAGTGACTTCTTTGCCCCTACAGCCAGGAACTGCACCTTAGCTGTTAGCTTTTTTTTTTTTTTTTTTTTTTTTTTTTGATGTTTTGATGTTTTGGATGCACTTAAGTATTTAGTATTTGAAAACACCTTCTTTTTGAATCTTTCTTCTGCTTTGGTTGGTAAGTTGCATTGATTCTCCTATTCCTCCACTCACTCTTTCTGTATGTTTTTAGTGACTTCCTTTTCTTCTCTCAGTTTTTAGGGGAGGGTACTCAAGCCTCTACCTCAAACCTTTCCTGTTCTTGGGAAAGGTTTCATTTCTGATGTCTATGCAGATAATTCCCAAATGACATCTTCAGCCCTCGTTTCCTGCATGCCTTCTTCCTGTGTTTATTCTCAACTCACAGTAGTATAGATTGGATTGAACTGTGGATATCATTTTTTTTTATTATACTTTAAGTTCTAGGGTACATGTGCATAACATGTAGGTTTGTTACATATGTATACTTGTGCCATGTTGGTGTGCTGCACCCATCAACTCGTCAGCACCCATCAATTCATCATTTATATCAGGTATAAATCCCAATGCAATCCCTCCCCCTCCCCCCTCCCCATGATAGGCCCCGGTGTGTGATGTTCCCCTTCCCGAGTCCAAGTGATCTCATTGTTCAGTTCCCACCTATGAGTGAGAACATGCAGTGTTTGGTTTTCTCTTCTTGTGATAGTTTGCTAAGAATGATGGTTTCCAGCTGCATCCATGTCCCTACAAAGGACGCAAACTCATCCTTTTTTATGGCTGCATAGTATTCCATGGTGTATATGTGCCACATTTTCTTAATCCAGTCTGTCACAGATGGACATTTGGGTTGATTCCAAGTCTTTGCTATTGTGAATACTGCCTCAATAAACATACGTGTGCATGTGTCTTTATAGCAGCATGATTTATAATCCTTTGGGTATATACCCAGTAGTGGGATGGCTGGGTCATATGGTACATCTAGTTCTAGATCCTTGAGGAATTCCCATACTGTTTTCCATAATGGTTGAACTAGTTTACAATCCCACCAACTGTGTAAAAATTCTCCACATCCTCTCCAACACCTGTTGTTTCCTGACTTTTTAATGATTGCCATTCTAACTGGTGTGAGATGGTATCTCATTGTGGTTTTGATTTGCATTTCTCTGATGGCGAGTGATGATGAGCATTTTTTCATGTGTCTGTTGGCTGTATGAATGTCTTCTTTTGAGAAATGTCTGTTCATATCCTTTGCCCACTTTTTGATGGAGTTGTTTGTTTTTTTCTTGTATATTTGTTTGAGTTCTTAACTATACTACAAGGCTACAGTAACCAAAACAGCATGGTACTGGTACCAAAACAGAGATATAGACCAATGGAACAGAACAGAATCCTCTAAAATAATACCACACATCTACAGCCATCTGATCTTTGACAAACCTGAGAGAAACAAGAAATGGGGAAAGGATTCCCTATTTAATAAATGGTGCTGGGCAAATTGGCTAGCCATAAGTAAAAAGCTGAAACTGGATCCTTTCCTTATTCCTTATACGAAGATTAATTCAAGATGGATTAGAGACTTTAATGTTAGACCTAATACCATAAAAACCCTAGAAGAAAACCTAGGTAATACCATTCAGGACATGGGCATGGGCAAGGACTTCATGTCTAAAACACCAAAAGCAACGGCAGCAAAAGCAAAAATTGACAAATGGGATCTAATTAAACTAAGGAGCTTCTGCACAGCAAAAGAAACTACCATCAGAGTGAACAGGCAACCTATAGAATGGGAGAAAATTTTTGCAATCTACTCATCCGACAAAGGGCTAATATCCAGAATCTGTAAATGAAGTTTTCTACCTGCCACTCTCATGATTGACTTGCCTGCAACATAAAGTTCCTACTTTCTGGTCAAGGATAGTATTCTGATAAGCTTACCACACTTTACCTAACTAGTCTTTTCTCCTTAAACATTAGCTTCTAACCTTTGCTCCAGATAAATTTTTGTTCTCATACCTTCTATCTGAACTTTTTCAAATGTACATGGAACTCTTCCTGATTTCTAGATTTTGCAAATTTGTCTTTTCCCATATATTAAATTTCTGGTCCTACAGAATATATTTCATTAAATTTCAATTTCCTGTTTACTCACCAGTCTTACCAGACTCATAGTGGTAAAGGACTTTTATTATGCTTCCTGCCATATACTCAGTGCTTAGCACTACGTCTGTCACTTAGCAAGTGCTCAGAATATATTGAAAAATAAATATCTTAGCTCTGATTCACCTACAGAATCTAGTCAAATGAGTGCCACATACTATGCTCTCCATTCTTTCTGGCTGTTTAATTTATATAGAGATAGAGACAGATAGATAGATAGATAGATAGATAGATAGATAGATAGATAGATTTTCATTCTTGATTATAGTGAATGATGTCTGTTATAGACATCTGTTCATACGGTGAACTTATACTGCAAATACTCACATTTACAGTTGCTTTTTATTTCATTTAAAAGTATTTATAACATCTTGTCTTGTTTGGCAACCAAATTGCATAAATAAATTTAGCAATGTCTAGCTTGTTAAGAGTTTACCTTATAATATTAACCACCCACTTAATTCTGCATCACTGTTCTTATGAAAGAACTGGCAAAATTATTTCATAATCATCTCTGACTACATTTTATATAGTTTCATGTTAGTTGGCCTAATATACTATTTCCTATGTATGCTGATAATTTCTGATTTTATACTTCAATACCAGTGAGGCTTTTGTTCAATATATTCAGGTTACACAAGGAGATTATTGTATTGCTATTATTATTATTAAATATTCAGGCTCTGAAGGCTTTCAAGTAGGTTATTTGGTTTAGATATATTATTGCAATAAGTAGTTTGTACCCTTAAAATATATTTTATTCAATTCACAACAGTTAAAGTATTAAAATCATAGCCCAGTGAATTCTTGCTTATTACACATTATACATTGATACATTAATGAGTATAATTCTGAGAAAGACAGACAAAACTATACAAATCTTTGATTAATAGAATATAGGTCTAAACATATTTCTTGTTTACTCTGTGTTGTCCAAATTACTAAGGGCAATCAACAACCACCTTAAAATTGAGACAAATTGACTGTTTTTATAACACAGAATCTTGAGTTAAATTATAAGTTATAAACATTATATAGTTCTTGATGAAACAAGAGGCTGTAGTTTCTTCTATAACTGGCTTATGGGGGTGGGGAGTGGAGATTAGAGAGGGTAAGACTCAGAATAAGACAGGTTTTTAAAACATTACTTAACCTTTTATTTTTTTTGGTTTGGGGGCACTTAGCAAGTTTTTTTTTTTTCCAGGTATTCTTGAAACATAACTACTTTCATGTATATAAGTCTGGAAAAATGTGACTTATGCATCAGCTGTAGGTTAAAATAATGGAATAAATAATACCTTGTAGCATTCTGAATGGTGAACTGGTACTGAGAGTCTCTTTTCCCACTGAGGCCTTCCCCTCTGTCACCTGCCACCCACTTCTGACCTATGAGTCACTGACTATTCCAACTTCATTTAAAATCTTTATTAAATTAGTTTGAATCCCAAGCCTCTATATTAAGAGAAGCTAAATTGAATTTTATACTTTTAAAATAGAGAATTGTAGTGGATATTGCAGAATCACTGACATGTTTGTGTATTTGGACATCTTGGTATATGTATACACATACATTTGTGTGTATGAATGTATGTGTACGTATGCATATGAATATAGGTAAATTCATACCACCCACTGCTATTTTTCTTTTGTTTTAAATGGCATGCTCCATTACTTCTTTAAGAAGTAATAATACCAATAATAATTGACATTTATTGATTATTGTGTGTAAAGTGCTGTACTAAGTGCTTCGTCACACACTTTAACTAATAAAACCTCCTTTATTCAATAGTAAGCTTAGTGTAGAAGTAGCTTGGGTATATCTTGTTTGTTAGTAGATACTGCCTATTATATAATGCACACTCAATAGGTATTAGTTGAGTGAAGGAATGAATATCACTATGTCCTTATAAAACAGACATAATTGTCGTTATTATGCAAATGAGAAAAATGAGATTGAATAGTCTCTCACTTGGATGAGAACTTCCAAAACTCATCTTTATTCCAAAGTCCATGGGTTTAATTACATAACAATTAGGTGAAAATATTCACCAAAGTTTTTTGGACAGAATTTTCAGTTAAATATATTAATTCCTTTGCAGAAAAAGGATCCTACTACTAACATAAAATTCTTTATTCTCTTATGAAACAGTAACCTACTAAAATTTTTCTTAGGCTAAAGCATCTAAAATGCTTCACAGCTGTTCCAGATTAACTCTGTGTTAATGGGCTGTGGTTTCCAGGTATTTTTATACATATTTATGTGGCTTTAAGTTATTTTCATTGTTAAGGTATGACGCTTCATATGATTAGATATATTTAATAAATATAAGTATATGTACATATAATTTAATTTTAAAATTAATTTTGGAATTATCTATTGGATAAAGCTATCTGAAAAAGGTCTACTCCTGTCCGACAAGAATGAATATAAGGGAAATGCCAATAAACTCATTTTGTTTGCTACTTTAAAAACATGAAGAAGAAAAAGCTTAAGAAATCAAGTGTTTGTTTTTAGAGTTCTCTGGGAAATCATGCCTTCTGCAATCAATACTGTAAGTTCCCTGTGTGTCTTCATATAGGCTTTATTTTTAGGCTTTGTAACTCTGAGTGTACTGGGTCATGCGTTCCTAACATCACCTGTTAAATTCTACCTTGAAAATAGCCCACATCAATATAGCGAATAAGTCAAATATTTTCCAAAATATATGAGGCATTTAAATGCATACGGCATGTTCTGTATCTCAAAATAATAAAAGCAATATATGACAAACCCACAACCAACATTAGACTAAGTGAGGATAAGTCGAAAGCATTCCCATTAAGAACTGGATCAAAACAAGGATGCCCACTTTCACCACTTCTATTCAGTATAGTACTGGAAATCCCAGCCAGAGCAATCAGGGAAGAGAAAAATAAAAATCATCCAAATTGGAAAAGAGGAGGTCAAACTATTTCTGTTAGATGATGATATGCTCTTATATGTAGGAAACCCTAAAGAGTCCTCCATGACTCCTAGATTTAATAAGTTAATAAAGTCTCAGGTTACAAAATCAGTGTACGCAAATCAAAAGCACTGCTATACACCAACAATGACCAAGCTGAGAATCAAATCAAGAACTCAATCCCTTTTACAATAGCTACCAAAAAATGCCTAGGAGCATACTTAACCAATGAGGTGAAAGATCTCTATGAGGAGAACTATAAAACACTGACGAAATAAATCTAGGTGACACAAAGTGGAAAAACGTCTCATACTCATGTATTGGAATAATCAATATTGTGAAAATGACCATACTGCCCAAAGTAGTCTACAGATTCAGTGCAATTCCTACCAAAATGCCAATGTCACTTTTCACAGAATTAGGAGGAAAAAAAGCATAAAATTCATGTGAAACCAAAGAAGAGTCTCAGTAGCCAAAGCAATCTAAAGCAAAAAGAGCAAACCTGGGGGCATCACATTAACCACCTTCAAATTGTACTACGTGGCTATAGTAATGAAAACAGCATGGTATTGGTATTAAAATAGACACATAGACTAATGGAACAGAATAGAGAATCCAGAAATAAAGGCAAATACTTGCAACCAACTGATCTTCAGCAAAGGAGACAAAACATACACTGGGGAAAGGACATCTATTCAATAAATGGTGTTGGGAAATTTGGATAGCCACACGCAGAAAAAATGAAACTAGTCCCCATTTCTCATCATATAAAATATTCAAGATCGATTAGAGGCTTACATCTCAAAGCTGAAACTGAAAAGATTCTAGAACAAAACCCAGGAAAAACTCTTCTGGACATTGGTCTAGGCAAATAATTTATCACTTAAGACCACAAAAGCAAATACAAGAAAAAATAAAATTAAATAAATGGGACTTTTAACTAAAGTAAAAAGCTTCTGCACAACCAAAGTTATAACAGAGTAAGCAGACAACCTACAGAATAGGAGAAAATATTTGTAGAAAATATTTGTAAAATTTGTGCATCTGACAAAGGACTATTATCCAGAATCTAAAAGGAATTCAAAATATCACCAAGAAAAAAAATAATCTCATGAAAAAGTAGGCAGTGTTTATTCATGTCCTTTGCCCACTTTTTAATGGGGTTTCCTTTGCAGGGACATGCATGAAGCTGGAAGCCATTATCCTCAGCAAACTAACGCAAGAACAGAAAATCAAACACCACATGTTCTCACTTATAAGTAGGAGCTGAACAGTGAGAACACATGGACATAAGGACGGGAAAAACACACCTGGGGCCTGGCAGGGGATGAGGTTGGGAGAGGAAGAGCATTAGGAAAAGCAGCTAATGCATGCTGGGCTTAATTACCTAGGTGATGGGTTGATAGGTGCAGCAAACCATCATGACACACATTTATCTATGTAACAAACCTATACATCCTGCACACATACCCCAGAACTTAACATAAAAATTAAAATTAATTTAAAAAGTGGGCAAACAGCATGAACAGATGTTTAGCAAAAGAAGATATACAAATGGCCAACAAACATGAAACAATTCTCAACATCACTAATCATTAGGAAAATTCAAATTAAAAGCACAATGACCTTACCATAGCCAGAATGGCCATTATTAAAAAATCAAAAAACAATAGATGTTAGCACAGATGTGGTGAAAAGGGAATGCTTATACACTGCTGGTGATAATGTAAATTAGCACAAACTTTATGGAAAACAGAATGGAGATTTGTCAAAGAACTAAAAGTAGATCTACTATTCAATCCAGCAATCCCACTACTGGGTATCTATCTAAAGGAAAACAAGTCATTATATTAAAAAGACACTTGCATATGTATTTTTATTTCAGCACAGGTCACAATTGCACAGAATAGAATCAACCTAAGAGTGGGCAAATAATTTGTGATATGTATATACCATACAATACTATTCAGCTGCCAAAAAGAATGCAATAATGTCTTTTGCAGCAACTTGGAAGGAACTGGGGGCCATAATCCTAATGAAGTAACTTGGGAGTGGAAAACCAAATACCTCATGTTCTCACTTATAAGTGGGAGTTAACCTATAGATAGGCAAAAACATAGAGTGGTATAATGGACTTTGGAAACTCAGAAGTGGGAAAGGGATAGGCAATAAGAGATTAAAAAAAAAAAAAAAAACCCTATTAGGAAAAATGTACACTATTTAAGTGATAGGTACACTAAAAGCCCAGACTTTACTACTACACAATTCATCCATGTAATCAAAAACCACGTATACCCCTAGAACTATTCAAATAAAATAAATAAATTTATATGACATGTTTTTATTGTCATTTTCTCACCAATGTTTCTTTGTATTGAAATATGTATTAAGGAGTCTATTTTAGTTGAGCAAATAAAATAACTTACTGAATGTATCATATGTATTCATATCACGCATTCTTCTAGGGAATGGGAATGATACCAGGGTAACTTAGCTTTGGTCCAATATCATAGTTTAATTAGAAAACACAGACAATTTTACTGAAAATTATAATATAGCCTTATAAATTGTGTAGCAGAAGTTTGGGGTACTCTCAAAACACTTAAGGGCATATGACCCATGTTTGGGTGATCAGGGAATGCTTCTAGGAGGAAGTGACATTTAATCTGAAATATGGAGGATAAAAAGAAACTGATTATTTCTAGTCACATCCTGAAATAAATGGTCTAAAACTTGGGAACCTAACATATTTGACTGGTTTGAAGTTGATACTTTTGCCAAGATCATAAAAATGCTGTATATTAAACTATAGGAAGGTACTTCTGGGGTTTCAAACACCAGAAAACTGCATGTATGATGAAGTCTTGTGGCAAAAGACAGCTTGCAGCTCTGAAAAAACTGAGGGTAGAAAACTTCCAAACAACTGCAAGAAAGGTGCCTATAGGCATAACAGAGTGACGAAGAGTGAGAGACAGAAAAACATACATGGAAGAAGGGGGCAAGATTAGACCCTGTAAGTGGTTTTAAGCAGGAAAGAGCATGGTAACAATCACATTTGCAATTTTGAGAGTGAGCAGATGCCCATCCAAGTGGATATGTCCAGTAGGCATTTGGAGAAACAGGTCAGAGGCATTTGTGTGTGAACTCTGCTGGGTGTATGGATTTGGGAGTTATCAGCATCTAAATTATAATTGAGGGAACAGGAATTCATGAGATCATACTGGAAGAGTGAGCAGAGCAATAAGATGAGAAAGACAAAAGAGAACCCTGAGAAACATTAACAGTAACATTATCTGTTGTGGTTTAGAGAAAAGAAGTCTTAATTCCCATTTCAAAAAGAAATGAGCTCACAACTAGGACTTGTGGTTCTCCAGAAAATGGCCCGATTTTCTAAATTATTTAGGAAATGTCTATTTTGATATTATAAAAGTAATGTTCATTTTGGATAATTTGCAAGATACAGAAAAATAAAATAAATAAAAATTACCTAGACTCTTACCACTCAGAAATAAGAGATATTAAAATGTTGGCATGTTTACTACGATTCCTTTAATTTTTTCATACCTCCTTGTATTCAGGGACCCTGGACTTGGCTGTATGACCTTTTTAGCCAATGGAACAGTGGGACATATGGCACAAGCAGAGAGGCTTGCAAAGTGCTTGTGCCATAGCTTGCTCACGTACTGCTCTTTGATTCCCTGAGACTGATATGCGATAAAGCACAGGCTTGCCTGCTGAGTGATGGTACAGAGGTGAGCCATCTCAGCTGAGACCTCCTAGTCCAACCAAACTTTCATAATGTGAGCGAGGCCATCCTAAAACATCGAGCCCCAGTTAAAGTTGCCTAGACCTAAAAACCATACCATCCAACCCACAATCATGAAAACAAAACAACAACAAAAAAAAACGGTTATTTTAAGCCTCTAAAGTTTTGAAAGGATTTGTTACAGAGCAGTAGTCAACTGATATGATGATGGCTGTTAAGTGAGTTTGCAAGTAAGGGATATGACACGTGTACTTAGAAGGCTTGGGTTTGATTTCACCTCCATGGCATCCTGGTTGTGTGGTTCTGGATAATTAACTTGCTCCTTTGAACTCCAATTTATTTATCTGTAGAATATTTCTCCAGATGAAGTACAATAGCAAATATAAAATTATAAGCTCAGAAACATTATCTGTTATTATTATGTTTTCATGAGATTAAAACATAACTGTTTCATTTTCTAAGTCAAGTTCCCTGTTAAGCAGCTACAGTTGTCCCCCTTAAGCCACATTTTTTTCCCCATGGTTTCAGTTACTCTTAGTCAAAGGTAATCCTAAAATAGGTGGGCACAGTACAATAAGATATTTTGAGAGACAGAATTATCACATGCCTATAACTTTTCTTATAGAGTATTGTTATGCTTCTGCTTTATTATTAGTTATTGTTAAACTCTTAATGTGACTAATTTATAAATTAAGCTTTATCATAGGTATGTAGGTATAAAAAACCAGTATATATAGGGCTTGATTCTATCCATGGTTTCAGGCATCCACTAGGGTTCTTGCAACATATCCCCCATGGATAATGAAGTACTATGGTATACCAATGTAATATGATGCAACTCTTATCCAGTTTATACTGTTATGACATGCAATATAACATAGTAAACTACTGACTGCCATACTTCTCACAGCAAAACATAACTTGA
The DNA here is from genome assembly GCF_007565055.1 of Rhinopithecus roxellana. Lineage (NCBI taxonomy): Eukaryota > Metazoa > Chordata > Mammalia > Primates > Cercopithecidae > Rhinopithecus > Rhinopithecus roxellana. The sequence goes on from NC_044563.1 coordinate 29,296,988, forward strand.
AGTCCAATTGACTTGGATACCAGTATTTCTATCATTAATAAGAATAAACATAAAAGCTCATATTGACGTGTTGCATTCTATGAAATAGTAACTGTTATTATCACCACTTTTTATGCAAGGAAACTGATATAAACTAATTTTCTTTTAGTTACATAACCAGTAAATGATAGCGCCTAGGATTTAGCCTATGACTTGGGTTTTTCTGAGTACAGTGCTCAGTCCAATGCTATTGTGTTTCAGAATTAGAACCTTAAGTTTCCAAGGGCAAACCAACTGTGGGAGCCCTTGTAGAACTCTCAGAGCACCTGGGGCAAGATCTTGATGATATTCTACCTTATTCACTTACTGATCTTGGAAAAGTTGACTTCAGATTCGCAAACCTTCCCTACAGAGTGTGCCTAGGACAATGCATGATGCTTTATCCATTGCCCATAACTTAGAACCTGTGAAAGACATCAAAGCACTCTTAACTCGTCTCCAGTTAACCAATTAAACTTTTTGGAAAATACAATTTATCTTTCTCTTCATGGATTCCTCTTTCCCCATATATCCTTTCTCTCCATCTTTCATCAGGTAGTTAGCACCACTATTTTAAACCTTAAAAATATTTTATTCTTATCCAGCTTCCTATTTTTCTTTTTATACAAAATTCCTCATTCCAGCGGACCTCTGTTCTGACCCTTGTTTAAAGGGAGGTATTGCTGATTCACTTCATGGTGGATCAAACGATGTAAATATTACATTGACTAAAGGGTTATCCGAACGTAAGTTTAAAAATCAACTTTCATAGGCTTTTCCTCCTTCCAAAATAAATACTTTTCATCTTAGTAATCATATGACAATATGGCTATTGAGAAACCAGAGCCAGAAGAAAAAAAAAATCTATCACATTAGTTTGTGGAATAAGCCATTAGAGGCTTATTTCTCTTATTCTTTTCCCTTTTCTCACCCCTTCTTTGTCACCCCAGGGGATAAATTACTATTGGCATTCAAACTTTTAAATAGTTTTAAATGGCTTTTTCTTATGGTTCAGGTATGATGTTACATCTGTCACAGATATTGAAATATATCTCATTTCTTGCTTTATAATTTACCACCTGGTTAGTGCTAGTAGCAAAAGTTACTTTCCTCCCCAAAGCGCAGCCTTTAAAACAGTGGATCATCACTGGCTCTTCTTTGTGACAGATGTTATCTGACATAATATAAGTGGGAATGCCATAATAAGGCACCATTAGAAAATCTGATAATTAAGTGATATTTTGATGTGTTTCAAACTTATATTTAAGAATAAATTGTAGATAGAAGTTCTGACTTTATTGCCCAAATTTGCAAATTTTCACAGGATAGGAACAAAACAAAACCTTCCATAATACCTATTGGAAAACCATGAACCTTGCAAACTACCATCCACAAGTCATCAAATTTTATTTTTCTTCACCTTTTTTGAGTAACTTAGATTTTCAGGTAATTTTATACTTCTTGTTTCATGTTACAGGACCTCTTGCAATGGTCTGTTTCTTGCTATGTATGCAATATATGACCCATATAACTTTGGATCCAGATAATTTTGTATTGTATTATAGATATCTATTTTTCTAACCTTGTTTTTGCTTGCCTTCTAGAGATTGATTTCCTTGAAAATTAGAATTTCAATAGTCTGTTGACCATCACTGCCTAATATAAGGACATGCTGGGTATACACATAGTGGATCTTCAAAAATATCTGTTGAGTAAATACATTATTTTAGGATGTCTCTGATTCTCCCTTTCCCTTCATGTTTCTCCATTCTTTGTTCTCTTTCTTCTCATCTTGCTCTTCAGTTTTTAAGTATGCATGGGGTCATAACAGCCTACTAGAGGATCTGAGACCAAATCTTTAGCCCTTGTGTAAGGAACCTAATATCTCCATTCTCAGAACTCCCTAAAGATTCATTATCATTTGCCCCATCCTTGCACAACAGCTTAATCATAACATTTCCTTATACTCTAACCAGCACTCCTGGATCTTTAAATAGCTCTATTCCCTCATTTTCCTGCCAGTTCTCCAAAATACAAGCCAGATGAGGGGGATGGACCAAAGAAGCAAAGCAACACCATGGGCATCCCAGCAGAGAAAGCTTCTTGTTTCCCTTCACTGTACTGGAGCAAAGATTACTGTCCAAAGGTAGCTTCTCTATCAGGGGACTAGCTTTTGGGCTTAGGCCCAAGGAACAATCAACAGTACAAATGTGCATCAGCTGTTACTCTTTGCCTTATAGTTTTGCAGTCTTTCTGTTTGTTCTATATGGCCAGCTGCTTGTCTGCCACTTGGCAGGCTCACGCCAACATAGTGTTAACCAGTTCGCTTCCTCCTCATCTGGTTCTGGAAATTGATCCCTGCATATCTGATTCGTTACTTCAAACAAATCTCTGATCAAGAGGCTTGAGAGCCACAGGTGGCCACTTAAGTTGAGAGAAACAAAAGACCCTATATAGATGTTCTCTTTAGAATCAACAAACAAACCTATTTTTATAGTACTTGAAACTGATATCTTGCATATAGCAAGCATTAATTCATGTTTTGTTATAATCAGATTTCTCATAGCTCTCAAATGAACCTGATACAGTGGGATACAACTTTATATTTCTTTCTACCTAGGGAAAACCATACTATTTAAGACATTTTTTTTTTTTTTTTTTTTTTGTCCCTAGTACTTGTCTGAGTCCTGTTTTACCCTCCAGTGAATCCTAATAAAATATGATCACCTTCTAAGACAAAGTGGACTTATACTTACTGTTGAAATTAATTATATTTCTATCACTTGGACATAAATGGAAAATGAGAGATTTATTATTTATTTATAATTATAAATGAATAGCATTATAATAGAGACTGAAAGAACCTCTGGGAACTTGGGAGCAAATTAATTTCACTTAGTCTACAGATAAAGGGAGACTTCTTGCCAGGTTGACTTTTAAGCTGAGCCCTGCAGCGATGAGTAAACATTTAAGGTAAGGGAGAATTGAGAATCAGCAAGGTACATTTAAAGCACTGAATGAAAGAAATTCCAAATTTGTAGTCAGGATAAGGGTGGTTTGGGCAGGAAAAGAGCTTGAAAATCATTTGTGCAATTGTACGGCTGCTGATCACATGTAAATAGTATGGTAATGACTACATCACAGGTAGACATATACAAAGTTGTATATTGCTTGTAGAGTCACTGTGAAGACTTCACAAAAGAAGTTATATGTTTCTCGCACCTTGAAGAATTAATAGAAATTTACTTTCACGAAATGAATGACAGTAAGACAGTGTTCCAGTAACAGGTGGATGGAAGTATAATATGGTAGGTATTGTGGACATCGGATGCATGTTTGTAGAGTGCTGAGTGGTATGTTGAGAGTGCTAGAGACAAGCTGGGAGAAGTAGGCAGCTGCCAGTTTGTGAGCATATTTGTCATGATAAGAAACCTGAATTTTATCCTGTAGTCAGTGGGAAGTCTTGTAAATATTATCTATTCTCATTAGATTCTCTCACTTGTATCCAGAATACTCAATTCTGGAAATTTCAAATATGGGGAGCAATTCATATAGCCCTAAACTATTTTTTAATTTAGTTGTAAAGACCAACCAAGTAATTTACATTAAAAAATTCAGAGTATGATATTGCAGTACTCATTGAAACTTCTAATAACATAGATCACGAAATTGCTGACCTTCAAAAGACCACATTTGGCGTCATCCAGTAGTCCTGAAATAACTCCTTGCTTCATACATTTATTGCACAATAGATTTTCTTTTGCTCACACCTTAGAAGATCACTGTTGTTTTGTAGGCAGCTGCCCTTTCTCTTTACAAGGGAAGTAGCATTTTATCACCTACCAAAGATCATTGTTGAGAAAATAAGTATTATCACTCTGTCAATGGCCTATTTTAACTATCTTCCTTGGGCAATGATCAGAAATGAGCTGAATAAAAAGGAATGAAAGTATTTCAAACAAATCTGTTTATAGTACACAGGAAGCAAGAAAAGTCAGTCTTGATTCTTTACTGGCTTACCATTTACACAGTACCATCTACATATTTACATAGTAGAATAATCTACTCTTGAAAAATTCTATAATATTAAGGAGTATATTTCAAATGTCATTTGGTTATTCACCCAGGAACATGAAAACTATTGATATGATTCAATTTTTTAATCTGTAGTATTTATTAGCTATCTTTACAAATCTCATCTCTTAGAGACAATTATGTTAAAATAGTTCACTCAGAAAGAAACTTTTGCCTTTAGAAAACTTTCCACCTAAGTCCTAGGTGCCTGCACTTGCTTGTTTCTTGGGTCATCATTCAGGCATCACACTTTATCTGTTCCTCCTCAAATAGCCACATTTACACCAATCATAAGATTTTACTTACCTATACCATTACATTACCTATACCAATAGGTAGAGAATTAGTATAATAAATGAAAAAAGTACTAAGACATGATGTAATAATTTTAAGCAGAAGCTTTTCATGATTACATTTTGATTTTAGAACATTAGTTCTGATAGAAGCATCCTGGATGCATTAAACAGTGTGAGTAGGACTGCTCTTGTAATAGTTCAGATGAAGTAGTGTGAAGGCATTAGGCAGGAGAGGGATAGAAAGAATGTTATAAAACACACACACAAACACACACTCCATATATATGTGTGGAATATAGATATGATATATATGCATATATAATACATATACAAATGGAATATATATGCTATGTGTGTACATACATATATAATATATATATATAAAGCACATAGAATTTCTAGAGATGGTTTCTATAGGAAATGATAAAGAAAGAAGAATGGCAAGAATAGGTAAGAATGTAGATGATGGGGGACATTAAGTCAGAAAACATATATAGAAAGAGAAGTGCATAGTTGAGGTAAGGAAATATAATGAATACTGTTATAGGTAAATGAGAATTAAGTGTCTTTGGGCCAGGAGTGGTGGCTCATGTTTGTAATCCCAGCACGTTGGGAGGCCGAGGTGGAAGGACTGCTTGAGTTCAGGAATTCAAGACCAGCCTCGGCAACTTAGCAAGACATTGTCTCTACTAAAGATCAAAAACATTAGCTAGGTGTGATGGCACGTGCCTATAGTCCCAGCTACTCAGGAGGCTGAGGTAAGAAGATCACTTGAGCCTAAGGAGATGGAGGCTACAGTGAGCTATGATCATGCCACTGCATTCTAGGCTGTGACAGAGTGAGATCCTAATTTTTTAAAGAAAGCATCTGTGGGGATAGCTAAGTGGGAACGCACAACAGGCAAGTAAAAATATGTGTTCACAATTCTAGAGACAAGAGCTGTACAAGTAGATTCCACAGCCATTGATGTATGAATAAGTAACTGTTAACCCCGTGAAAGTGGATATTACATAGGAAGAGTTCATGGAACATGAATCAAGGACACCTAAGAACAGATGTGAGAGTTCCTCTGCTTAAAGGGAAAACTAGAAGTCGACAAAGGAGGGATCAGGAAAGTAGGAACAGGCCAGAAATACACTGTGAGAAAAGTCAAGGTGAGAAAATTTCATAGAGAAAGGAGGCATAGGGTTAAATCTTGCAAAAGGGATAAGAATATAAATATATTCATTGAATTTGTTCATTAGAAATTCATCTCTGGTTTCTCTGAACCAAATCTTGAGATAAGTACTTGAGTTACAGGTAGATTATTGGGAGCGGATCCTAGGAAGCCAGATAGAAGGTATGGACAACCACAACAGGCAAAGAACAGAATTCAATAAAGGTTATGGCTGTGACTCCTTGGGTCCCTGTGCTGCAGGTAGCCCTCTGAGGAAGCAAATAGCAAGCACCTCACAATGTTCTCAACAACGGGCTGACAGCTGAGGGCTACACTGCCAGTGGTTCCAGGTTTCCCCAGGGTTGCTAACTCTCAAATACTTGAGGGTGGGGACTGAGCAGCAGCCATACTGAGAGGAAGCCCTGATGCAGAAAGCTGAAAGATTTGGCAGGCACTGGAGGTGGAATGCCATCAGTGTGCACAGAAGCTGTAATATATCCAGCTGCAGTGTAAGTTAAGTGTGGGTGAAGGGCAGGTTGCATGGATACACAAGGAATGTCATGGGTTAGCTCAGAATAGGTTCAGGGACAGAGAGCAAGACTGAGACTTCATATCCAAGAGGTAAGGAAATTAAAATTTTGGATGGGCAATGATATAGTTGACTAAATTGAGACCGGACCTGGAGGAACTGGGCATATCCAAAGAATGAATTTCACAACTGATTAGCATTGGAGGAAGGAAGCTGACCTGACCTGTTCATGTGGCGTCACTCATACCCATAGATATTTGGGTTATAATGGTTTCTGGAGTATAGGCAGTGGAGGGGTAAACATAAATTAGCAGCAGTTTGAAGATGAGGCTTGGCTGAAATGAGTTTTTGTAAACGTATTTGTAGGCATTCATTCATTTATTCAAAAGCATTTTTGAATGTTAACTGCTCAATTCTGAGCTATGCTTTAAAGTTGCTATGGTGAACACAACAGATATAGTCAGTCCCTCCTTCACGAAGATTGATATCTAATCTAGGAGACAGAAGTTACCGAAACAGCACTCATGATAACTTATTTATTATATGATCACTACCACAAAGGAACAAATGGAGTATGCTAGGAGAGCAGATAGTCAAAGAACCTCGCCTAGTGAAAAGAGAGTGAGAGATGAAATAATAATAGATGGATAATTATCTACCCTGAGGTAGCACCTGTTCTTCCTTTTCAGTTTTGCTTTTTGCTAATTAATATTTATTTTATTAGCCATTTATTTTAGTTTGCTTAAACATATCTTCAAGTAAAAATAAGAATACATTGTAAATAATTTTATTTTGCTCACCACTTGATTGAAAGTCTGATGAAGTGTTTTCAAATCAAAACTGTTTTTTTCTCTGAACTTTATTTCTACTTTTGAATTCAGTTTGGGTAATGAGAATTTAATGCTAAACTGATGCTCACTCTTATTACTTATCATCTTCACCTATCCTGCCCCTTTCCCCTTCTGCCATAAATCCTTAGTAGCTTTTATTTTTTCACTGTATTCTTAAATTTTAAAATGATGGGCCAGAGTGTTTTATTTTACCTTTCTTGGTAGTCTATGTGTTTATTTTATTTTTTTATCTTTTAAATATAGGGTCTTTCTCTGTTGCCCAGGCTGGAATGCAGTGATGCAGTAATAGCTCACTGAAGCCATGAACTCCTAGGCCTCAGCCTCCAGAGTAGTTGGGACTACAGGCATGAACCACAACACCTGGGTAATTTTTATTATATTTTTATTTTTGTAGAGATGGAGGTCTCACTATATGGCCCAAGTTAGTCTTGAATTCTTGGCCTCAAGTGAGCCTGCCACCTTGGTCTCCCAAAGTGCTGGAATTATAGGCATGAGCTACCATGCCTGGCCCAGTCTATGTTTTAATGCTTTGAAATTGTAGGGCTTTTTTTGTTATTTTTGCTGTTCAACTGTGGAAATTTTCACTGGGAAGTTTTATTGTATCAGTTTCTCTTCTCGATTTTCTTTTCTCTCTTTGTGAAATGCCTCCAGTATGGATGTTAATTCTTCATTAATTCTGTCTCTTCAGAATTCTCTAATATTTTATGTCATTGGGAGTATTCCTAGATTTTTATTTTTTTCTTCTTACAGCTTTTTTATTCTTGCAATTGATTGAATATTTGATATGTTCAAATTACATGTGTTATAGAGGCAAAGCTTGAAGCATAATAACTACAACCCAAGACCCAACTTAAAAAGTAAAATATTATCAATACTAGTAAGGTTAACTCTGGTTCTCAGCCCACACCTGTTCTCCCTGTAGAGGTCAAGGCTATTATAAAGTTTCTTTTTAATAAACCTCTTGCTTTTTTTTTTTTTTTTTTTTTTTTTGTAGTTTTATTAAGCAATTCCATATTGCTGAACAATGTATGTTTGGTTGTATATATTTTAGACTTTATAAAAATAATGTATTTCATAACATTCTGCAGTACACTTTTTTCAGTTAATAGTTTTTTTATGTTTTTGTTTTTGTTTTGTGTGTGTGTGTGTGTGTGTGTGTGTGTGTGTGTGGTTTTTTTTTTTTTTTTTTTTTTTTTGAGATGGAGTTTTGTTCTTGTTGCCCAGGCTGGGTACAATGACACAATCTTGGCTCACTGCATCCCCTGACTCCTGGGTTCAAACGATTCTCCTGCCTCGGTCCCCCAAGTAGCTGGGATTACAGACACCCAGCAACATGCCCCACTGAGTTTTTTGTATTTTTAGTTGAGATGAGGTTTCACCGTGTTGGCCAGGCTGGTCTTAAACTCCTGACCTCAGGTAATCTGCCCACTTCGGCCTCCCAAAGTGTTGGGATTACAGGCATGAGCCACTGCGCTTGGCCATAGTTTTAAGATCCGTTCATTTGCTACATGTGACTATAGTTTGCTTCAATTTGTGCAGGGAATTCTATCATATGAATGTATAAGACTGTTAGCAGAGAATGTCAGCTTAAGTAGAGACTGAAATCAAGTCCAAGCTACTGCTTACCAACTCCAAGTATCAGTCCAGAGGAGGGATGCCTTTTGTAATCATCTACCCAGAGGGAAAACTCTTCTTGGATTTTGTGCAAAGATTCTATGTAGGGTGAACAATGAATGAGAGTTTATTCCACAATTAGTTTATTTGTTCTGTCAAAGCATCTTAAATTATTGTTTTTGGGGGCCATTTTTGTTTTGGTTTTTTGTTTATTTTTGTTTTTGATGAATAATGCTTTTATAAATTTTTTGTACCTATTTCCACATACAAGTTTTCTTTCTATGTGTAAGCCTCTTTACAGTAGAATAGCTGAATGATAAGACATGTAAACATTCAACACTATAAGAAAATACTTAATTAGGTTTACCAAGTTATATTTCTATCAACAGTTTGTGAGCATTCTTATAGTTTCATAACTTTCTTGCCTGTGATGTTGTATTTTTAAATTTTGCCAATTACTATTGAATTTGACAGTATTCCTACAAAATAATTGGTCACTTTTTCAGTTTTCATGAAAAAATATATTGAAATTTTTATTGGAACTCCATTTAATCTATACATCATTTTAGGAAAAATTGATATCTTTTATTTAGTCAACCCAACTAAGGAAGTAATTAGTCTGTTTATTCTGTTATTCTTTATTGTTATTGCTCTAAAGTTTTAGAATTTTCTTCATAAAGATCTTGCATACTATTTGTTACATTCATTAATATGTTCTTATTGTTTTGTTATATTCATTCACATGTATTTTTTGCATTTTATAAAATTATATTCTAATTATTTTGCTCTAATATAGAAATATAATTGACTTTGGGGAAATGACCTTATGACAATAAACTTTGCTAAATCCCCTTATTATTAATAATTCTGGATTCTTTTGAAGTTTCTAACTACATGAAATCTGTGAATAGCTGCCACTCTGGTTCTTTTGAACTTTTAATACATTCAACTTTACTTTTACTTTTTTAAAATGGTATTTAATACCTATATAGTGCAATATTAAATGAAAGAAGTGAAATTTGGCCTTTTTGTTTTGAGCTGCATCTTTAAATAATTTCTAATTGTTTTTTCTATTCTTGTTTTATTATGCTTTTTAAGCAATCAGCATTATTTTGCTTTAGAATTATTCAGATACCCTTGACCAGGTCTTTAATGTTGTGTCTACTTATAAGTATGCTTCGTGTCAACCACTGTTATAAGACTTTTACCTATATTAATTCTTATGATCATTTCAATAGATATATAAGTACTGGTTTGTTAAAAGCTTTTTATTATAATACATGTGGTATTTTGTTTAAAGTCTCATGTCATCTCTTTTGAAAACTGTATCCTGTATTCTCCTTAATCAGTTAATAAATTAGAGTATACTTATAGATTACTTTCAAAAAGTGAATGCATACTTGCCAATGAGATAGTTCCAATTGATCCTGAAATATCATCTTTATATATATTGTTAAATTTTGCTTCCTAATATTTTACTCATTATTTTACAACTACATTTATGAGAGTGATTGCTCGATAATTTTCTTTTCTTTTTTCCTTTTACACAGCTCTTTTTTGGTTTGTATTAAACATATATCATCTTCATAGGGTAAACTGGGGAGTGTCCTTTTTTCCCACTAAGTTATAGAAAAATTTGGAAAAGACTGGAATTACATAGTAATTGTTTGCCAGCAGTTTCTAGTGAAAGATCTCAGATTTTGTGTATGTGTATATTTGTCTGTATTTTCAACTATAGCTTTAATTTTTTAAGAATTAAAGAAAGAGGAAAAAAACATGAAAGGTGGCTTGCCAGTTAAGACACTTTATTTTAGAGAAAACAAACCTGAGGGGAGCTTCTGGCTGAGTTAGGTTAGAGGCCCTCTCTTTTACAGGCTAAAAGTCTTTAAGGATTTAGGATGGGATAGTTTATTAGAGGCTTGGACTGCTTCTTTTTTTCTTTTTTTGTGCTTATTTGGGAGGGAGAGTTGTGTGTTTGTTTCCATACATTTTTTTTTCTTTTCTTTTTTTTGCAGCTGCAGGCATACCCCCTAAGTTTGCTTTTAGCTTTTCTATTTTAGTGCACCTGAAGGGAAAAGAATGTCCTTATTAAGGCCCACTGTTTTACTTGGGCCCATTGTATGAGGATGAAGTTTGGCAGTTACCCAAGAGACTTTTCCCCCATCTCCCTCTGTGCCTGAGCTGTCTTATCTGTGTTTTACTGTCTGCTCTTTCTGGATGCTTGTAGTTAGAAGAGAAGTGATTTCCTTGAAATGCATGAGGCTAGAAAGGGAGCTGGAACTTAAAGTGATGATGTTTGTCCAAGATGACAGTGCTCCTGCTCTGTCAAATTTTATGAATAATTATAGGACTAAATACTTTGTTTCTTCTTGAGTCAGTTCTATAAGTCATATTTTCCTAAGAATTTGTCTATGTCATGTAAATGTTCAAATGTGCTGACATAAGATTGTTTATGATATTCTCTCTCTCTTTTTTCTTTTTTCTCATTCTGTTGCTGGATCTAGAGTGCAGTGTGGCAATCATAGCTCACTGCAGCCTGGACCTCCTGGATTCAAGCAACCTTCCCACTTCAGTGGGTGCATGCCACCATGCACAGCAAATTATTTTTTATATTTTGCAGAGACAAGGTCTTGCTCTGTTCCCCAGGCTGGTCTCAAACTCCTGGGCTCAAGCAATCCTCCTGCCTCAGTCTCCCAAAGTGCTGGGATTACAGGTGTGAGCCACTCTGACTGGCAGTGTTCTCTTTTTAATGGTATTCTTACATTTTTAATCTTTTTAAATATTTATTTCCCTTTTTATTCCTAATATCACTTATATGTTGCTTCTCCCTCTTTTTCTTGAACAAACTTGCCAAAGATTTGTATATTTTTAGTCTTTTTATAACATCAACTTTTCACATTTTTATTCTTCTCAATTGTATGCTTCTTTTCCAATCATTTCTATTCTTATACTTTTTTCTTAATATTTTATTTAATATTCCATTCTGATTCTCTTGTTTGATATTTCTTCTGGCAACTTCTCATGGCAGCTTATTTCCTTGTCAATTGTTAGTGTGTATATATATGTTTGAGTGTATTTATTTTGAGCTCATATTTATTGTGATTCTGTGCCTTCTTGTCCTTGAGGTTTGGGTATGAGAAGCATTCTTTCAGGATAGACAGTTTATTTGCTTCTGTCTAGCATCTGAGGTGCTACATTAAATTAAAAGCCCAGGTCTTTGGTTTTGGAAAGAATATAATTAACGTAAAGCTGGCCTCTAAATTCAAATGCAGACTAGTTAGTAGATACAAATTCAAGAACCACAACTTGTAGACACAACTAGTAGACACAAGTTCAAAACCACAACTTGGTTTTTTGATCAAGAATCTTACAGAAGATGAACAATTTTTTGATTTATTTCTTTTCTTTTGCACTAGTTCTTTCCTTCTGTGAGGTTACAGACCTTCCTTAATCATTGTTAATTCCTAGTGGATGCTAGTCAGGTCTCTACCTGTTAAGGTGTTATGAAGCTTCAATTATATAGTCTCTGTGAGTGTCACCCAGGGTATATCACAGCTTCACTGCTGACTTTAATCCCTGGATGCTAGCTCTCGCTGTTTGTTTGGTTTCAGATTATTACTCCTTTTTTCTTTCAAATCACTCATTAGAGCCTTTAAAATATATTTTACTTGCTCAACCCTACCAGGCCCTCTTTCATCCCCATTGACACTACCTTGGTCCCTAGCTTGGTACCCATACATTGTTTGGAATATCTGAAAACCTCCTGATCAGTCTCCCTCCTTCCAGTCCAATTCTCACAGTGCCACCCAAGGACATTTCCTTAAAAACACACTCTGTCACTCCCCTTCCTTACAACCTCTGTGGAGAGTACTCTATCCATGGCCTTTTGAAATCTTTTTCAACCTCTCTCATCAATCTCACCTCCTGCTGTCCTTCCCACATTCCCTGCATTTTAGCCACCTACTGAACTTGGAATTTAAGTTTGTGAACTTTTTTTTTCTTTCTTTCTTTTTGAGACTGAGTCTCACTCTTATTGCCCAGATAGGAGTGCAGTGGCATGATCTCAGCTCACTGCAACCTCTCCCTCCTGGGTTCAAGTAACTCTCTTGCCTCAGCCTCACCAGTAGCTGGGACAACAGGCAACCACCACCACACCTAATTTTTGTATTTTTAGTAGAGATGAGGTTTTGCCATGTTGGCCAGGCTTGTCTCAAACTCCTGACCTCTGATCCACCTGCCTCGGCCTCCCAAAGTGTTGGGATTCCAAGTGTGAACCACTGCACCCAGCTAAACTTTTTTACATTATTAGATATTTGAGGGATTTTAGGATATCTAGTTTGTCATGTTGCTAGAAAAAGAAATTGCAGTCATATGTTTTAATTTCTAAGATTTCTTTCTTTATGAATCTTCTTTTTGTTTTACCAGAAAGCTTTTTCTTGATTCCTCATCATACTGTATTTTTGCACTTTTCTGAGAATAATCACTATAATTTTGTTTTTAGTTTTGTTTTGTCCTTTAAATGATCTTTCATTCCCTCCTCTTGGGTTAGTTTTTTGTTGTTGTCCACCTGAGCCTTGTCTCTTTCATGCAATTAGTTTTCCCAGATGTCTGGTACTCTTTGGTTTTCTTTTTATACTTATAAATGCAGGACTAATTAATCAATATATTGATTTGATTTGAGCAGGTTTGTATGAGCCTGCTCTTTTGGTGTATATACCTCTTTCTTCAAAATATCTTTCTGTGTAAAAGCGAAGAAAGTGTGCTTTGTGCTTGGGCAAATCTATAAATTAGAAGGCTTCATTTTGTGATAATATATGAAACAGACACTTATATCCATAGGTGAGATTTGCTCTCAGAGGCCATCATGTATCCCAGAAACCCTTCACATTGTGTTTTGTTTGCTTTGAGAGTTGTTGGGAAAGCAGCTTATGTCATCATTTCATATTCAGTTTTTAATAAGTTACCTTAATATTCACCTTATTTCCTATTGCTTGTCCCCATACCTGCCATTGCCAAGCTTGGAATCTTCTTATGGTTCTCTCAGGAAGAGCAGCCCACATATCTGTTGAAGGCTTCTGCTATGTTTTCTGGATTAGAGCTTCTTCCAATCTGCTTTATGCTTGCAGAAATATGTCAAAATTTCTATCTTCTGATAGCCCTTGTTCCATTCTCACACGTATAATTTTCTCTGGTTTGCTCCTGTTCTCTGTCATGTCCATAAGATATGTGGAAAGAAGGGTGGGATCAATGTAAATGCTCAGTGTACCATGATTAATTAAGTTCTAGATGACCTAGTCAATATAATTTGAGTTTTTAAAATCCTAGCAGTAGTTATCTTAAGGATATAAGTTTTAAAAATAGTTTTAATAAGTTTTGAAAGCAGTATACAACTAAAATTTGAAAATGCTACAGAAATTAATTATATAGAATGGTGAAAATGTGTAGTATTTCCTTAAAAATAATAAACATCAAAGTGAAATTTATCAGATATATAAGGAATCAGAAGAAAAATATCCATTGCTAGATTAGTGTCTTATCTACTGATCACATTATATTTGTTGTACTGTGCTCCGAAAATTGCTGAAACAAGTTGTCCTTTTTTGAGACATAGAGTTAGTGGATTGAAGTGACTTTTTTCCATAATGGAATTTGACTTACCTATCTTAAGTGAATGTTTTTTCTGTAAAGAGAATATCAAGTTTTCCTTACTAGTTAGATGTTTATTTGGGAGGTAGCACAGAATAATTAGGCAGGCATAGATTTAAATAAATCCCATCTCTGCCACTTAAAAGAGTCTGCAAATGTTTTAAGTCTCAGTGTCCTCATTTGTAAAATAATAGAGCAGAATTTCATCTTTCTGGGGCATTCGTTTCTAAAATACAAATGACAGAAATCAGATACAACTACTAGAATTATCCTTAAAAATTTCTTAAATGTCTATTCTATATAGACATACTGTTCCTTCAAAAATCCAACATAACAATTAATTTTCTACATTGAAATGTATCACCACTTCTTCATTGGAAACATGGATAAGTAAATTGGTTTATGTTTACAGATGATGTTATCTGAAAAATATGTACTTTTGAAGTGTAAATTTAACAGTCAGATGTTATGAAATGAATAAAAGGAAAAAATATATTTAAGTTGACAAATTATGTTCCTTTTGGGACACATGTTCTTTGAGTGGAATAAGGGCAGATCATTTTTACGTCTATGTTGTTTTCTTCTTTCTCTCACTGTAATTTTTTTAATTTGCTGAGTAAATGTATTTGATTTTGAGTATATTGAAAGTATGTGTGATGTTACCACACTGTACCTAGTTTACTGTGTTGCTGTTAGGATTAAATAGGCCATGTGATGTGTTTAGAAGTTTTAGGTACTAAGTGGTTAATAAATGTTGGTTTTTCTTATTGGCATCAATATTATTTTTACTTGTTCACTGCAACAAAATAACACATATAAATTTATTGGTTTAGACAATTACATTACCTTGCCATAATATATTTCAGTATTTCACTTATGAACTTGCATTATCTAAGACTTTCTTCTTAGATATAAGTGCTCAATTTTCATTTTATAGACAAGGGATACTATATTTACCAGTAATGAAGAAATATTAATTATCCATTTTCTTACAGAAAGACTACATTTGAATTCATATTCTTAAATCCTACTATTAATATTGGTTAAAAATAGCCGCCACATTTGATCTACCTACTAAATTGTACACATACCATTTTGTTAAAGAGCAGCTAGATTGCCTGCATTGAGATCTTGGCTCTACTACTTACTAGCTTGATAACATTATGCAACTTGCTTAGCCTCCTTGTACTTCCATTCCTCTTTTATAAAACTGCAATAATGATAATAATGGTTTTTACTTCGTAGGATTTTCTTGGGAATTGTAAATGTGTAAAGCACAGAGCTTA
This sequence comes from Rhinopithecus roxellana, assembly GCF_007565055.1. NCBI lineage: Eukaryota > Metazoa > Chordata > Mammalia > Primates > Cercopithecidae > Rhinopithecus > Rhinopithecus roxellana. The sequence continues at coordinate 29,312,458 of NC_044563.1, forward strand.
GTAGTTGTTTTTATTATAACACTATGTTAATCACTCACATTGACTCATTTAATTGTCACACAATCCTCTGAAGTAGGCAGTAATATCCCCATTTTGTAGATAGAAGAAATGAGGTTTCCAAGAGCTTACACACCTTGTACAAGGACAAAGAATTGGAAGAGTTTGAAGATGGAATTTTAACCTAGGACTACCTGCATTACTGTGAACTACATTGAGTCCTTACCTGAGGGCTTCTTCAACCAAAATATGGTGCCACATTAAACAATAAACCAACATATGATGCCACATTAAACAGTAAATTCGTGCTGGTCAATAATGTGAAGAGTAGAAGATTGTTTCATAAATACAACAGTTATCATTTCTAAGTCTCCACTTAAATCAGAGAAAAGAAAAATATTTATATTGAAATATGAGATTATTAACCCAAATAGGGGATTTATTAATGTAAGGATTTGTTTACTTTGGAATGGGGTGTTGAAGAAAATGTGTACTCTTTCTAGAAAGATTTGTAGGGTATTTGATTTTAGTTGGGTTCATTTAATAGTAACACTATTGGGTAGTTACAAGTGTGATCTTTTTCCCTAGAAAGACTTGGGTTCAGATTATGATGCTGGCACTTAAAAGCTCCTGTATTAAAAGCTTTCTGAGCTTCAGTTCCTCACCCAGAAATTGTGTATGATATCACTGGGATGGTTGAAAGAATTAAATCCCCCAAAAATGTGCCTGGTGTAGAGTACACTCTTGGGAAAACATTAGCTTATTACGAAGGGAGGGAGCAAGGGAAGTAGGGCAGAGAGACATAAAGGAGAGTGCAAGCCAGAGAGAAAGAGACAAATCCTCTCAGTCTTGTCTAATTCCACAATACTGTGATGTGGTTTTGAGAAAAATTCAAGGTATCGGTATTAATAGGGTTGACTAAGTAAATACATAGTCTAAACATCAAGAAACAAGATTATGAAAAATTCCAAAGTTTTTAATCCAAGTTCTCATTAAAGATTTGTATTTCCATTGTCTACTCAAACACATACACATACACACACAAGTGTGCACAAATGCACACACGCCACACAAGACCAAACAATAAAACCCTAATATTCAATTCAAGCCAGTCTGTCAGCCATTATTATGGTAAATGTGGTATACATTCTTATGCACCCAGCCTAAGATGCCTCAGAATAGTGATTAAGATTTCAGACTCTGTAGTCTAACAATTTGGGCTTGATTGTCTTCACCTCTCATCCTGTGTGTCCTTAGTCAATTACTTACCCTCTCTGTGCCTAAATTGCATCCAGGATAAAATACGAATCACAATAGAATGTATCCCATTTGGTTATTCTGAGCTTTAATTACATTACACATCTTAAATGTTTTGTTTAATCCTAATACTTAGTAATTATTTAATAAATATACTAGCTATAACTATTATAAAATAGAGACAATGCGTGTCTCAATTTACTTTATAGAACTGTCAGGTTCAAGTTAAATAAATATATATTTATGCCATTTTGACAAATGAAGATTAAGTAAAATGAGATATTAGCATTTAATATTGCTTTGCATACAACTATTCTCAGAGCTGGAAGTCTTTCTTACTTTCTATTTATCTGATATTTTCATTTCTAGGACAGCATTTCAAGTACATAGTCACATGGCTTCTGGTTAACTGTTTCCAGTGTCAAGAATCTCTATTTTTTGTAGCAACCCATTTCATTATAGAATACATTAGCTTTTCTGCATATTGAATTAATACACATCTCTTTGTAATTTGCACTAATTATTCTTAGTTCTAGCCTTGTAACCATACCAAAAAACAAAACAAAGGAAACAGCAGTCAAAGTGTGTTCTGGGTACTACCTATGTATTAAAAAACCACAGCACAAGTTTGCAGTGTAAAACAGACATACTGTTTCGCAATTTTGTGGGTGAGGAATTTGAGGAGTGTTCTTTGGGCACACCTTTTGCTCCTTGTGGCATTTCCTGAGAGCAGAGTTGTCCAATATGTTGAATGGGCTGGTCTGGAGGGCCTAAGATGGTATCATTCACATGTCAGGTACATTAGTGAGGATGGACTGAACTGTCAACCTGAGTGTGTATATGTAGTCTTTCTGGCATCTTGGCCTGAGGGTATAGCTGGACTTTTTAAGTGGTGGCTGGTTTAGTTTAGAGCAAACATCTCAACAGCATCAAGTTACATGGTCTTTTCTGACCTTCTCTCAGAAGCTACTTAACAACATTCCAAGGTCCTCCATTGGTCAAAGCAGTCAGATGAAGAGGGAGGGGACATAGACCCTGCCTCTTGATGGGAGGAATGTCAAAAAGTGTGCATGTAGAAAGGGGCATGTTTTCATACTACCATACTTGACCTGTCAGCAGGCCTCTGGCTGAGGGACCTCAGCCACTAGACAGAACAGAAAAGCCTCTGCTTATGGCATAGAGGTTTACAAAACTCTCTGTTTAGAATGGTGTCCAAGTCACAACTTGAGGGGACAGAAAGGTAGTTGCACCTCAGCTGGTCTTCTCTGAATGAATTATCCCTTGTCATAGGGGACTCTGCACAAATGCAGCCATAATTCTTGTCTATTGAAAAATTAAATCTTCAGAGCAAAGTTGTTACGGCATTGTTCTACAGATAACATTCAAAACCCTACACAATCTCAATATTACTGACAACAACAAAACACAAACAGGAAAAAGAGACACAGACTCATTTTTTTTCTAATCCCAAATAGAAATTATCCTTGCTAATTACAAAGGCTTATAAAATGTCCACTGGTGTTTACAAATGGCTGACTGCTTCACTGGCAGCAGGAAGCAGTCTGATGTGCAGAGTTGGGTAGAGCTTTGCTTCTGATATCCAGAATCTAGGAATCTGAGCAATGAAATAAACATTTGTGTCCTACAAGGTAAGATTGATCTTTTTGGCTACCACATGACAGAAATGACCCACAATGGGACATAAGCTTCCATTTCTCCCTGAGTTTCTACCAAGGTAGTCTAATTGTCTATGATAGATTGGCATCTTACATTGTTGGTTTGTAGTTGGAATCTAAAAGAAAATTAGGTTAAACCATAAGCCACTTTTAATACATGTTATATATAGTTCACTATAAGCCTTATAAATATCATAGATTCATATACTGTTCGTTATTAGAGAGTTGGCAGGAGATTTATAAAAAGAAATTTTATAAGTAAAATAAACAGAAAATACATCAATGTAAAGAACTGATAGCATCATAAAATTAGAAAGGGAAAGAAATAATGAAGAGAGAAAGATAGAAAAAAAACCCTGAATGACTTGATTGCCTATAAAACTATGTGTAAACTCTTCTTTCTGGCATTGAAATTACCTTGAAAATTTGTTCCTGCTCCCCAAGCTAATTTTCTCCTTACTGTACTATGAGAAGATTTTGTTCCAGCCAAACTGCTTATTAGCTAGCCACAAAAATGTGTCATGCTTTCCTTCTCTGCCTCTATTACCTTCTTTGTGTATCCAAATCCAAATCTTAACGCTCCACTCCAATGCTATTTCTTTAACAAACTCTATGTAATCCTCCTGCTTCAAAATAAAAACCTACTCCGCAGAGCACCTGAGGCATCTACTTTTAATGTGCTGTCATATGTATCAGTTATTTTAATATACATCTTCTTCTGGTAAGGGCAGTTGCTACTTAGCTACCCGCTTTGGTCACCAGCCAGGTGTTAGAGCCGATGCTGACAGATCTTCAGAGTTTTTAGAAAAGATGAATGTGAGATTTTTCTGTGATTCCCTTTATTATTAAATGATAGTTTAATTTAAATAAAAATCACCACCATACCAGATAAAATACATCTGCAGCACAACAGGATCCTTGGGTTTCCACTTTCAGACCTTTGTCATAGAGCATCATGTTTGCAGAAAGAAGGAAGAAAAACAAGAATTGAATAAAAACTTCCTCTTCCTTTTCAAAGCCGCACAGTCAATGCTTGTGTGTGATTCTGTTCCCAGGTACGTAGAAATCCACCTACCCCCCCATGGATTGGAGAATAGGTCTTAATATTTATTAGCTCTTCCAACCACATGGATCTTAATGGGCCATGTAATAGGAAGTCCCAGCTGGGACCCATGCAAGGCGTGTGTTTTATACAGAATATAAACATCTGTCTAGTTGGAGAGAGAACACGCTCACTTTCTTTATGCCCCTTATTAACTTTCTGACATAGGGTTGATTGTTTCAGAACTTTTGAGTGAATGTGAATATTATACATGACAATTTCATTTATATAGTGTGTAATGTAATATGCCCACATAGAGACTATCACATCATGCCTTTCAACCAATCCACCTACATTTAATGTATATTTGTGATATGTATGGCTCTGTGTTTGGTGGTCTAGGCAGAAAACACATAGGAAGAGGAGAAGACTCACATTAATTGAAAACCCAATGTGTGCCAAGACATTTATTCTCTTCAACTCATTTTATAAATAGAAAACAGTTTAAGAATCTCAGATGTTTTGAATAGCATGCAAACACACACATTAAAGAAACAGTTGACAACGCAACAGTGCACTCAATATCATATACTGTGGATGGTACAAATAGCATGGATAACAGTAGCTTGGAGCCAGGGGAAATTACCTTAGGCAAGATTGATAATGGAAAACCTCACGGAAAAGTGAAGCTTTGGAACTGACCTGGATAAGGCAATAGAAACAAATCCCTGTTTGGCAGTGCAGTGGTTCTAAGAAGTTAGAGGAGAACATCTCTTTTTTCCTAAGAGCGATCGTGTAGTTTGAAATAATTTCCTAGATACCACATTTCCCTGACATCATATTTTATAATATAGAAAAAATGCACATTCTTGAGTAAACTTTAAATTGTTCATATACATGTGGATGTGTAATATATATGCACATTTATAGATAATCTGTTCTTCTAATTCTTTTTTAAAGTAAATAAATAATAAACTAAATATTAAAAGTTCCCTCCCACTGCATGATATTTGGCCTGGAAGTGATGATGAGAGACCTTTGATCCTGGGGCATAAAGGGAATTGTGACTTCCTTCTAGCATCATAAAAGGCATTACAGCGTCCACCTTGGTCTCTGGGATCACCCATTAAGGGAAAAGCTATCCATTATGTCATACAGACTCGTAAGTGGCTCATGTTAATTGAATACCTCTTATGTGCCAAGAACTGCAGCCTCCCACCAAGAGCTAGGACTAACTTGCCAGACATGTGCATGAGCCACCCTGTTAGTAGATTCTCCACCTCTGGAAGAAGGTTTCAGATGACCACAGCCCCAGCTGGCACCCTGACTGCTTTGGATGCCCTGAGTAAGAAACACTTAGCTAAGCTGCTCCTGAATTCCTAACTCTTTCTTCCAGAACTTGAAATGAGTTCCTAAAGCACTTGCACAGAAGAGCCACAAAAACCTCAGATAGGGGGCGAGAGAAAGAGGATGGAAGAGCTATTAAAATTATTTCTTTCTTCACAGTCTTTCCCAGAAATATCTCTGAAATCACGTAAGTCTTGGAGGGAGGCTTTGTCCCCTTCCTCTCCTCTGAGTAACTCATTGTAGACCCCAACAGTGCAAGATGTAGGATAAGAGGAGGGATTATTTCCAGGGAGTACCAGTAATGATATTGAGCATGAAAATAGTTAAACAGGACAAAAGAAATACCTCAAACAGATCAATTGGGCAGAAAGCTGATGTGCATATAAAAGAATTCCCATCTGGAAACCAGAGGGTTGAAGTTCTGAAGAAAACTTCAGGGCCCCAGCCAGACAGTGTCTGTCATGCAAAAGGCCTCAGTGATGGAAGGAACAGGAAATGTCATCAAAAACTAATGAGACTGTCAAGTTTCAGCTAGAATTAGATAAAAGCCTGCTTCACTTGCAGGGGACAGTCCTAGTTAGAAGATGAGGAGCCAGAACAAAGCTTGAAGAATTGGATGTTTAAGATAGATTTTTAAATCTCCTCTTATTCACCTATGCCTTCTATACTACATTTAAGGACAATAACTTCAAAGTACCCGGCAACCCAGAATAGTTGACATTTCTCTTTGTAGAATGACTATTTTAAAAAGGTACCTGGAACCTCCCATTTCAAGGGGGAAAGATCACATACAACTTGAGAAACTGGTGCCTTTATAGGGACCAATTGGGGAAGATAATATCAAAGAGAAACAAATGGGAGTTTACATATGTGTTGTGTAAATTTGACCTGAGTATCAGCTTTGCTTTCTAAGCATGCTTGAAAATGTTTGTGGTCAAAGGATCAGGTGTAAACTTCTTGTTATATATTTTCTTAAGATTTCAGATTAAAAGACACATACCTGTTCAATCTACTACCTTTGGAATTATCAAATAACCACAACAATTTCCTATATAGGACTGAATTTTTCCTAGTCATAATATGAAGAATACAAATAGAGCATTTACTAGAGGAATGTTAATAGGCCATGTTTCTTCTTCTTTTTTTCTTTAGTTTTGTAGACAGAGTCTCATTCTGTCACTTAGGCTGGAGTACAGTGGCATCTCAGCTCACTGCAAACTCAGCCTCCAGGTTCAAGCAATTATTGTGCCTCAGACTCTGCAGTAGCTGGGACTACAGGTGCATGCCACTATACCCAGCTAATTTTTGTATTCTTTGTAGAGGCAGGATTTTACCATGTTGGCCAGGCTGGTCACAAACTCCTGGCCTGAAGTGATGCACCTGCCTTGGGCCCCAAAGTGCTGGCATTACAGGAGGGAGCCACTGCGCCTGGCCGGCCATGTTTCTTCTTTTGTGATTTGTCTATAAATATCCTTAGACCACATGCTCTCTTAAGGTATTTATGTGCTCATGTTTTATGTACACACACGTAGACACGCACACGCATACCTCACAGACACATCAGATTTTGGTACTAAAAAATCAAGTTTGGAGGAAATTTTAAATTTTAGGCTAGGTTAGATACTTCTTGAAATTTTGAAGGGTATTTTAAACTCTCCATATACATCCCTGGGGTAAAGCAGTGACAGGGGGCCACATTTGCCTTTTTCTGATGCCCTTGGGTCCTCCTTCTACATCCACAGCTTTCTTCTCTGTCCTGCATCTCACTCCTCTTGGATACTTTCCATTACTGGTTTCCTCATTAGAACATCTCTGCATTTATAAAGCCCTCTTCCCCCATCAGAAAAAATGTTGTTCTGATCCATAACTACAACTGTTTTTGTTGGAGGTGTAAATTTTCAATTTTTGTTTCCTGTGTCCTATCTGTTGTAGCATGAAGTTGGGAGAAAATGCAGTTGAGGCTTCTTTCCAGTTGCACCTTTTACCACAAAGGCTTATAAATAATATTTTGAAATTCATTTTCTTCCTCTCGTCTTTGTACCAATGTTTGAAGTCTTTGTTCTGGCCTTCATCATCTGTCACATAGATATGATAATAGCTTCTAAATTTATCTCCATGACTCTAGACTCTGCTCTCCTTAAATCTGTCTTAGCCCAAGAGGGTAATCGTTGTAAGGCTCAAGTCTGATTATGGTATTTCCTCGGTTAACATCTTCCGTTATTCATTACCTACATTATAAATACAAACAAAATAGCCTGATATATAAGGCCTTTTACAGTCTGTTCCCAGTCTCCTCTCCCAGACTCATCTTCCTTGACTCCTCTTAGCCTCAGCTCTCTCTGTCTTCCCTTGATTTCCAGATACTTGAAAGACTCTCCCTACCTTTAAGACATCCTTTGTTCTACAATATACTCAGTTTTTAATTCCAGATATAGATAATGCATTCAGATATAGAAAAAGATGGAAAAATAAAAAGTAGATCCCTTCTCTATTTTATATGCCCTGACTCTTATTACCATAGATTGCAACCATCTCAGAACTGGCAGCAATCCCTTTGCCAAGTAAGAGAGAGTAACTTTATCAGATGACTGTTGTACTATTAATTGAATACATTTTCCTCTCTTTCTCCTCCTCTGTCATAATTCTGAATTCAAATATAGAAAGTTTTGGGGAAGAACTGGAAAGAAAGCACGTGGAGAAGATAAGATTAAAAAAGTGGATGTGGGCATGACCAGTGGTATGTTGTATCCATATCCGGGCAGGTGAAGTCTCCACAATTAAAATACTCTTGGTATGACAGAGTCAAAAAAATCCCTGGCAATAATTTATCTAGAATTCTTAAAAACTTTTCATTAGTTCATAAAATCAAAGAGCCAGGTAATAGATATGGAAGACATTAAGTGGACCAAATTTGCTTTAGAAACAGAATCGTCCAGCTCTTTAGTTTTAGAATTGAGAAAGAGATTGAGATAACACCCAAAGGCACAGGAGGGAGAGACAGAACCAATACTAAAAGCAACTAAAAAGGTTTTGGTCTAGGCAGAACTTACTCTATTTGAAGAAAAATGTAGAAAACAAAAACAAAGCAACTAAAAACATGAGGCTAAAGAGAACAATAGTATGTAAGGAATATGAAGTAGCATTTTATCCTTAAAACCAGGAAGAGAAAGTGCATGGCTTTGAAAATAATCTATTGCAGGAAACAGAATAAAGTATTTTCATAGACAGAAAAATTTAATAACAGCGGTATAGGAAACATGAAGAGCAAAATCGCTAAAGTGAGTTAAGGTAGAGTATGAATTAAGAAGGAAGAATTGCTAGAAAACTAACAATGAATGAACTTCATTAAATTCTACATTGGAGGAAGTGCACATAATACCATTGGTATTATGCATGGGTTATATGCAGAAGAAACTTCAGTTATTTTAGACCACAGAGATGATATAAAAAAGAAAACTATGAGATAGAAGGAACTATTTTTGAATAGATTGAGGCCGTAGTATGTGTCAGGTTTTGTATTAGTCCATTTTTGCACTGCTATGAAGACATACCTGAGAGTGGGTAATTTATAAAATAAAGAGGTTTGGCTGGGCACAGTGGCTCACGCCTGTAATCCCAGCACTTTGGGAGGCCCAGGGGCGGGGATCACACAGTCAGGAGATCAAGACCATTCTGGCTAACACGGTGAAACCCCGTCTCTACTAAAAATACAAAAAACAAAATTAGCCAGGGTGGTGGCAGGCGCCTGTAGTCCGAGCTACTTGGGAGGCTGAGGTAGGAGAATGGCATGAACGCGGGAGGCGGAGCTTGCAGTGAGCCGAGATCGCGCCACTGCACTCCAGCCTGGGCGACAGAGCGAGTCTCCGTCTGGAAAAAAAAAAAAAAAAAAAAAAAAAAGAAAGGTAAACTTACAATAATGGTGGAAAGGGAAGCAAACATGTCCTTCTTCACGTGGTGGCAGGGAGAAGACCAATGAGAGCTGAGCAAAGGGGAAGCCCTTTATAAAACCATCAGCTCTCATGAGAACTTATTATCACGAGAATAGCATGGGGGAAGCCACTCCCATGATTCAATTACCTCCCGTCAGGCCCCTCCCACAACACATAGGGGCTAAGGGAACAACAATTCAAGATGAGATTTGGGTGATGTCACGGCCAAACCATATCAAGCTTTATATAATATTTGCCTACTAGATATAATTTACATATAATACAATTAATTCTTATAGCAACTCTATGAGATGGGCACTATTATCTTCTGTAATTTACAAATGAGAAAATTAGAGTTTAGAAGGTTAACTTGTCCAAGCCTACACACATGGCAAATAGAACTTGCCAGAACAAACCAGTTCCAGGTTAAGGAACTGTAATTAACTTTTTATTTTATAAAAATCTCTATTGTGAAAGACTAAAACCATACTTGAAAGGTAAATGACACTCTGAAAAAAATATATGTAATGCCTATGACAACCAAAGACTTGTAATTAGCTATCATAACTATAAATGAAAAACATGAGGAACATGAATTATTTAATAGAGAATGTGGTCTGAGAACATTTATAGACAAATAATAAAAGAAGATACATAGCCAATTAGCATGCCTTTAGTAAATAGAAACTTTGCTGGTAATAAAATAATTCAAAAATAGAAAGGCAATTGAAATCATTTGTACATGTTTTAAATCAATAAAAAGAATAATACCGTGTCAGCAAGAGGTGAAGGCAGACACACTTCACCTTTATTCATGCTGGTAATAAAGATGGGCATATACATTTTTTGGATAGTCATGAACAATGTGAATGGAAAGCCTTTAAAAACTCATTTGACTTTTGAGCCAAAATATCTACTATCAGAAATTCATAATTGTACAAGTGGATAATCATATATGTTGATTACAGTATGTTTCCCATTTTCCACACTATTGTTTATAATTGGGAAAATGGAAAATGTTAAGTATTAAATACACAATGGAGCATTTTTTAATGAAATAAGTTTTGGATATTAAGAATAAGTTATATCTGTATGTTTAGATGGGAAAAATGCTTCAATTACAACATGAGAAAATATATAGAAAAGCATATATGCTATGATACTCCCTTTTGTTTATTTGTGTTTGCATTCTTTCCATAAAGGACCTGGATTATTCATGTTAAAGTAAATAAAAACATCCCAGTAAAAAAGTTTCATTTTTCATCACTCGAATAGAACAAAGCTCCGGTTCCAAAAGTAGCTTCTTACTTTTCTGATAATACCACCCTAAGTTAATTACATTGATTGTCTTGCTAAGGACAATTAGAAAAGATAGACTGCTGCAGGCCTGTATGCCAGAAACTGGAGCCATTCAGAGAATGCAGTCCCAGCCAGAGTTGCCACCTGAGACTGAGTAGGAGTGGAGTACCCTGGAAGTCTCCCTTTTCCTGTCCTGTGATTTCTCCTGCCTGTGTCTTCCAGGAGTCTAACCTAGTGGGAAGCCAGGTGATATGGGAATTTACAGTACAGTTGTAGGGAAAAGGTCAGAACCAGATCCGAGGGAAAACAGGCCTAGAAGCAGCACAGGGAGGCCACAAACTACATGGGTAGATGCCATTTAGACTTATTGGTGGATATCCATCTTTCAGAAGAGTCTAGGCTGAGAGGTTCAAGGTTAAGAGTGATCCACATATACAGAGCCTATAGGCCACTGGTAGGTTCATTCTGGTCTGCCTGGGATAGCTTTATTTTATCCTTGTTGTCCTAGTGAAGTTTTAAATAATGCTATCTCTCTCATAAATGTTCCACTTTAAAAGATGAATCATATCATTGCCCTAACTATAGGAGTTTCTCTATCAGATTATTTGATTATTCTCAAGAGTTCTTCTCTGAAATTGATAAAACTAATGCCAGAAAGAGGATATATATGGCCACACTATCTATACTTGGAGACCCTACACAAAATGCAATTCCTTGTATAGTGAACTCAACATGCGCAGGATAGAGTCTATGCAAAAATGGTGCTTTTACAGTCTAATCCTCATAGGTTGCTGCTAGAACATTAAGGTGCAGATTAAATTTATTTAAATATCTGAAGCTGAAAATCTGAGATATTAAAATCTTAGTAAACCAATGACAATACTTTTTTATGACAAGGAGCTCTTATTCACAATTGTAGCAAAAATATAAAGGAAACAATTTGGGAAGAAATATAATAATGAGATGAGGACAACCTCAAAACTTCTGTGATCAGGAAAAGCAACAAGAAGAAAAGACTTTAGTCAAGAAATATCTATTCCTGATTAGAAAAACTCAGTGTTCCAAAGTTATTTAGTGCATAATTATTTATAATTTGAAATCAATCTCAATTATAATTCAATGACATTCTAAAGTTTGTTTGCAGGAATATTCTGAAAGTACTTGGAAAAGGTAAATAATTGAGGAAGACTATGGAGGAGGCTTATACCACCAGACTTTAAAATATCTTAAAATTTTGTAAAAATTAAAGCAGGATATATTAGGAGCAGAAGTAAAATTCTGAAAATTTCAGAATGCATTCTATTATATGTAAGAGTATACTACATTTAAAAAGTTGGCAAACATAATCCATAAAAGAGTAGAAGGTTATTGAATAAGCGATAGTGTGAAAAACAGCTAATTATAAAAATAAATTACAAATGTAGTATATTACTTTGCTCAAGCTACTATAACAAAATAACACAGACTATAAGTTTGTTTCTCACAGTTCTGGAGACTGGAAGTTTACAAACAAGATAACTGGCAATTCTATTTCTGAGGAGGGCTTTCTTCCTCTTTTTAAAAGGGTGCTGTCCTTATAGGATTACGGCCCCACCCTTATGACCTCATTTAACCTTTATCGCCGCCTCTCTGATCCCATCTCCACATTAGTTACACTGAGGGTTTAGGACTTCAATTAAGAATGTTGTGGAGCACAAACACGAAGTCCATGGCATGTAGAAAAACTGGCAAATAAAGCTAAAATGAAACTATCAAATTGCTAGAAAAAATATAAATATACATAAGAGCTATTTGGGCTAAAGTTTCACCAGCATTTTAATGTTTACAGATTTAAAATTAATAAAAACAAAATATTTTTAATAGAGTTAATTAATTTTTGGCCTTCTAAATCCTCAGTCTTGAAATTGAGATTTGTATAAATTTTACTTAAATACAAAGTGGCAGTGTAGAACAGAGCCCTCTTGTATTTGGATATTTAACTTGGAAATCATAAAGTAAAAGCACACAGAGTTTTTAAATGGCTATGAAGTAGCACAGGCATTTCTAGGAAACACACTATGTTTTTCTAGGAACAAAATGAAGAAGCAGAAGAAAAAAATATCAATCATTTTCCTGAAGGAAGTTAAAAACCTTATTTTGAGATTATTAAAACTACCTTGAATTATTGAAGGTGCAGGTTTTTAGATAGAGTTCAAATTAGGATAGTTTCATTGTATTAATAGGTTAATGTCAAAGAGAAAGAGAGTAGAGTGGGAAAAGGAAATATCCCTGTTAATTAGACGGGCTCAAAAGCTGGCCAGAAAAAGTAATATTAGCATATAGTTTTGTGAGATGACATGTAAGTACAAGACAAAACAGTGGATGTTTTAACAGAGCTGAACTTTTACCTTTAAGGGAAGTCTAATTCTTTATTGCTGTGGTGTCTCTCATGCTCAAAAAAATGTTTGATATAGCTTTTTGGGAGAACATTGACCTCACAGTCTGTGATACATTATCTTGGAAATATTGTCATTGGAAACAAATACTCACCTTCTGAAGGTTACTTTTTCTTTCTGCATGATGATAAATTCTTCCCAGACTCCTGCTGATGGATAAAGAGATTGACTAGGCCAGGGAATACTTGCTTAGGCATGAATGTTTGGTGGGCTATGAGGATATTAATATTCTTCTGTTGCATCAAAATTCTGTCAAAGATAATGCTGAGAGAGTAATGTGGTATATTGAATTATAAATTCATAATTATTTATTTCCTCTCCACCATTACCTTATTTATGCATAGGCATTGGTTACAAGCGTGGTCATATGACGTGGCTTGGCTAATGATATGACTTTTTTTTTTTTTTTTTTTTTTTTTTTTGAGACGGAGTCTTGCTCTGTCACCCAGGCTGGAGTGCAGTGGCCGGATCTCAGCTCACTGCAAGCTCCGCCACCCGGGTTTTACGCCATTCTCCTGCCTCAGCCTCCCGAGTAGCTGGGACTACAGGCGCCCGCCACCTCGCCCGGCTAGTTTTTTGTATTTTTTAGTAGAGACGGGGTTTCACCATGTTAGCCAGGATGGTCTCGATCTCCTGACCTCGTGATCCGCCCGTCTCGGCCTCCCAAAGTGCTGGGATTACAGGCTTGAGCCACCGCGCCCGGCCATGATATGACTTTTGCCATACCTAAGCAGAAGCTTTAAAAGTGCCCTCATGCATTGATGCTACCTCTTTAGTTCCTGCCTTTTGCCAAGAGTGAACAGCATTTTCATGTAGTGAATGCCTCTTCAGCCTGGGTTCCAGAAGGAGAAGACACCTAGAGTCTAACTGAGCCTCGTCATGTCCAGGAGAGTGGATGAGAGCCACAAAAGCCTGCTGTTCTCATGTTACATGCACAAGAAGTTTTTATTATCATCTTTGTTAACTACTAAGATTTTGAAGTTGTAAGCTACTGCACAAAAACTGACCAGCAAAATGAATGGTGCCAGAAGTGGCATAATGCCAAAAAGAACTTTTAAATACAGTACTGACAAATATATAGCAAGCAAACTTAGAAAGCAGGCAGAAAAATGTAGCAATCTATCTTATGCCTTGATAAAATAATTGCCTGCAATAAATTGGAAGCCAGAAAGTGCATCTAACAAACTTGTGACTTTGGCAAAGAGAAACTGAGCAGAATTTTCATGCCATGAGTTGGTTGTCATCAGTGAAATTTGATTAGATATTACAATAAAGAATAAGCTAAGAGAAGAATTAGTATGTTTCCAAGGAAGAAGAATGGGAAGAGAGATACTGTAATTCCAACATTCTAAGACTGGCAGTTGAAAGGCACACAGCTTTTTAATTTAATTTTTTAATACTTTAAGTTCTAGTGTACATGTGCACAACATGCAGGTTTGCTACATATGTGTACATGTGCCATGTTGGTGTGTTGCACCCATTAACTCGTCATTTACATCAGGTATATCTCCTAATGCTATCCCTCCCCAGTCCCCTCTCTCCACAATAAGACCTGGTGTGTGATGATCCCCTTCCTGTGTCCAAGTGATCTCATTGTTCAATTCCCACCTATGAGTGAGAACATGTGGTGTTTGGTTTTCCGTTCTTGTGATAGTTTGCTGAGCATGATGGTTTCCAGCTGCATCCACGTCCCTACAAAGGACATGAACTCATCCTTTTTTATGGCTGCATATTATTCCATGGTGTATATGTGCCACATTTTCTTTCTATTATTATTATTATTATTATTATTATTATTATTATTATTATACTTTAAGTTCTAGGGTACATGTGCATAACGTGCAGGTTTGTTACATATGTATACTTGTGCCACGTTGGTGTGCTGCACCCATCAACTCGTCAGCACCCATCAACTCGTCATTTACATCAGGTATAACTCCCAATGCCAGCCCTCCCCCCTCCCCCCTCCCCCCTCCCCATGATAGGCCCCGGTGTGTGATGTTCCCCTTCCCGAGTCCAAGTGATCTCATTGTTCAGTTCCCACCTATGAGTGAGAACATGCGGTGTTTGGTTTTCTGTTGTTACGATAGTTTGCTGAGAATGATAGTTTCCAGCTGCATCCATGTCCCTACAAAGGACACAAACTCATCCTTTTTTATGGCTGCATAGTATTCCAATGTGCCACATTTTCTTAATCCAGTCTGTCACTGATGGACATTTGGGTTGATTCCAAGTCTTTACTATTGTGAATAGTGCCACAATAAACATATGTATGCATGTGTCTTTATAGCAGCATGACTTATAATCCTTTGGGTATATCCCCAGTAATGGGATGGCTGGGTCATATGGTACATCTAGTTCTAGATCCTTGAGGAATCGCCACACTGTTTTCCACAATGGTTGAACTAGTTTACAGTCCCATCAACAGTGTAAAATTGTTCTTATTTCTCCACATCCTCTCCAGCACCTGTTGTTTCCTGATTTTTTAATGATTGCCATTCTAACTGGTGTGAGATGGTATCTCATTGTGGTTTTGATTTAAATTTCTCTGATGACGAGTGATGATGAGCAGTTTTTCATGTGTCTGTTGGCTGTATGAATGTCTTCTTTTGAGAAGTATCTGTTCATATCCTTTGCCCACTTTTTGATGGGGTTGTTTGTTTTTTTCTTGTAAATTTGATTGAGTTCTTCATAGGTTCTGGATATTAGCCCTTTGTCAGATGAATAGTTTGCAAAGATTTTCTCCCATTCTGTAGGTTGCCTGTTCACTCTGTGCTGTGCAGAAGCTCTTTAGTTTAATTAGATCCCATTTGTCAATTTTGGCTTTTGTTGCCATTGCTTTTGGTGATTTAGACATGAAGTCCTTGCCCATGCCTATGTCCTGAATGGTATCACCTAGGTTTTCTTCTAGGGTTTTTAATGGTTTTAGGTCTAACATTAAAGTCTCTAATCCATCTTGAATTAATTTTCATATAAGGAGTAAGGAAGGGATCCAGTTTCAGCTTTCTACTTATGGCTAGCCAATTTTCCCAGCACCATTTATTAAATAGGGAATCCTTTCCCCATTTATTGTTTTTGTCAGGTTTGTCAAAGATCAGATGGCTATAGATGTGTGGTATTATTTCTGAGGGCTGTGTTCTTTTCCATTGGTCTATAGCTCTGTTTTGGTACCAGTACCATGCTGTTTTGGTTACTGTAACCTTGTCGTATAGTTTGGAGTCAGGTGGCATGATGCCTCCAGCTTTGTTCTTTTGGCTTAGGATTGTCTTGGCAATGCTGGGTCTTTTTTGGTTCCATATGAACTTTAAAACAGTTTTCTCCAATTCTGTGAAGAAAGTCATTGGTAGTTTAATGGGGATGGCATTGAATCTATAAATTACCTTGGGCAGTAAGGCCATTTTCACAATATTGATTCTTCCTATCCATGAGCATGGTATGTTCTTCCATTTGTTTGTGTCCTCTTTTATTTCACTGAGCAGTGGTTTGTAGTTCTCCTTGAAGAGGTCGTTTGTAGTTCTCCTTGAAGAGGTCCTTTACATCCATTGTCAGTTGGATTTCTAGGTATTTTATTCTCCTTGAAGCTATTGTGAATGGGAGTTCATTCATGATTTGGCTCTCTGTTTGTCTGTTACTGGTGTATAAGAATGCTTGTGATTTTTGCACATTGCTTTTGTATCCTGAGACTTTGCTGAAGTTGCAATAATAATGGGAGACTTTAACACCCCACTGTCAACATTAGACAGATCAACAAGACAGAAAGTTAACAAGGATATTCAGGAATTGAACTCAACTCTGCACCAAGCAGACCTAATAGACATCTACAGAACTCTCCACCCCAAATCAACAGAATATACATTCTTCTCAGCACCACATTGCACTTATTCCAAAATTGACCACATAGTTGGAAGTAAAGCAGTCCTCAGCAAATGTAAAAGAACAGAAATTATAACAAACTGTCTCTCAGACCACAGTGCAATCAAACTAGAACACAGGACTAAGAAACTCAATGAAAACCGCTCAACTACATGGAAACTAAACAACCTGCTCCTGAATGACTACTGGGTACATAATGAAATGAAGAAAGAAATAAAGATGTTCTTTGAAACCAATGAGAATCAGGATACAACATACCAGAATCTCTGGGACACATTTTAAGCAGTGTGTAGAGGGAAATTTATAGCACTAAATGCCCACAAGAGAAAGCAGGAAAGATCTAAAATTGACACCCTAACATCACAATTAAAAGAACTAGAGAAGCAAGAGCAAACACATTCAAAAGCCAGCAGAAGGCAAGAAATAACCAAGATCAGAGCAGAACTGAAGGAGATAGAGACACAGAAAACCCTCCAAAAAATCAATGAATCCAGGAACTGGGTTTTTGAAAAGATCAACAAAATTGATAGACCATTAGCAAGACTAATAAAGAAGAAAAGAGAGAAGAATCAAACAGATGCAATAAAAAATGATAAAGGGGATATCACCACCGACCCCACGGAAATACAAACTACCATCAGAGAATACTATAAACACCTCTATGCAAATAAACCAGAAAACCTAGAAGAAATGGAAAATTTCCTGGACACTTACATTCTTCCAAGACTAAACCAGGAAGAAGTTGAATCCCTGAATATATCAATAGCAGGTTCTGAAATTGAGGCAATAATTAATAGCCTACCAACCAAAAAACATCCAGGACCAGATGGATTCACAGCTGAATTCTACCAGAGGTACAAGGAGTTGGTACCATTCCTTCTGAAACGATTCCAATCAATAGAAAAAGAGGAATCCTCCCTAACTCATTTTATGAGGCCAATATCATCCTGATACCAAAGCCTGACAGAGATAGAAAAAAAAAAAAAAGAGAGAGAGAGAGAATAATCATAAAAAAATCATAACAAAATCATTAAAAAAAATCATAAAAAAAAGAGAATATCCCTGACGAACATCGATGCACAATTCCTCAATAAAATACTGGCAAACCAAATCCAGCCGCACATCAAAAATCTTATCCATCATGATCAAGTGGGCTTCATCCCTGGGATGCAAGGCTGGTTCAACATACGCAAATCAATAAACGTAATCCAGCATATAAACAGAACCAAAAACAAAAACCATGTGATTATCTCAATAGATGCAGAAAAGCCCTTTGACAAAATTCAACAGCCCTTCATGCTAAAAACTCTCAGTAATTTCGGTATTGATGGAACGTATCTCAAAATAATAAGAGCTGTTTATGACAAACCCACAGCCAATATCATACTGAATGGGCAGAAACTGGAAGCATTCTCTTTGAAAACTGGCACAAGACAGGGATGCTCTCTCTCACCACTCTTATTCAACATAGTGTTGGAAGTTCTGGCTAGGGCAATCAGGCAAGAGAAAGAAATAAAGGGTATTCAGTTAGGAAAAGAAGAAGTCAAATTGTCCCTGTTTGCAAATGACATGATTGTATATTTAGAAAACCCCATTGTCTTGGCACACAGCTTTTTTATTTCACAATAAAATATTGTGAAATGAAGACAGTCTCAAGGCAAAGAACCAATTAATGGTGTGATTCTTCCACCCTTAAGACCTCTCATTAGATTAAGATAGACTCAGAAAATCCTTTCTGTTGGACAAAATGTCTCAAAGACCCAAAATGTGTTGCTATCCCTAGGAATAATGCTAAGCTTGAGATGGCCAAAATCAAGTATTGAGTAGCACAGTCCAGCAGAAATATACTGCAGCCTACCACATATATAGCCTAAAATTTGAATAACCACATTTTATAAACTAAAAAGAAACATGTAAATAATTCAATACATTCGCTGATTTTAAGATGTATTAATTCAACATATATAGAATATTATGATTTCTACATGTAATCAATATAAAAATATTAATGAGACCTCCATTTTTTGTACTTCTTGTTCAATATCAGATGTGTGCTTTATACTTAAAACAAATCTCAGTTCATACTAGTCATATTGCAAATGCTTAGTAACCATAGGTGACTAATGGCTACCCTATTGGACGGCACAGCTCTAGAGAATTAGGAATGCCAGAAAAAGAATTACGTGGTTCCTTCAAAGGAAATGAATAGAATAAAATAGACCAAGAGAAGGGCAATAAAGTTTTTAAAAGAATCGTATTGCTAGAATGAACTTAAAAAGATTGTGACTTTTCAGACGCAAATTGACCTTTCAGACTTCCCATGCTCAGCAGTCTGATAACTGCAATAAATGTATTCTACTGAGATATTGAAGTTGTTTGGTGCCATATCAAAAGTTAACTAATGCAAGAAGTAGTAAACATATTTTTTAAAATAGCAAACTTTAAATAAGATAGGCTTTTACAGCTGGGCGCAGTGGCTCACTCTTGTAATCCCAGCACTTTGGGAGGCCGAAGCAGGCAGATCATGAGGTCAGGAGATTGACACCATCCTGGCTAACATGGTGAAACCTTGTCTCTACTAAAAATACAAAAAATTTGCTGTGCATAGTGGCAGGTGCCTGTAGTCCCAGTACTTGGGAGGCTGAGGCAGGAGAATGGTGTAAACCCAGGAGGCAGAGGTTGCAGTGAGCCAAGATCACGCCACTGCACTCCAGCCTGGAGACAGAGCAAGACTCTGTCTCAAAAACAAAAACAAAAAATAGACTTTTACTACTGCCAAACCATGCATAGCTCTTTCTCCTGACTTTGGTCTCTCTGACATATGTTTAAAAAGTGAAAGCTTACCTCATTACACACCAGCAAAAACTAATATCACAGTACATTGGAAAAAACAGAAGAATTTGTATCAGAAAGACCTGGATTTCAGTTTTGATCTTGCCACTCTTTAAATACAAGTTTACATTGTGTTATTGTGATTGATTTCATTGTGCTTCACAAGATTATTATTTTCACGAATTGAAGGTGTGTGGCAACCCTGCATGGAGCAAGTCTATCGGTGGTATTTTTTCAAACATCTGCTCATTTTATGTCTTTGTGTCATATTTTGGTAATTCTCACAATATTTTAAACTTTTTCATTATTATTGTATCTGTTTTTTTTTTTTAAATTCAGTGATTTTTGGATGTTACTATTGTCATTGTCTTATACGCACCATGAACCATCCATGCCTGTATAAAATGATGAACTTAATACATCTGTGTGCTCTGACTACTCAACCGTTGCCAATTCTCCCATCTCACTCACTTTCTTCAGGTCTTCTGATTTATTCAGACACAACAGTACTGAAATTAGGCCAATTAATAACCCCACAGTGGTTCAAGTGAAAGAAAGAATCACATGTATTTTACTTTAAATTAAAAACTAGAAATGATTAAACTTAGTGAGAAAGGCATGTCAAAAACTGAGATGAGCTGAAAAGTAGGTATCTGGCACAAAACATTTAGCCAAGTTGTGAATGCAAAGGAAAAGTTCTTGAAGGAAATTAAAGATGCTATTCGGGTGAACACATGAATGATAAGAAAGTAAAATAGCCCTATTGCTGATATGGAGAAAGTTTAACTGATCTGGATAGAAGACCAAACCAGTCACAACAGTCCCTTAAGCCAAAGCATAATTCAAAGCAAGACCCTACATCTCTTCAATTCTATGAATAATGAGAGAGGCAAGGAAGCTGCCAAAGAAATGTTTAAAGCCAGCAGAGGTTGATTGCTTCATGAGATTTAAAAAAGAAAGCCATCTCTGTAACATAAAAGTGCAAACTGAAGCAGCAAGTGCTGATTTAGAAGCGGCAGCAAGTTATCCAGAAGATCTAGGTAAGGTCACAGATGGAAATGGCTATACTACACACCCAGTTTTTAATGTAGACAAAACTGTCCTGTATTGGAAGGAGATGCTACCTAGAACTTTCATAGCTAGAGAAGAGAAGTCAGTGCCTGGTTTCAGTGCTTCAAAGACAGGGTGACTCTCTTATTCAAGACTAGTACAGCATATGACCGAAGCCAGTGATCATTTACTATTCCAAAAATCCTAGAGCCCTTAAGAATTAAGCTAAACCTAGTCCTCCTGTGCTCTATAAATTGAACAACAAAGCCCAAATGACAGCATATCTATTTATAGCAATGGCTCACTGAATATTCTAAGCGCACTTAAGAGAATTGCTGCTTGGGAAAAAAAGATTTCTTTCAAAATACTGCTCATTAACAACATACCTGGACACCCAAGAGCTGTGGTGGAGTTGTCCAAGGAGAATACACACACACACACACACACACACACACACATACACACACACACACACACATATATATATAAAATATGTTTTTTTTGTTTGTTTGTTTTGAGATGGAGTGAGATGGAGTCTTACTCTGTTGCCCAGGCTGGAGGGCAATGGCACAATCTCGGCTCACTGCAATCTCTGCCCCTACACTGGGTTCAAGAGATTCTCCTGCCTCAGTCTCCTGAGTATCTGGGATTATAGGCACACACCACCACACCCAGCTAATTTTTGTATTTTTATTAGAGACAGGTTTCACCATGTTGGTCAGCTGGTCTTGAACTCCTAACCCTGGGATCTGCCTGCCTCATCCTCTCAAAGTGCTGGGATTACAAGCGTGAGCCACCACGCCTGTCCAAGGATATTAATATTTTCATGCTTGCTAGCACAACATCCACTCTCTAGTCTGTGAATCAAGGAGTTATTTTGACTTTCAAATCTTATTATTTAAGAAATACATTTCGTAAGTCTAGAGCTGCCAAAGACAGTGATTTCTGTGATTGATCTGGGCAAAGTAAATTTAAAACCTGGAAAGAATTCACCATTCTAGATGACATTAAGAACATTTGTGATTCATGGAAGAAGGTCAAAATATCAACATTAACAAGAGTTCAGAAGAAGTGATTCCAACTCTCATGGATACTTTGAGAGATTCAAAACTTTAGTGGAGGAAGTAACTGCAGATGTGGTGGGAATAGCAAGAAAATTAAAATTAGAGTGGAGCCTGAAGATGTGACTGAATTGCTGCAATCTCAGGATAACACTTGAGGAGTGTTATCCTCCTAACAGATGAGGAGTTGCTTCTTGTGGATGAGAAAAGAAAGTGTTTTCTTCAGATGGAATGTACTCCTGGTGAAAATGTTATGAACATTGTTGAAATACCAACAAAGGATTAACGTATTCCATTAACTTACTTGATAAAGCAGCAACAGAGTTTGAGAAAATTGAGTCCAATTTTCAAAGAAGATATACTGTGGGGGAAATGCTATCAGATAGTATTGCATGCTGCAGAAAAATCTTTTGTGAAAGGAAGAGTTAATTAGTGTGACAAACTTTATCATTGTCTTAGTTTAAGAAATTGACTCAGCTACTCCAACTTTTAGCAACCACCACTCTGATCAGTCAGCAGCCATCAACTTCGAAGCAAGACTATCCGCCAGCAAAAAGATTAGGATTTGAGAAAGCTCAGATAAGCATTGGAATTTTTAGAAGTAAAGTATATTTTAATTGAAATGTGCACTTTGGGTTTTTTAGACATAATGCTATTGCACACTGAATAGACTATAGAATAGTGTAAACATAACTTTTACAAGCACTAGAAACCAAAAATTTTGTGTGACTCTATTGTCATATTCACTTTATTTCAGTGGTCTGGAACCAAACCTGCAATATCTCAATTATGCATGTGTGTAATCCTTGTACCAGATACTGTTACACTAACAAATTGTTTCACTAATGACCTCTTTGTATCCACATGTTCTGTGATTTCTCACACTTTCTCTGGACTTAGTCCTATGACTTTCTTTGGCCAATGGGACATCAGAAAACATAACACAAGCAGAGTCTTAAAAAATGTTTCTACATGGAAGCTTGTTCTCTTGGAATGTGGCCACTATGTAAAGAAGTTTAAGCATGAAGACTGCTAAAGACATGTTGCCTGGCCTCTAGCTCTTTCTAACAATTAAACATGAGAATGAGGCTATCTTAGATCATTTAGTCCAGACAAGCCAACTAATACGTGCAACCACATAAGTGACCCCCATTAAGACAAATGGAAGACCTGCCCAGCTGGGCCCATCCAAAATTGCTAACCTGGAGAATTATGAGCAAATAAAGTGGTGGTTGTTTTAAGCCACTAGTTTTGGGGATAAACTTATCACACAGCAACTAGATAACCAATACATAGACTTTAGGAATGTTACTTAACCCCCTTGATCAGTTTCCTCATCTATAAAACAAGGTTAATAATATTTACTTTAGTGTTGTAATTCCAGGTAGTGACAGGCATATAGCATGTTCTTAAATAAAGAGTAACAACATTTATATTGTTGTCTCTTTTTCTCTTCTCTCTACCACCCTCCTTTTTTCCTACTTCTGTTTCCTCTGTTGCGCCTTCCTCACTCTTGTCTTCCCAATGACATTCTAAGAAAAACACCATTGGAATCAATGCCTAACCTACATGATGGCTAAAAGAAGGGGCCCACTTCATTTGGGTAAGCAAATTTTAACAATTTGTTATGAAGCTAGCTGCATTACATAATAGATACATTGATTAAAATCTCATTAAATGCAGGGACAAAGGGATACAACTCTCTAGAAGTTCAAATTTGCCTATAGATATTGCACCAGAATCATCTCCTAAGTGATATATTTCTCTACTAGTCACATTGTTTCTGAGCAGTGAATTTAAATCTATGCTTTTGTGTCTAGTCTTGTTTCTATGCCAGAACAAAATATCAATATTTGGCAAAGCCAATAGATTAAGCAGACATTCTGTATTCATCCAACTTAATCAAAACTTGTAATCAGTGAATAAGAATCATTTGCCTAAAAAAGAAAAAAAAGGAATAAAAATGGGCCTAGGATTGAATGACTCATGCAGGAACTTTATAATTTTGCTCTGTGCTTTATAAAGTAATTTCATAATCATATATAATTATTTTAAATATTTTATAAACTATGGTGACTTTTTAATAAGGGTTTCTAATTATCCAATAGAGTTGCTAGAAAGATTTGCAGAATATGTAGTACACGTATGATGAGTCATTTGTCATCCAAAAGCTTGTGAAGAAACCCTTATTCCTAAAAATAGGGTCCCCCTAGATTTGATACTGGCTGTAATTTTTTACTTGAGACATTTTCTTTTTATATCTCTGACTCCACTTTTGGTAAATCATGATACATAACTATATAAAACATCATATAATCTTAAAAAAGGGGATAAAGATGCCAACTGTACCACATCACACACAGTACACTGTGCACCAAAAAATTGGACTAGCAAATGAATTTCAGGATGGAGAAGATGAAATCTTCAGTTTTCCTTATCTTTTGCTCCAGTGCCTCCCACACTACCCTTGTACCCTCACTTCCTGAAAGTTTATGATTATCTATTGTACATTGACAATAGGGGAGCAAGCAATTATTAACATGAGGAGAAAAGTATTTTTAAAAACGTGTTGGAATAAGGCTTTCACAAGAGCACAAGAACTCGTTCATACTTGTGAGTCCAAAGAATAAGCTCCTAACAGTGTATCTTAACTTTAATTTTTCCTTTTCAGGAGACAAAACCTGATTAGGAGAAACAGAGATATCACTTAGACTGGCTGTCTTCTGATTACTTAACTCACCAACTACATAGCAAAGTGTGGAAACATGAATTAATGTAAGAATATAACATAACATCCGTGTAAAAAGATAGATGAGTTGCAAGCTGTTGTGCTATTTTACACAAACGTAAAGAATACCATTCAAAGATGATACTGTATTTTGTTTTTGGTATACCCTTGTAAGCATATGGAAAAATCCATAGCTTGGATTTACTCTAGGCTTTGATAAATTTTCCAATTATGTTTTCACCAAAAATGTTGTGGTTCAATCTAATTAAGTCAATATTTTAAAATACCTTTTAAAAACACCTTGGTTTTGGTTTTTGTCCCCGCCTTGGGCATAATTCCTTTAAGCAACTTTAAGACATGCTGGGTAACAGACCACATGACCCATATTCATCAGTTCATCCTGAAATACTTGTTCCTGCCCAGAAAATGCTTTTATATCACAGGTCAGTCCATAGTCAACACTGTAGTATGATACATAGTAATGGTTAAAAGGCTTTCCAAAATGATCTAGCCCAAATCTCCTGTTAGTGTGTGAGAAACTAGTTCCCCAAAACTTAGCACACTTTCCCAAAGTCATTGGTATGGTTTAAATATTTGTCTTCTCCAAAACTCATGTTGCAATTCAATTCCCAATGTGGCTGTCCTGACAGGTAGAGCCTTTAAAAGGTGATTGGGTCATGAGGGCACTGTGCTCATGAATGAATTAATCTATTCACGGATTGATGGATCAATGGGTTTGCATGAGAATGGGGCTGGTGAATCTTTAAGAAGAGGAAGAGAGACTTAAGCTAGCACACACAGTCATGGTGTGTGCTACCTTGGGACCCTTCAGAGAGTCCTCACCAGCAAGGAGGTTCTCACCAGATATGGCCCCTTGGCCTTGGACTTCTCAGGCTCTGTAACTATAAAAAATAAATTCCTTTTCTTTATAAACTACCCAGTTTCAGATATTCTGTTATAAACATCAGAAAACAGAATACGACAGTCACACAGCTTTGTAAAGAAAAATAACCACAGAATCCCTCTTGTTATGATAATTCATTCAAGGATAGGCACTTGACTGAAGCTTGGCCAGTTAGGGTAATTATATATTACTAGCCACAATGATTGCTTTAGCAATGCTGCCCTGTAGCAAGTGATAATCACAGTACTTTTCAGAACCTATACAAAATCTACAAGAGACCCTTTTATTCTGTATGCTGGACTTGAATGGTAGTTGCCGTGCTACTGGCAACCACATTGACACTTCAAGGAATCAGGCAAATGGAAGGAAACTGAACCGATAGTTTGTGCTCCCCAATACTTACATCTTTCCTGATATATCCCTGATAATTTCAACTATATAAGCCAATATATTTCCCATCTTACTGATACATGTGTTTTTTATTGGCTTATAGAAGTTTGAGTTGGATTTTCTGCCACATGGAAAGTATCTGGATACATGAACTTGATATAATTTTATTAGCAAAATAATGTAGGACCTTCAGGTCTTTTTAACACATTGATGATGATAAAATGTCTTTGTGTAGAAATCTTTCTTTGTATTTCAGAATTATTTCCCTAAGAGAGATATAAGGGAGATTCTTAATAGTGGAGTTCTTAAGTATGAGACAGAGTCTTACATGTAGAATTAATAGACAAGAAAACACAAATATTTTAAAGACTTTTGATACTCATGTTTCAATTACTTTCTGACAATGGGCAAGCTTTATTTCTGTTGGAACTATATAGGCTGATCTGCCTTATGCAAACTTTGCTAGATTTGAATACTACCATTTTGAGAAAAAAATGCTTCTATGTTGAACCAAAACTGCTATCTTGTTTTCAAAAAAGAAAGTTATTTTTTAACTATTGCTTTATTTTTCTTTAAGATGGATGTTATGGAAATCATAGCAAAATGATTCAATTCTTAGGAGTTGCAGGTGGGACAAATTATCTGCCTTTGCAAGTGAAGTATCCCTAACTATAAGGAAGAGTGAGTCCATTTGGAATGGTGTAGGGTAGGGCAGAGAGCAAAGAAACCCATCTAAATTGATCATTTTTTGGAAATTATATTTTATGTTGAAAGTTATTTAACACTTGCATTCTGCTTTGAGAATAATATATATTTGCAATCTGAAAGTAATGGTTCAAATTTTTTCTTCTTTTACTTCAAATTACTTACATTCAATAAGTATAAGTAATTCCATTTGAGAACTTTGATGGAAATTAAACTAATAACTAGAGAGCTGTCTTGAAATATAGAAAGAATCTGGGCCACTCAAGAATCAGTAGAAACATGTCTTCTGCAAACTTTAAGCACTTAAAAGAGGAAATCAGTTAGAATTCAACATTCTTTATCATTTAGACCAAGTTTTATATCCTGATGAGTGAAAATCTATTATATAATTGATAACAAACCACAGTGGGACAGAGGTTGCCAAGTTGTAGGACTGTCAACATAGTTTTCTATGTGTAAATTTTTATGTGTAACTTTAAGTGGATATCTTGTGTAACCATATAGGGCAGCCCTTGCTTCTTGATTAGATAAAAATATCATAACAATTATATGAGAGATGTTGTAGTCATTTACAATTTTAAGCATACATTAGGTGTAGCACAAGCAACCATGGGATAGGTTAAAAATTATTTTCCTAAATTTACAGGGAAGAATCTCAAGTTAAGTCTATTTATAACATACTCAAAATTTCAAAGAGGTATCATATTAGACTAAAGCTCAGAAATCCCCAGGTGGTTGTTTTTGTTGTTTTAAAACCTGTTCCCTGCCTACATATTATATACTTCATTCTATCAAATTGAGTTATTTAAGAACAAATAAAACATTCCTAATCCTATAATCATAATTTTCTAAATGTGAATTATTTTTTGTGATGCAGTTTCTGTTGAAATGTTCTTTTTGTGACACTGTCACAGCAGGTAATTATGAGCAGAAGACATTGTCCTTCTATAGGGAACAGAGCCTGTGCATCACCTGATCTAAGCTGGTGTGTTGTGACATTTGAATAAGTTAGTAATACTGTGCTTTTTGAAAAACAAGTTCCATCTTTCCTAAAAGGTAATTTTTAAAATCTCATTTAATAGAAGCTCAGAATGGTTACATTCTCTTTTTTTTTTTTCAGACACACTGACTTATTATTGAGTAGGATCATTCTCTGATAATTCTGCACTGAATAATACTCATATTAATATCCTGATCATCCTCAAACAATAACCATTGTCATGGTAACTACATGCCATGGGAAAACAAATTGTGCAAATGAGCTTTTTGCATAGTTTTAATTATGCAAATAGAAAATTGAAAGAGTATGTTTTAAGGAATCAGTTTCCTATTTATAATTATTGACTAACGTGACTCATGCCGTTTTCCATATCACTACTGATATGTTGAAAATGTTAACATGATTGCATTTATCTGAATTTGTGTCGATGTTCAATACAGGAAGCATTTAAATTTTTCCTTTAATATTGTGCTTTAAAGAACAGTATTAGAATTTAATTTAGACATTTTAATCAATTATTCTGACTTATCTGGAATTAGTGCACATAAATTAGGGAGTGACTGTCATGAAACAAATTCTTAATTTTTTGCTTCTTATACAATTGATTTCATAGTTTGATAGGAAATGTTAGGGATATTGCTACAGATTTATTTTTTCATTCTGTTTATTTTTTTTTTTTAATACCTAGAATATGTGCTTGGTGTTGTTAAGGGTTTTCAAATTAAAATCAGATGTCTATCCCTTCAGAATTTAGACTTTGCTGGAAAGGCAAGATAAAACAACTAAAATACAAGGCTGTATGAACTATGTGCACAAGCCTGGTATGAGTAGGGTATGTATTGAGTAAGACATGTTCAAGAACATGCTATCAGTGTGACAGCTTGCAGATCAGATAACATGTTCAGAGCGGAGAGAAGAAGAAAATTTACGGGAAAAAAAAGATCAATGAAACCAGTGACAGGAAGAATTATAAAAGTTCACATGAATGGCCTCGACAGTTATGGATAATTTCAAATCAGTGCATGGTAGATTGTTTTTCTTCTTGTTTTTCTTTAAATGGAGAGTTTTCTAGAGTGGTTAAGAAAGTCAGATAATCATAGAAAATAAAATATTCTTAAAGAAGTAAAATGGGGGAGGGGGGCTGGCATAGTGGCTCACACCTGTAATCCCAGCACTTTGGGAAGCTGGGGAGGGTGGATCACCTGAGGTCAGGAGTTCAAGACCAGCCTGGCCAAACCCCGTCTCTACTAAAAATACAAAAATTAGCCCGGTGTGGTGGTGGGCACCTGTAATCCCAGCTACTTGGGAGGCTGAGGCAGGAGAATTGCTTGAACACGGGAGGCAGAGGTTGCAGTGAGCCAAGATTGCACCACTGCACTCCAGCCTGGGTGACAGAGTAAGACTCTGTCTCAAAAAAGAAAAAAGAAAAAAAAAGAAAGAAAGAAAAGATGAGAAAAGATGTAAAATATGGGAGAGATCATGGTCAGCAAATCAAGTATGTATTAGTGTCATACCTTTTATTGGAAATCTGAGCACCTAAGGGTAATATGGCACAACACACACACACACACACACACACAGAGTCAGGGTGAAAAGAAAGACATGAAGGTGACATTGTTAAGGGATTTATAGTCTGCCTGATCAGGTGGTGGTATGTTCAGAGCTTTTCTAATAAGGATTTCAAAGGCATCATCGCAGAAGTGAGAGGTAGTAGGAATGGCGAACTTTAGCATGTGCTGGACGTAGCATTCAACTAAAATTATAGGGTTTGATAAATACTTACCTTGAAAAAAAAAATCATTGAAAGAGCTACTTGGGGTAATTCTGATAATCAAGGAGAAAATGATTAAGAATATTGATGATAGACAGCTCTTAGTAGGAAGGTCATGATATATTGAAGATTCATACAGCAAGGCAGAAAATAATGAACATTACTAGAAAATCTCATCCTTATGAAAATATATCATAAAATATAAAGGATTAAAAGAATATGTTCTTTTAACATATTTAAGGGAGGGCAGTCTTAAAAAAGTAACTTAGTTCAAGAGTATTTAGAGATTTGACAAAATTGATTTGTCTAATGCAAAGGAATGTTTTTAATTGATTAGATTAAAAAATAATCTAAGATTGGAAAGAGTTAAATACAATTAAAAATATGGGAAGGGCTTAAACAAACAATGTCAAGAAAGCAAAAGCTAGAAGAATTTGATATTTTCTTAGCATGATGCAAACAAGAAGATGTTTTGCAATCACGTTTCAACTGAGACAGTGAAGAAATGTAGGATAGAAGTATTGCCTGTGGGAAGATGACATAGTGCTTAAAAATGAGATAAAGAAAGTCAAATGAATCAGTTCTTAATCATTGACAATGATCTTTAAACACATAAAAAGAGAATATTTCACTAAGGAGAAAATGAGGCTCGAGATGGGGGATATTAGAAAATATCAAGTTCGTAAGTTAGCTATTCTGGGACCAAGGGCTTCTAAGAACCAGCAGAAGACATGGAGAAACATTGTCAGTAATCTCTGAAATACTTAAGGAGAAGAGATGTAGTGAAGAAAACAGGGAAATGGAAAATATGCACATGTTGACAGAAAGAGCATGCATTACTATAACTGCACTTCTGTAAGTTTGATGCTATTCCCTGGTGATGTTCTCATCAGCATTTTAGCATGTGGTTGATATGCTTTAGGAAAGCAGATAGTGATGGCTGCGCCTTTACATTGAGGAAGACTACAGTTGTAAGAAGGTATGGAGAGGCATGGTAACTAAACCTGGTTAATACATGCTGGACAGCTTCTTTCCTCTTCAAGCTCAGCATATCCAAAACTGCAATTTCCTGCCCCTTTTCTTTCTGTATCATATTGATGGCATTGACATCTACCTAATCAATGAGGTTAGAAAACAGGATGGCATTTGTCATCTTTCTCCTCTATTTTCCACATTTCCCCATCTAAACATTGAAAATCCCCAATTT
This sequence comes from Rhinopithecus roxellana, assembly GCF_007565055.1. NCBI lineage: Eukaryota > Metazoa > Chordata > Mammalia > Primates > Cercopithecidae > Rhinopithecus > Rhinopithecus roxellana. The sequence continues at coordinate 29,342,961 of NC_044563.1, forward strand.
TATATCCTAAACATTTCCCATATAATTTTCTTCCTTCCTTCTCTGCTCTCCACTTCTCTCTTAATCACCGTCATTGAATACTGCTGACGTTACTAAACAGATATTACAAGTTTCATTTTTTTTTGTCTCTCAAAGCCATTATCCCCCTGACAGTCAAAGGAATCAACCTAATATCTGTCCTCATCTTCCTCTTGGAGGTCACCTTCAAGGGGTCCTTATTGCCTCAATGACAAATTTTAAGTGTCTTAATGTGAAAATAGTGCCTTTCATCACTGCCTAATACTTTAGATTCAATTTTCACTATCCTCTGCCTCACATTTATATTCCAGAAATATCAAACTACATATATTTCTCTACCATAGCTTAGAGGATTTTGCTCTGTTCCTTGCACTTACAATAAAGCATGTTGGACTATATTAGCATTTGAGCTCTGGAGTTAAAGGGTCTGGTTTCAAATCCTTGCTCTACTACTTATATGCCAATATTCACTTATTTATGAAACCTCAGGCTCCTCATCTGTAAATTAAGGATAATGAAATATTTCTCACCACATTATTTGGAAGTTAAATGAGATCATGCTTGCAAGATGCAGAGTGCAATGTCTGGAAAAGAAAAAATAATATAGCATCTCCATCTTCTCTGCTTAGAATTTCTTCTTTTACCTCTGTCTGGAGTTATGTCTTCTGTTCTCTGATAATACTGATGCATACTTTTATTTTATTTTTCACACCATAACAATTTTTTTCTTTGTACATCTATACCCCCACTGGACTACATACAGGCAAATAAAACTATGCCTATTAATATATTTAGTGTCTGTACATGGTACATTGCCTAGAACTAGGCATTCTGCAGATATTTTTGAATAATTTAATGAATAAATAAACATTGGAAATGCTGTCCTACAAAAAGGAAGTTGACTTATTCTCTCTTGCACCAGATGACATAATGTTGAAAAGTTGAAAACTATCTTTTCTTTTAAAATGAATGATTATGTACCAAGTGCTTTGAGAAAGATGTTATTATCCCACTTCTACAAAGACAAAACTTAGGTTTAAGAAAGGCTAAGCTAAGTTCTTCATGGTCTTATAGGTAGGAAGTAGAAAGTCTGGCATTTGAGAGCAGATATGCAATGCCCATGTTTGGATATTTAATGCCTATGCATGAATCTTCCTCTCTATGGCACTTCCTAGTGTGTAAGGGAGAATTTTTACAGTAATTAAGATTTCCAGCAAATTGTTGGGCTTACTTAGAAAGTCCCCAAGAAAAATTGGAAGACCACTAGAAATCAACTGTCTGTTTTAACAACGTCTCAATAAGGTACTAAAAAGAATATTAAAAATTGATAATTTAAATGTAACAATTATTCATCCTAAAATAAGCAGATGTTAGCTAAGTAGGAAAAAACCTATATATTTGGAGTTTCAAACTGATAAAACTTTGTATAGTACGTGATGTCAGCTTTGGCATTAGTGCTTTTAGAGGAAGTAGACTTGCAGGTAAACTTTATGTTCAAGCACTAGAAATACTTTTTCTCAAAAATTACCAACCTTCATCTGGTAAGTCTTAAGGGAAAAATATTCTTAAGGTAAAATTAAAGTAAAAATAAGATAAGAAAAACAATTACAAAAACAAGAACAGCATGGCCACACATTTTTTTCTGCTTCCAGCTCAACCCTCTGATGCTAATATTATACAAATATCATTTTATCAAGTTATCAACATTTCCAGAAAGACAGCATAGAAAAAGTTGGATTTTAGGAGGAGTAATCCCTGAGACAAGAAAACACTTATTCTGAAGTCACTTATGAAATAAAGAAGTCAGTAGCTTTTATTGAGTCTCATATTTGGGGGTTTATGCACTTCCACATATTTTTTCAATAAAAAATGTTGAACTTCAATAATGAATGGTCTGGTGTTACATTACAATTTTTGTCAGAATTATGTTCGCTATTCAAAAACAGGGAGAAACTGTAGTGTCTTGCTATTCAAAGTATGATCTGTGGAGTAGCAGCTATGCATGACCTGATAGCTGTTTGAAATGCAAACTATCAGACTAGATCCCAGATACACCAAATCAAAATCTGCATTTTAACAAGACAGGTCGTTTGTGAACATTAGAAGTTGAGGGGCACTGTTCTACGGCACCTGGCTCAGTTATAACTACTACTTTTCTTTCATTCTGCCTGGAAGTTTCTATTTTATACATGTTTTTCCCACATTTGGTAGATTTCTTCTCCTAATTTAAAATGAGTTATTTGGCAAGAATATGCAATTGTTTTGAGTTATAATTAAATGTAGTGGGCTGGGCGCAGTGGCTCATGCCTGTAATCCCAGCACTTTGGGAGGCTGAGGCAGGTGGATCACATGAGGTCAGGAGTTCGAAACTAGCCTGGCCAACATGGTGAAACCTCATCTCTACCAAAAATACAAAAAAAATTTAGCCAGGTGTGGTGGTGGGCACCTGTAATCCTGGCTACTTGGGAGACTGAGGCAGGAGAATCGCTTGAACCCAGGAGGCAGAGGTTGCAGTGAGCCGAGATTATGCCACTGCACTCCAGCCTGGGCAACAGAGCAAGACTTCATCTAAAAAATATGTAAATAAATAAAATTAAAAAATAAATGTAGTGGGCTCTAGGCATGCTGCATGAATAGCATATAGATCTTTAAGCCTTGTACAGTAGAACACAGATTCAAATGCCTATTTTGATATCAGATCTGGGGCTATATGCAGTTGATGCTAATATACATTGAATAGAGGAAAAATGCAATGTCAATTTTCCTTGGTATGGTACATGATGTCAGGTAAAGTTAAAGATTTATTTTGTTTTCAGCCAACATGAGTTGTTAGAATAGAACTCAATGCCATGAGGAATCATATCACTATTCTGCCAAAAAGATATACTGCTGAGAAGTATGACTCAGAACTCAGCAGCAAATGGTGTTTCTGACTTTGATCCCTTTGCAGCTTTGAGCTGGCTATGCCATCTGTATCAGTCTAATGCTGGTGTGTAACAAACACATCAAACGCAATTTATTAGTTCCTGACTCAATGAGTAAGCAATTTGGACTCATTTCAGTTGAGCAGCTCTATTTGTCTTGCCTGGGTTCATTCATGTGATTACAGTTGGCTTGTGAATCATGCAAGTATTGACTTATCCTGGATGACCTTATTCATATCTGGCTTTTGGCTAGGGTGAATAACATATATGTCTCCAGCAGACTAACTCAAGCATTTTCACACACAACAGCAAGTCTCGATGCAAAAGCATGTTTCAAGCTTCTTCTGGCATCATGTTTGCTAATATCCCATTAGCCAAAGCAAGTCATAAGGTCAAATCCAGATTTAAGAGGTGAAGACGAATACTCCATCACTTGATAAAATATGCTATCAAATGCTATGGCCATTTAAAAAAATTTACAACATCATCTCTGTTTTCCACCATAGTGAACAAACTTAACAAACTTGTACCTCTTTCTATGTAAGTATCTTTCTATTATTTGGGGAGAATCCCATGTCTCTATTATGAGACAATTATTATGAGACAGTTGATACAAAGGCTCTCAGACCATGGAATATGGTGAGCAGCAGGAGACGTGACTTTGAGCTGGATCAGAAGAGGGTGCCTTGTTATTTACTTTGCAAATTCCCTTTCCTGCTTTTTACTCTGGGAAATTTGTATTATAAGTGAAACTCTATTTTGCTTTTATTTATTTCACTTCTGTTGCATCAATAAAATCCGCACCTGTTTGTTCTGGCATTGAGAGCAGCTGTCTGGTCTGCAGTAATATTTCCCACCTGGGTGGCTGAGCTGTCTCTCAGTGGCAGACACCCTTGTCAGCGTTGGTGGAAAAAGAGTTGCTTGCTTGGCTAATTTGGGTGCTTCCCTTTGGGCTTAGTGAAATGGACAAAACAGGAAGTGTTTGACTCACAGATGCGTGCCGCGAGAAGTTTCCCAAGACACAGTGGGTGAGAACAGAGCCAAAGAGAAGGTTATGTGTGATACAAAGAGACATTAATAATGGTTGTGAATTGTAGGGTAGACAGCAGAATATATTCCAAGGGATTTCGATTGTGTCCGGGTAACCATGTGAGCAAAGCCTCTGTGGTTTATAAAATGGCTAACACCTTATATATGTGAACAAATTGAGATGTCATTTTCCTATATTGGGCTCTTTGTAGTTGTGTCACTGATATATCAAATACACTGTGTATATATGTACATATACACACATAGGTACCCAAAGACATATTGATTGCCGTTGCAATAATACTAAGGGACTCAGCAGCCAAGAGTTTTCCCAGCATTGTGTTAGTGTTGAGGAATAAACCCATATCTTAAAGAGTGAGGGGAAACACGGAGGTTTTTGAGGTAATACACTGTTTAAACAGAGGTTTCTGTGGTTGGCTAGATGACACTGAAGGAGATATGACCAACAGTGGTAAATAGGTTCTAGAGTTGGAGAAAGTCAGGACCCCAGGATCGAATAAAAGCTGAGCTTTATACATAGTCTTTTATTTTTTTGACCAAGTTGAGAACCTCTTGAAATTTTCTCTTTAGTCATTAGTTTCTCTGCCCAGGTATATTTCAGACCCTCAGTTTAACCTCAGGCACATGACCTTACATAGTTTGTTGATAAATCTTTGTAATTACTGCCCTTTATTTGACAAGTTGTTGTATTCAAATGGCTTTGCCAATTTTTAAATATTCCAAGAACTTCAAGGTAATCAGTTTGCCTAAAACCCTAATATATTAGGTTTGGCTTATTTTTTTTTTTCTTTTTCAAAATAGTCAACAGAAAACAAAGTTGGAATGAGCTTCCTAAAGCAAAGTTAATTTTCTGTACTAGAAGTAATTGAATTTTAAAAAAAGGTAACATTCAAAATTTTAGAATGTTCACGATTCAAGCATTGAGTAGAAAGTTGGATTAAATGTCCTTTAAAAGTTATACCAAAAGTAGTAGTCTGTTATCCACTTGCAAGTTAATGTGGAAAGAACAGGAATTTTTATAATCAAACAGATCAAAATTGAAACTTCCCCTCTGCTATTAATGGGAAAATATAGCAGGACTTGGAGAATGATTCAATATGGAAAGGCACCAAGGACTGTGCTTCAGTTTCTAATTTGGGAGCTAGGTGGCAATTAGACATTACAAATTCAGCATGTTCAACATAGGAATCCTGGTCGTCTATCCACAGTTCGCTCTAGACTCAGTTTTTCTCATCTAAGCTGATGTCAAATCTATCTTTCTAGTTGCTTAAGTCAAAATACCTGGAAGTCATTTTGACTCCTCTCCTTTTCCTACATCCTATATCTAATAAATCAAGTAATTCTTCTACCACTGCTTTCAAAATAGATCCAGAATCCAACTATTTCCAGACACCTCAATTGGCACCACTATGATCTTAGCCATTTTCAGCTCTCCTAAGGATACTGAAATGGCCTCATAACAGATCTCTCTGCTCCTACATTTGATTTGTGCAATTTAATCTCAAGCCAGCAACCAGATTATTGTAAAATTTAAAACAACTCGTGACTTTTTTCTAACTCTTGCAAAGGTTCTGTATTAAACTGTAGTTAATCCTAAAGTACTTAATAAGGTCCTGCCCCCCACCAAGCTCTGCAAACCTCTCTCACTGCTTGTTTACCTTGCCACCTTGTTTACCATGCCACACTTCACAGTAGCCTCCTTTGTATTTGCTAAATGCATCAGGCATGTTTAATAGCAGACTTGGTTCCAGTTTTTCCTCTGCGCAACTATTCCTACTCCCAACCCCTCCCAGATATCTACTCAGTAACTTTCCAACCTCTTTTAGATTTTTTCTCAAATGTAATCTTCTTATTGAACTCTCAGTGAGGAATATTGCCACCTTCACTCTTCTTACCCCAACCAGACTACATCTTCAACACTCTTGATCACTCTGCTTTTAAGCCCTTATTTTAATCATCATTTTCTTTTTAACCCATGTTTGTCAGTGCTATTACTTTATTCTTTTATGATGGGGAATATTTTAATCAACTTTACTGAAGTATAATTTACAATACATAAAATAAACACATGTGAAGTATACCGTTTGAAAAGTTTTGAGAAATGTAGTTACTTGTGCATCTGTTGTCATAACCATGATAAGAATGTGTGGATCAACTAAGAAAGTTCCCAAATACCCCTCAGCAGTAAAACCTCACCGCTATTCAGGGCAACTGTTTATTGTTTATTTGGTCTCTATTAGTTTCATCTGTCCTATATTTTTGTTTAAATTGAATCATACACTGTATTTATTTTGTGTCTGTGTTATTTCAATCAGCATAAATTTTTGAGATGTATCTGTGTTCTCACATGTATCAGTTGTTTGATACTTGTTATTGCTAATTGTATTCTATTGTATTACTCTTCCACAATTTGTTTTTCCATTTACTTGAAATTTTTCATTTCCATTGAATTAGCATTCGGGTTGTTTCTAGTTCTAAACTATTATGATTAAAATTGCTGTGGATGATTTTGTAGAGGTCTTAATGTGGATATAAGTTTTCATTTCTCTTGAGTAAGTACCGAGGCATAGTATTGATAAGTTATATGGGAAAAGTATAGCTAATGTTACCAAAAAATGCCATATTATTTTTGGAAGTGATTGGGGAATTTTTCACCCTCATCAGCAATGTATGAGTTTTGGTTGTTTTACATCTTTAACAACACTTGGTATTGCTAGTATTTTTAATTCTAAGCATTATAGTGAGTATGAGACACTACCTTATAGTGGGTTTAATTTGTATTTCATAGTCATTCACAAAGTTGTGCTTCTTTTCAGGGAATTAATGTCCACTTTACATTTTTTTGTGAAGTATCTTTCAAATATTTTGTGCATTTTTTGTGTTATCTATATTCATATTATTAAATAGTAAAAGTATTGTGATGGATAATACTGAGTGTCAACTTGATTGGATTGAAAGATACAAAGTATTGATCCTGGGTGTGTCTGGGAGGGTGTTGCCAAAAGAGATTAACATTTGAGTCAGTGAGCTGGAAAAGGCAGACCCATCCTTAATCTGGGTGGGCACAACCTAATCACCTGTCAGCCCGGCCAGAATATAAGCAGCAGAAAAGAGACACTGGCTTAGCCTCCCAGCCTACATCTTTCTCCTGTGCTAGATGCTTCCTACCCTCAAGCACTGGACTCCAAGTTCTTCAGTTTTGGAACTCAGACTGGCTCTCCTTGCTCCTCAGCCTGCAGATGGCCTATTGCAGGATCTTGTGATTGTGTGAGTTAATACTTAATAAACTCCCCGTATATATATTATATATATAATATTCCATCATATATAATATATATCATATATATATATATCATATATATATATATATATATATATATATATATATATATTCCATTAGTTCTGTCTCTCTAGAGAACCCTGACTAATACAGGTACTTTATATATTTGTGTACCAGTTTTTAATCACTTGTATACAAATATATGTCCACATATGTATATATATCATGTATTATAGATGGAAAATATTTTGTCCCAGTCTATGGCTTGCTTTTATTTTTTTTTTCTTTCCTCAAGGATGTCATTTGAGGGGCAGAAATTTTTAACTTTAATGGAATTCAGTGTATCCTTTTTAAAAATAGTTAATGCTTTCTGTTTCATCTTTAAAAAAATCTTTGCCTAACACAAGTTGCAAAGATTTTCTCTTATATTCTCTTCAAAAGATGTCTAATTTTAACTTTTATATTTAGGTGTATGTTACTTTTAAAGTTAAGTTTTGTGTAGAATGCGAGACAGGGATCCAAGTTTGTTTTTCATACAAATATCACTTTGACAGCATGATTTATTTAAAAAACTATACTTTCACGATTAAAATTTGTTAGCACCTTTGTCAAAAATCAATTGACCCTATATGTATGGATTTATTCTTAGATTCCTTATTTTTTCCCACTGATTCAGCTTTACACCTGTATAAGACTGTCTTGATGGCCTTAAAATCACAGCTTAACTTCCCTTTCTTTCTTTCTTTTTCAAAATTGTGTTAGCTATTGTGAACTTCATAAGAGACATTAACAAATTCGTTTATACATTTTAGAAGTCTGTTGTATTCCTCAGAATTTTCTACAGCGTTAATCATGTAATATATGAATAGAGACTGATGTACATGTTCCTGTCCTAAAAATGTTTCTTTACTTCTTTTTCTTATTTTATTACATTTCCAGTAAAACATTTAATACAAATGGTAAAATATTTAATAAAAATGGTGACAGTAATGAAGGCATTCAATTCTTCATTATTGAGTGTATTACCTGTAGTTATTTCTTTAAATGCTGTTTATCAAGTTAAATAAGTTTCTGTTTCTAGTTTGCTTAAAGTTTATATCATGAATGGGTGTTGAATTGGAGATGATTATTTGAATGTAATAGTTCTGTTATGGCAGTTAATTGCATTGAGTGATTTTAGAATACTGAATGAACCTCAGGTTATTGAGATCAATTGCACCAAGTCATGATGCATGCTCTTTTTATATTTATGTTTATTTTATGGTCCAGCATATGGCTTATCTCAATGAACATTCCCTATAAGATTAAAATATTTTCGTTTTCGTGTTTAATCTTTTTTTTTTTTTTTTTTTTTTTTTTTTTTTTTTTTTTTTTTTTTTTTTTGAGACGGAGTCTCATTGTGCTGCCCAGGCTGGAGTACAGTGGCGTGATCTCAGTTCACTGAAACCTCTGCTTCACAGATTCCAGTGATTCTCCTGCCTCAGCTTCCCAAGTAGCTGGAATTACAGGCTCCCACCACCACGCCTGGCTAATTGTTGTATTTTTAGTAGAGACAGGGTTTTACCATATTAATTCAGCTGGTGTATCGAACTCCTGACATCAGGTGATCCGCATGTCTCGGCCTCCCAAAGTCCTGGGATTATAGGCGTGAGCCACCGTGCCCAGCATGTTTAATCTTTTATAAATAGTCACGTTTTTGAGAGCGTTGTTCAAATATTTTACATCTTTACTGATTTTCTGTCTACTTTTTCATTAAATACTAAGAGAAGGGTGCTAAAATCTTCATCTATGTTTGTAGATGTATCTAGTTCTCTCATGAAGCCTGTGAAATTTACTTGATAATTGTAATGGGGTGTATTCCTATTTTGAATTAATTTATTTATCATTATAAAATGTCCTTTTTATCTCTTGTGCTAATCTTCATTTTACAACCTACTGCTGGTATTAATAGAAACACCATGCCAATTCTTTTTCTTAATGTTTCTATGCATTATATTTTAAGTGCGTCTGTCATAGACAGCATATAGTTCAGTCTTGCTCTTTTATTCCATCTGACTTTTTTTCATTTTATTTATTCTTAGTCCATTTACATTTAATGTAACTATCAACATTGCTGTCCTTAAGTTGCCATGTTGGTACTTGTTTTTGACTTGCCTCTTCATATTTCTTCTTATTTTCTTGCCTCTTTTTGACTTCTTTGGGTTAATCAATTTGTTGTTTTTTATTTCATTTTCTGTACCTGTTTTGGTGTTTCCTCATTTTATTATTTGCCTTAGGGCTCACAGTTTGCATTCCTAACTTATCGAAGGCCATTCAGAGTAAATGTTATTTACCACTTCACATTTCACACTTTACACTTGACACTGTATGATTTCCACTTATTACTGTACACTTCCCACTTAAATAGTATACTTCTATTTATCCACTACACTTCATTTTTGATGTATTGAAGTTAAATATTTTCCTTCTCTATCTCTTACAAAATCTGTCTTACCAATATTGTTCTTTTTGCTGTAAACAATCACCTTTTCAATAGTTGACTAGGACAAAAAACTGTCATTTACATCGACTTGCTTGCCTCGTTCTGTGTTCTTCCTTCTTCCTTTAGATCTAATTCTCTTACTGGTAACTGTTTTCCATGGTTACTGATAAAAAATCAATAATCTTTTGGTTTGTAGTTTTCTTTTCTCATGTTTTATCTGGTTTTGTTATTAGGGGAATGCTGGCTTCATAGAATGAGTTAGGAATCATTCCCTCTTCTTCTATCTTCTGAAAGAGATTATAGATAATTAGTGAAATTTATTCCTTAATATGCGGTATAGAATTTATCAGTGAACACATCAAGGCTTGGTGCTTTTTGTCTAGTAGATTGTTAAGGATTGATTCAATTACTTTAATACATATATAGTCCTATTTAAACTATTTCTTTTTGTGTGAGTTTTGGCAGGTTGGGTCTTTCTAGAAATTGTTCCATTTCATTTAAGTTACCAAATTTGTGAGTGTAAAGCTGTTCATGTTATTCATTTATTATCTTTTCAATGTCCATGGAATCTTTCAGGTTATTCTACCTTTTATTTCTAATAATTAGTACTTTGTGTTCTCTCTGTCTGTTTTTTTAGTTAGCTTAGATAGAGACTTCTCAATTTTATTTATCTTTTCAAAGAGCCAGCTTTTGGTTTTGTTGGTTTTCCTTTATTGATTTTCCATTTTCAATTTCATTGATTTCTGTACTATTTTTTATTATTTCTGTTGTTCTTGACCCTTTTATTATCATTTTGTGTCACTCTGTATCCCTGATAACTTTGTTTTTCTTATTCTAAAATTTTGATTTTAGTATTAATTTTTCTGAAATTAATATAGCCACTCCAAGTTTTTGAATTAGTGTTAGCAGTGATATCTTTCTCTATCAATCTACTTTTAATATATATGTGCCTTTATTTAAATTAGGTTTTTGTATATAACATATTGTTGTGTTTTCTTTTTTGATCTACTTTGAGAATTTCTTTTATTCCTTAACCATTACTGTTCAAAGTGATTATTGATATAGTTTGATTAATATCTACCATATTTGCTACTGTTTTTCATTTGTTGCTCTTTTTCTTTGTTCCTATTTTTGTCTTTCACTCTTATTTTAATTTAGCATTTTGTTATTGTTGTTGTTTCAATCATTTTTCTTTTTGCTTTTCATGTTTGGAGGTTTCTATTGAGATATCCTCAAGCTCAGAAAGTCTTCCTCAGTTGTGTCCAATCTACTAGCAAGACCATCAATGGTAGTCTTCATTTCTGTTGCAGCATTTATTTTCTCTAACATCTTTTTTTGGTTCTTATAGTTTTTATAACATCTCTCAGCTTACATTGCCCATCTATTCTTGAATGCTGTGTACTTGATTCATTAGAACCCTTATCATATTAATCAAAGCTTTTTTAATTTTCCAATTTGATTATTGCAATATTCCTGACATCTCTGAAGCTGCTTCTGATGCTTGTTCTGTCTCTTGAAGCTCTGTGTGTTTTTGTGTTATTGTTGTCGGTAGTGGTTGTTTTTCTTTTGGCTTTTAGTATGTCTTGTAATCCTTTTTTGACAGCCAGAGATAATGTACTGGGTAATAGGAACTGCTGTGAATAGGTCTTTATTAATGTGGTGGTAAAGTATGGTGAAGATGAAGCACTATATAGTTCTATAGTTAGGTCTCAGTCTTTTGGTAAGCCTGTGCCCCTGAACTATGAGCTTCACAGGAGTTTCTCAGGTGTTTCACTCCGTAGGTGGGGCAGAATAGGTAGAATAGGTAGAATGAACTGGCATGGGTATTTTTCTGCTTCTTTCTAGAATGAAAAAGCCACCTGGAATTGAGTGTTTTTCTTCCTCCAGGTCAGTTCAGGTCTGATAAAACCCAGCATCTCAATGAGGTTGGGCTCTCATTAAATACTGTCTCCTAAGTTCAGACCTCGCTAAGAACAAGATGTTCTGGCATATTTTAAAATGGTTCCTTTTCTTCTCCCTCTGACAGAAACAGGAGATTTTTCTCCAATATGTACCAAAAAATATTTGTCAAGCTTCTGAAAGTAAAACAAAAGAGCAGGAGTCTGCTTATGACTGGGTCTCCCTGGAGTTTTCCCCACTCAGTCATGTCCACAGTGAGCCTCTAGCAGTTTGTCAATGACAGTTTAGGTTTTTCTACCTCACCTGGGCACTGTTTTCTGCAAAGGTCTACTTGTGAGTTTCTGCTCTGGTAAGTTGGGATTCTCTGTACTCATATGTTTCTCCAATTTGGAAGGCAGCAATTTTCCCTGTGACCTTACTTATTTTCCACATCTAGGAGAGTTTTTGATTTTTCAGTTTGTTCAGCATTTTGCTTGTTGATTGAACAGAGTGGCAATCTCTAAGATCCTTACGTGACTGACCAGAAACCATTAACAATCATTTGTACCCTTTTTCCCCTTTGTGCAGTTTTGTTGTATTTTTGTTGTTGGTTTTCTGGTGCTTCTATAATTTTCTTTTTATTTTTTGTTTTTGGTTGTTTGAGTATGATTTCCCTAGAAACAGCCTTCTTGTATTTATCTTAGGCAGAGGGAGAGCTCAAAGTCTGTGGCAGGTTTTCTGTGAGTTCTTGGCTATGGGTTCACCTACACTTCAGCTCCCTTCCTCCTCTCCAGTGTCCTGCCTGCAGACTTTAACCACTTCAGTTGCCCTCACATTGATTTGTGTCTCCTTATGTGAGTAGTACTTCTACACTCTGTTTTGAGTCTACCTTACTAAGCCACAATAAGAAATATTCCTGAGGCAGAGATTCTGGGTAATAAGGAGTCCCTGTAGTTAGTTTCTCTGCTCTCAGAGTTCACAGTTTTGACCTGCCTGTTGTCTAATGTCTGAATACATTTTCTCATAAATGTTGTTCTCTTTTACTTTGGAGGTTAATTTGATACCAGTTGTTTTACCACAGTCAGGAACAAAAACTCCTCTCCCATCCTGGCACTAGTTTTAATTTATATAGCCCCTATCACCTTCCATCCTCTGCAGTTGACTTAATTACTGTGTTTATTGTATAATGTCTGTATCTAGGTATTGTAGTATCCACAGAACAGCAGATCTTTTTGTTTTGTTCACTGATGTATCCTAAGTGCCCAGCACAGTGTAGGACATGTCTCCAAAGCAAGCATTCACTTGTTGAACAAGTATCCCAGTGATGATGTAGATGTGAAATTATCCAGTGCCCCTGAAATCATTCAAATTACTCAATACTATAGCTGGAAAAAGTTCTAATTGTTCAGTTCAATTCTGTCAGGCAAAATGCTTTGGCTATTCTAAGAGTTGGAGCAGACACCATAATAAGAGCCAAAATATTTTTATATTAAAACAATATATGCCACTTTTTTTTTCTACCATGTTGTCTCTGGAGATTTCCTGATGAGAGCTGAAATTCGAATAAATGTGGGTTAAACTAAAGATTATGGATCTTGCCACTAGTAGACCACATATGTTATATGTCTGCAAGCATATATCTTCGTTTTGAAAAAATAATGTAATTCAAATAATCTTTTCTGATAAAGATACCCAGAGTTTTATCCTTGTAGGAGGCCAATATTGGCTCTCAAAAATATAATAAGTTATTTTATTTTCTCGAAAGCTTTCATGGCCATTTTTGGATCTGTATATAAATATATAATATATGTATATGCTGCATATCCGAAGTCATTATTGTAGGTCCTTAGAAGAGTAATCCACAGTATAATAGAGAGATAAATGACTAAAAACATATATCTTAATAAATAAAAACAACTTACTCCCCTTCTGAAAAATAGAAACAACAAAAACATGTATAACACTTCAGCTATATGATATAGCCTGTAAGAAGACTGAAAAAAAAAATATATAAACCCTAACTTTTATCCACATTCCATGTAATTGATATTAAATCTCACTATATGGATGAGAGAACAGGTGTATCTTCTGTAAAGTTACATATATACTAAGTAGTCAAGAAAGGATTTGAGTTTAGGTCTGTTAAGATCTTGTACCTCCATGTTTCCTGAGTTAAAGCCATTCAAAATCCATGAAAAATTTTATGCTCATTTTTTAAAAAACTAAATTATTTCCTATAATCACCAACAATACATACTGAGGAATTTGTCACTAAACCAAAATGACTACCTTCCTGCAGACAGCACATGCAATTTAGGGAGAGACGTGTAAACATTAGCAGTTTAGAAATTTCTAGGGTAGTTAGTTATAAGTGGAAGTATTATGACAAAATATTCTCAAACCATATTAATTGTAAGAATATTTGGAGTAAAAAGATAAATATGCATCATAAAGAAATTTTAAAGATTAGGATTATTATGTAATTGTTTTAATCACAAACAATTTAAAGTGATTGTCTGTCCTCCCCTGGAATCTTCTTTGGTAATTTCAAGAAGCATCTTTCTCCATACTTCCTTAGGTGATGAAGTAGGCATTTACTTAAGAATCATCCTGAAGAGACAAAGATTTACATGCTTTTTATCTACTTAATATTGCCAATACTGCATTTATCAGTTCTATTTCACCATGGAAAGCAACTGTTACAACAGACTAGTTTAACTGAAATTTAGAATTGTAGTCCTATAGTTTTTTCTTTCTTTCTTTCTTTCTTTTTTTTTTTTTTTTTTTTTTTTTTTTTTTTTTTTTTTTTTTTTTTTTTTTTTTTTTTTTTGGCAAGACACCAGAATATCTTATTTTAGCTTTAGGAATGGCTATTAACTTACTCAAACTTAATCATTTGACATGCTAACTTGTTTTTTTTTTTAATAGTACCTGAAATAAGAATGAACAAAACAGCTCTTCTTTCCATAATTGCCTTGTAATTACTTTGTTAGCTTTAGGCATTTACATTTCATCAACTACAGAAGTTAATTACATAATCCTGCATGCCCCTTAAATTCGATTTGTTTTGTTTGGCTTCTTTTGTTAAAACTTAATCTCAAAGCCATTGCACAGAGAGAGAGAGAGAGAGAGAGAGAGAGAAAGAGAGAGAGAGAGAGAGAGAGACAGAGACAGAGAAAGAGAAAGAGAAAGAGAAAGAGAAAGAGAGAGAAAAGACCATCCAATGCCATTTTTTCACTTAATGAATCATTTCCTCTGTCAGCTTTTTGGTATTAATTTTCAAACAGTTTTCTTTGCCATCAATTGGTACATAAAACTAGTTCACAATGGCAAGATTAGGACAATATTATCTTTCTGAATTTTTTTGGGGGGGGCAGGTTAATATAATAATATAGTCCAGATAGATTTACAGTATAAGTCCTCTAGCTTAGTTTAGTATGGATACTCTTGTTGCATTGGTCATGATCATCATTGTCTCAAACTAGGGCTAGATTCTTAGGTGTGCTACCTAATCTCACAGGGTTCCATGCCTGCATTAATGCTCTACTATTGACATTTTGAAATTCTTAATAATTTTTGAGCACAGTCTATATTTTCATTTTTGTACTGGGCCTCAAAAATTATGTAGCCAGTTCTGTCATAGACACACATACACGTAACTAAGTGTTACACTATTTTGTTTATGTCATTAAGCTAAGCATTATTTAAATTAGATTTTTCTAAAACTCAAGCTGTGTTGCTCTTAAACCTATATTGTGGATTGATAAATATTTCAAATAAACAAATGGCTTCCAACCTACAGTCTCACCCTTGCTTGATAAATCAGTATTACAGGTCTAGTAGTATTGTTATTTCTACTTTCCAAAAAGGAAGAATGAAAGGGAGGGAGGAACGGAGAAAGAAACAGAAGAGAGAAGGAGAGGATGGAAGAAAGGATGGAAGAAAGGGAAGCTGGTTGCGTTTATTTTGTCTAGCATAATCATAGATAAGTGAAATGAGTCAACAATAAAAATGAACATGTTAGGCTTTTACACATAGCTTTAATGCTCACATCAAGTAAGTGGCCTGAGATATTTTTTAATTTTTATTCCAAGTCAGCTGGTAAAAAGCCTTTTCACATTAAGAGCTTTTTACTATGTACTAATAATAATTTAGTGAAGTAAAATCTCCATATCTTTTTAATGAGTTCCTTGTACTATTATATTGCATTACAGCAAAAATTTACTTTGCATTTTTTACTGTATTCAGTTATATTGTTGCATAGGTGCTAACTGAGACATGCAAGCAAATTTGTACATTTTATTTTTGTTTTTCCCTTGTCTTTACCACTGTTTTTAGTACCTGTTCTGCATCTGAAATGTATAACCCAATTTTCCTTTTTCACAAGTTCTCTAAAATTTTCTAGTACGTGTAAGTGGGGATTATGTTCACAACTTTTGGGAAATAAACTTCAAAGTATGTGCATAATCTTGCTTGTGAGATATATATGTACATATGTATATATATCTTACAGAGGGAGCAGAGTAGGATCTATATAGGTATAATGATAAATGTACTGTCTTTTCTTCTATATTTACAAGATAGATTATATTTATATAATTATATAATTTAATAATATATATAATTTATATAATCTATATATACATTTCATTTATAGGCCTCTGATACTTTAAGGAGTTGGGAGATGACAGAAAACTAAGACTAGTCTGGCTCATACAATTTTAAGATATTCTATTGACTTGATGTTGCCTTTTACTAAAAAGGATGAAAAGTGATTATGCTATGTCTTAAGCCTGACTTGAGAACTTGAAAATTTCCCTGAAGCTTTCCTAGGGCAGGCCTTTTTTTTCTGCATTATATTATCTTCTCCAATATCTTTCAATTTCTAATCCTATTGTCATAACAGACTACAATGATATCTTTGGGAAATTCCAGCATATGAGTCTCTCTGTTTCTCTCTCTCTCTCTCTACACACACACACAAACACACACACACACACACACACACACACACACACGAGAGAGAGAGAGAGAGAGAGAGAGAGAGAAGTGGGGGTGGCAGCCATACCCTCTATAAGACAATCATTAAAATTTTAAAATAATTAGTTTTGCCTCCAGGCAAGATAGAATAACAGAACTGGATTTCCCTACTTTTATGAAAAAAGAGAAAAAAATAACAGATAATATATATCACAATGAATTTTAAGTGAAGGTCAAATAAGAGTGATCTCAGGGTATGGAAATAAAAAAGGTGATTTATCTAGTTTATTGCCAAAAGATAGTTTACAGGCATATAGCAACAATGAGGAGGAACCCAGGGGAAAAAAAATAGTTATACTTTTCTTCAATTTGATGTTGAGATCTCTCTTTGAAGAGTGACTTTAAACTCTAGCCCAGCCCGGACTAAGCTCCAGGGAAATTTGTTCTGTTGATGTTTACAGTGTGCCTTTCACAGGATATGTCTTTATCCTGGCGAATGGCCTAGTGCCTAAGTGTTCCACCTGTGACTAGGTGTCCCTCTTATAGGAAACTTGTTTACACTGGCAGATGTCCATGTGGCTCTTGTCTGACCTGTATCTAATTTATTCCTGCCAAGGTAGACACTCTCTAGGAAAGACTTGACCAGGAGGAATGTTAGGTCTGGGTGTGTTGGTCCTGTGAAACACGGGGGAGACAATGTGACAAAAATACGTGAACTAACATAATCAGTTTATTACTCACAGATTCATGAGAAAGAAGAAGTACTGATAAGAGCTGATGGGAAGGTCTCAAGGGCAATGGGCTCAACTGGCAGGTAAGGAGCCAGGGAGAGACAGACCACTGGGTCTGTGGGGTCCACAGTATTCCCCCACACAGGTTTCCCAGGGAGTTCTAATTGGCGGGTTTAGAACAAGCAGGAGCACGTTTCGTGAGGTCATAGTGTGACTGACAGTGGTTACTGTAGCATATGTGTGTAATCCATGAGGGGTATTAGGGTCACTGAATAAGTCAAGTAGGCTGAATTTATGTGCATAAGGAGGTGGTCACCAGGAGGCAGCTGAATAAGGCAGAAGTGTATATTGACCACATTGTGGAACCGAGAGGAGGCGAGCTGCAAACTATCAAAGGTGGCTAAGCCCTGCTTCTGGGATAAGAAAGTTTAACCTAGATTCAGGATGCATGCACAGGCAACACAAAATGAATTGTAACAATCCATTATAAGAATCTCTGAGAGTATCAACCCAAAGAGATAGATCTGAGTGTCTGCAGAGATAACAGGTTAAAATCCTCAAGCAAAGTACTGGGAAGAATAATCATGCACAGAGAGAGAATACCAGAAATCTGCAAAAGGCTTCACTTAAGTATTCAGTAAAGTACTTATCAGTGCATACTTGGGAGGAGACTGCCCACGTCCAGGGAAAGAACCAGCTGAACAGATTAAAGATATGAGTATTCGACATTCACATAGGACTGATAATGGTGCCTGTTACCAGCTGCCAGACTGGAAAACTTTATGACTATGGAACATTAGAGAAAATACTCAGCCTTAGGAGTGCAGAATATTTTGTTCTAGGTTAAATTCTGCTCAAATCCTGCCTAACAAATCTTAAAACCATGACTTGTAAGGATCAAACAGCTTCTAAAAAGCTTAATTATATCCCCCAAGAAAGATCAAAACTATTTGTAGGAATATAATATCTGGTGTTCAAGAGGTAAAACTCATAAATCCAATCAAAGATTACGAGATTGCAAGAAAACACAAATCACCATGTGGAAGAAAAATCAATTAAACCATTCCAAATCTTAGTCAGATATTAGAATTAGCATTTAAGAACAATAAATAGTTATTATATTTCATGTGTTTGAAAAATAACTAGAAAAATGAATGGTATAAAAAACACCTAACCAAGCTTCTGGAAATAAAAAAATTAACGTATGAGATAAATAATTGGATTAACAGCATATTAGACATTGCAGAATAAGATTTACTCATCAGTAAATCTGAAGATGACAGTAGAAATTACCCAAAATGAAACACACAGAGAATAAAGAAATTTTTAAAATAAAGAGCATCACTAGGGTGATAGACAGTTCTCTAATGTACATTTAGTTGGAATCTTTGAAAGGGGGAGTGCCAAAATATTTGAAAAATTAATGGCCAGAAATGTTCCAAATACTATGGAAGCTGTAAATCTAGAGATCCACAAAGCTTGATGAACCCCAAGCACAAGAAACATGAGGAAAAATACATCAATCCACATTGTGATTATTAATTTTTATGTATCGACTTGCCATGGACTGGACAGGTATTTGATCAAACATAATTCTGGGTGTTTTTGAGAGGATAATTTTGGAGAAATTGACACTGAAATAATTTAGGTCCCTAATGTGGGTGGGTCTTATCCAATCAGTTGAAGACCTGAATAGAGCAAAAATACTGGCCATCCCCTGAGTGAGGGAGGGTTCATCTTGCCTGATTGCCTTAAAACCATGGTCTTGGCTTTTTATTGCCAATGGACTTGAACTGAAACATGAGGTTTTTCTAGTTCTCAGTCCTTTGGACACAGAGACTAGAACTACACCATTGACTCTCCTAGGTCCCCAGCTTCCTTACTCATCCTGAAGATCTTGGGACTTGCCAGTCTCCATAATTACAGAGCCAATTCCTTGTTTTACACACATACACACACAGGCATGCACACGCACAATTGTTGGTTCTGTTTTTCTGGAGAACCATGATACATCATGATCAAATGGTTAAAAACCAAAAATAAAGAGAATACCATAAAAGCAGCCAGAGATAAAGGACATGTTATGTACAGAGGAACAAAAATAAAAAGATTGAACATTTTGGGCAGAAATCACAAGAAAGAAGACGTTGGAGCAACATCTTTTAAATACTTCAACCTGGAGTTCTGTACCTATTGAAAATATATTTAAAAAATAAAGACAAAATAAAACTTTTTCAGCCATACAAAAGCCGAATACGTGTATCTCTGGGAGATACATATTATAAGAGACATTAAAGGAAGTAATTCAGGTAGAAGGAAACTGAGACCATATGGAAATATTGACCAACACAAAGCAATGATAAACCTCAGAATGGTTGCTATGTGGATGAAAAGAGTAAAGCTGGAGTTGGATTGTGAAAATCTTGATGGCAAATTGTATTCTCTCGCGATTCTTTCCCAACATGGGAAACGTTTTCTCTCTCAATTTTACAACTTCCTTAGATGTACACTGTGGCCCTCTCAGGAACATCTATTCTGATTTTCTTGATTTAGACAGATTTCTGAGTTCACACATCATTGTACTCTTCCTGAGTCCTTATTGATATAGCCATGTCTGTTGTCAAAATTGGTATTGACATTTTCTCTGGAAATATACACTTCTCCCATATTGGTTGTGGAACTCAGATATTCTTCTTTCTGACTGCTGGTATTTTCAAATATGTCCTTCTCACTTATATGGCTTGTGACCATAACGTGGCTTTCTGTGACTAAGTGACCAACCTTCATGAGTGATCAGGTCTCTAGAAATGGGCAGTAAGTCCTGGATTGGAGGATAACTTTCTTCTTTGACTCATACCATTTATATTTTTCATTTATTCAGCTATAAAGCGAAGGAGATTAGCCACTTACTCTGTATGGCCCAAGCTCTTTTAAAGCTCCTCTGTGAAGATCCCCTATATACAAAATGATGTTTTTTTTTTCCACGAGAATTACATTCTTGTTCACCCTGCTTCCTCTTACTCTGACTTTATCCTCCATGCTTATTGTGTTCACTATCCTACACAGATAAACTCCTCAAACGGGGAAGCAAAGTCTTGGCCACATACTGCTTTCATCTGAGTGTGCTGATTCCCTGCTGTGGCCAGGCCACTTTGTCTGCATGACTTCCAGCTCCTTCTGAACTGTAAACCAATACCAGATCATGTCTGTTTGACAACATAACTATACCCATTTTGAAACCCCTGATAGACATTCTGAAGAATGCAGAAGTGGCACGGGTTTGGAGCAAGTTCTTGTATAAGAGAGTGCTAAAAAGTCAACACCTTATTATTGTAGCTCTGAAAATAAATAACAGAGCAAAGTACTTCAATATCCAAATAATAAATTTGGACACACCCCTAGAAAACTGATAATTGGGGTAAATATTTAAATATCCATGGATATGTTAATCCTTAAATATGTCCTGAACAATTCCATCTTTTACTTTCTTTTTTTTTTATTATACTTTAAGTTCTAGGGTACATGTGCATAACGTGCAGGTTTATTACATATGTATACTTGTGCCATGTTGGTGTGCTGCACCCATCAACTCGTCAGCACCCATCAACTCGTCATTTACATCAGGTATAACTCCCAATGCAATCCCTCCCCCCTCCCCCCTCCCCGTGATAGGCCCCGGTGTGTGATGTTCCCCTTCCCGAGTCCAGGTGATCTCATTGTTCGGTTCCCATCTATGAGTGAGAACATGCGGTGTTTGGTTTTCTGTTCTTGCGATAGTTTGCTAAGAATGATGGTTTCCAGCTGCATCCATGTCCCTACAAAGGTCTCAAACTCATCCTTTTTTATGGCTGCATAGTATTCCATGGTGTAATATCAAGCACGTTTTAAATGCTACGCAGACATTTAAAAATATCTAAAATTGCATTCCATGAAGGATTAAATTTGAGAAACATTAATACACTTCATCTTTAATGTTTTAGTCACTGAGTTTGGTTGGTGACAAAAAGACTACATTTAATACTCAGGGACTGAATTATTTTATGTTAACAAAACAATTTATTATAAACTATAAACTGTAGCTGATCTTGTTGATATAAGGATTAGTGATATTCATATTGTGGTCGATTAAAGATAGATGCAAATATTGTGACGCTTGTCCCATTGAAAAAATGGGTTCTATTTCTCCCCATGTTGAATTAAGCTGGCCAGAAGCTGCTTTGACTGATAGAGTGTGGCATATGTGATGCTGTATCAATTCTAGGCTTAGAGGACAGTCAACTTCTATCTTGGTCTCTAGAAGCCCAGAGCTACCATGTAAGTCTGACTTACATCCCCTGCTAAGGAGATCACATGGAAAGGGTACATGCAGATAAAAAGGAGGGCCCAGATAAGCCTAGACAGGCCTGAGAATAGAGTCATGTTGGATCCTTCAGACTAGCACAGCTACCAGCTAAGTACCACCAGGTAATCCCAGTTGATGCCACATGGAACAGAAGAAATTACCCAGCTAAACTGTTATTAGATTCCTGATCCACAAAATTGAACTATATGATTTTTTTTTCCTATTTTAAAGCAGAAAATTAAAACTCCAACCAACCAAATCAACAAACAAAATAAAACAAAAGAAGAGAGGATGAGAAAAAAACAGAAGAAATGATAATAGAGACCATCCTCAGCTCAAGATTATTTTATAACTGCCCTAAACTATTCATTAATTCTCTTCAAAGTGAAAAATGTTGAGTAAAATTATCTAAAAAGACTATTACCTATGAGATCATTGTCTAACAAGACTGTCTTAGAAACATTTGATGTAGCAGGAAGGAGTATCTTTGGCTTATTATTTACAAATGACCAGGACCTAGCTCTATAAAGTTACATATTAATTTACAGAAGACAGATAAATTAAAAATTATATTTGTCTGATAGTGATTCAAGTGAATTCTGCCCAGTTGAAAAGATAATCCCAAAGAGTATGATTGTTTTAGACTACAGATTATCAACCAGTTTTCTGTTGATTTTAGCAATCTAATTTTAGCTTTCTTTTAATGAAGAAATGTGTTAGCTTCTCTCATCCTTCTTGGAAATAGCTCTAATGTTTTCATTAATAAGTTAAATAAATATTTTAAAAGTAAAAATATTAAATTTCAGAAAGCAGCCATCTCTATCTCCCTGACCATGTAGAGAATGCGTGCTATGATTGTGTTTTATTTTATTATTTTCCAAAACAAGAACAGATTTTTGTTGTTGTTGTTTACTGTGGTGGTTAATATTGAGTGTCAACTTGATTAGATTGAAGGATGCAAAGTACTGTTCCTGGGTATGTCTGTGAGGGTGTCACCAAAGGAGATTAACATTTGAGTCAGTGGACTGGGAGAGGCAGACCCACCCTCAATCTGGGTGATCACAATCAAATCGGGGGCCAGAGTGGCTAGGATAAAAGCAGGAAGAGAAATTTGGAAAGACTAGACTACCTGAGTCTTCTGGCCTTCATCTTTCTCCTATGCTGGATGCTTCTTGCCCTCAAACATCAGACACCAAGTTCTTCAGCTTTTTGACTTTTGGGCTTACACCAGTGTTTTACCAGAGGCTTTCAGACCTTTGGCCATAGACTGAAGGCTGTACTGTCGGTTTTCCTACTTTTGAGGTTTTGGGACTTGGACTGGCTTCCTTCTCCTCAGTTTGCAGACGGCCTACTGTGGGACTTGTGATTGTGTGAGTCAATACTCCTTGATGAACTCTCTTTCTATATATATATATATATCTATACTATTAGTCCATCCCTCTAGAGAAACCTGACTAATATGTTTGTTCAAGTATATATTAAAGTATAGGAAGTTACAAAATGTCTCAAACTCTGCCACCCAATGTAAAATGCAAAACATTTTAAAGAACTCCTTTCTAGAAATTGATATACAGATATAATATTATAAATGTTGCTTTGAAATATTTTTATTCTCTCAAACATTTTGTTGGCATTTTTTTATGTAAATAGGAATGTGCATCATTCATTCTTTTAAATGGCTTCATAGCATGCTATTCTTGCCAATATCTAATGTATTAAACTCTTTTGTGGATAAAAATTTAGCTTAAGTCTAAGGTTTATTTATAAACATTAAAAATTTTTATGATGCATTCTTGTATGGTATACAAATTATCTACTAGAGAGAATGTCTTAGAAGTAGAAATTCTGGATCAAGATTTTGACACACATTAGCAAACTGGTTTCCAGGCATATTTTTACCAATTGACACATTCTCACCAAAAGGATATGAAAATACTCATATCCTCCAGTACTTGCCAACACAGTAGTTACCATGATTCTTTTAGTCATTGTCGATCTATTTGATTATTTTTATGTGAGTGTCTCTGAACAGTAATACTGTTCCTTTTTTTACAAAAATAATTATTAGGAATTTATATTTCATCTGTAAATAGTCTGTAATATATAGTTTGTATAAATAGACTGTAAATATAAACATGCATTTATAGCCTAATGCATGTTTCTCCTATGATATCTGAATATTAAAAGATATTCTATGTGTCTGATATATATCTATGTTTATATTAACCTATTACAGCTATAACTATATAATATGTATATATGTATACTTTATATATTTACATGTGTATGCATATATGTATGTGTGTATATATATACATGTATATATAATTTTTTTCCTCGAGTTATGTAACTTCTTAGTCCTAATTCTGATGTTGGTCGAACAGAGTCATTTGATTTGATTTGGATTGTATTTTATTATTCATGCTGTTAAATCAATCTCCTTTTCTTTTAAAATTTCTAGCATTCATATAAAGATTAGTAAGTTCTCCTAAACATATCTAAAAATACCATTATATTTTAATAATTGTATCTTTTTTTTAATCTGATGGAGGAGGGAGAGAAGAAGGGGAAAAGAGAGAGAGAGAGAGATTAAGAATGAAGCAAAAGTCCAGATTTATTTTTTCCAAATATTCATTAAAATGCTTAGTACCAGTTCTTTAGGAATTCATTTTATAATCATTGATTTATAAAGCCATCTTCATCATATTTTAAATTCCCATATACACTTGGTTAAATGTGATTTTCTTTATATGTTTAAAATTAGTATTGTATTATTAATAAATCAAAACTTTTTAAAAATAATTTGTGTATTTTATAGTAAACTTAGTGAACTTTTAATTTTTTCTAATAATAAATCAACTAAAAATTTTATTTCATTATATTATTTAACTTTTAAGTTCAGGGGTACAAGTGCAGGTTTGTTACATGGGTAAAATTATGTCATGGGAGTTTGTTGTATAGATTATTTCATCACCTAGGTATTAAGCCTAGTACCTGCTAGTTATTTTTCCACATCTTCTCCCTCCTGCCACCGTCCCTACTCTGAAAGGACACAGTATGTGTTGTTTCCCTCTATGTGTCCATGTGTTCTCATCATTTAGGTCTCACTTATAAGTAAGAATATGTGGTATTTGGTTTTCTGTTCCTGTGTTAGTTTGCTAAGGATAATGGCCTCCAGCTCCATCCATGTCCCTGCAAAGGGTATGAGCTCTTTCTTTTTTTATGGCTGCATAGTATTCCAAGGTAAACTTGCATTCTCATTTTCAATATTTGCATCTTATGTTACTTTATCTTTACTTGACCAGCATTTAAAGAAAAATATTCGATAATAGTGGTATTAATGGGAAAACTATCATGTTTTTATAAATATAATTGTTTTCAGTCTTACTGAGTTCAACTGTATTTGACATTTTCTCTTTTATTTATAGGTAATGAAATCAAATCAATTTTATACAAAGTATCTTAGATAATGAAGTTGACCTTATTATTGTATGAATAATATTAATTCTGTAGTCAAAGTCAGCTATATGTTCATGAATTGCTGCATTAAAGAAAATGACCTTTCACTGGGAACTATAATTAGGATTGTTAGATAAGAACATATAGAGGAGTATATTTGCTATGTCAACTGTTGTGAGAGCTTCTGTATAATACTCAGGAATTTTCCTGAAATTTAAAACTTGGGGTTTCCTGTGAATCTCTGTGTATATCTGAGTCTAGATTTTCTAGGGGTACAAATTTGTATTAATTATTACATTCATT
Organism: Rhinopithecus roxellana; assembly: GCF_007565055.1. Taxonomy (NCBI): domain Eukaryota; kingdom Metazoa; phylum Chordata; class Mammalia; order Primates; family Cercopithecidae; genus Rhinopithecus; species Rhinopithecus roxellana. Next base: position 29,368,408 of record NC_044563.1, read on the forward strand.
TAATCATCCATTCATTCATAGCATGGTATTGTGTTCCCAACTTTCACATTTTGTTGTAACCAAGTATATATTAAATTCTGGGCAGAGTTCAATACCTCCAGGATAGTGCATTGTGGTTTCTTGCTCATTCCAACTGGATCAGTTTCACAGCATAGATCAAGTAAGCCCCCAGCTGAATAATAGAATGGTATGTTTGAAAGTCTTTTTATTGTTTAAAAAGCACATGTTCAAATAAAGCAAAAGCAATTACTTATATACTTCTGGAATCTGTAAAGAACCAAATGAAGGCTATCTTATTGCTTTATGTATGTATCTTGGTAATTTTGCAAGTATAATTATACTGCACAACCTGTGTATTCAAATGACCAATCAGATTAAGTGAAAATAACATGTTAAAATGTCAAAGCACATAATTAGTGGCATTGAAGGAAACATGAAGGAGACAGATGTGAACAAAAACACTTATGGCACATAGTTCTAGCAAAGATATTTTGAAAGAAAGATACACATACGTGAGCACACACAACGTGTATTCCAACAAAGACATTTATGATACAGAATATGTAGATTTAATAAGATGAATTGAGAGGCAGATCATATAGATTTGCAAGCACACACTGTTTTCTTCATGGAAAAAGAAGCCTGAGGACTTTTCTTACAATCATACTGTTTTAAATCACAAAACTGGCTTGCCACCATTATAATTACCCAGTTTCAATGTTGTCCCAATTTACTTTCATATCCCCATGACTTCCCTCCACATCTGAATAAAACTACTCAGTCCGGGGCTTTGGAAACTTCCCACAGAACAGTCTCCTCTATTCCCATCTTCCCTGTGATAATATGACAGGTTTATCTCTCACTACATCCACTATTATTTTTCAGTTCTCATTATTATACCTTTAATTCTATCTTACCCATTTATTTCTAGTTCTTTACAATTTCTCTTCCCAGTTACAAACCATTATCTCCTTTTTATTATGATTTTCCCCCTAATCATCTTCTATTATCTCTTATTTTAGTACTTGGCTTTCCCTCTTTGATGTCTTTTGGTTTGAACTTCAGGTAATTTGACCCTTTTTGTTACTTCTTTGACTTATCATAGATCCATTGTCTATTCTCCTTATTTTTTTCCATCTTTCATCTTTTTCTATATATTGAAATTCATACAATGGTATGGTTTAGCTGCAGCCGGCAGGGTGATGAGCTGTGGAGAGCTGTCAGAAAGTGAACAAACAGGCTTTTATGATAAAAGGTCGAAGTAGAGCACACATGAGGTTAAAAAATAAAAAGCTTCTATTATAGGATTTAGGGAATTGAATGTACATGACATGATTCCAAAAAAAGGGGGAAAAATACATTGAGTAGGTAATGACATCATGACAAGAGGAAAGCACTATTTATCTCATCAAAGCTTAGTGAACTTAAATGCTAAATCGCACAAAGCATGTGATTTAAAACTATTTTAAAATAGTTTGTGGGAGATTAGATCAGAAACCCAACATTTGAAGTCTGTATGCATAGGCCAGAAGCACCGGGTGTTGGAAATAGCATCTGACCTGGGGAGCAGGAGGCTTCACCACTTGTTTAACCTTTTTTCTTTTGACTTTTATTTTTTTCCTCTATAACATGGAGTTAATAGAACATATTGCCATAGTTATAGATCCTATAGTCATAGACTTTTGTCATACCTTATGAGTGGCAAGCTCTAGAAGAAAGGTTAAAAGTTTCTATTCATACGTTCTTGAACTTAGGTAGGTTCAGCTCCAAATCTGGTGCTGTTTATTACTATGCTCAACTACCTCAGCTTCCATATATTAAAAAAAAAAAAAAAGACTTTACTATACACACTTAAGCATTTAATTAAAACTCAAGAGAGTAAAATAAATTATTTTGAAAAAAATATGACATCTATTAAGAACCCTAACATATAGTTCTTTTGGCTCAGTAATTTTATGTCTAGAATTATATCCAGAGGAAAAAGCCCAAAATATAGGCAAAATACTTTAATACACAGATGTTCAATGCAGTGTTAACTGCAGCTGGCAGGGCATTTTAAAAATAATGTAAATACCCAATTGTAAGGAAATGGTTAAATAAATTGGCATAAATTCGTATGGCTGCCACAAAAACTGTTTGAGATGAATTCTAACATTAAAATATAAATTTAGGGCTGGTGGCATGGTTCACGCCTATAATCCCACCACTTTGGGAGACTGAAACGGGTGGATCACCTGAGGTCAGGAGTTCAAGACTAGCCTGGCCAGCATGGTGAAACCCTGTCTTTACTAAAAACGCAAAAAAAGTAGCTGGGCATGGTGGCAGGCACCTGTAATCCCAGCTACTTGGGAGACTGAGGCAGGAGAATTGCTTAACCCGGGAGGTGAAGGTTGCAGTGAGCTGAGATTGCGCCATTGCACTCCAGCCTGGGCAACAAGAGCGAAACCCTATCTCAAAATACATATATACATACATACATAAAATTTAGATTAAAAGAATGTTCTTTTTACATTATGTAAAATGCTCTTTTAACATTATGTAAGTAAAAAGTCTTAATTGTCAAAATATTTAGAAAACAACTGAAAGGTATATATCTATATATCATAATGGTGGGATTTTGATCCAAGGGTACAAACTTTGAGGTATAAGATTAATAAGTTCTAAAGACCTAATGTACAGGATGGTGGCTGTACTTCACAATAATGTAGACTTGAAATTTTCTAAGAGAGGAGATCTTTTGTGGTTTTCATCAGACAAAACATGGTAACGATGTGATATGACCACTATGTTAATTAGCCTGATTGTGGTAATCATTTCACAATGTATAGGTATATCAAAACATTCACACTATATACCTTAAATATATTTAATAAAAAGGATAATTGTTTTAGCAGTCTAAATAGGTTTAGGTATTTCTATTCTGTATTCTCTAAGTTTTCTATAATAAGGTTATTAATTGTCTAATGGAGAAGAATAGCATATGCTCTTTCGGTACATCTAATATAGCTTCTTAGGAAATTCCCCGCATTCCTTTTACATAGCAGGATTATATTTCTGAGGACCAAACTAGATGACAAATATCCTAGAGCAGTATCTATAAAACACAAATTAAACCAAATTCAATCAAATCCCCAAATAGGCACATTTCTCTTATCTAAGAGACTATACTTATTGCTGTAAATTAGATATTTTATCATCTAATTACCTATTATATTTTATAAGAAATATTAAATTAATTGCTTTTACTTCTCTGGAATTTGACTTTCCTGATTATGGCTCCACCTGGAACCTGGTACTTGGCAGCCACGTCTTTTCTCTAGCTAGCATTTTTTCCTTATTTCTCATCACATTTTACTATCTCCATTTCGCAGCCAACCCAAGTTGCTTATTTTCTGAAGCATTTTTGTGGATAGGGTTCTTTCTTTCTTGAACCTGTTACCTCTCCAGGTTAAAGAATTCTGGATGGTTCATTGTTGTAATATCTTTTCCTGAAAAACAAAGCATTCAATGCAGTGTTATGGTGTAAAATCACTTGGAAGATGTGGAGGGAGAAGAAAGTTTACATCACTGTTATTCCAAGTGACATAGAACATTGAAAATGAAAATTGAGGAATTTTTTCGTTTCTTATTTATTCTGATACTAATCAAAAGTTATGGTTACCTTGGCAACTCTCTAAGCAAGTGATCATCTAGGTAGGAACACAGTCGTTATTTTACTCTCTTGCACTCTGCCATGGAGCCAGGGAAAATTAAATTATGTTAAGAATAGATGACATTCTCCATGCCTTTGCTAGATGGCTTTAAAATAACATAATTTCCTCTTTAACATCATTTTCTGAAGTCATAACTTTTTCCTCTTTTTTTCTTAAATGACACAACAACTCAAAGAAAGCAACTACATTAGAAACATTAGAGGATTTCATAAAAGCTGAGTAAAAAGTACAAACTGATTGAGATGCTAAGAGAAACATTTTAACCTCTTCTCCAAAATCAAAATTGGGTTTTCTGTATTTAAAAATGCCTAGGGGGATGTTACTCATTATTATTATTATTATTATTATTATTATTATTATTATTATTATTATTATTTTCAGCTCACTGACTAGTAGGGACGGGGAAATGCATGGAATGGTGGAAATAGCTGGGGTTTTAAGATCACCCCACTATGAAACTGAATGTTCTGCAGAATTTAGAGATGTTGGCCAAAGCCCTATGCCTTCTGAGCCATGTTTCCTCATGAGTAAAATGAAATGAAGGTGCTCTCAGGTGGTGTTAAGAATCTTGCTATTCAAAATGTGGTCTTCGAGTGTGGTTAAATGGCACCAACATTATGTGTCAATTTATTGAGAAAAGCTTCTGATGCAGAGGCCAGCTTTAACTCAACTCAAGTTGTATCATGTTTCACAGGTGTAATTAATCATAATCTGCATTGTAACAAGGTTCCCGGGTGATGCACATTATAACTTGAAATACGGTGGTGGAGATCCTTGTATCGGATCTTGACTCATCACGGGTGCTCAAAAACTGATCATCACTGTTCCCCATCCACTTAACAGACACAACTTTACCTTTGCTTCAAACACTGATGAGTCCTATTTTGAAGGCTGCATTAAAAACCCAAGCAGCTATCATTCAACTTCTTTTGACATTATGGGTTTCCGTTCTCTGCAGTTGAACATTTTAGCATCAAACCCAAAATGTGCTTAATGAGTAAGAGTATATGCATCATTATTTAATTTAAATGTTCAGGTTTTGGAGGTTTTTTAACATATTGTATTTCAATCTAAATGGAGGGCACTAAGGGAACATATTTGTACTAAAGTCACAATTAAATATTTGAGAAATTAAAAAATGAAATTTGTTTCGGATAAATTCCAAAGACACAGTCTATAGTGTTTGTGGGTTTGGGGGTCACATTTCAATCCTGCCTTCGATGACCTCTAACAAGTTACTTACTACCATCTATAACAATGTAATAATAAAAATATGTCCTACCTCATCTAGGCCAGTGTCCTACCTAATCTTCCCCTCTATTACTGTGTTTAGAAATAACTGAGTTTTAGATGGACATTTGTCTGCATGGACCCATGTACAATTATATGGAAGTTTTTTTACTACATAAAATTATCCATAATCTATCATTTATTATCTCTCATTACAAGGATTAGAAAAAAAGTTTGAATTATTGAAAACATAAATTTAGTTATTTATTTTATATACATATAAATTTATATATTTATATTTATATTATATTTATATATACTATTTAATAAATAATATAATATAATAAATATATTAGAATATATAATAAATATATATTTTTATATATAATATTTATATATTATAATTATTGTAAATTTATATATATAGTTTATTTGAAACTATATATATACAGTTTCAAATAAATTATTAAAGCATTCCCAAGTAGAGTAGATATCTTCAGGGACCTGTTTTAATGAAAACTGAAGATGAATCTGTAATTAGCAATTATGCACATTAAAATTTCATTTTTTGGAACAGTTTGTGCTTTCTGTCAAGCCTTGCCTCACCTTACTGATAAGAGGATTCTTTTTCTCACTAGGTTAATGCTGGTGACAACCTATTATTTCACTCTTCTACTTCCCTATTGTGATCAGGGGTGTCACCCACAATAAAAGATGTTGGTAAAAGTTGAAGTATCCATAAAAACAAGATAAACATATATCAAAGTAGTGCTGACCTTAGAAATCTTTTTTTTTCTTTTAACCTATCCAGTAATTGAGAGAAGTTTGAAGTGTACAGTTTGACCCTCCTAAAATTCTCTCACATTCCAAATAAGTAGAGTACAAATTTATTAACCTGTAAGTTAGAAAGCTTGGTAGTCATTTTCTTCACCAAGAAATGATGAATGTATAATATATAGTATAGACCTTTAAGCATTTATTTTTCTTGGCAAAAATCTTGCATTGATTCATGTGATGTGGTTTGTGGCCCTTATACAGAGAGAGTCCTGTGAACTTGACTGGGACACTTAGCCTCTTTCAGCCTGTTTTCTAGTAAGACAGGGATTCTGTCTTGTTTGCTTCTGTACCTCAGTGACTAGAAGGGTTATCTATCCGAAGTATTTGTTGAATGATCAAAACTATAAAATCTACTGTGTGCAGTTCTTCACAGTAGAGCCAACTGGAGTTGACCCATCACACTAATAGCCCCAATTGTTGGTTTACAGGCCTGCTAAAATACTGTTCCGCTCAGCTCTGGGGACAGTTGCCAGGGCCTAGGGTGTCTAGAACACAGGGCAATCTCTCCCCAGCTGTTATCTAGTTTTTCCATTAGCTCAATAGCTACATTAATGAAGTATTCTCATTTTCTATGTGTCTTATGGCATGAATAAAGTTGGAAAGTCCTTCTTTACAGGAAGAGTGATAAACGCAAAATGTCCATAGAAACTAGGCAGGTAATTTGAGAGAAGCAAGCCTGGTGGAAGTGCCTGCTAGCTGATGGCTTTAGCCTATCGGTAGACATGAAGGCATTACATTAAACCGAAATTGGTTGTAGAAACTTAAGAACTGAAGGCATGAAATGTGAAAGTGTAGTATAGAAAACAAATACCATGGAATTATAATATATGACTTTTTTTATTTCAGTTGGATAAGTATTGGCCTCTGAAACATAGAATTAGAGTGCCATACTTCTACTTATTGAGCTTATCTCCTGATCCTTCACCCTTTTTGGTCTTCATCTTTCTACCATGCTCCTCTTTTTTAAATTACCAATTAGATTTCATCTCTCTTGCTATTTCAAGTGTAAATCTACACACAGCTTTAGGTTATAATTTTGATTTTGTGGCTTTTATTTCATGGTACCACAACTCCTTTGCTGTCATCTTTTATTTACATGCCTATAAAGTACTAGGCATTATACTAAAGTATAGAGAAAATGTGATCAGTATGTTATGTTCTGTGTCTTCATAAGCAGGAGACCATACAATAAACCTTTAATTGAAATTGTAATAAACTTTGATGTAGCACTATCTGGGTATGAAGAATTATTCTAAGCATTTTTTTTTTCATTTATTATCTTACTTCATTCACATGAAAAACATGTTGAGATCTATGTGCTAACTTAAATTGTCAAATTCTACCATAGGGATGCCAGACTTCCAAGACAGCACATTCCAAGATGCTGGACAGTCTTGATAAATTCCCATTGTATGTTCTAACTTCATATAACTAGTCACCCTTCCATTCTTCCTCTCTTTATCTTTCCAAATCCTCAGCTACTTCACAGGCACAATCTATGCATTTTTAAGGGTTTGTTGTGGTTCAGATATGGCATACTTCCTATTTTAAAGATGCCAGAAAATTTCAAGCTATACCACTACGAATGTGCGCATGTGCATTTGTGTGTATACACAAATAAACTGTAACTTATAAAGAGCTGTCTATGAAACAGGAGTTCTGCCAAGGGTATCTTCGCTTCTCACACCAGTCCTGCAAGGCAAGAATTATAATCTCCATTTCAAAAATGAGGTTAAGAGGAAGGAATTTGTCCAAGATCACATAGCCACTGAATGTTAAAACTTAGATTCATACTCATATGTGAATGACTTTAAAATCTACACTTTTCATCATTGTCTCTCCTTTACTTATAGTAATTTAGTCCAACCATTCATCTGATGCTCATAACCCATGTGTAACTTCACAGACAAATGGCCAAACAGTTAATGCCTTCAAAGCAGAAGTGACAAGGTTCCTGTTTAATCAAAATGAAACAGACACTGTGGCCTGCTCTAAGCTTTGAAAGTTAAAGTCTCATTAAGTTGAAATATGTTTACAAATAAAACCTTTCCTCCAGTGAAGATGGCTCAGATTCTGTCCCTTGAACCATGCTCTTTTCTTTTCTTTCTTTTTTTTTTTTTTTTTTTTTTTTTTTTTTTAAAAAGCAATCCTTTTGTCTTCCCCCAAGCTTTCTTTTTTCCAAAAAAGCTGCCCTTGGTTCCTCATCTGGTGCAGTTTCAATTCTCATCCCTATGCCTGTTTCTTTCTTAACTTGCCTGAAATGAATATATCCTGTGTGGTCAGCTCAGCCAGCTCTCCATTCTCTTTCTTCTGGTAATAGGTTTGCTCCGCCCTGCATTCTACACAGCCACTGGCCACAAGACTGATCACATGACCAAATCCTAGCCAACCACATTGTTCCATCTCCCTGACAATAATGATTGGGCCAAAGGTTTTTAAATGACTGCGGCATGGCAATCAGAGCTCCTGTCTATCTAAATGTTGGGTGAAAGGAAGTTTACTCTGTCAGTTGAAACAGCTAAGCCAAGACTCTCTAGTGGTCATGCTTCCTCCCAGTAGTGAAGGCCTATATGAAATAAGAAAGGGCAAGGTCAACATGCAAGGACAAGCAGGGATAAACAGAAATGAGAGACTGAAACAAACAGAGAGACTGAATGGCTCCGAAATCCTGGTTTCCATTCCTAAAACTCAGGTTTAAGCAGTTTTTTTCTTCAGGTAGATAGATTATCTGAGAACTCTTCTTAGCAGTGTGAGCCAAAAAAATCCCTTTCTTGCATGTGAAGTTTCTGTCGTTAACAAAGGAAAGAATCCTGATAGATGTATTCCACATTGAGGTATGATGCCTGGGAACTGAAAATACTGTAAGGGCAAGCATGCCACCTCCCTTCAGCTACTTTTATTCTACGGTATGACCTAAAAATCTTTTAAATTTTTAGCAGCCATGCCAGCACTACTGACTCTCACTGGGTTTGTTAATGTATAAAATCATCATGAATTTCATATATAATCTGACATACTAATAAGATTAGATTCTTTGAGAGTCTAACTCTGTAATTCAACGTATTTTTTTCTCCAGCTGCCTGTAATTTGCAAATTTAAACTCCCTGTCTATAGCTTTGTGACCTTGAGCAAATCTCTAGATATCTTTAAAATTTGAAGAATATCTATCTTATTGGTAACCGTGAGAATAAAATTTATGTCAAGTAGTTTGCTCAATGCCTAGCACATAGCAGATGCTCACAAGTAGTAGAAGTAATTTTTAAAAAGAAATAAGCTAAAGGAAGAGGTCTTTGGAAAACAGCAAAAAAACTGTGCTCTAAGATTTAATCAGTTCATTAATTAAAATCATGAATATGGTTGTTTAAGCCCTTGCAGATATACTTTCCTATATGTCATTCAGGTTATGTTCCTTTTGTGACTGTGACAAATACCTGGCTAAATCCAGATGGATGTAATCCACCTTTTTCAAATTCTTATTCAAGGGGGAATGAAGTCAGTCTGACCTGACTCTTTCTTCTTAAACTCATCCTGCTGATTTCTGCTTCCACTTCCAAATGCTCACAGCTTCTTTAATAGTCTGTTATTCAATTGTGCTTAACATTTATTTCAAGCTTGTAAATCACAAGTCATAAAGTTTGTGTATGGCTAATTACAATCCTTTTTAAAAAGAACTGCCACTATATCTGTAGCCTTGTGGCACAAAACCCATTTTATCATGTTTCAAGACCACTGGAAGCAGAATAGCAGTTTCAAACGCAAGTCTTTAGTAGCCTGAAACATGACTTCATAGAACTCTGCTGGGCACTTTTCTATAATTCATTTGACTACTCCTAATGGGAAGTCTTTCTTATTGATAATGTTCCTTATACATTTTAGTCCTAAAATCAATCTCTCTAACACATACAAATTAGATATATACGTACATAAATATATATGTGAATATATACAATGTTATAAGTTAATAAAAATATAAAATATACCATGTAGTACCAACATTTTAAGTTTTCTTTATTACCCATGTTCTGAAAATTGGTGCACATGCATCTGAAGCTATAAATGTTATTTACTGCTATTTCCCAATTGGTTTCATGTGTACATCACTGGGAACCACCTACACTTCGTTCTCATATCAGGCCTGCAGCCCTCCCTAACAGCAATCAGTTTCATAGCTCTGTCTGTGCTTATTTTGCTTTCCCTTCCACACTTAATTTAATAATTTGATTGTGCCAGATAGAGTTTAAACAAATTAATTCTGTCCTGCTGTTATGCAAATCACTCTAACTTAGCTTGTTGATGCTTTACCTTACAGGCATTTAAATTCATACAAGATAAGATATAGTTAATTATGATAAATAATTATTTTCATTCAACAGAATAATTATTTGTATTCCTTGGCAGTTCTTAATTTATTAGTCTTCCTTATGAACTGTTGTTTTTAAACTTCTTTGAGCTTTTCTTTGTTAAATCACAAAATTCTGACTTATGTAGCTTGAACTCAACAAGCCTTATTAAATTAGAGGAAAAAATACATTGCTAATCTCTATCAAGGCTAGGTGCTTCAGATATATATATTTAAAAAAAAAAAAACAAGATTTAATTGTTCAGGGAACTTTAGTTAAACACACGTTTGAAAGCTAGTTGGGAAAAAATACAATTATCATCTAAGAAAGTCAGTTTTTAAAGTTATCATAAAAAGAATTATGATGACTTTCTCCTGCCTATTAGACTGTGTGGTTTTTCCCTTGCCCTCTCAGGCAAACTGCAGTTCAGGATAATTGCGGTTACCCCTCATTATTATCCTCTTTGCGTCTTATACTTGGCCTCTATGCTTGCTCATCTCCATCTACCCCTCCCCAACCCAGCTTAGAGGTGGGTGCAGATGAAGTGCTACTCATTGTCATTATTTGGAGGTCTGGAATATATCCTTGTGCTTTTTTGTTTAGTTTTAATACAGTTTACTTAAAGCGTCAAATACAAAACACAGAGTATCAACCTGTAGAACTTACCTACAAGTTAACTAGAAAGAAAAAGAGATGTTATCTAGGTATATTTGTTTCTTTCTAAAAATCTAGATAGAGTTTTTTGAGTGAAAGTGAATACAAATACTAGGAAAGATGGTATTTAATTTTTACCTCTTTCCCCCTAAATATCCTTTTCTGAATTCAGTTTTCTCTCCTAGACTTGAATACCATTTTTCTTACTGTTAGTAGTAAACAAATATTCTGGGTTCCCTCACAACTCTTATCCCATTTTCTGGTTAAAGAACCCTGATATTCTTTTGGGAAAGTACCACTTTTCCATTCTCTCAGTCTATAGGATTCAGACGTACCTTGGACAGAGAAATGGCTTCCCTCTGGCCGTAGAGAGTAGTACAAGAATGAACACTTGGCCCAGGTTGGTCTATTTAGAGCCTGGTACTGGGAGCTTCTGATAGATGGAATGGGAAAGAAGCTCTTTTTCATGCAGTTGCTGAGAACATATGATGAAATGCTGGAGATGTTGACATCCATTCTGCCAGCAACAGGAAGTATACAGTCTATAAAGGAAGCTCATGCAGACTAAGGCATAGCCAAGAACCAAAAAGAGCAAGTCTCGATACTAGTGACAACTTTGGAGAACATGTATTCAGTTGTTCCCAAAATCAATCATTGCTAACAAATTTTAGCTACATCACATTAAAGCTTGTTTTTGCCCAAATCTGTGGAGATGGAAAGTTTCCTATCTCTCACAAATGAAAGAGTCCTGCCTAAAACATCATTTCCCTCCAAAAACATCTCTTCAATTCGCTCAGCACTGAAAAGCATATCATTTAACTGCCATCTGTTCCACATTGTAAAAAAAAAAAAAAGGATGCTTCAGACTTGTCTGTCTCTATTGCCTCTTCTCATTGACCTTACTCTCACATCATATTATTAATTAATTTATTTTTACTATGTTCCCTGTATCCTGAAAAGTTATTGGCACAATGGTAGGTACTTTTCTACATTTCTGTACTTCCTGTATAGAAATTTTCACCCATACTGTCTGTAGCTCATTATGTATTTACTGGGAGTTATTTGTATTGATTAGATTGACATATTCTTCCTTTTTTAGTTGTATAAATTTAAAGGCTACAAGTGCAGTTTTGTTACATGGATATATTGTGTAGTGGTGAAGTTGGGCTTTTCACCCAACTTTTCATCAGCCAAATATTGCATATTGTGCCCATTAAGTAATTTCTCATCCCTCAACCCTTCCCACCTACCTACCCTTCTGAGTCTGCAGTGTCTATTATTCCATACTCTTTGTCCATATGTATCGGGAGAACCCACTCCTGACGTTTAACGTGGGTTCTTTTCTATTTCCTAAGTGTCTTGGCTGGGTTGAGAAATAAAGGGAAACAGCACAAGAGAGAAATTTAAAGCTGGGTGTCCTGGGGAGATATCACATGTCGGCAGGATCCGTGATGTTCCCTGAGCCGTAAAACCAGCAAGTTTTGATGAGCATTTTTTCATGTGTCTGTTGGCTGTATGAATGTCTTCTTTTGAGAAATGTCTGTTCATATCTTTCCCCACTTTTTGATGGGGTTGTTTGTTTTTTTCTTATATATTTGTTTGAGTTCTTTGTAGATTCTGGATATTAGCCCTTTGTCAGATGAGTAGATTGCAAAATTTTTCTCCCATTCTGTAGGTGGCCTGTTCACTCTGATGGTAGTTTCTTTTGCTGTGCAGAAGCTCTTTAGTTTAATTAGATCCCATGTGTCAATTTTGGCTTTTGCTGCCGTTGCTTTTGGTGTTTTAGACATGAAGTCCTTGCCAATGCCTATGTCCTGAATGGTACTACCTAGATTTTCTTCTAGGGTTTTTATGGTATTAGGTCTAACATTTAAGTCTCTAATCCATATTGAATTAATCTTCGTATAAGGAGTAAGGAAAGGATCCAGTTTCAGCTTTCTACTTACGGCTAGCCAATTTTCCCAACACCATTTATTAAATAGGGAATCCTTTCCCCATTTCTTGTTTCTCTGAGGTTTCTCAAAGATCAGATGGCTGTAGATGTGTGGTATTATTTCTGAGGACTCTGTTCTGTTCCATTGGTCTATAGCTCTGTTTTGGTACCAGTACCATGCTGTTTTGGTTACTGTAGCCTTGTAGTATAGTTTGAAGTCAGGTAGCGTGACGCCTCCAGCTTTGTCCTTTTGACTTAGGATTGTCTTGGCAATGCGGGCTCTTTTTTGGTTCCATATGAACTTTAAAGCAGGTTTTTCCAATTCTGTGAAGAAACTCATTGGTAGCTTGATGGGGATGGCATTGAATCTATAAATAACCTTGGGCAGTATGGCCATTTTCACGATATTGATTCTTCCTATCCATGAGCATGGTATGTTCTTCCATTTCTTTGTGTCCTCTTTGATTTCACTGAGCAGTGGTTTGTAGTTCTCCTTGAAGAGGTTCTTGACATCCCTTGTAAGCTGGATTCCTAGGTATTTTATTCTCTTTGAAGCAATTGTGAATGGAAGTTCATTCCTGATTTGGCTCTCTGCTTGTCTGTTACTGGTGTATAAGAATGCTTGTGATTTTTGCACATTAATTTTGTATCCTGAGACTTTGCTGAAGTTGCTTATCAGCTTAAGGAGATTTTGGGCTGAGACGATGGGGTTTTCTAAATATACAATCATGTCATCTGCAAACAGGGACAATTTGACTTCTTCTTTTCCTAACTGAATACCCTTGATTTCTTTCTCTTGCCTGATTGCCCTAGCCAGAACTTCCAAGACTATGTTGAATAGGAGTGGTGAGAGAGGGCATCCCTGTCTTGTACCAGTTTTCAAAGGGAATTTTTCCAGTTTTTGCCCATTCAGTATGATATTAGCTGTGGGTTTGTCATAAATAGCTCTTATTATTTTGAGGTACGTTCCATCAATACCGAATTTATTGAGCGTTTTTAGCATGAAGGGCTGTTGAATTTTGTCAAAAGCCTTTTCTGCATCTATTGAGATAATCATGTGGTTCTTGACTTTGGTTCTGTTTATATGCTGGATTATCATCACTCGCCATCAGAGAAATGCAAATCAAAACCACAATGAGATACCATCTCACACCAGTTAGAATGGCAATCATTAAGAAGTCAGGAAACAACAGGTGTTGGAGAGAATGTGGAGAAATAGGAACACTTTTACACTGTTGGTGGGATTGTAAACTAGTTCAACCATTATGGAAAACAGTATGGCAATTCCTCAAGGATCTAGAACTAGATGTACCATATGACCCAGCCATCCCACTACTGGGTATATACCCAGAGGATTATAAATTATTCTACTACAAAGACACATGCACACGTATGTTTATTGCAGCACTATTCACAATAGCAAAGACTTGGAATCAACCCAAATGTCCATCTGTGACAGACTGGATTAAGAAAATGTGGCACATATACACCATGGAATACTATGCAGCCATAAAAAAGGATGAGTTTGCGTCCTTTGTAGGGACATGGATGCAGCTGGAAACCATCATTCTTAGCAAACTATCACAAGAACAGAAAACCAAACACCGCATGTTCTCACTCATAGGTGGGAACTGAACAATGAGATCACTTGGACTCGGGAAGGGGAACATCACACACTGGGGCCTATCATGGGGAGGGGGGAGGGGGGAGGGATTGCATTGGGGAGTTATACATGATATAAATGATGAATTGATGGGTGCTGATGAGTTGATGGGTGCAGCACACCAACATGGCACAAATATACATATGTAACAAACCTGCACGTTATGCACATGTACCCTAGAACTTAAAGTATATATATAAAAAAAAAAGAATCCTTAAAAAAAAAAAAAAAAAAAAAAAAAAAGAAAATGTGGCACGTATATACCATGAAATAATATGCAGCCATAAAAAAGATCAGTTCATGTCCTTTATAGGGACATGGATGCAGCTGTAAACCATCACTCTGAGCAAACTATCGCAAGGACGGAAAACCAAACACTTTCTGTTCTCACTCATAGTTGGGAATTGAACAATGAGAACACTTGCACACAGGGTGGGGAACATCACACACTGGGGCCTGTTATGGGGTGGGGGGAGGGATAGCATTGGGAGATATACCTAATGTAAATGATGAGTTAATGGATGCAGCACACCAATATGACACATGTATACATATGTAACAAACCTGCACGTTGTGCTCATGTACCCTAGGACTTAAAGTATAATTAAAAAAAATAATAAAAGAAAAATATACTGGAAAAAAAAAAAAAAAACCCAGCAAGTTTTTACTAGCGATTTTCAAAAGGGGAGGGCATGCACGAATAGGGTGTGGGTGACAGAGATCACAGGCTTCACAAGGTAATAAAATATCACAAAGCAAATGGAAGCAGGGCAAGATGACAGGACCACCGGATGAGGTGAAATTAAAATTGCTAATGAAGTTTTGGGCATGCATTGTCATTGATAACATCTTATCAGGAAACAGGGTTTGAGAGCAGGCAACCTGTCTGACCAAAATGTATTAGGCGGGAATTTCCTCGTCCTAATAAGCCTGGGAGCACTACAGGAGACCAGGTCTTATTTCATCCCTTAGGCTTCGACCATAAAAGATTGCACACGCTTCTAAAGGGGCCATGTATAGGCCTACCTTCAGGGCGCATTCTCTTTCTCAGGGATGTTTCTTGCTGAGAAAAAGAAATCAGCAATATTTCTCCTATTTGCTTATGAAAGAGGAGAAATATAGCTCTGTTCCTTCCAGCTCACCGGCGGCCAGTTCAAAGTTACCTCTCTTGTTCCCTGAACCTTGCTGTTACTGTGTTCTTTTTTTAAGATGCCCAGATTTCATATTGTTCATACACACATGCTCTACAAACAATTTGTGCAGTTGACACAATTACAGGGTCCTGAAGCGACATTCATCCTCCTCACCTTACGAAGAAGATGACAGGATTAACAGATTACACTAAAGACAGGCATAGGAAAACACAAGGGTATTGATTGGGGAAGTGATAAGTGTCCATGAAATCTTCACAATTTATGTTCTTCTGCCCCTGCTTCAGCAGGTCCCTCGGTTTGGGGTCCCTGACTTCCCGCAACACATATGTACACATTATTTTGCTCCCACATATAAGTGAGAACATGCAGTATTTGACTGTTTCTGAATTGTGTCATTTAATATAATGGCCTCCAGTTCCATCCATGTTGCTACAAAAGACATAATTTAACATGTGAAATTGGGTCATTAATTCTTATCTTTAAACTTACTGAAAAGATAAAGGCCTAGTAAGTTGAGACTGGAATTAAAATGAATGTCTTCATTATGAGTGAGAGAGACTTTAGAAGCACAGTGCCCTAAATATCAAGAGATGGCTCTTCCTCACCTGCTAAGACTTTAAAATTTGTATTTTGTCCAAAATTAATTTTTAGCCCATTAAAAGGATGACAGTTTATTGATACATGTTTTGATCTTTAAATCTCATCGTGTATCCAGTTGCTTGTTAATTATTGTTAATAGTTATTTTAGTAGAATAAAGTAGAATAAAGGGGTCTATATATTATTAGTTATTTGGTAGAATAAAGGGGTCTATATAATATATATATATATATATATATATATATTTTAAACTTTTAGTATTTCTTCTCTTTTTTTGAGACTGAAACTCAGCATACTTTTTCTCACACTTCCCTTGAGACATATTCTTTTTCTCTCCTCTCCCCTTTTTCTTCCTCCTCCTCCTTCTTTTTGTTGCTTAACCTGACTAAGGAGGTACTTTCTTCCAAAGAGCCTTCCTTAAATGTGCATCGTATATAAAAGGAAAAAGCAAGTTCCTGTAAAAGCAAATGGTGAAACAGCAGTATTTTTCCTATTCGTATTTTAAATTCTGCATAATTTGGTGCTCAGTGAGCTGCTATCATATACAAACATCCTGGACCCTTGAGATATTCTAAAACAAAGAAAATTTGTTCACATTATGATTGTTAATGGATGATTTAGTGTATGACAAGGTTTCTTTACAATGCAATGAAGATAATTATAATTGAGGACACAAAGCAAAACCTGCTTCAGCTAGGAAATTCTTCAGAGGCACATGTTATTTTTATGGATTTCCTTGGGAAGGGGCAGGCCATGTCAATAACTAACATTTGCTATTAAAATATGAAATAATCAAATAATATCAACCTTCAGGTAAATATGTTTAACTGCTTAATCAAATTTTGCTTTAAACATTTTTCCTCAAAGTGAGAATGTATCATTTTTAAAATCCTGAGGCAGTTTGTAAAGTTGGTTAATGGGTAAGGAAATGTTAAGAGAACCACATTTTTTAAAGAATAAGTAATCTTTTCATTATATGTAAATTATGACAGCAATTTAAGTCCAGAAAAACATATAAATGAAAGGAATAAGAAGAAAAAATAGTTGAAATGAATAGGATGAAAAATGAAGTGAAAGTGTGGCAAAAGATATTTATTTAGTGATATGAAATGCAGTCCCTTGTAGGAAGGAAGAGTTTAGATAGAAATCTGGAAAAAAGGGAAATACAGGAATACATTGTATTACTCGTCAACCTATGTAAAAGATACTGTGATGAGCCATACTGATCCACCTTCAGGACTGCAGGAATTGTGCCCCCAGCTGGCAGCTCTTAACTGTGAGTCCTCTCTAGAAATGGCCTAGGCTGGAAAGGATTCTCTCAACCTCAAGGTAGTAACAGCCTGTATCCCATGATAAGTTGACTCAAATCTAAAGGTTCAGACTCCTTGATCCAACGCAAGCTGACTCTGGAGGATTGATCTAGTTTCTCTGTGGGGACAGCTGTGGCGTGTGTCAAGAATGAATCAACTTCTATGTGCCCAGTTCTGCTTCCTTCCTGTCTCTTCCCCTCCACTGGTGCTGATACTGAAAGTGTCCCCAAATAAATTTTACCTCAAACTCTAACTCAGGGTCTACTTCCTGGAGAACTCAGCTTCTAACAATCTGTGAAGTTATTCCTTTGGTTGCTAATGGTTACTGAGTAAATATTATTTGTTAGGGACCATGTATGTGTACACTACATGGATTATGTAGTTTGATCTTCCCAACCCACAAGAGATGTACTATTTTTCACAGTTTTCAGCTGAGGAAACTGAAATATAGTGAGGTTAAATCATGTGTTCTAGGTCTGTGGGTGAGAAAAGTTGGAGTTTGGAGCTGGAGTCTACCACACTTTCCAGAGAACTCTACAGGGAGAGCAAGTTCCTAACAAGGAAGTAATGAGAAAGCTTTAGGAGTATTGACCATACAGCGGGAAAGAGTCAATATTCAGGAGGAAATGTAGAGTCAAATTTAAATAGGTGCTTGTAACTCTCTTTGAACTGAAAAAAATGAAGAAGGGCAAAAGTTGAGCAGTAATTAATAAAATTATCTAGTTCAGTCTGAAATTTAGAGATTTTAGTTTTTAAATCTTGAAATATAGTCTTCTTCTGAGGCTGTTTCAGGTTTTGACTTTTAATATAAATATTAATTTGTAATATAGAAATGTAGGCTTTTTAATTATAAAATTTAAGGTTTGAGGTAGCATCTAATCTAAAAGAACTCAGAAATGTTATCACTTAGTTTATCTCAGTATTATCATCTGCTAGAGAAGAAAGGGTTTCTTTTCAAAAAAATAATGATTCCTTAATGTATCCTTCTAAATATAATATGTAGTTATGATTAAAAACAGATGGAAATATAAAGTCTCAGAAAATATAAATTTTGTTATGCTTTTTTTAAAAGCATGGTGTGATCATACTATAGCTTTATATTCTTTTAAAACTTAATTATATAATGGATATATATCTTTATGAGCACTTAACATATATTTCTATGGCTGCATAATGCCCTCTTGGGAAAATGTACTCTCAGTTTGAGTGATGAAACAGACCCTAAAGACAGGGGTCACTTAGGGAATGTCAACTGGCTCTGTGGATCCAGCCTACCCAAAACCACAATACTTGATGGAATCCTAGTATTGGAAAGAAATAAAATTATTTTGCAATGAAACATGTACATGGGAAAACTGAGTGTGAATTCTGAGCATGGATTCTGAGGCACTGTAGTCAGATATATGATGTCATAGTGTGTCATGGCACTTACCTTCATTTAGGAATATTTCTGCTCAACAGAACAGATTTGAGTGTTCTCAACGAATAAATATTTGTATCATTTCCATGCTTGAAACCCCTGGATGGTTTCACATCATTCTTAGATTAAAATCTAACATCACTTGAGATATTAACAGGACCTGACTTACCATGGTTTGACTTATGGTTTTATAAGTTTACGATGCTGTGAAAGCAACTGTCCTTCAGTACAACATTCAATGCATTACATGAAATATTCGGTGCTTTATAAAACAGGATTTGTGTTAGATGGTTTAGCTATACTGTAGGCTGATATTAGTGTTCGGGGCAAATTTAAGGTAGGCTAGGTCAAGCTATGATGTTCTGTATGTTAGGTGCATTAAATGCATTTTCAATTTGTGATAAGTTGTTTGGGATGTAACTCCATCGTAAATTGAGGAGCATCTGTAATTTTGTTTCTATCCACCTCTTCTATCTCATTTTCTACCACTTCTACCTTGCTCCAAACAATCAATCTACATATTGCACTTGTTTTTAGTGCCTGGAACTCACCAACTCCCTTGTTACATAAAGGTCTTTGAAGATGCCATTCCCTTGACCGATCTCTCTACCCTGTTTGTCATTTTAACTCCCGTTTATCATTCATGGTTCCTTTGAAACGTTGTTCTTTTCAGAAAGCCTTCTCTGAAACACAGACTGGTTAAATTTGGCTAATGTGAAAAACTCTTAGGGCCCAAGTCTCTTTGGGGGCACTTGTGTTGGATGTTGAATGTAATCAAACAATAACGTGCACAGTTTTATATGGAGCAAGTATACACTTAAAATGAAGTACATACCCGAAGACTGAAGTAAGGAAGCCATGTGCGATGAGTTGCATGAGGACAACGAACATATCTGTCTCTTTCTAAGATCTGGATGTGCCTCACGGTGTTCTCTAGTACATGAATACTTGGCTTTTTCAAAAATCTTTGGACAATTAAATTTAATTACTTTTTTTTTTCTAGTGTACGTACTGCTGTAATGATTGTATACTTACAAAACAAACACTTGTATTTTCTAGTTGGGTTTATTTCCTAGCATAGACTAGAATATGCTAGAAATACTTATAAAAGGTGAATAAGCCCTTTCTGGGCTGGACTTTTGAATAAAATAATGAAATTGTGTGATAATGAATATTTAATTTAAAAAGATTTCTCTGAGCTCTCACTTGATTGTGAAGACTTATGTATAAGTAAAAACATTACCAACCTGGGAAGTAAGGGTGGCTAGCTGGGTTTGATTTCCTTCAGCCTTTCAGGAAATGGCAAAATGTTCAACCTTTTGAGAGAACTTAACTTTATGTTCCTGTTTTCAGTGCTGACACTGCTAAGAATGAATCATTAAATGTGAGAGGAAGGTTAAAGAAAAAATGTTTAACAAACTGTACTTTTCCAGTGCTACATTTAGAAAATAAGTATTTTTTGAATATTGAATATATTTCAATAGCCAGGATATAATGACCATATATGTACACATATATATCAATTGTTGGAATTTATTTATAAAAGCTTTTTTTTTTTCTATTTTAATGTTTAAATTCAGAAAGTACAGGTACAGATTCGTTACATGAGTAAATTGTGTGTTACCGGGGTTGGTGTACAAATAGTTTTATCACACAGGTAATGAGCATAGTACCTACCTGATAGGTAGTTTTTTGACCCTCACCCTCCTCCCACTCACCACCCTCAAGTAGACCTAGTGTCTGTTGTTCCCCTCTTTGTGTCCATGTGCAGTCAGTTTTACCTCCTACTTGTAAGTGAGAACATGTGATATTTGGTTTTGTGTTCCTACATTAATTCACTGAGGATAATGACCTCCAGCTGCATCCATGATGCTACAAAGGGCATTATTTCATTCATTTTTTTATGGCAGCATAGGATTCCATGGTATACATGTACCACATTTTGTTTATCCTGACCACTGTGGATGAGCCGCTAAGTTGATTCCATGTCTTTGCTATTGTGAATAGTGCTGCAATGAGCATATGGTTGCATGTGTCTTTATGGTAAAATGATACATTTTCCTTTGTGTATATACCCAGTAATGGGGTTTGCTGGGTTTAATGGTAATTCTGTTTTCAGTTCTTCAAGAAATCTCCAAACTGCTTTCCACAGTAGCTGAACTAATTTACATTCCCACCAGCACTGTGTAAGCATCCCCTTTCCTCTGCAACTTCACCAACATCTGTTACTTCTTGACATTTTAATAATAGCCTTTCTGACTGGTATGAGATGGTATCTCATTGTGGTTTTAATTTGCATTTTTCTGATGGTTAATGATGTTTAGCATTTCTTCATATGCTTGTTGGCTATGCGTTATATCTTCTTTTGAGAAATATCTGTTCATCTTCTTTGTCCATTTTTTAATCAGTTTGTTAGTGTTTTGCTTGATAATTTAAGTTCTTTGTAGATTCTGGATATTAGACATTTGTCAGATGCAGAGTTTGCAAATATTTTCTCTCATTTTGTAGGGTGTCTGTTTACTCTGTTGATAATTTATTTTGCTGTGAAGAAACTCTTTAGTTTAATTGTCCATATTTGGTTTTGTTTCAATTGCTTTTTGAGACTTTGTCATAAAATCTTTGCCATGGCCAATGCTTAGAATGTTGTTTCCTAGATTTTCTTCTAGGGTTTTTGAAGAGTTAGGTCTTATATTTAAGTCTTTAATCATCTTGAGGTAGTTTTTGTATATGATGAACTGAAAGAGTGCAGTTTCAGTTTCAGTCTTCTACATATGGCTAGCCGGTTATTCCAACACCATTTATTGAATGTGCAGGGAGTCTTTTCCCTATTGTATAATAATGCCTACAGAATCAAATTTTGGTGGCTGAAATTAACTGTTGAGGGGATGGGGAAGATTTGTCTATGTTAGTTAAAGAATTATAAATTTCTAATAAAGTGAAATAATGAAATTCATTACATAACTCAACAAGAGGATTCAAACTCAACATAAAAGGGAGGAACTACTTCATCTCTCTTATACCTTTATGAGCTTTGGTTGCATGAAATAATAACCTTAATTATACAGAATTCAACTAAAAGAAGCATTCAAATATATGTTCTGAGAGTTCCATTTTGGAGAAAAAGGATGAAAAGACCATCCAATTAAAAAATATGTATACACAGTTCATGTTGTTGACAAGTAGTTTAAGCCTTGGGTATGGATCTCTATTTATGTATTTTATGCTAGACAATGATAAATAACACTTGAGGCAGTTTATTGTTTTAATTAATATAATTGAGTGGCTAAGATGTGTCAGGTGCTGGGATAAGCACTTTGGATTAAACAGTGCCCCAAATAGATATCTGTGTCCTCAGAGTTAGGATCTAGTGGAGGACACAGACATGGAAAAAATAATTTTCTATTTTCAAATTATGTAAATTATAACTCAGATAAGCACTGTGTGGAA
Source organism: Rhinopithecus roxellana (assembly GCF_007565055.1). NCBI lineage: Eukaryota > Metazoa > Chordata > Mammalia > Primates > Cercopithecidae > Rhinopithecus > Rhinopithecus roxellana. Next base: position 29,390,707 of record NC_044563.1, read on the forward strand.
AGTTACATGATACTTTAAGAACACATAACGGGGGTGCTTGACGTAATTAGGAAGGTAAGAGAAAGCTTTCTTAGTGAAGGCATGGTAGAATAGTGAGATGAAAAATGATGTAATAGTTTAAGAAAGAAAGGAGAAATTTCTATGGAAATCAGTTTTAATAAAGTTGTTCATTGTTATTGCACTCTCTATAAAAATTGAATATACTGAAGGCATGAAAACTTTTGATTTTTTAATTTTTAATTATGAATACATAATTGTACATATTTATAGGGTACATGTGATATTTTGATACAAGCATTCAATGCATAATGACCAAATCAGTGCAATTGGGATAACAGTCTCCTCGAGTATTTATCATTTGTTTGTGTTAGGAACATTCCAATTACACTTTTTAGTTATTTTGTTTTAGTTGTTTTTGAAATAAATAGCAAATTACTGTTAAGTGCAGTTGCCCCATTGTGCTAATGTATACTAGATTTTATTTATTCTATCTAACTGTATCTAATATTTGTACCTACTAACTATCAATTTCTTCAGCATTCCTTCTCTGAAACATACATTGTCAAAAGATTTTGGATACTATTTTACCTTTTGATATATATATACATATATATATATATCAAAAAACATATATATATTTGTATACACTATATTTGGTTTATTTTAGCAAAATCTGATGATATTAAATATATTCCTCTAAAGTTTATAGGTTTTGGTTTCGATTTGCTTTTGTTTTTCACTTTATAATAATTTTGGATACCTTTCCTTGCCAACACTTATGGAACTTTTTATCATTCTTAATAGCCATATAAGATTTTATTCCTGCATCTAAAATTGTTATTTAATGGTTTATCCAAGGATAATATGATTTGTTTAATTTTTCATAATTATCATTGATGATGAATAAAACATTCTTATTGATTGTGGGGTGTTTCTAAAGACTGTAGTAGAAATGTTAGGTCAATGGGTATGAACACCTAAAATTTATTATATTTCAGTATTGCATTCTAAAAGTTTGTAATATTCCCATATACTTCCATGAATAAGGTATACGAGTACCTGTTTTCAGTTTTATTTGATAAAATTACATGTTGATATATCATATTGTCTCTTTTTTTGAACCACTTTGTTGAGGTATACTTGATATATAAAAAGCTGTACATATTTAATGTATACATCCCAATGAGTTTGGAGATAAATATATACCTGTGAAACTACCACTACAGTCAAGGCCATAAAAATATCCATCACCTTCTAAAGTTTTCTCCCACTTCCTTTATTACTATTAGATTTTTTGGTTAGAACACATAATATCTACCTTCTTAGCAGTTTTAAATATGCAGTACAGTGTTGTTATACACATTATGCTTTATAGTAGGTCTCCAGAACTTATTCCTATTGCATAACTGAAACTTGATATCCTTTAACCATCACCTTCCCATTTCTTCCTCTCCCCAGCCCCTGGCAACAACTAATCTATTCTCTAATTCTATGAGCTTGACTATTTTAGAGTCTATGTATGAGTGAACAACAACCAATCTATTCTCTATTTCTATGACTATTTTAGATTCTACATATGACAGAAATAATGCAATACTCGCCTTTTGTTTTTTGGATTATTTTACTTAACATAATGCTCTCCAGGCTTATCTTAGGTGTCACAAATGGAAGCATTTTCTTCTTTCTTGATGATGACTAATGTTCTGTTGTATGTATATACCATATGTTCTTCATCCATTCATCCATGATAGACATTTAGATAGTTTCCATATCTTGGCTATTGTAAATAATGGTGCAAAGAATTTGTGAGTGCAAGTACCTCTTCTACATTTTTTGAATGCATACTGAGAAGTAGCATTGCTGGATCATACATAGGTCTATTTTTAGTATTTTCTGTTGTCCATAATGGCTGTACCAGTTTTTATTCTCACCAACAGCATACATGTGTCCCCTTTCTTCACACCTTTGCCAGCACATGTTACCTGTTGTCTTATTTGTCTTTGTATCAATGATTTGTTTGAGTTCCTTATATATTCTGGATATTAATCCCTTATTAGAAGTATGATTTGCAGAAGTATTTTTCTGTTCCATAGGATGTCTCTTCACTCCGTTTATTGTTTCTGTTGCTGTGCATAAGCCTTTCAGTATGATATAATCCCATTGGTCTATTTTTTAAATTATTTTTGATGCTATTAATTGTCAATGATATTGTTTTCTTAATTTCTTTTTCAGATAGTTTATTGTTAGTGTATAAATATGGAACTGTTTTTTGAATGTTGATTTTGTATTCCACAACCTTACTGAATTTATTAGTTCTAACTGTCTTTGGTGGAATTTTAAAGGTTTTCTCTATATGTGGCCATGTCATTGGCAATAATTATGTTCAGTTTTTTATAACCAGTGACATTCATGTTGATGCCCATTTCTAACAAACTAATTTATCACTTTTAACTTCACCTCTAAGTAGTACAGAATAATGATCACTTGTCTGACTTACCAAATTTGATGTAATTTTATGGTCCAAACATGCCTTACATATGCAATACCCCAAACCAAAACATCTTTAACAGTTAAAGGAGATACAGCATTTTCAAAAGTGAGCACAACTTAGTATACAAAAAGACTGTATATCCTATTATTTGTGTAAGGAAAAAAAAAGGACAGTATAAGTGAGCATTATAGCACACTGCCAGTGACAGTGAATTTCAGCACCTCCCATCTGAAGTCATACACAGATATCTAAAAGAACAATAATCTATTTACAAAGATCAGTAGGGAATATATTATACTATATTGAGTAGAGCACTTATATTTCTATGGGATATATTGAGGTTTTTCTTTAAACATGTCATCAATTTTTCTGAGCCTTCTATGAATACTTGAGGAAAATACATCTGTTGTCTTTCAGGTTTTATCTATTCATTCTACATTAGTAATTATATTGTTCTTATCCTTTATGCCCTTTAACTTAAACTGGAGCAATGTGTTCTAATGAAGAATAAGCAAATCCGAAAGTGACATATGACACATTTCTTTGGAGTGTTGATATCATTAGAAAACTCTGATAACTTCTTAAAGTTTTATTTTGAGAAGCATCACTGCTATGTATACTTAATAACCCTGAGTAAATATTTCTGCTACATACAGATGTTACTTTTGTAAACATCTACTGCTCTTGTATCTTCATTAACACTTTATTTTTGCATTTCAATTTTTTCTTTTAGTGCTTTATTTTTGGCACATAGATATTTATTACTTTTAGATTTATTTATTATTTTTACTTTGGATATATTGATATATTTGGATATATATTAATGGGTTGTATCAATTTTGAGTGTCCTAATTTTCCTTTGTCATACATTCTAATTTACCTATTAAATGTAAATTATTCATCAAGGCATGTTTACCAATCCTTTTGTATATGACTAGTTTTATTTTCCTTTAGTACTGCATGTAAGTAGAAAAGCAGGAGGTAGTCTATTTCAAGAGATTATGCTTTAGAATAGTGGAAATAAATTTTTATATTTATCTCTTAAAATCTGCTTATTTTATGGTCTTCTATTTTGTTTTATTTTCTTGTACATTGTTTCTATTTTCTTTCTTTAATTCTTTGAATTTTTTAATATTCTTAAGAGGTTAGGACAGTAAAACCTGTTTTCAATTGTGCTAATTTTTACCTAACATATTGTTAAGATTATATTCATCGAATTTTAAATTAAAAACAAAGCAGTAACTTTCAGCTTTTTTATATAAAAGATGGGAGATTATGTACTTTTAAATTATTGGTTCCCAGCCCAATTTATTCTATCTTAGAAGTTTTGAAATTATGTAGATTATTTTATCTTTCATATACAAATTACTATTATTTTTAAAATTATTAATAAAATTATTTCTGTATTTATTCAGTACTAATGTACCTTCCTAACCAACAATCCTGACAAACTCATGCTTATGTTTTTATTTCAACTTCTTTCAGAAAACCTGAGTAATATATTTAGATAAAGTGCTTAGGTAATATATATTTTGAAAATTTTATATGAACTACTTTTTTCTTGTATATTGAAAGATTCATAATTATAAAATGACATACAACTTTTGGTGTGTTAATACTTTTCCTTAAATCTGTTATAGTTCTTTGTTGTATTGTGTTTGTTGTGGAGCAAATCAGAACACTCTGTCAATGTCCCAATGACCAATGCTCAAACAATCAGAGAAAGAAAATTAATAACAATAGTATTGCCTTAGAACACATGTTCTGAAATAAATATTTACATTTACTTGCTGATAGAAAGAAATAATTGACTAAATAACTGGGTGTAAGGAACAACTTTCTCTTACATAAGAAGCCTAACAAAAAATGTGGAATTAATGAGAGAAATAGAAAGCCTCATTAGAATTTAGCAGTAATAACTGTCAGGCAAGATCTACCAATGGTTGCTAAAATCAATGAGCATAAGTATGAGTAGAAACAGGATGTTTGTATAGAATCAAAGGACCTCCCTTAGGATATTTATTAATTCCAAAGACAAAAGGATTAAATTTACATTTGAGATACCTGGCAGACAATACCTTAATAAAGTGATCAAATTTACTATCACCAGTAAAATGATATATTAATGATGTGGTTCATGATATCATATACTGATAACCCATCACTTTTGTGTTATCTTTCCAAATGTGCATCACTTCACATTAATAATGAGAAATTGTCAAACAAGTCCCTAGATTGAGAGACTTTCCACAGAATGACTGAGCAGTACTCTCTAAGTTGTCATCATGAAAGGCAAGGAAAGACCAAGGAGCTGTCACAGATTAGAGGAGGGGCTAAGGAAATAACTATTAATAAGTTAATGTGGAATCCAGAAACAGATTCTAGAACAGAAAAAAGTGTACAAATTTATGAATATATTTAAGGTTAACTTGAAGATAAGAGAAACCACATATTACACAGGAGAGAAAATGCTGAAAACACATTTTCAAAAATAAAAGAATGGTGTGGTATGCTTCAGTCTGGAAATATTCTATATCATAAAGATGCCAGTTTTTCATCTTTTTTCATCTTCCACATTTTCAATAAAATTCCCCTCCAAATCTCCAAATAATTTTTAATTAAATTACCATTAATATTTGAAAATTAATCTAGAAGATCTAATGCACAAAAATGGCAAAACACATTTTGGCAAATAACCTGAAATAAAGGAGAAAAGCCTAGTCTTAACACATGAAGAATGATACTGATCAATAGGATACAATGAAGCTGTCTTTAAAATTCTGGAAGAAATTCATTTCATATTAACATTTTCATTACAGTATTGTGCATAACCATCAAAAACCAGAGACTCTAAATGAGCAGTGACAAGAATATAGATGAAATTAATTTTGGTATATTCAAATAATATAATCTACATATCAACAATACTGAAAAAACTACTCTCACAGTAATGGAATGGATAAATTTCATAAACTTAATGTTGAATAAAATAAAACAAAGATATGTACTGTGTGAGTAAGACTGTGAGCAGTGGGTCCAAAGTTTTTTATTCAGAGACCATGTACATAGAGATATTTAAAAATCATATATTTCTCTAATAAAAGAAAATGTTCTATCATAATTGCTGTTTCTGCTATCATATTACTAAGAATACAGGGCCAAGGCAGAATGATCACTTTAGACCAGGAATTTGAGTGCGATTGTGTCTCAAGAAAATAAACATAGTTGACAAAGAAGTATACAGAAATGACTTCACATTTAGTATTACCTAGAAAAATATAAATTAAAATGCATATTAGATTTAAATAAAAACATTACCAGTATCATATGTTGGCATATATTCAGGGAAATACATAAAAGTATAAATATGTGCAGGCTTTGAGGAGGTCAACATAATATTACCTGTGCACAAGTATTGTTTTTGGCGCAACTATGAACTGTTTAGGTACCTCACCTATAAAATTATACATGCATACTCACAATTAATCATGTACATGGGTTTTAGCTAATGAGGAAAAGTTGAGAATAATCTAAATCTACCAATTCCTAAAAGTAATGCAACCTCTGATGTAACCACATTGTAGAGTTTCAAGAATAAGATACAGAGTAATAAAGCTATGACCTTTCTAGTTCTAGATCCTTGAGGAATTGCCACACTGTCTTTCACCGTGGTTGAACTAATTTACACTCCCAACAGTGTAAAAGCATTCCTATTTCAGAAACACTGACCCAGCAATCCCATTACTGTGTATATACCCAAAGGATTATAAATCCTTCTGCTATAAAGACACATGCACATGTATGTGCATTGTGGTACTGTTCACAATAGCAAAGACTCAGTGCCAATCCAAATGCCCCTCAATGATAGACAGCATAATGAAAATGCACCACATATATACCATGGAATACTATGCAGCCATGAAAAAGAATAAGTCCATTTCCTTTCCAGGGACGTGGATGAAGCTGGAAGCCATCATTCTCAGCAAACTAACACAGGAACAGAAAACCAAACACCACATGTTCTCACTCATAAGTGGGAGCTGAACAATGAGAACACATGGACACAGGGAGAGGAACATCACACACCCAGTCCTGTCAGGGGGTTGGGAGATAGCGGAGGGATAGCATTAGGAGAAATACCTAATGTAGATGATGGGTTGATGGGTGCAGCAAACCACCATGGCATGTGTATACCTATGTACCAAACCTGCACATTCTGCACATGTACCCAAGAACTTAAAGTATAATAATAATAATGATAATAGTAATAATAATAAAGATTTATTTGCAAAGAAAAGGACAAATCTCCTTTTAAAGCTTTATTTAAAAAAATGAAAATCTATTAAAATGGTTTCCTCTATTTGAAAATAAAAGTAATTAAAGAAATAAAAAAAAGCTATGACCTTGACATAAAGCCCTTCCTAAGGAATGTGAGAATGGCATAAAATAAAATAAATAATTTTGACCCCACAAATCTGAAATCCTCAATATTATAAAAACAGATAAAAGACAAGTGGTACACTGGGAAAATATTTGTAAAAATAGAATAAAACATTGTATTATTATCTAGATTATACAAATTTCAAATATAATTTTAAAAAGAAAAGGCAAAGCAATTCATAGATAGCGTCAAAACCTATGATCAGGTAACTCACAGAATAAATATAACAGAGGCCTTGCATGGTGGCTCAAGCATGTAATCCCAGCACTTTGGGAGGCCAAGGCAGAAACCTTCACTTTGAAACCCAGTTTCTCTACCTGTGACACTTATTAGCTCTGTGGCTTATATTTTCTTTCTGAATGTCAGCTCTATCTCTAGTAATATTCTGGCCCTGTATCCACAACAACAGCAAAGCATAATGTTCTCAGTTTGTTTATCCAGATTCCAGAAGGGCTCAAACTTTGTTTTTCTCCAATAATGATGATGATGATGGCTAATATTCATTGATACCTTACTCTGAGCCAAGCACTGCACTAAGCCCTTTATATGAATTATCCTGTTTAATGCATTCAATTCCATAACGAACGTATTATTCCATTTCCACAAATAAGAAATCTACAGATCAGAGAAGTTAAGTAACTTGTTCAAGGTCACATAGCTAGTAAGTGATACAATTATAATCCAAAGCCAAGTTGTTAGCAATTAATATTCTGCTTCAGTTATTTCTTGCATGGTTTCCTCCCCTGACCTCACAGTTTGCCTGCCCAGCCTGTTGCTAAACTGTATCTGGCAGAGGATATCTCTTTCACCTCTGAAATGGAAAACCAGGACCTTTGTAGCCTTTTTTTTTTTTTTTTTTTTTTCCAACTAGAAACTATGTGATGGTTAACTTTGAGTGTAAATTTGGTGAGTCGTGGGATGTCCAGATATCTGATTAAACATTATTTGTGGGTGTTTCTATGAGGGTGTTTCTAGAAGAGGTTAACATCTGAATTGGGTGACTTAGTAAAGTTGATTGCCCTCCCTAATGTGGATAGACATCGTTCAATCTGTGGAAGGCCTGAACAGAACAAAAAGGAGGAGCAAGTTTGGATTCATACTCCCTCTACCTGACTACTTAAGCTAAAACATCAATATTTTCTGCCCTTCAGGATCCTGGTTTTCAGGACTTCAGACTTGGATTACAATGTATACCATCAGCCCCCTGGCTGCTAGGCCATTGAACTACACCCTCAGATTTTCTGTCTTTAGCTTGCAGATGGAACATCATGGGATTTTTCAGCCTCCATAATCATGTGAATCATACCTTATAATAAGTCTATTTATCTATCTAGTTTTCTATTCTATTGGTTTTGTTTCTCTGGAGAAGCCTAACTAATACAGCCTGCTTCCTGCTTCCTTTTGAAAAAACATTAACCACCATCAGGATGTTTTAAAGGAGTAAAACAAAAGCATGCATTCAACAAATGAGCTTCTACTAAGTGTCACACACTACTCCAAGTAATGCAGATATAGAAATAAGCAAAACAAGGTAGGTATCTGGCTTACTGGCACTGATAATGCCAGAGTGGAAAGACAAGAAATAAACATGTAAATGATTAAGATAATTTTTGAAGTGATATATGCTTTGAGGAAAGTAAAACAGAATGATAAAAGTAAGTGACTTAGGGAAGGCTACTGTACTTTGCGAAAGACAGAGTAACAACACCTATAGGGTCTTTGTTGAATGGAATATGCTATATCCACACAATGGATTACTAATCAGTGGCCAAAAGTAACAGGAGGATCTCCAAATACTAATAAGAAATGGTTGCCAGAATGGTTTGTTACTTGGTATATATTTGCTTATGATTTTAAGAAAAAAAAAAACAGTGGTTATATAAAACAGAAAACTAATGAAAAGGGTTACTGATAGAAAATGAGGAAAAAGATCTGATTGGAAAGGAATGGAAAGAAGATTTCTGTTGAATGTGCATTGGTATATAATTTCTACTATGGAATATAGATGTTTTTCATAATTTAAAGTTATTTATTCTAAAAATAGTCCTGAAGATTAAAAAGTTCACTAAGATCTTTTTAAAACAATTAAATATTAAGTAAAGACCATGCATACTAGCTCCTTACTAATTTTCAAACATGCCAAGGTTATTTGTGCCTCGGGGCTTTTGCATTAACATGGTCTACATGGAGTAGTCTTCCCCTATTTCCCATAGCTTGCTCTGTTACTCTGTGAAGTCTTTGATGGTATTCCCTGAGTGACCTGTCTAGAGTAACAGCAGTTTCATTTTTCTTTATGATGTTTATCACCATCTGTCAACCAATAAGATACAAAAGTTACACTGGAACACCAAGGAAGAAACTGATAATGTTTAATGGTATCTGTTTTCTTCTCTTCTTTCTAGGCTTAAGGCTAGCTTAAAGCTAGATTATATTTTCCAGCCTCCTTTGCAGTTAGGTATGTGTAGTCAACCATGTGGGTAGATTAAGTTCTTGCCAATTGAATATAAGTAGATGTGATGTCCATCCAGTTGCAGATTTGACCCATTACTTTACCCAGTCCCCTCATTCTTACTGTGTCTTTCCCTGTACCACTGAATAGAGAAGACCCAAAGACTTAGATAGAGGTGGAGTTTCAGAGCAAAACATCTTGGGGCAGAAAACCTGCTGGAGAAGAGTCCCTCTACTAATTATCCTATGTTTTCCTGGGACACAAACAGCACATAAAACTTTATGTGAATTCATTGTATTTATCAAAGTCTGTTGAAACAGAAAAACAGAAATCACTTGAGGTATTTACAGCAGAAGAAAATTAACTAAAGGAGTTAGTTAGATAAAGGGAAAGAGAGTCAAATATAAGATAGATAAACCAGAGACGAGTATCAGCAAGGAACTGCTGCCATCTTAGACAAAGATGGACAAAAGGAAGTGTTGTGTTCTTCTAAGAAGGTAAAAAAAAAAAACCTACATATGGCGCTAGTGATCTGTTTACATAGAGTCACCCTGTCATTATTTCACAGTTTCACCAGGTCACAATAATAATAACAAGCTAGATGTGGAATTTTTGTAGGTAATATTCTCACTGTTTTCTGTAAAAAAAAAAAAAAAAAAAAAATTGTCACCAGGTCTGAGCTTCAGAATGAAAAGGGAATATCTGGAAAGAGAAGGAAGAAAATCTGGTTTTAGACCAAAATGGAACTGAGTCATAAAATTTGCATAAAGAAAGTAATGACTTCAATTTGTTCCCTAAGAACTGAAACTAATCAATATCGGTTATATAAGTATAAATCTCACCTAAAATATTAAAATTAAGATAAATATATATAATTATGACTCACCTATAAAATATTAAAATAAGTAGATTAATGATGACGATGACTGTAATGATGATACAAGATATTATTACGCCACACTTTAAAAAAGTATTCTCCCGTCTTTCAGGTTGGATTGACCTGAAAATAGCTCCTCATGTTACCATGGCTGAAATTAGCAATAAGAAATGCCTTTCAGTCTGTTACCACCCTAGTTACCTTTTAGGGGCATGTTCAAATTAGTCAGTGTTCCAAATAACGAATAACATCTTGAAATGGACACAACATTCCTGATTCCTAAGTAAGATACGGAATGGCAGTGCTGAGACTTCCTTGATCTGCATATGCGCTGATAGATAAAGGCAATATACTATAGTGCTGACAACTGGACTTCACGGGCGTGAATCCTTGCCCTGCCAGTCATTGGTGATGTGACTTTGAGTAAGTTATTTCTTTGTTTTTCAATTTCCTTTTCTGAAAAGAAAGCGCGTCCTGGGAAGCATTCCATTTTGGCAGTTGGGTTGTAACACTCTTTACTTAAGCAACTCTTTTTCCATGTGCTTTCTCAAAGCAAAATGGGAATCTCATCACTCAGAATAAAAGTCTATAAAAATCAAGTTTCCAAATGAATGCAATGATCCATGATGGAAGCAATCGTTATCTTGGGTAAAGATTAGATAGACAATGAGTCATATTTTTTTCTACAATTGTAGGTTGAGGAGGTCCTGTAACTACATTCCTGTGTATTATCCATTGCTTTCCCTAGTGTGAATTATTGATAATCATTTTGTTGTATTCTTCTATAGAATAATTAAAGTTTATAGGCAAAACAAGTATTCCCAGAACTTGACAGCTATTGAGGGGGTGGGACATGTATACACAGAGTTAGTGGAGTGGAGAGAACAGCTGTTTCTTTGGTAATGCCCTATGTGAGCTATTGGCTTCATTACATTTACTGCCTTTGTAAACTTAATTAACAAACATCTGCATCCTGCTACCTATTCCCCAAGGTTCTGACATTTTCCTCATGTTGAAATACTTTCATTTCTATTGATTGAACATTCCCCAGGCAGTTCTTATGACAAAGTTACCAATTGGTGATGTGTCGGGGTAAAGCAAAGACTAAAAGCTATACTTTCTGAGGACTTAATTGGTTAGAATATCAGTGCTATTTTTCTAATCATGGCTTATAGGAGAAAACTGGGTATATCACATAGTTTTCCTTCCTTTCTTTCTTTGTGTCCAATTCCACAGATGTCAGCAAAAAATTCAAGATCACTTCCATGTCTGTAGTGCATGTCTAACTAAGTTTCAGATCAATTCAGTATGAGTTTTAAAAATAACTGGTGATTCACTATGCAGATCTTAGATGTATTTTTATACTCCCAGGCATATTCCTTTGTCCCTTTGGTGCCCCTTCAAAAACCACCCAGGGTTTGATCTTCTTCAATAATGGCAGATTTATTGCTGTGATAACAAGGAATGGGGAAATCTGCCTGCTTCTCCTTCCTATAAATGCGAGGACCTAGAGGTGGATTTTGATTTTGATGGAGCTAGACAAAAATTATTTTGCCTCCTAAAGACCTCTGGTGGGTGGGATTGTGGGCAAAAGATAGTGTTTCTAAAAGCCCTCTGAACTATGCTCATTTCTCTTAAAGTTATTTCAAAGGACATCCCTGGCAACCGACTGATTGCTCAGCCTGTATTATCAATGGCCTATGTAGGTGCCATGATTTAAATTGGCTCCCTGGCTTCTCCGGATGATCGTTAATATTTTCGAGGAATACAACCCCATGCCAATGGAATACTGTTTGGAAATGGAAAATTACAGACATATAGGTAAAAAAAATTCGTTTTTATAGAAAAAATGTTCTTTTAATATGCTGCGATTATTTTTAGATGTTGAGATGAGAGCATGACTCACCACCTTCCATTTCTTCCACCCCTTATGCCGGCCCCCACTCATCTTTCCTGACACATCGTGATGATGAAGGGAATGACAGCCTGTTCTCCACAGTGTGGTCATCACCACATGTTGCAGCTGCTTTGGGGAAAATACAGGGTGCTCTATTTCTTGGCTACAGATCGCCAGATTCAACATCACTATTCTGTGGGTCACTGCACACTGCGACCTAAAATATATCCCAAAAGGCATTCAATGGGAGCACCTCTTTCTTGTGGTTGCCAATAAGATTTAGAATATCAGGAATCTAGATTCAAACGTGGCCCTCACCCCTTAGAAGTTGCTTAACACTAGGTGAGGTTTGGGATCTCTTAGAACATATTTTCTACAAAGAAATGAAAAATACCCACCCAATAGGGTTATCTGAAATACTAAATGAGATCATGATTATAAAGAATTTTGCACCAGGCTTTGCACAGGCTGTTCAAGCCATTGTTGCCAGAATAGTGAAGATCATTGTTGTAATTGTTCAAGCTCAAAACGTGATACCCCACAACATGCACAACATGGCAGCTTGACAACTGAGAAAACCACAGAAACACGAAGGTCACTGACTTTCTCCCATATTTCCTCCCTGAAACATGGCTATAAAGGCTTTGTCTGACCTATTTTGCTTAGGAAGAAGGAATGTCATACAGAGACACAGGAAAGAATGTGAACAAACAGGCCTTGCTGAAGGTGCCCTCCACTCCGCATTCATAACCATTAGATCATACCCCTTTTTGTCCAATCATGTTTCTCCACAACTATCCACTTATTTCATCAGATTTAGCATAAAATATACAGTTTTCCTTGGGTCTTTGGGCCTTCATTTCTGAAGGCTGCCAAGTCAGATAAAACTGTTATTAAATAAGTTATGCTTTTCTCTTGTTAATCTGTCCTATGTTATTGGAATATCAGCCATGAACCTTGCAAATAGTGAGGACAAGGTATTACATTTTCTCTTCTACATAATCACAGTGATTCCAACTTCAGCTGTTCCCATTTTTTTTTCAACTGCAAAATTAAAATATTCCTATAGCATCCACTAGAATATCATGGGACTAAATTTCTACATCTTTATATAAACATGGTGTGCATTCATGGGAAGGGTCTTAAGAAAATCCAAGTCATTATTACTGTGATTGAGATTTAAATTGGGGGAGGGCAGCTATTTGTTTTTCTGATATTGAGAAAGAAAATTCCTATGCCGTTTGATTTTTTTTCTTATGCTTAAGAGACACTTATTTATTTGTAGTCAATTTTATCAAGCCTTAGGCATGATTCATGTTCTGTCCCATCCCCAGCCAAGATGCCTGCCCACCTGCTCCCCCACACTCCCCAGTTCTGTCTCATTGCAGGCCCACTGCTCATATTTTCAGAATTATGCTTTGCCAACTTCTCTATTATTCCTCTGCCCACCTTACTCTTTACAAAAGTAGTCTGTCCGTAGGCTAATTTCTCAGACTGACCAGAAGAATAATGACCACTGCAATGCACACTTTTAAAATAGTAAGAGAAGCAACAGAGGAGTGTTCAAACTCTTGCATACATCATTATCCTCCACTTGTCACACCCCCTACCCTGAAAATCTCTGGTTTTCATTCCTCGTATGACTGGTGGGTAGACACGTGTTAAAATTTCTTTGTCAAGCCAGACAAGCAACAAATAATTTTTGTAGTGGGATTATACCAGATTATTATTTTTTAGATGGATTTAAGCTTTGCTGCATACAGCTCTCCTTTCTTAGTCAGACATCATGCTTCTTGATATAAGCTTTAAGGTCAGAAAGTTATGGGAGATGTTTCAGGAAAAGAAAAAGAAATACCCATGTTGATTTGTCTGGTGATCCCTTCTTTTCTTACCTCCTTTTCTCTCTTGGCATAGAGAAAGGGAGAGAAAGAAGATTCTCAGAACTAGCAACATATTGAAAATGAAATTGGCAAACTGCCCTCCTTCTTAGGGGAAGGTGAAAATATCAGTTGACTGTTAGTGATTCAGAAATGAAATTTCAGTATATTTAAGTTCATTTTAGAAAGAGGGATGGAAAGCACAGCTAACACAAAACAATTTAAAGAAACAGGTTACTCTGGTACCTACATTGGTATGGATATGTGGTGAAATGAAGGAGGGCTATGACCACATATAGCTTTCTTACTGCTGCTACTTACTGGTGCCCAGAATTCAATCCATTTGTAAACACTGTCCTTGAAAGTGAGTCTACTTTACTCCTCTATCAAGACCTGATTAAGATAACCTGATTCAGTAGAAGTTCTAAATGATAAAAATGTGTTAGTGCCCACCATCCCAGACCTGTCACATAGAATCCAAATTAAACATAATACTAAACCTAAAAACACAAATACTAACTGAGCTTACTTCTAGAATGGACTTTTCTCATTTTATTGGTATCTACCCTAATGGTACCCTAAATATGGGCTTAGTGTACAACATTGCATTATTTCAAAGTTAAACATATAAGGTGACAAGTTGTGCAGTAGTTGTAAGTATACGGCTTTAGGGTAGAACTTTGTTCTTTATTGAGAAACCTGGGCAAATTTTCTTAGCTTCAGTTCTTTTTTTTTTTTTTTTTTTTTTTTTTTTTTATGTGACATGCAAATAATGGTACAGTATAGAGTTATCATGAGGATTAATGACATAATGCTCAATACATCTTAGCTCTTTTTATTCAAATTATTTGAGTTTTAATGTTGTAATTAGGTGACTACAAACAATGTGGCCAAATATTTGGTTGGTACAAAAGTAATTGCAGTTTTTGCAATTACAAGTCATCACAAAACTTGAGTCACTCATATTCAGTAAAAAAAAAAAAAAAAAAAAAAAAAAAAAAAAAAAAAAAAAAAAAAAAAAAAAAGAAGTATCTGCAAAATGGGGTTAATGAGAGAGTATTGTGGAGAGGTGGAGAAAAAAAACACATACTTTTAAAAGAACTAAGTCTAGCACATAGTAGACGTACAATAAATCTTGGTTCTCTTTTGCTAGCATACCTCACCAGCATCTTAGTATTGATGGCTTTTTAAATTTATTTTTTCTTACTCTGAAGTACAAATTATATAAGAGTTACTGAAAGAGGGGATGAGGAGACAGTCACAAAATCAGGAAATTCTATTTTGCTTCAAGTAACCCTGATGATTCAGAGTTACTTTACCAAAAAGAATTTAGACTGGACAATCATGGGTACAGCTTGGGCTCTTTCTCACTTTGGCTGGAATTTCACAGGATTTTTAAGTAGAGAAATAGTTTATGCTAGTATACAAAATTGAGCCTGGAATTAATCAGCAAAATGAAGATATGAAAAGGACAATTTTCTTCATTGCATAGTCATAGGAAATTTGAATATTTAGTCAAACTGTGGGTTTATCAGTACAAATGGATTATCTTAATTATATCCTTATTTTCTCAATGGTTGTATAGTATAACTAAATTTTATAGCAAACTTACCACTTGCCAGGTCGTGTTCTAAATACTATGTTTTAGGGATATATTGTTTAGCATATGCTAACTTATGTGATGCTTAATAAAATTTATCTAATAGGTGTTATTGTTTTCTTTATTTTATACATGACAAAATGAGGCACAGAATTATTTACTAACTTCCTCAAATTTCTGGTGCCAAGATACAATTCCAGTGCACAACTTTAATTGTTTTGCTTTATTTCTTCCATATAGAATGGGCAGGAAAATAAGAGTTCGTATATTCAACCCCATTTGGACTTCTGAGCAAAAAAAAATATTTTTAATTGATGGGGAAAAGACATTGAAATCTCCTATTTCCAATAATATTTTTCTAAGCAACCAAAAATAGACAAATACATAAATTAATAATTTTAAGACACTGGACATCAGGGACTAAAATACAGTGAACCCTGAGGGATGAGAGACAGATGAGAAGAGCCAAACAAATTCCTCAGGTTACAAATTTGAGAGTATCCAGGTCATAGTACAGTGAGGAGAAATCTGTGTGAGATGTAGAAGACTCCTTAGTTTAGGAGAGAAAGCAGAGAGTCTGGGCAGACAAAGGCAGCTAGAATACAGGACAGGGTATGAGAGAGTGTGCATTAAAACAGAGCTCTAGGGATATGAAAAGGGTCTTTCTCAAGTATTTAGCTAAATATTGATGAGTTGCACATGTGTGTGAGAAAACTACTAATGACTAGAGAAAGAACTACCCAAAAGGATTAGAGGTAACAGTGTCTAGCATTACACAGGATAAGGAAAAGTGCCTGTTTATGTCACTCAGATTGAAAAAAATTATGATTCACAGGAAATTGGGCACAGTACTCAAGAAGGTCTTGCCTCAGTGATAGAGAGTGATTATCTCTAGAATGAGCATTAATCCAGAAGCTAACCCATCGTTAAAGTAAGACATTACAGGATTAAACTGTCTTTCCAAGTAACTTAATTGTATTATGAAAAAATCTCACTGATATTTATAGGAATCAATAATATTCAGCACAAATAAAGTAAAATTTATAATGCCTGGTATTTAATCAAAGATTACCAGATATATAAGAAAATATTACTTAGAAGGAGCAGAAAATCAATCAATTGAAACCATTTTAGATCTGAGCCAGATGTTAGAATCAGCTTTAAAAATAATTATAGTTTTATTCCATGTGTTAATGTTAAGTAGGAAAACAGAAAATATAAAAAGATTCAAGTCAAATTTTATGAGATGAGACCTACAATTTGTGAGCTGGGATGTGATTATTGGCAAATATGATAGTGTAGAAGAAAAGATGAGTGAACATGAAGACCTAGCATTAGAAACTAAAATAAAACACAGAAAAATATTTCTTTTTTTGTGGGAGAATTACTGAGCTGTTAGACACCTTCAAGTGACCTAATATACTAATATATTTGGAATGGAATCCTTGAATGAGTGTGTGTGTGTGTGTGTGTGTGTGTGTGTGTGTGTTGTTGGCAGGGAGGGAATTTAGGGGGAAAAGAAAGACCTAGAAACAATTTTTCCAAGTTCAGTGAAAATTATAAACCCACAGTTCCAAGAAGCTAAATAAACCCAAGGTACAGAAACGTGGAGAAAACTAACAAACATCATACCACATTGCCCAAAATTAGAGATAAAGGAAAAATATCCTCAAGGCAAACAAACAAAAAAAGATACTTTTCATACAGCAGTTCAAAAATAAGTATGACAGCAGATTTTTCATAAAAAACAATGCAATCAAGAAGACAGTGGAACAACATCTTTAAAGTACTGAAGGACAAAAGCTGTTAAACTTAAATTCAGTATCAAATAAAAATATTTTCAAATATAAAGATGAAATTAAACTTTGTCCAACAAAGTTGAAAGATTTCATCTTCAACAGAATTGTACTATAGAAAGTGTTAAAGGAAGTACTTTAGTTGGAGGAAAATAAAGCCAGGCAGGTATGCAGATGTACATACAGTATTAAAAGGCACTGAAAATGGTATCCATATGAATTCTGTTCCTTGAATACTTCTCATTAGTCCCCCTGCCTACAAATCTCAGCATATCAAATTACTCAACCTGAAACAATAATGGAGGAAGGTTATAATGATTAGACTTTGATGACTTTAAATATCAAGCCTAAGCTAATGTAAGCAAAGAATATTAGTAGTAGTAGCAAATTAGTATTAGTAGTAGCAAATTAATTAATTGAGTGATGTGTACTAAATATTCTCAATTATGCTATTTGTTAATTTGAAATTTCTGTAAGAAAGAATGCATGAACTTGAATTTCACAAATACGTGTGAATTGCACAAATGTGATATTTTTAAAACAAAAGCTCAGCTCAGGATGCTCTCAGATATTAATATTTTTCATCAAAGCAGAGCCTATGTCAAGACTTTTCTATCCTCTGCATTAGAATGACAAACTGAAGACAAATTCATTAATTCACTAACAAATTTTGTTTCCTATCTATAGACTTCCCAAGTTTGATCTAAATCATATATATCTAAAGTTTAATTGTAAGGCTTTCTATTGTAAGAGTATAAAATCATTTGGGGAAACTAATATTTTGATTAATAAGGTATCATAGTTCCAAGAGAAATAACACATAAGCTTGGAGAAGGGGATATAAAACAAGGAGAAATTCCAAATTGAAAACAAGAGTCGCTGCAAGGGAAAGTACTGGGATTGGGGCTTGGGGACTGAAGATGAGGGTCAAGAAAAGAAATTATCACTTATTTAATCATGCTGTTATCTGTGTTAAGATTCATTTCAACATGTATTGTCTCATAACTTTAAAAAAACAGAATAAGTTGGCAATATCGATCAATGCATGTACCATTTGATGAAGTAATTATACTTCTAGGACTGTATTCTACATTTATACTCCTCTCTAGGCACAAAGATGTTTGTATAAAAATGTTCACCATAGTGTTTTTATGCTAGTGAGAAAGAAAATGAGGCATATATGTCCCTTTGAAATGGTCTTTAACACACATTGTTAAGTAAGCAAAGAGCAGATTGGCATTACAACATTCGGTTTTGCTTAAATTACACACAAATATATGCACACAAACACATGCATAGATATACAATTTAATATAATGTATATATCTCATGAGTTATATCTACTTAAGATACATATTTGGGTATATGTGTTTGTATAATGTGTGTGTCTGTATATATGTTTATGTTTATATTTTTTCACATATATCCAAATATATAAATATAAAATTTATGAGTCTATAGGCACAAACATTTTTTAGGGTCAATGACACACACTGTTAATAGTGGTTGCAACTGTGGAGAGGAATTGTGGGTCTAGGCTGGAGACTTTCAACTCTTGATCAATATATTTCATACTGTTTAAGTTCTGTTTCATGGTTTGTTTGCTTTCAGCATACACTATCATGCCTGGCTTATGACAGAGTTCTGCTTTCCAATAAAAACACCAATAACAATGTGTGGTTCTTGAGCACTTGAAATGTGGCTAGTTCAAATTGAGATGTTCATACTGAGATGTTCTGTCTATATAAAATATACACTGACTTTTGAATATTTAGTATAAAAAAAGAACATAAAAATATATCAATAATATAATTATATGT
Source organism: Rhinopithecus roxellana (assembly GCF_007565055.1). Lineage (NCBI taxonomy): Eukaryota > Metazoa > Chordata > Mammalia > Primates > Cercopithecidae > Rhinopithecus > Rhinopithecus roxellana. The sequence goes on from NC_044563.1 coordinate 29,409,955, forward strand.
CAAAATAATGCAGATATAATGACTAAGCACAATATACTTACTGAAAATTTTTAAAATAATAATTATCACTTGAGCTGGTTATACATTCAGAGTGAATACTTAGTATGATGGTTAATGTTTTTAGTATTTCTACATGGCAGTATTTCTTGAAATATGTTTTGAAAGTGTCCAGATGTTTTATGTAGCCACACCACCCTGAACGTGCCTGATCTCATCTGAAAGTGTCTAGATGTGTGTTACTTTCCTCATTTTACATATGATGTAAATGTATGCAACTTAGGCAGAAATCTTTAGAAAAGTTTTAAAAATTACAGAGTAAATGAAATTTAACCTATTAATTTTATTTTGCAAAATGTATGAGCAGTTACAATTTCTTAGAAATACACCTGAAAAAAAGATATTAAACATTTCATCCAGGTTGTTACTCTACTGTTTAGAGGAAGCTATTTAATGTGACTTCTACATAGAAGGCTCTCTTTATGCCAGACTAGATTAGGTGACTCTGGAATGTGTTCAAAGCAGTCTGTACATTACCTGATTCTTGTCATAATTTTATTGAATTATATTTCTTCTCCTAATCTATGTACCAAGAAAACAATACCTTTCTGCTTCATTCCTCTGTTTTTTATTGAGTGCTCTAGAAAACTAGTTGATACTTAGCAATCATTTAATGGATCAATGGATGAATCAACCAATCCTGGAAATTAGAAAATCTTTATTTAAAAAAAAATTGTCTCTTTGCACTGCCCCATTGTGTGAATTACTCATTTATTTACATTACAAATAATTTATTGTTGTGTGTTTATAGAATTGTGCTCAACAACATACCCACTGCTTGTGGACTTGTGTACTTGAGTTCAACTTAATATTCTTTTTCACATTATTTATGAGGGTGAAAACAAATTACATCTTCTTCATCTCACCCCAGGGTTAATGCTAACTTCTTTTATTATTAAACACTTAACATTTACATTTCAGAAGCTTTCAAGTTTTCTTTTAGTTAGAGTGTTATGCAGGCATTGCCAGAAGTATTGGATGCTGTTGCATATTTCACCATCTTTTGTGGGTGGCATGACATTAAAGATGACATAGTACTTATCATGCAGATGAAGAAATAAATATTTTCTAACTCTAAAGAGTGCAGATTGATGGATGGAAAATTCTGAAAGGCATTCTACAATCTGTAAATCTTAGGGTCATTAAACGTATAAGGCAACATGAGATAAATCTGTGCTTTAAAGATATCTGATAATAAGTTGTTATGGAATTGACAGTAGAATGATATTTTGAAATTTTATAAGAGCAGGCTAAGTTCAGCATTTCATTGGCTATACAAGTGAGCAGCTTTGTTCTTCCTTTCTATGCAGACATTTAGATTTCATTTGTGATGAAGTAAGCCACCAAGTTTTCCCTTTCCCCAACATGTTGAAGAGTATGCACATACACGTAGACATTTTTATTAATCAATTTTAACTTTTCAATGAATAATGAATACAATTAATTAAATAGATAATGTAGCAAGGTACCATAATTTTTTTATGTTTTTGTTTTGTTTTGTTTTTAAGATGGAGTCTCATTGTGTCACTCAGGCTGGAGTGCAGTGGCATGATCTCAGCTTATTGCAACCTCCGCCTCCTGGGTTCAAGCGATTCTTCTGCCTCAGCCTCCAGAGTAGCTGGGACTACAGGCATGCACCACCATGTCTGGCTAATTTTTGTATTTTTAGTAGAGATGGGGTTTCACCATGTTGGCGAGACTGGTCTCGAACTCCTGACCTTGTGATCCACCCACCTCGGTCTCCCAATGTGCTGGGATTACAGGCATGAGCCACCATGCCCAGTATAGTACCATGAATTTATTAAGTAAAACATAAATTATCCCTTCTGGACAGCCTGAAGTCTTTAAGACTCAAAGGACCTATTTATGCCATTCATAGAAAAGCTCTTGGAAATCGGGAAACAGTTTTTTCAAAATAAAAAGTTTTATTGCATTTCTATATCTTCCTCTTGAATGTACACCTCACAATGCAGTCTGGCCTCTGAAGTTTGCTACTTTACAGCATGAACACACAGATGTACACAAACATAATGGGATCATGGCCATATAAAATCTGCTAAAGAGAATTTTGGAGAGAATTATGAAATAAATAACAGATGTATGAGAATCTTTGTTCTCTGTTTTAAACAAGAACTACATAACACAATAAACAAAATGAAAAGCATTCAATTAATGTTTCATATTTTTCACACATGATAGGAAACAAATGGATTTGGTTACTTTTTAAATTTTATGTTTGCCTCCAAAACTTTCCTAATTCTGACTTTATGAAGTTTTTCAAGTGATAGGATAATGGCCGAATGTAAAGAGCAAGGAGCTTATATTTAAAAAAACAGACATGAGGTGAATTATTATTATTTTTTACTTATTAGTTCTATGAACCTTATAAGTACAATTTACTGTAAATGTTATTTTTTAAAAAATATATAGATAGAGCAAATTCTTCCTTTTGTATGACACCATATTTACAAAAGAGAGAAAATAATTCTTATTTTGAGTTGGTATGATAGTTTCACGCAAATTTTCATAAATTTGCAGCATATATTTCTACCCATTAAACATTTATTTTCTGAACTTTCTTCCACATATGGTCTTAAATTATATGCATCATATTATATTTTTCTTGTATTACTTACCTTATAATTTAACATTTTTCCATATTCATACATGTAGCTCCAGTTCATTCATTTTAGTTACAATTGAATTGACTCTTATATTAATATACCAGAATTCGTTTTATTTATTCTCTTTTTGGTTGATATTTACATATTACAGCCTTTTGCTATAATGAATAATGCTTCTTGGTAGTATATGCAAGATATTTTCTGGGGCAAAATTTTTCAAATTATAGGTCATAATTTATTTGCAGGTGGTAAATTTCATGAATTTCAACTTTTAAAACAAAATAAAACACACTACTAATATCATTGCTCATCTGTACTAGTTTGCCATGGAGGCTGTAACAAAGTGGTTTAAACAACAATATATTGTCTCACAGTACTGGAGACTAGAAGTTCAAGATCGTGGTGTTAGCAGTGTTGGCTCCTGGTTGTTTGCTGTCAGTTTTTGGGATTCCTTGGCTTATGGAAACATATTTCAATCTCTGCCTTTATCTTGTGGTGTTCTCCCTATGTGTATGTCTCCAAATTTCCCCTTTTTATTAAGGAACCAGTCATATTCAATTAGGGTCCACCCTAATTATCTCATTTAAAATGGAGTATTTTTGTAAAAATTCTTCTCCACATTCTGTAAAACCACATTCTGAGGTATTAGTGATTAGTTTTTAACAGATGAATTTGAAAAGACACAATTCAATGCATAACAGTATCACACACAGAGTAAGTGCTCTTTCATGAAAATTTTGTTTCAGTTGTGTTCTGGCATATACTGAGTCACAATATAAAATAGAGATGTTGTAGGTTGAAACACCATAGAACTAGAGCATGTTCTTAGGGTTGAAATTACAGGAATGCAGAATAATTCATTTTTAAATTTCCCAGATAATGCCAAAGTAATTGTGCCATTTACTCTAATAGTATCAGTGTACGAAAGTTTTTCTTTCTCTACAGCATCCTGATTATGAATATCTGATTTTTACATTTTTTGTCAAACTGACATGTGATTTAATAGCTCGTTGTTTAAAATTATATGTTCTATTAAAACTGTAGTTCATTATTTTTTCTTACATTTGTTGGTCATCCAGGCCTCCACTACTTTGAATTTGTTATGCACATATATACATATATATACACACATACACATGTATGTAAATAGATAATATATACATGTAAATATATATAAATATTATATATCATATGTAAATATATATAGTATATACATAGGTAAACATTGTGTATATTTAATATACGTGTGTGTATATATAAACATTAGAAAGACAGTTTTATTTTTGGATTGTGTGTCTTTCTAATGTTAATTTGAAGGCATTTTATAAAAATACATAATCTAATAACCAATCTTTTGTTGACCACATACTGTAAAAGCACCTTCTCCCACAAAATTGTTTGTCTTTTAATTTTGTTTATGGTATTATCTGTAATGCAAAGTTTTTTTTACTCTGGTCACTAAGAATCTTTCTCATTAAAGTTTGTGCTTTTTGATTATTTTCCAGAAAGTATTTCCTGCTCCTAATTTATAACAACATTCTCTTCTAAAGGTTTTAATATTCAGGTCTTTAATTTAAATTTGAGATAATCTGAAGTACAAGGGAATCTGGTTTTATTTATTATTGTATGATTTGCCATTTGTCCTGGAACAGTTTGATAAATAATTCTTTTCTTTCCACTACTTATTAAAATTCCAGGTCTGTTATATCCCAATTTTCTATACAGTTGACCTTTGAACAACATGGGTTTGAACTGCACAGGTCCACTTACTACACAGGCTTTTTTTCATTAAATACGTTGGAAAAATTTTTGAGATTTTTGGCAGTTTGAAAAACTTGCAGGCAAGCAGTATAGCTGAGAAGTATTGGAATTTTTTAGAAAAAAGGTATAGGATGAATGCATAAAATACATAAATATTCTAGTCAATTTTATCATTTACTACCATAAAATATACACAAATATGTTATAACAAGATTAAATGTATCAAAACTCATGCACACAAAGGCAGACTGTATGTGACTTCATTGGCAGTAGAGAGAAAGGTAAACAAACATAAAGATACAGTAAAAAATTATAACTGTATAGGCTGGATGTGGTGGCTCATGCTTGTTATCCCAGCCCTTTGGGAGGCCGAGGCAGGTGGATCACAAGGTCAGGAGTTCGAGACCAGCCTGGCCAACATGACGAAACCCTGTCTCTACTAAAAATACAAAAAAATAGTTGGGCGTAGTGGCGAGTGCCCATAGTCTCAGCTACTCGGGAGGCTGAGGCAGGAGAATCACTTGAACCTGAGGGCAGAAGTTGCAGTGAGCCAAGATCGTGCCACTGCATTCCAGCCTGGGCAACAGAACGATACTCCGTCTCAAAAAAAAAAAAAAAAAAAAAAAAAAAAAATTATTACTGCATAAAATTAACTACAGTACATAAGATACAATGCTAATAATTTTGTATGCACCTCCTGTTGCTATTGTGGTGAGCTCAAATGTTGAGAGTATCTGTTTAAAATCCCTGTGATGCTAATCATCTCCAGGTGGGCAGTATCTCCAGTAAATTGTGTATTGCAATAAAAAGAGATGTCTCACAGTTCTTACATATTTTTATTGTGTTTACTGCAATATTTTAAACTTTAGATAATATCATGAGACCCATACATAGTGCCACTATGATGCTGGGAGTGCTCCCAAGAAGCAGAGCAGAGTCATGATATTACAAGAAAAGGTTGAATTGCTTGATAGATTCCACAGATTGAAGTTTGCAGCTATGGTGGCTACCATTTCAAGACATTTCAAGATAAATAAATTCAGCATTCAGGACCAATTCCAGCAGACATGAAAAACTTGTACTTTTTAGAAAATACATTTTTATCTCATACTGAAAATGCAGCTTTAATGTGGGTGCAGATTTGTTGTAAGAAAAGCATATACGTAGACTCTAATATAATTCAAGAAAAAGCAAAGTCATTGTATAACAACTTAAAGCAAATGAAAGATGAGGATCTAAAGCTAAAGAATTTAATGCCAGCAAAGGATGGTTTAATAAGTTTAGAAAGAGGTGTGGCTTTTTAAAAATTAAAAGTAATAGGAGAAGCAGGAGAGGTATTAATAATAGGAGTCAAGGTAATAGGAGAAACAGCTTCTGCTGAACAAGAAGCAGCAGAGTTCCTAAGTGCTATTAAGAAAATCATTTAGGCCGGGCGCGGTGGCTCAAGCCTGTAATCCCAGCACTTTGGGAGGCCGAGACGGGCGGATCACGAGGTCAGGAGATCGAGACCATCCTGGCTAGCATGGTGAAACCCCGTCTCTACTAAAAATACAAAAACTAGCCGGGCGAGGTGGCGGGCGCCTGTAGCCCCAGCTACTCGGGAGGCTGAGGCAGGAGAATGGCGTGAACCCGGGAGGCGGAGCTTGCAGTGAGCCGAGATTGCGCCACTGCACTCCAGTCTGGGCGACAGAGCGAGACTCTGCCTCAAAAAAAAAAAAAAAAAAAGAAAAGAAAATCATTGAAGAAAACAGACATGTGCCTGAATAGGATTGTAGTGCAGAAGAAAGTATCCTATACTAGAAGAAAAAAAAAAAAAAAGCCACAGAGGACATTTGTTTGTAAGAAAAAGTGAGCAGCAGGATTTAAGGGAGGAAGGGACAGGCTAACTATGGTTTTGTACAAATGCAATTGGATTGATAATCAGGACTGCCCTTAACTACAAAACTGCTAACCCTCAAGCCTTGAATGGAAAAGATAAACACCATCTGCCAGACTTTGGGTTGTACAACAAGAAGGCCTGAACATAATAACATTTTTTTCTGGATGAGCTCTATCCATGCTTTGTCCCTGAAGTCAAGAAGTGCTCTTTTGATATTGTACAATGCCCCTGACCACCCACAACCCCATGAGTTCAACATCAAAGGCATCAAAAGTCTACTTGCCCTCAAACACAATCTCTCTAATTCAGCCTCTAGATAAGGAGTCTTAATGACTACTAAGGCTCATTAGGTATGGTACTCTGTGGAAAGGATCATCAACGCTATGAAAGAGAACCCTGATAGACAGAATATCATGAAAGTCTGGAAAGATTACTCCATTGAAACTACTATCATTATAGAAAAATACCTGAAAACTGTCAAGCCCCAAGTAATGAATTTCTACTGGAGAAAACTATGTCCAGATGTTTTGCATGACTTCATAGGATTTGCAACAAAGCCAACCAAGGAAATCATGAGAGAGATTGTGGATATGGCAAATAAGGTGAAGAATGAAGGGTTTTAAGATAGAGATCTTAGAGAAATTCAGGAGCTAAGAGATACCACATCAGAGGAATTAACAGAAGATGACTTGATGGAGATGAGTGCCTCAAATAATGAGGAAGAATATGTAGAAGAAGCAGTGACAGAAAGCAAATTCACATTAGACAATCTAGCAAAAGAGTTCTGATTACTCAAGACTGTTTTGATTTCTTTTAAACCCTGGTCTTTTTAAGATATGAGCACTGAAACTAAAGTAAATGGTGGAAGAATTGGTACTGTATAGAGGCATTTTTAGAGAAATGGAAGAGCAAAACATTCAGGCAGAAATTATGATGTATTTTTGTAAATTACACCAAATTTGCTTGCGTTTCTTGCCTCTCTTCTACCTCTGCCCCTTCTGAGGCAGCAAGATTAATCCCCTTTCTTCCTCCTCCTCAGTATACTCAATGTAAAGATAATAATATAGACCTTTATAATCTAGTTCCACTTAATAATAAATATATTTTCTCTTTTGGTTTTCTTAAAAACATTTTCTTTTCTCTGGCCATTTTATTATAATAATACAGTATATAAGACATATAACATATGCAATATGTGTTAACCAACTGTTTGTGTTATAAGTAATGCTTCTGGTCAATAGTAAGCTATTATTGGTTAAGTTTTGGGGGTGTGAAAAGTTATAGGCAAATTTTCAACTCCACAAGTTTCCCTAATCCTCACATTGCTCAGAAACTGGCTGTATTTGAATATATCTATATCCAGGCTCACAACTTTGTTCCAGTGGTCTACTTCTTCTTATCTAAAAGATGAAAACAGAATTCAATAATTTAACATGACAGTGTCTTTATACCTTGTAGGATAAGTCTACTTCCTTTTTTTAAAAAATTGTCTTTCCCTTTACTTTATAATGAGATTTTAAAGCTCAGATTGTCAATGTCTAATGAAAAACATTTTCAGATCTTGATTGGAATTATATTTATTGTTTAACTTGAAGATAATTTACATCTTTACTATTTTGTCTTTTCATTCCTTGCTATAACAAGTGACCAACTTTTGTGAAGTCTCTGTTGTATATTCTTTTTTCTTTCTTTTTACTGACAATTCTTTGAAGTTGTAAATATACACGAGGATGAAGAAGAGGAAAAAAAGTGGAAGATAAAGAGCAAAAGCGTGAGTGACAACCAAATTAAAGACCTCAGTGGAGCAAAATTACAAATCAGAAGTGAAAATGGCCTGGGATGAGTCTGACTTTTACCAGATAAAACCAGAAAGTCATAGGAACTGGAAGAATCAGGTACCTTTAAAACCAGGAGAGAAGAAGCAGCCTAATAAGGAAGACAAGGTAAACCTCTTTGATAAGCAGTTAGATTTGCCCCCCTCCCTTTGCTTCATTGACAATCTCCCTGGTGCAGTAAATGACTAGGAATTTCTTATTTTGGAAGCATCTCACAAGTTTTTGTATTTTCATCTATCATATTTTTTATGTTACTTTCTGTTTAACTTCCTTGGGCTCACTTCATTTTAATTTGACCCATCCATCTCATTACTGGGCATATACCCAAAGGATTATAAATCATGCTGCTATAAAGACACATGCACACATATGTTTATTGCAGCACTATTCACAATAGCAAAGACTTGGAATCAATCCAAACGTCCATCAGTGACAGACTGGATTAAGGAAATGTGGCACATATACACCATGGAATGCTATGCAGCTATAAAAAAGGATGAGTTCATGTCCTTTGTAGGGACATGGATGCAGCTGGAAACCATCATTCTCAGCAAACTATCTCAAGAACAGAAAACCAAACACCACATGTTCTCATGCATAGGTGGGAATTGAACAATGAGATCACTTGGACACAGGAAGGGGAACATCACACACTGGGGCCTATTGTGGGGAGGGGAGGAGGGGGAAGGATAGCATTAGGAGATATACCTAATGTAAATGACAAGTTAATGGGTGCAGCACACCAACATGGCACATGTATACACATGTAACAAACCTGCATGTTGTGCACATGTACCCTAGAACTTAAAGTATAATAATAATAAAAAAATTGTTAACTGTATCTATTGTGTTTATTTTATCCTATTTCAATAATTACCTTTTTCATTTATAGAAGTCTTATTTGGACATTTTCCAAATCCAACTCATTTGAATTTTCGAATTATATTTTCATTGCATTATGTTTTTTCTTTTTTTTTTTTTTTATTATACTTTAAGTTCTAGGGTACATGTGCATAACGTGCAGGTTTGTTACATATGTATACTTATGCCATGTTGGTGTGCTGCACCCATCAACTCGTCAGCACCCATCAATTCATCATTTATATCATGTATAACTCCCCAATGCAATCCCTCCCTCCTCCCCCCTCCCCCCTCCCCATGATAGGCCCCAGTGAGTGATGTTCCCCTTCCCGAGTCCAAGTGATCTCATTGTTCAGTTCCCACCTATGAGTGAGAACATGCGGTGTTTGGTTTTCTCTTCTTGTGATAGTTTGCTAAGAATGATGGTTTCCAGCTGCATCCATGTCCCTACAAAGGACGCAAACTCATCCTTTTTGATGGCTGCATAGTATTCCATGGTGTATATGTGCCACATTTTCTTAATCCAGTCTGTCACAGATGGACATTTGGGTTGATTCCAAGTCTTTGCTATTGTGAATAGTGCCGCAACAAACATACGTGTGCATGTGTCTTTGTAGTAGAATAATTTATAATCCTTTGGGTATATACCCAGTAGTGGGATGGCTGGGTCATATGGTACATCTAGTTCTAGATCCTTGAGGAATTGCCATACTGTTTTCCATAATGGTTGAACTAGTTTACAATCCCACCAACAGTGTAAAAGTGTTCCTATTTCTCCACATCCTCTCCAACACCTGTTGTTTCCTGACTTCTTAATGATTGCCATTCTAACTGGTGTGAGATGGTATCTCATTGTGGTTTTGATTTGCATTTCTCTGATGGCGAGTGATGATGAGCATTTTTTCATGTGTCTGTTGGCTGTATGAATATCTTCTTTTGAGAAATGTCTGTTCATATCCTTTCCCCACTTTTTGATGGGGTTGTTTGTTTTTTTCTCGTATATTTGTTTGAGTTCTTTGTAGATTCTGGATATTAGCCCTCTGTCAGATGAGTAGGTTGCAAAAATTTTCTCCCATTCTGTAGGTTGCCTGTTCACTCTGATGGTAGTTTCTTTTGCTGTGCAAAAGCTCTTTAGTTTAATTAGATCCCATTTGTCAATTTTTGCTTTTGCTGCTGTTGCTTTTGGTGTTTTAGACATGAAGTCCTTGCCCATGCCTATGTCCTGAATGGTACTATCTAGATTTTCTTCTAGGGTTTTTATGGTATTAGGTCTAACATTTAAGTCTCTAATCCATCTTGAATTAATCTTCGTATAAGGGGTAAGGAAAGGATCCAGTTTCAGCTTTCTACTTATGGCTAGCCAATTTTCCCAGCACCATTTATTAAATAGGGAATCCTTTCCCCATTTCTTGTTTCTCTCAGGTTTGTCAAAGATCAGATGGCTGTAGATGTGCGGTATTATTTCAGAGGACTCTGTTCTGTTCCATTGGTCTATATCTCTGTTTTTGTACCAGTACCATGCTGTTTTGGTTACTGTAGCCTTGTAGTATAGTTTGAAGTCAGGTAGCGTGACGCCTCCAGCTTTGTCCTTTTGGCTTAGGATTGTGCACTAAATGCCCACAAGAGAAAGCAGGAAAGATCTAAAATTGACACTCTAACATCACAATTAAAAGAACTAGAGAGGCAAGAGCAAACACATTCAAAAGCTAGCAGAAGGCAAGAAATAACTAAGATCAGAGCCGAACTGAAGGAGATAGAGACACAAAAAACCCTCCAAAAAATCAATGAATCCAGGAGTTGGTTTTTTGAAAAGATCAACAAAATTGACAGACTGCTAGCAAGGCTGATAAAGAAGAAAAGAGAGAGGAATCAAATAGATGCAATAAAAAATGATAAAGGGGATATCACCACTGACCCCACAGAAATACAAACTACCATCAGAGAATACTATAAACGCCTCTACGCAAATCAACTAAAAAATCTAGAAGAAATGGATAATTTCCTGGACAATTACACTCTCCCAAGGCTAAACCAGGAAGAAGTTGAATCCCTGAATAGACCAATAGCAGGCTCTGAAATTGAGGCAACAATTAATAGCCTACCCACCAAAAAAAGTCCAGGACCAGATGGATTCACAGCTGAATTCTACCAGAGGTACAAGGAGGAGCTGGTACCATTCCTTCTGAAACTATTCCAATCAATAGAAAAAGAGGGAATCCTCCCTAACTCATTTTATGAGGCCAACATCATCCTGATACCAAAGCCTGGCAGAGACACAACAAAAAAAGAGAATTTTAGACCAATATCCCTGATGAACATCGATGCAAAAATCCTCAATAAAATACTGGCAAACCGGATTCAGCAGCACATCAAAAAACTTATCCACCATGATCAAGTGGGCTTCATCCCTGGGATGCAAGGCTGGTTCAACATTCGCAAATCAATAAACGTAATCCAGCATATAAACAGAACCAAAGACAAGAACCACATGATTGTCTCAATAGATGCAGAAAAGGCTTTTGACAAAATTCAACAGCCCTTCATGCTAAAAACGCTCAATAAATTCGGTATTGATGGAACGTACCTCAAAATAATAAGAGCTATTTATGACAAACCCACAGCTAATATCATACTGAATGGGCAAAAACTGGAAAAATTCCCTTTGAAAACTGGCACAAGACAGGGATGCCCTCTCTCACCACTCCTATTCAACATAGTCTTGGAAGTTCTGGCTAGGGCAATCAGGCAAGAGAAAGAAATCAAGGGTATCCAGTTAGGAAAAGAAGTCAAATTGTCCCTGTTTGCAGATGACATGATTGTATATTTAGAAAACCCCATCGTCTCAGCCCAAAATCTCCTTAAGCTGATAAGCAACTTCAGCAAAGTCTCAGGATACAAAATTAATGTGCAAAAATCACAAGCATTCTTATACACCAGTAACAGACAAGCAGAGAGCCAAATCAGGAATGAACTTCCATTCACAATTGCTTCAAAGAGAATAAAATACCTAGGAATCCAGCTTACAAGGGATGTCAAGGACCTCTTCAAGGAGAACTACAAACCACTGCTCAGTGAAATCAAAGAGGACACAAACAAATGGAAGAACATACCATGCTCATGGATAGGAAGAATCAATATCGTGAAAATGGCCATACTCCCCAAGGTTATGTATAGATTCAATGCCATCCCCATCAAGCTACCAATGAGTTTCTTCACAGAATTGGAAAAAACTGCTTTAAAGTTCATATGGAATCATTGCATTATTTACTGCTTTCTTTAGGTCTTTAATCATGACAAAGTTGTTTTCTTTTCTGTTCTAAACATATCCATAGTGCTAATTCTGCTAGGTTTTTCTTTTCCTCCTTTTTGAGGGGTCATTTCTTAAGTAGTCTTTCACATTTGCTGTGAGCTCAGCTGCAGTAGAGATAGGTTTTTCCTGTTTGTTTATTTCAATTAAAAAAAAATTTCTATGGAAGATCCATGTACTCTTGGTAGGGAGATTGGTTTGTTTGTTAATTTCAGTTTTTAAAAATTTTTCTATGGAAGATACATGTGCTCTTGGTAGGGAGACTGGGGTTAAAGCTCTGTTTTGTCCTCTGCCCAGTGCCCTCATTATTTCCTCAGTCTTAGATCATTTTTAAATAAATGCAAAATCTCTTCTTGAATCATGTGGGATGTATACATTTGGATTCACATCTATATTGGACATGGGCTTAAAACTTTGATTTCCCATCTTAAACTTTTTTTTTTTCCAGTCAGAAAACTAGCAATGATAATGTTTCTCTTGAGCCAATGAGAAGAGTCTTTATAATCTTTATAATCCTTTTTTTACTAATGGGAAAAACTTCTAGAATTTGTATATATGGCATTTTGTAGTGATATCCATTTTAGTTCTGTTACATCATCTAGACCTAAGACCATGCTTCCTGCTTACATGTAATCATAGTCATTAATGCTAATATTTATGTCTAAACTCTTCCCAATATCCAATCCTTGCAGAATTAAGTTTAAAGTCTAGTTTTAAGCTTCATTTCTAATTTTATCACATAGGAATAATGGGGAATATTTTCTTTCTTAATTCTTTACTCTGATAAATATTCAAATTTTCTAATTCAATTAATTAATGTGCAAATTAAACTAATTTAGTGTGTATGCCTCATTCCCACAAACAAATCTTTGAAATAAATGGGACAGCTATTGGTTTTCCCACTGCCTGCTGTTGAATATTTTAAGCCAAACTCTTTTAAATATCAGAGAAAGGAGCAAGCTAGCTGATACCTAAATTTTATTAGAATGAAGCAGGCATGGGTTTATCCTCAGGAAACCAAAGGATGAAGTTAAGTTAAAGCACAGATAGATATAAAACCTGTCAAAATAGAATATGTCATAGAAGAAGTCAACATGCATTACGGTCACCCTGTGTTACCTGACCCCTGCTATATGGTTTCTGCTCTTTGGCTTCCACTTACTTCTTTATGCATTGCTTACTGTGTTGTAGCTACACTGAACTTTATTTGGAACTTCAAGCACTCTACGGTGATTTCCTTTTAGTGTTCTTTATGCTTGCTACTCTCTCTGTGTGAAATGCATCCCCCCAAATTCCACAGTCTGGCTTCTTTATCATTTGTTGAGTTTCAACTCAAGGGTGACTTTCTTGAGAGGATTTTTGTCACTGCCTAAAGAAGCCCCTACATATAGTCACTATGGATCATCTCATTTTATTTTCTTCAAAATCTAATCTGAAATAAACTTGTCCACTTCTTGGTCCATATTTTTACTGCCTGCATAACCTCACTAGATTGTAAGTTCTATGAGAGAAGAAATGTTTCTATTTTGTGTATTTCTGGCACCTCCAAAAGCACTTTGAAAAATTATGCTGCTCCAACATTTGTTAAATGAAAATTAATTTGGCACCTTCTATTCTTATGAGCTTTTGTTGAATGCCAAATTGTTTAAATCGCATTGGAAGGTGCACATTACTCATTTTAGGAACAATAGTGTAATAGGTATTAGGTAGATATGGAGAGAGCAACAATACCTGTATTAGCCTAGAGAGATCACAATCATAACACAGCACACAAAGGAACTATTCTGCAAATAAGAAATAAGCAAGGAATATTTTGAATTTTTAAAGATAATAATAATAATACAATTATTATGCGTGAGGAATTGCTCAACCAGAAAGAATGCAGATGGAAAAGATCAATCAATATCCAATATGTATGTGTATTTTAAAATATAATTGAAAAACTCAATTTCTTCAATGAAAAAAAGAAGTACAAAGCAAGGTACTTTTAATTTGTACTCATATTCAGATAGAGATATTCCCTAGCCTGCAAGAGAGTGAAGAAATCCATTTTAATATAATTGAGAACTATCTTCCCACCATGGGGAGGCACTTAGTAGAGAGTAAGCAGCTTTTAAGGCTGATTCTGACTGCTATCCCCTAACATTATCATGGTGTCATCTAGCCACATGTGCTCCTGATCCAAATCACCATGCATATGCATGGCCATATGTTTCCTCCTTGTGGGGCTTCTTCATCTCATCATTTGGTTCGATATCAACATTCCGATTCCCTTCCTTGCAATTCCACACATTGTGTTTCACTCATTGCACCTCTAACCACACCTCAGGAAAACTGTCGCTATCAAGTGGAAAATGGCATTGCTGGGACATGTGAGGGTTGGCATATTCTGACCATCTATGCTAAAATGGTGTTTCCGACTGCCTTTTCCTCTGATTCGTCATCACAAGAAAACAGTCAGTGTTATTATCTGCTTTGTAAGTTGGAGTGTAGGCTGAAGTTCTTTGCCACCCCTCCCCTTCTCAAATGAATTAGGGTTCTCAGAATAACTCTGAGGGGAACTGAGTTTTGCATGTGTTTCTAGCAGCTTTGTCTGCAGTGGAGGTGATCTAAACTGCTAGGATACCCAATGGAGCACTGGTGAGAAATGCCATCTGACTCGTCATCACCCATGAAATCTTAGTGTGAAGCGTGGGGGCAGAGTCCAGTGAGAAGGAAACAAAACAAACTAGAAATCTGGAGAAATACAGTGGTGTTTCCTTTCCCCCAAGTCAATAGAGGAGCTACATAAACATTGAAATAATAAACAATTGTTCTCTTTAAGTAAGTCCTCCCAAGAAACACAATGGTCCAGAAATGCAAAATGCTATGTTATTTTAGAGGAATTTTAGGAAAAGAAGTTGAGGGTAAAGAAATTGAACACATTTCCTGCATCAGAATTCTCAGTTAATTCATCCTACTCTTAAGTCTAGCTATATAATTTGTGAGACCAGTGCAAAATGAAAACATGGGTTTCTTTTTCCAAAAAGCAGAAAAAAATGTATTTTTCTTGTACTAAAATACAAAGCTTTTTCTTCTGCGGTCTCATTCTCAATTATGGTTGTGTTTATTATTTGCTGTTTAATGTCATTCTAAAAAAACATTAAAATTTTAAGCTATTATAAGTTTTACAATTCACTTTAATTTTGTGCAATGCCAATACTAAATGCAATTATAAGAACATAGCTTTTATGTGGAATTCCTGAAATTACATAATTTTTACATATTTGTAGTTCATACATACATATGTATTTTTGTTCCAACCAGAATAGTAGGAACATTGCACAAATTTAACTCAACTTTTTAAAAAATTGTACTTCTTGATATATGTATATATACCAACACTATCTTTGGCTTGGTAATGAGTAAAGAAAGACTGAAAGGAAAAGGAACTATGAGTTGTACCATATTTTTCTATTTTATCATTTTCAGCATAAATTGTGGGCTTGTATGAGGAAGTGATGGAATCCATTTTAAAAAAGAAAAATATTCTGCAATATATAACATGAATGAAGTTTAAGGACACTATGCAAATGAAATGTTAGCCACAAAAAGACAAATATTGCATGATTCTATTTATATGAGCTATCTGAATTAGTCAAATCTGTAGGATCAAAGAGTAGAATGGAATATATAGTTTCAATTATATAATTATACAAATTATGGTAGCTTTTTGTACAATATTATACTTATAGTTAACAATACTGTATTATATACAAAATATACTGAGAGGGTACATCTTATTTTAGTTTTTTTTTTTAACTACCGGAAAAGGAAAGAGGGCACATAATCAATGTACAAAAATCACTAGCATTGTTATACACCAAAAACAGCCAAACTGAAAGCCAAATCAGAAAGGAAATCACTTGAACAATTGCTCCAAAAAGAATAAAATACAGGTAACCAAAGAGGTGAAAGATCTCTACAATGAAAATTATAAAAACACTGCTCAAAGGAATAGGAGAAGAAACAATCAAATGGAAAAACATCCCATGTTAATGCATAAGAAGAATCAATATTATTTAAATGGCCAAAGCAATTTACAGATTCAATATTATTCCTATCAGACTACCAATGACATTCTCCATAGAACCAGAAAAAAATATTTTAACATTGATGTGGAACCAAAAATGAGCCTGAATTGCCAAGGCAATCAAAAAGAACAAAGCTGGAAGCATCACTTTACCCGACTTCAAACTATACTACAGGGCTACAATATCAAAACAGAACATAGACCAATGGAACAGAACACAGAGCCCAGAAATAAGGCCACATATCTACAACCATCTGATCTTCAACAAAGCTGACAAAAACAAGAAATGAAAAATAAACTTCCTATTCGATAAATGATGCTAGGATAACTGGCTAGCCATATGCAGAAGATTGAAGCTGGACCCCTTCCTTTTACCATATACAAAAATCAACTCAAGATGGATTAAAGATTTAAATGTAAAACCCCAAATTATAAAAACCCTGGAATGCAACCTAGGCAATACCATCCTGGACATAGAGAAGGGCAAAGATTTCATGACAAAGACACCAAAACCAATAGCATCAAAAGCAAAAATTGACATGTGGGATCTAATTACACAAGAGTTTCTGTGCACCAAAATAAACTAGAATAAACAACCTACAGAATGGGAGAAAATACATCTGAAAAAGGTCTAATATCCAGCATCTGTAAGGAACTTACACAAATTTACAAGAGAAAAACATCTCCGTTATAAAGCAGGCAAAGGACAAGAACAGATGCTTCTCGAATGAGGACATACATATCGCCTACAAGCATATGAAAAAAGCTCAATATCACTGATCATTAGAGAAATGCAAATCAAAGCCACAATGAGACAGCATCTTACACCAGTCAGAATGGCTGTTATTAACAAGTCAAAAAATCACAGATGCTGGTGAGGTTGCAGATAAAAGGGAATATATATACGCTATTGGTGGGAGTATCAATTAGTTCAACCATTGTGAAAAGCAGTATGGTGGTTCCTCAAAGAGCTAAAAGCAGGCCAGGTGGTTCATGCCTGTAATCCCGGCACTTTGGGAGGCTGAGTTAGGCAGATCCCTTGAGATCAGGAGTTCGAGAGCAGCCTGGCCAACATGGTGAAACCCCATCTTTACTAAAAATACAAAAATTTGCTGGGTGTGGTGGTGCACACCTAAAGTCTCAGCTATTCAGGAGGCTGAGGCAGGAGAATCACTTGAACCCAGGAGGCAGAGGTTGCAGTGAGCCAAGACCATGCCACTGCACTCCAGCCTGGGTGACAGAGCCAGACTGTATTAAAAAAAAAAAAAAAATGTAAAAGTAGAACTACTATATTTGACCCAGAAATCCCATTATTGGCTATATACCCAGAGGCATATAAATCATTCTACCATAAAAACACATGCACACGATTTTTTTTTTTTTTTTTTTTTGGAAGCACGATTCACAATGGCAAATACATGGAATCAATCTAAATCCCCATCAATGACAGATTGGATAAAGAAAATGTGCTACATATACACAATGGAATTCTATGCAGTCATAAAAAATGAATGAGATCATGTCTTTTGTGGGAACCAGGATGGAACTGGAAGTTATCCTTAGGAAACTAATGCAGGAACAGAAAACCAAATACTGCATGTTCTCACTTGTAAGTCAGAGCTAAATGATAAGAACTTATAAACACAAAGAGGGAAACAACAGACACTGGTGTCTACCTGAAGGGGGACGGTGAGAGGAGGGAGAGAAGCAGAAAATAACTATTGGGTATTGGGCTTAATACCTGGGTCAAGAAATACTATGTAAAACAAACCCCCATTACAGGTGTTTACCTATGTAACAAACCTTCACGTGTACCCCCAAACCTAAAGTAAAAGTTAACAAAAAGAATAGGGAAGGAAATAAGATAAAAGAAAAGAAAGGGAAAATAAAAGAAAAGTGCCGGGTGTGGCAGCTCATGCCTGTACTCCCAGAACTGTGGGAGGCTGAGGTAGGCAGATCACTTGAGCTCAGGAGTTTGAGACCAGCCTGCGCAAAGTGGCAAAGCTCTGTCTCTACAAAAAAATACAAAAAAATTAGCCAAGCATGATGGTTGTGCCTATAGTTCCAGCTACTTGGGAAACTGAAGAGGGAGAATCCCTTGAACCCCGGAGGTGGAGGTTGCAGTGAGCTGAGATCATACCACTGTACTCTAGCCTGCATGAGAAAGCAAGACCCTGTCTGGAAAAAAAAAAAAAAAAAAAAAAAAAAAATTATGTAATTCCCTGGTTGGTTTTGCTTCTTAGAGTGCCATTGAAATATTGAAGCAAGGTCTGGTTCAAATGAAAAATATGACCTCATAGGACTTCCAGCACCCCTGCTTACTCAGGTTGTAAATTTAAAGGGTTTTTCTTATACTTATGTGGATTGCATTGAACTCCCATACATTTTGAGTCCAAAGAACTTCTGTTCTTGTGAGGCATCTCTTTTCTATATGTCAAACTTCTCTGCTCCATTGTCTCACTGGACTTCATTTTCAAATTTCAAGTTCAAAGATCAAATCATTAAGAATTTCAAGATGGCAACAGCAGAACACTGAATCAAGTGCAAAGGCCTTCTGATTTCAGGGCTCTGTGTGACCACACAGCTGTACCCTTATAAAGGTGCCCCTGGGACCTCTTGATTGTTGCTTTAGAAACTAAGAATCTCTATTTGAGGACCTTACATTGAGTATAATGTTCTTTCTCATATTCAGCCAGGCTTTGATATATCCTGAAGCTATAAGAAAAACTTTTCTATTTATTTGAAGAAAAAGGAACTCTCTGGGTTCCTTTTTCATTTAAACTCCATTCAAATGAATTTTGCTTCAATAAATATTAGAAGTTAAAAGTATCTGAATCTAAGGATACACCGTATCAATGCCTAGGGAAAGAATGGTTTGTCAAAGTAAGCACAAACCAGTATAGGGATGTCTTTGTGCAATCTCTAACACTATAGGAGAACAAGGTTTCACTATTAGTCACCATTATTAGTCACCAGAGTGGTACCACACTAGGGGGAAGAACACCTGAAGTTCTTAGAGAATTAGTATTGGCATATGAAATTAATATAGTTAGTAGACTTCATCCAATCCCAAGAAAAAACTTTGATAGCATTTCATGTTCTGGATGGCATTAATGCTTTTAGTACAAAATTACAGCTTCTGAGTGTCAGCACTGGAGCTTCATTACTAATGGCAATAGGACAGAGCCTCACATGAAAAGGAAAAATGTGGTAAATATAATTTGTCAATAGGAATAATATTACAGTAATGATGAATAGTAATGAGGACTAATATAATATTGTAAAACAAAGACTCTTTGTAAACCGTTAGTTACAGTTTGCTAAGAGTGTGGGCTATCTCATTTAGTCCACATAATAAATCTGCAAGAAAGACAAAAAAAAACCCACAAACTTTATTAAGATTCTGTTTAAAATATAATCAATCTAAGGTTCAAAGAGTTAATTACCTGCCTAAGGTCACACAGAGGGTGGTGTATGAAGGCAAGGCTTAAATGCAGGTGGTGAGCAGAAGCAAGCAATGGATGATTCAGGATTTCTGCACTATCCACATGTGAGGTTCCTCTTCTGTAAGAACTCTACCATAACCTCTACCCAGAGGTTCAATTTCATAGCCATATTTATAACACACTTCTGTTTCTTTTTAGAATAAACTATCATGCTTCACCTAGGTAGACATAAACATCTCCAAACTGTTCCTAAGAGTATTTTCCAAGCTTTTTCACTGAGACTCACAGTACATTTTTATTTGATACCTTGAATGCACACCGAATAGTTAACATATTCTATGTGCCTTATACTCTGATTTTTTTATTTTAGTTTATTTTCTTTTTTAAAAATGCAGATTGTCAAACTCAATAAATAGAATCATAAATTAATGATAGCTTAAAAACATTGCTGGCTGCTAATAATCTGTCTCCCTGGATTTTGGAATTGGAACTGAGAGATAGCAGATTAAGTTTTATATGATTCAAATAATGACATATGAATTTTGTGTATTGCTGTCATGGGCAGCCGTATCTTGCCCAAGACATCTTATGTACCATAAGCAAAAATAAATTCATACGTCAAAGTAGTCTGGGATGGGGGAGAGGAGGAGAGGAAAGAGAGGGAGGAGAGAGAGTGAGGGAGGTGGAGGGAGGGACAGAGAGAGGGAGAGAGAAGAGAGAGAAAGAGAGCGAGATTATTTTTAAAAGAAACAGATAAAAGTGGGAACAGATGTGACAACTGGCCAGCTGGCTGGTGCTTGGCTTTAGGCCTAGCTATATTCCTGCATTTGGATTACTGAAACTCTTTTGACTTAAGTAGGGTCTAATTTACCTCTGTTGAGTTTACAACAAATAGAGAATCTCCAATTTTACAAAAATGAGGCAATCATAGTGATTGTCCAGGAATAGCTGGGAGGAATTTGACAGGGAAGAATCCCCCCCCCCCCAATAATTTGCTGTTTTCAAGAGGTAAAGAGAGAGTATGAGTTATAATACCTAATTTTGACCTGAGATTTGTGTAGCCCATTATTGGTTTATTGTTTGGGTTAAATAAACAGAAAGACTAGAAACAACTGCAAGAACCAGGTAAGATTTAGTTCTCTGATCTGACTGAGTTTTGTTAAGTTGCCATCTCTATTGATTCTATTGATAAGACACTGAAAGTAAACATTGCCCAAATACAGAGAAACTCCACTCACTCAGAGAACAAGATTATAGCAATTTCAATAAACTGGCTACAGGAATATATCCCACAGTCAGAAATATATGAATATTACAAAAGCCAATAGTCTACATTCTTGCATTAAATATCATTTAAAAATTTTACCGTTTATTCTCATGAGAAAGCATAACAAATAATCATTGAGAAATATTCATGAACCCTGAAGCTAACATTAACTCTAGTTAACTGTAATTTCAATGTTATAGGGACTGTCAATTCTGATTTTTGTCGTCTTCCTCTGCAGCAGGATGACGTCCTTTATTTCAATGGCACTTGTGAATCCCATAGTTTACATGTAACTCCTGTGGGATGCATCATTTTTTCATCTAATCTTGAATGACAGAGGCAATTCCATACCACTCACCAACACTAACTTCTGCTAATCACCCCCTACTTAGTCATCCAATGCACTTAACTCTTATATCTGCAGAATGAGGTAAGATGAATTGGCACAATTAAGAACTGACTGTAAGTTATCAGCAAACTCAAATTCCTGGGGATAGAGTTGGTTTGAGAAATTTCCAACTCTCTTTCCCTCTCTATAGTCCATAGGCTTCAATACTAACATTCCAGAAAAACTAACATTCAAGAGTGACTTAGTTGTAAGGAATCCTAAGGAATGTGTCCTGGGGATATATCTTCTAAGAAAAGCTTAAAAATACTTGTGGAATAAATGTGTGAATTATACATAGGTCGTCTCACAATCTCTCCTTCATGATTTGGCTTCTTCTTTATTTCATTTATTGATTTCGCCATTCGATAATTTTCTATTGGGTGACTACTATATTCAAGGTAAGTGGTAGATAATAAGATTATAATAATGTGTGTCGACAATTATATTTCCCAACGATGAGGGTGTGAGTGTGTGTGTGTGTGTGTGTGTGTGTGTTCGTTCCATTCCATATGCTCTACTTTACGACATGAATAACACTCTTCCCACTGAGATGTGGGGGTCTATGTATCTTCCCTTAACTCTGAGCAAATTTTTAAATAACCTCAATCAATCAAATGCAGCAGCAGTGACACTAGATGGCATCTAAGGCTAGCTCAGAAAAGGTGACAGAGCTGATTTCCTCTCAGTAAGTTCATCTGTAGAACCCAGTGCAGGTATAAAGACCACACAAATAAGTCCATGAGGATATAGCTGAGATCCCCTGACACTTACATTCTCAGCCAGCAGTCTGAATTAATGGCCCAACATGAGAAATGATTCAAGCCCTCAGACTTTGATCCTTTAATGAGCTCTGTCTTATCCAAATTTCTGGTCTACAGAAACAAGGAAAGATAAGTACAATTGTTGTTTTAAGCCATTATGTTTTGGAATAATTTGTTATGTTACCAAAGTAACTGAAGTAAGGATGAAAAAAAAAAAAAAACCCCACGTCCACATGTAGGTAATAGTTTGGTGAGGGAGTAACATATTAACTCAATAAAACTATATATAACTATAAACTCTAATTAAAAATTATAGATATGAGGACATGAACTCAATAAGGAGAGAGATTCATTGTCTTATGTTATTCACTCTCTTATCCTTAAGACCTGATCCAACAACATACTAACTCCATAATGATTGAATACACAAATGAATGAATCAAGTGTTAGAAAGGAAATATACACAGATATATGAAATATAAACCAGAAAGCAAAAATGATCCAGGGAATCAGAACAGCTTTTCTGGAAGAACATTTTATAAGTATTCAAGAACAACATATACCAAAGCCTGGTGAGGAGTAAGGTGCATGAAGCATTCAAGACTATAATATAAGGTCAATATGGCTAGAATGCAGAGGTGAGGGTGAGATTACTTTGTGCTCATATGCCAAGCATTATATTAGGCACTATACATTTTTCATCTCACTTGTAATTACAAACAAAAAAACAGATTAGGAAGATTGAATGACCTAGTTCATACTTCATTTTGACACAGGTGAGACATCTACAAAATTAATATTGTCTACAGTTTCCATTCTTAAAATTGGTGACATACCCAGTAATGGGATTGGTGGGTCAAATGGTATTTCTAGTTCTATGTTGTTGAGGAATCACCAACACAGTCTTCCACAATGGTTGAACTAATTTACAATCCTAGCAACTGTGTAAAAGCATTCTTATTTCTACACATCTTCTCCAGCATCTGTTGTTTCCAGACTTTTTATTGTTTGCCATTCTAATTGCCATGAAATGGTATTTCATTATGGTTTTGATTTGCATTTCTCTAAGGACTAGTATGGTGAGCTTTTTTCATTTGTTTTTTGGCCACATAAATATCTTCTTTTGAAAAGTTTCTGTTCACATCCTTCTCCCACTTTTTGATGTTTTTTTTTCCATCTTCTAAATTTGTTTAAGTTCCTTGTAGATTCTGGATAATAGCCCTTTGTCAGATGGATAGATTGCAAAAATTTTCTTCCATTCTGTAATTTGCCTGTTCACTCTGATGATAGTTTCTTTTGCTGTGCAGAAGATCATTAGTTTAATTAGATCATAAATCATTATACTATGAAGACATATGCACACATGTGTTTATTGTAGCACTATTCACAATAACAAAGACTTGGAACCAACCCAAATGCCCATCAATGATAGACTGGATAAAGAAAATTTGGAACATATACACCATGGAATACTATGCAGCCATAAAAAATAATGAATTCATGCCCTTTGCAGGGACATGGATGAAGCTAGAAACTATCATTCTCAGCAAACTAACGCAGGAACAGAGAACCAAACACTACATGTTCTCACTCATAAGTGGGAGTTGAACAATGAGAACATATGGACATAGGTAGGGCAACATCATATGCCAGGGCTGGTTGCGGGGTGGGGGTCAAGGAGAGGGATAGCGTTAGGAGAAATACCCAATGTAGATGACAGGTTGACGGGTGCAGCAAACCACTGTGGCGCATATATACCTATGAAACAAACCGGCACATTCTGCACAGGTATCACAGAACTTAAAGTATAGTTAAAAGAAAGAAAGAAAGAAAGAAAGAAAGAAAGAAAGAAAGAAAGAAAGAAAGAAAGAAAGAAAGAAAGAAAGAAAGAAAGAAAGAAAGAAAGAAAGAAAGAAAGAAATGGTGATACAGACTTATACTCCACTGATAAATCAATTAAGTAAAATATAAGATTTATGGTTATCCAACTTTTAAAAAGAACTAAGAGGAAGTTTAAAGTGGACCTATAACATCAACTGTAAGAAATCAACTAGCCTTAGAAGTTAAACTACAGAAGACTGTGAAAGATGGTAATAATTAATTTAGCAAAATAATGGACTACTTAAAAGTTTGCAAAATGTAGGAAATAGTAGTGTTTTCTTTCCATGTTACTCTGCTTGGAACAAAAAGAGGTTATTCCAAATTTGTACCAACAAGTAATTATGTGTACTGTTGGCTCCAAAATAAAGGTATACAAAGGACTTGTAAATAGATATTTTACTTGATGTGGTTTGACTCTGTGTCCCCTCTCAAATCTCATCTTGAATTGTACCTGTAGTTTCCCCATGTTGTGGGAGGGACCCAGTGGGAGATGATTGAATCATGGGGATGGTTTCCCCCATACTATTCTAGTGTTAGTGAATAAGTCTCACAAGATCTGATGGTTTTATCAGAGGTTTCTGATTTTGCGTCTTCCTCAGTTTCTCTTTGCCTGCTGCCATCCATGTTAGATGGGGGTTGCTCCTCCTTGCCTTCTGCCCTGATTGTGAAGCTTCCCCAGCCATGTGGAACTGTAAGTCCAATAAAATCTCTTTCTTTTGTAAATTTTCCAGTCTCTGATATGTCTTTATCAGCAGCATGAAAATGGACTAACAGAGTAAATTGATTCCAGTAGAGAGGGGCATTGCTGAAAAGATACCTGAAAATGTGGAAGCAACTTTGGAACTAGGTAACAGGCAGAGATTGGAACCATTTGGAGGGCTCAGAAGAGGAGGGGAAAATGTGGAAGAGTTTGGAAATTCCTAGAGACTTGTTGAATGGCTTTGCCCAAAATGCTAATAGCAATATGGACAGTAAAAGCCAGGCTGAGTGGTCTCAGATGTGGATGAGGAACTTGTTGAAAACTGGAGCAAAGGTGACTCTTGTTATGTTTTAGCAAAGAGACTGGTGGCATTTTGCTCCTGTCTTAGAGATTTGTGGAACTTTGAACTTGAGAGAGATGATTTAGGGTATCTGACTGAAGTTTCTAAGCAGCAAAGCATTCAAGAGGTGATTTGGGACCTGTTAAAAGCATTTAGTTTTAAAATGGAAACAGAGCACAAAAGTTTGAAAAATTTGCAGCCTGACAATGTGATAGAAAAGAAAATCCCATTTTTCTGAGGAGAAATTCAAACCAGTTGCAGAAATTTGCATAAATAATGAGGAGCCAAATGTTAAGCCCCAAGACAATGGGAAAAATGTCTCCAGGGCATGTCAGAAGTCTTCATGGCAGCCCCTCCCATTATAGGCCTGGAGGCCTAGGAGGAAAAAGTGGTTTTGTGTGCTGGACTGAGTGTATCTGAGCTGTGTGCAGAACAGGGACTTGGTGCTCTGCGTCCCAGCTTCTCCTGTTGTGGATGAAAGGGGTCAATGTAGATCTTGGGCCATGGCTTCAGATGGTGCAAGCTCCAAGCCTTTACAGCTTCCATGTGGTGTTGAGCCTGTGGGTACAGAGAAGTCAAGAATTGAGGTTTGGGAACCTCTCCTTAGATTTCAGAAGATCTATGGAAATGCCTAGATACCCAGGCAGAAGTTTGCTGTAGGGGCAGGGCTCTCATGGAGAACCTATGCTAGGGCAGTGTGGAAAGGAAATGTGGGGTTGGAGCCCCCACACAGCCCCTACTGGGTCACTGCCTAGTGGAGTTGTGAGAAGAGGGCCATTGTCCTCCATATCCCAGAATGGTGGTTCCACCAACAGCTTGCATTGTGCGCCTGGAAAAGCACAGGCACTCAATGCCAACCTGTGAAAGCAGCCAGACAGAAGGCTTACCCTGCAAAATCACAGGGATGGAGCTGCCAAAGAGCATGGGAACTCACCTCTTGCATCAGTGTGACCTGGATGTGAGAGATGGAGTCAAAGGAAATCATTTTGGAGCTTTAAAATTTGACTGCCCCACTGGATATCAGACTTGCATGGGCCCTGTACCCCTTTGTTTTGGTCAATTTCTCTCATTTGAAATAGTTGTATTTACCTGATGTCTGTACCCTCATTGTATCTAGGAAATAGGTAGCTTGCATTTGACTTTACAGGCTTATAGGCAGAAGGGACTTGCCTTGTCTCAAATGAGACTTTGGACAATGGACTTCTGGGTTAATGCTGAAATGAGTCAAGACTTTGGGGGACTGTTGGGAAGGCATAACTAGTTTTGCAATGTGAGGATATGAGATTTGGCAGGGGCCGGGGGCAGAATGATATGATTTGCCTCTGTCCCGACTCAGGTCTCATCTTGACTTGTATTCACATAACTTTCATATGTTGTGGGAGGGACCTGGTGGGAGATGATTGAATCATGGGGGCAGTTTCCTCCATACTGTTCTCATGGTAGTGAGTAAGTCCCATGAGATCTAATGGTTTTATCAGGGGTTTCTGCTTTTGTGTCTTCCTCATTCTGTCTTTGCCTGCTGCCATCCATGTAAGATGGGACTTGCTCCTCCTTGCCTTCCACCTTGATTGTGAGCCTCCCCCAGCCACATGGAACTTTAAGTCCAATTAAACCTCTTTCTTTTGTAAGCCTCTTTTTCTTGTAAGTTGCCCAGTCTCAGGTATGTCTTTATCAGGTGTGTGAAAACTTCTTGATAACTGCCCCAAATTTTTCACTGATAGGCCCCAGTGACCAAGTTAGCTCAGTTTACCTGGTGATATGGTTTGGCTCTGTCCCTACAAAATCTCATCTTGAATTGTAGCTCCCATCCCCATGTGTCATGGAAGGGACCTAATGGGAAGTAATTGAATCATGGGTCTGGGTTTTTCTCTTGCTGTTCTTGTGATAGTGCATAAGTCTCATGATACCTGATGGTTTTATAAAGAGAAGTTCCTCTACACATGCCCTTTTGCCTGCTGCTAAGATGTGCCTTTGCTCCTCCTTTGCCATCTGCCATGATTGTGAGGCCTCCCCAGCCATGTGAAACTGTGAGTCCATTAAACCTATTTTTCTTTATAAATTACCCAGTCTCAGGCATTTCTTCATTGCAGTATGAAAATGGACAAATACTCCTGGAGATTGAGAAGGGGATGGTCAGAGAATATAGGGGAACTTAGGGGACAGCTATTTATCAATTATGGCTTGGGCATGAAAAGATATCATACTAAGACTTAGTAATTTGAGAAGAATCTAATAAAGGTTCTATTAAAAAAGACATGGCTGTAATTAAGGAAATAATGAAGAGTAAAATATCCTAGATGTGTGTATGCTTATAACAGTATGCCACTAGTAGGGCCCTTAGAATTGAAGCAATCAGAGGAGGAAGTATTTACTGGAACTTAGTGAGTGGTAACCTGGCAAGAAAGGATTCAGGGAAATAGACATGTTTATCTCACTATTTTTCTTGCCTCTGATCTTCTGCCGTGGCCTCTTATTTGCCAATCCAACCAGAAGCCAAGGGGCAAGGAAGTTTCTTGATGCAGTCCATCAAGGTCAACCTATCTGCACACAGGGCAAGGTGAGAATATATCTGGAGGGTCAAATTGGAGATTCATTCTAAGCTCAGGCCTATAGGTCTCCCATTTTGTGTCCAGTTAAGTTGAACAAATTTTATTAAGATCAAGGTAGATACAAGCTGCTGTGCTGCACACTTTAAGATGTAAAAAGATTAAAAAATCATCAACTCTATCCATAGGGGACTCAGATACTCAAGTGGGTATACTATAAAGTACAGAGGAGGGTAACTAAAAAGAAGAATGTATTATGCTTAGCATAGTAAGAGATAAAACCCTGATATACAAGCTTTTCTTAGCTGGAAAACACTACAGATTTTATTTTGTAATTGTTTACATCAAATCTTAGCCAAAAGTTCATTTGCTAATCAGATAAAAGAAGAACACTGGTTAAAATAAGGATAGGTTAGGGATGTTTTATATAAAGAGCAAAAATCAGCCATTATGTGTAAATAAGAAATAATAGAAACATTTGGAAATGAACAATTTTTTTTAGTGTCTACTATGTGCTACATTACACTAGGTACTGGAGATATAATAGTGAATAATAATGCAATATTCCCAGTCATTGTGGAATCAACAGTCTAGTAGGGAAGGCAGATAAGTGGTCAGTCAATCTTATCAACTGCATGTTGATAAGAATAATTTGTAAGAGGGGCTGGGCATAGAGACTCACGCCTGTAATCCCAGCGCTTCTGGGAGGCCAAGCTGAGTGAATCACCTGAGTTTAGGAGTTCAAGACAAGACTGGCCAACGTGGTAAAACCCTGTTTCTACAAAAATTAGCAAGGCATGGGAGCACATACCTGTAGTCCCAGCTACTCAGGAGGCTGAGGCAGGAGACTTGCAGGTGAAGGTTGCAGTGAGCCAAGATTGTGCCACTGCACTCCACCCTGGGCAATAGAGTGAGACTCCATCTCAAAAAAAAAAAAAAAAGAATAATTATAAGGAAAGTACAGGTGCTATGGAAACACAGATGGAGTAAATAAAAACTGGAGATTTGGGACTCAACGTAGATGAAGAGAGACTTTCCAGTTAAAATTGTATCTAAATTGTTACCTGAAAAATGAGTTAAGAGCAATACACACAAAGAAGCAAACAGGGAAAGTTTCCAGAGAGAAGGGAATATATACAATTTCAGAGACAAAGAATGGTGTCAGAATGATGCTTTCAAGATAAGGTAAGAGATTTAATATTACTAGAGTTCGAAAGGGAAAGTCAGAGCTAAGGAGAAGGCCAAAAGCTAAGACCAGGCAAATCATCAGGGGTCAGGTCATGATGAGGAAGCATAAGAGGAAAGATCTTAGATATTATCTGGAGGGTCCTGGAGAGTCACTCTAGTATTTTAGGCAGGGGTGTGGCCTCAGTGTATTTACAATTTAGAAGACTATTCCAATGAGTGGAGTGACTTAGTGGGGAGCTAGATGATAAAAATTAACACATAGTGATCCAAATGAAAGATAATGATGACCAGAACTAGAGTTGTAGGAAGAGAAATAATAGAATTAGCTGCATTTCAGAAATATTAGAGTTATAATTGTCTGAATTGGTGGATTGGATAGGGTTAGAGAAGTACACATGGATGCCTCAGTTATGACTTGGCAATTCAATGATCAGTGGTTTCATTTACAGAGAGAGAAATTGTGAGAGAAGAAGCAGGTTTCAAGTGGGAGAGATGAGCTTAAATTTAGAAATTTGAGACAGAGGTGCTCATAATATATTCAAGTGTACAAGGATAGTAAGAATTTGAAAACATAGATCTGAATTTCCTGTGAAAATTATTGACTGGACCTCAAAATTTAAGAGCTATTAGTATGTGTGGTAATTAACCTGCTAGACAGAATAGGGTTATGTGAGAATGTATAAAGTGATAAAAAAATTTTTAAGAAAAGATACCCTGAAGTCTAACAATTTTACAATTGGCAGAGGAGTCTGCTAGACTGAGAACAGGTCATGTGAGGGGTAGGAGAAGATATAGAAGAGCATGGTGTCAAAAAAAAAAAAAAAAAAAAAAAAAAAACTTCATAGAACAGAGAGTTTTCAGAAGAATTTGTTTTTTTATGGTACCATGTACCATAATCACTTTTCACTGATATGAAGCACAGATTAGAGTTCTTGCTGATACCATTTCCTTAGAGAAGAGATGGGTTTTTATCCTTTCTTCTAAATTTTATTGTTTATTGTTTCAATGTCTATAGAGAATAATTTTCCCCTCCTGTCTAATAGGTCATCAGGTCAGTGGATATATAAGTCACCATTATTAACAGCCTCACTAAAAGACTACAAGATGAGTAAAATAGGTTCAAGACAGCTCCTATCACAGGGTTATTTTAGTAACTATACATGGAATTCTGGCTGTTTTATTTGGAGCTATGTTGAGTACTCAGATCTGTATTTCTCAGCATCAATGTATAGAACTCCTTTGAGTCCTGCAAAGCATTGTCACACTACAAAGCATAGTCAGTGTGAAAAAAAAAAGAGAGGATGATGACAGAGTACAGACCATGTCACAATCGTTTTATATATTATTTAAGTCAGATACATATCTATATGATATAAATATATGTAATATATATAACATAGCTTAGTATATATATTAAATCATATATACATATATGTGTGTATCTGTATCTTTATGTATAGATACTTTATATATACAAATATAGCTGTTTTATATATATATATATAAACATCTTTCAGTGCTGTATAATAAGATATATCTTCCCTAGTTGTCTGACTCAGCAAATCCAATAATCCCCAAATTTCTTATCAGATAGGCTGGGTGGTTTTTATATAAGTAGGACTCAACCAGGAAAAGTCATGTGCTGACATATATGCACACAGATACACATATATATATAGTAAAAAATTTTCAAAGATCCAATTACAAAACCATAAAATTATAGCTATATTGTTAAAGATAAGTTATTTTGGAAAATAAACTCCCTCAGGGCAATGACCATGTCTATTTTGTTCATCACTATATCCTTAGCTATTAGCACCTAATATTGCCTGGTTCATACCAGAAGATCAGAAATATTTCATGGATAGATGTTGCATGAATCCTCAGTTTGATTCAAAGGGTTGCCATAAATATATTTAGCTGAAGAATCCTGAAGCTGATTACAAGTATGATTTCTATGAGAAAGTAGTTTTCTTTACTCATGATTGATGATTGATGTCTAACCCACATTATGGTGAACTGGAAGAAGTATTCAGTAGCCTCTGAATAGCAGTTACGGTGGTAGCACCAAAGATCCTTAAAGCTCTATGTTGTTTGATATATACAGTAAACAAATCATAATCATCTTGATTCCTTCAATTGTATTGTACTTTACATATTACAAAGTACTTTTATAGGTGTTTTGCTTTCATTTGAGCTTCATAGCAACCTTGTTGAAGACAGTAAAATACTGTCTCCAACTCACACCTCTCCATGTGATTAATTATTCTTTCAACAGGCATTCATTATGCTCCAAATATTGAGCATAACATTTGGCAGACAGATATATAAATTATGAGGCACAGCTCCTACCCTTGGGAAGTTGACAGTCTTTTTGAGAAAAATAAGATAATAATATAAATAATTAAATGAAGTAAAGATATCAGTATTAAGTAAAACATATAACCTCATTGTATAAGGTGTTAAGGGAAGAACATACATTTTTGGCTGGGAGCCTGATGAAGGCTTTAAAAAGGAAGGAACATGACATAATGTCAGTGGAATTTTGAGATATTTGTTTATTTTATCAATTTTTGGAGACAATTTATAGTCATGCCTTGTATAATGATGTTTGATTGAATGACAGACTACATATATCATATTGTCTCCAGAAGATTATAACAAAGTTGAAAATTTCTATTGCCTAGTGATTCCATAGGCTTCATAATATCATAGTGCAATGCATTATGGATGCACATGTGGTGATGCTGGCTTAACCTAACCTACTGCTCTGCCAGTCATATAAAAGTCTAATATATACAATTATGTACAATCCATAATACTTGATGATGACAATAAATGACTGTTCCTGATTTATGGTTTATGTGTTTACTATACTATAATTTTTATTGTTATTTCAGAGTATATTCCTTCTACTTACAAAAAAAGTCAACTGTAAAACAGCCTCAGGCAGGTCCTTCAGTAGATATTTCAGAAGGCATTGTTATAATACAAGATGATAGCTCCATGAGTGTTATTTTCCCTGAAGACCAATGGGACAAGATGAGGAGATGGAAGACAGTGATATGGACAATCCTGAACCAGAAACTATATAGACCTAGGCTAATGCATGTGTTTATGTCTTAGTTTTTAACTAAAAGCTTAAAAAGTAAGAAAAAAAAGAAATAAAACATTTGAAAATAAAAAAATCATATAGAATGAAAGACATAAGAATATTTTCAAACAGCTGTACAATGCGTGTGTATGTTTTAAGCTAAATGTTATTGCAAAGAGCCAAAAGTTTTTTTTTAAGTTTATAAAAACTTACAATAAGCGAATGTTAATTTATTAATGAAGAAATAATCTTTGTATATAAA
Source organism: Rhinopithecus roxellana (assembly GCF_007565055.1). NCBI lineage: Eukaryota > Metazoa > Chordata > Mammalia > Primates > Cercopithecidae > Rhinopithecus > Rhinopithecus roxellana. The sequence continues at coordinate 29,442,224 of NC_044563.1, forward strand.
TTTAGTGTAGCCTAAGTGTACAGTGTTTACAAATCTACAGTAGTGTCCTAGACCTTCACATTCACTCATCACTCACTCACTGACTCACTCAGAGCGACTTCCAGTCCTGCAAGCTCCATCCTTGGTAAGTGCCTTATACATGTGTACTACTTTTTATCTTTTATACTATAATTTTACTGTACCCTTTCTATACTTGTTTAGATACACAAATACCACTGTGTATCAATTGCCTACAGTATTCAGTACACAGATATGGTATACAGATGTATAGTCTAGGAGCAATAGGCTATACCATATAACCTAGGTGTGTATAGGTTTGTGTAAGCATACTCTACAATGCTTGCTCAGCTATGTGCAAGCATACTCTTTGATGTAAACATACTCTAGGATGTTTATATAAGCATACTCTACGGTGTTTGTGTAAGCGTACTCTAAATTTGTATAAGCATACTCTACGATGTTTGCATAACCATGACATCACCTAATGATACATTTTTCAGAATGTATCCCATTGTTAAACATACATGACAGTATTTAATAAATAATTAAGTGCCTACTGTATTCCAGGCACTGTACCAAATGTTGGGGAAACAAAACAGAATGAAAAGTATATTTAAAAATTTTTGATGTGTAAAGTTTAGTGTTAAATGAGTGCAGATCCTAAAGCAAATTATCATCTTAATGAGGAAAAAAATCACCTTTAGTTCAAGATGAACAGGAACTCTGCCTCAACTCCCAGTTTATGTAGAAAGAGACTGCACAAATGTATTCACAGGGAGTAGGTCCTTGCATACCTTAGGGGAGGTCATAGGTAGAAAGATGAGCCAAGTACTTGGGGGGACAGATTGAGGAAAATATAGTTGGATTGAAGTTCATTCAACAAAGCCATTTTCAATCCATTTCAATAGAATCAAATGATCAAGAAAGACTTCCATAGGAAATATTTTAAATAAAAGGTAAAAAGATGTTAAAATAATTATACAGCTATTTTAGCTATTTTAATTACATTTAAAAATATTATATGACAAATTAGGATTTCTACTCCTTGCACTTGGCCACGAAGCAATTCTCAACAAATTCAAAAAAACTGAAATCACACCAACCACATTCTCAGGCCACAAGGCAATAAAAATAGAAATAAATACCAAGAAGAGATCTTAAAACCATGCAATTACATGGAAATTAAACAATCTGCTCCTGACTGACTTTTGGGTAAACAATGAAATTAAGGTAGAAGTCAAGAAATTATTTGAAATTAATGAAAAAAGATACTTTTAATTGGAGCATTTAGTCCATTTACATTTAAGGTTAATATTGTTATATGTGAACTTGATTCTGTCATTATGATGTTACCTGGTTAGTTTGCTCATTAGTTGATGTAGTTTCTTCCTAGTATCAATGGTCTTTACAATTTGGCATGTTTTTGTAGTGGCTGGAACCAGTTGTTCCTTTCCACGTTTAGTGCTTCCTATGGGATCTCTTGTAGGGCAGGCCTGGTGGTGACAAAATCTCTAAACATTTGCTTGTCTGTAAAGGATTTTATTTCTCCTTCACTTATGAAACTTATTTTGGCTGGATATGAAATTCTGGGTTGAAAATTCTTTTCTTTAAGAATGTTGAATCCCCACTCTCTTCTGGCTTGTAGAGATTCTGCTGAGAGATCCGCTGTTAGTCTGATGGGCTTCCCTTTGTGGGTAACCAGACCTTTCTCTCTGGCTGCTGTTAACATTTTTTCCTTCATTTCAACTTTAGTGAATCTGACAATTATGTGTCTCGGAGTTGCCCTTCTCAAGGAGTATCTTTGTGGCATTCTCTTTATTTCCTGAATTTGAATGTTGACCTGCCTTGGTAGGTTGGGGAAGTTCTCCTGCATAATATCCTGCAGAGTGTTTTCCAACTTGGTTCCATGCTTCCCATCACTTTCAGGTACACCAGTCAGACGTAGATTTGGTCTTTTCACATAGTCCAATATTTCTTGGAAAAGTCTTCAAAAAATCAATGAATCCAGGGACTGGTTTTTTTGAACAGATCAATAAAATAGACTACTAGCCAGACTAATAAAGAAAAGAGAGAAGAATCAAGTAGATGCAATAAAAAATGATAGAGGGGGTATCACCACCGATCCCACAGAAATACGAACTACCATCAGAGAATACTATAAACATGTCTACACAAATAAACTAGAAAATCTAGAAGAAATGGATAAATTCCTGGATGCAGATTGGCAAATTGGATAAAGAGTCAAGACCCATCAGTGTGCTGTATTCAGGAGACCCATCTCACGTGCAGCGACACACATAGGCTCAAAATAAAGGAATGGAGGAAGATCTACCAATCAAATGGAAAACAAACAAACAAACAAACAAAAAAAACCAGGGGTTACAATCATAGTCTCTGATAAAACAGACTTTAAACCAACAAAGATCAAAAGACACAAAGAAGGCCATTACATAATGGTAAAGAGATCAATTCAATAAGAAAAGCTAACTATCCTAAATATATATGCCCCTAATACAGGAGCACCCAGATTCATAAAGCAAGTCCTTAGAGACCTACAAAGAGACTTAGACTCCCACACAATAATAATGGGAGACTTTAAAACCCCCTGTCAACATTAGATGGATCGACGAGACAGAAGGTTAACAAGGATATCCAGGAATTGAAACTCAACTCTGCACCAAACGGACCTAATAGACATCTACAGAACTCTCCACCCCAAATCAACAGAGTATACATTCTTTTCAGCACCACATGACACTTATTCCAAAATTGACCACATAATTGGAAGTAAAGCACTCCTCAGCAAATGTAAAAGAACAGAAATTATAACAAATGGTCTCTCAGACCACAGTGCAATTAAACTATAACTCAGGATTAAGAAACTCATTCAAAACTGCTCAACTACATGGAAACTGAACAACCTGCTCCTGAATGACTACTAGGTACATAACGAAATGAAGGCAGAAATAAAGATGTTCTTTGAAACCAATGAGAACCAGGATACAACATATCAGAATCTCTGGGACACATTTAAAGCGGTGTGTAGAGGGAAATTTATAGCACTAAATGCCCACAAGGGAAAGCAGAAAACATCTAAAATTGACACCCTAACATCACAATTAAAAGAACTAGAGAAGCAAGAGCAAACACCTTCAAAAGCTAGCAGAAGGCAAGAAATAACTAAGATCAGAGCAGGACTGAAAGAGATAGAGACACAAAAAACCCTTCAAAAAATCAATGAATCCAGGAACTGGTTTTTTGAAAACTCAGTAAAATTGATAGACCACTAACAAGAATAATAAAGAAGAAAAGAGAGAAGAATCAAATAGATGCAATAAAAATGATAAAGGGGATATAACCACCGACCCCACAGAAATACAAACTACCATCAGAGAATACTATAAACACCTACGCAAATCAACTAGAAAATCTAGAAGAAATGGATACATTCCTGGACACATACACCCTCCCAAGACTAAATCAGAAAGAAGTTGAATCCCTGACTAGACCAATAATAGGCTCTGAAATTGAGGCAATAATTAATAACCTACCAACCAAAAAAAGTCCAGGACCAGATAGATTCACTGCTGAATTCTACCAGAGGTACAAGGAGGAGCTGGTACCATTCCTTCTGAAACTATTCCAGTCAGTAGAAAAAGAGGGATTCCTCCCTAGCTCATTTTATTAGGCCAGCATCATCTCGATACTGGCAAACCGAATCCAGCAGCACATCAAAAAGCTTATCCACCATGATCATGTGGGCTTCATCCCTGGGATGCAAGACTGGTTCAACATATGCAAATCAATAAATGTAATCCAGCATATAAACATAACCAAAGACAAAAACCACATGATTATCTCAACAGATGCAGAAAAGGCCTTTGACAAAATTCAACAACCCTTCATGCTAAAAACTTTCAATAAATTTGGTATTGATGGAATATATCTCAAAATAATAAGAGCTATGTATGACAAACCCACAGCCAATATCATACTGAATGGGCAAAACTGGAAGCATTCCCTTTGAAAACTGGCACAAGACAGGGATGCCCTGTCTCACCACTCCTATTCAACATAGTGTTGGAAGTTCTGGCCAGGACAATCAGGCAGGAGAAAGAAATAAAGGGTATTCAATTAGGAAAAGGAGTCAAATTGTCCCTGTTTGCAGATGACATGATTATATATTTAGAAAACCCCATTGTCTCAGCCCAAAATCTCCTTAAGCTGAGAAGCAACTTCAGCAAAGTCTCAAGATACAAGATCAATGTGCAAAAATCACAAGAATACTTATACACCAATAACAGACAAACAGAGAGCCAAATCATGAGTGAACTTCCATTCACAATTGCTTCAAAGAGAATAAAATGCCTAGGAATCCACCTTACAAGGGATGTGAAGGACCTCTTCAAGGAGAACTACAAACCACTGTTCAATGAAATAAGACAGGACACAAACAAATGGAAGAACATTCCATGCTCATGGATAGGAAGAATCAATGTTGTGAAAATGGCCATATTGCCCAAGATAATTTACAGATTCAATGCCATCCCCATCAAGCTACCAATGACTTTCTTCACAGAATTGGAAAAAACTACTTTAAAGTTCATATGGAACCAAAAAACAGCCTGCATTGTCAAGACAATCCAAAGCCAAAAGAACAAAGTTGGAGGCATCACGCTACCTGACGTCAAACTGTACTACAAGGCTACAGTAACCAAAACAGCATGGTAGTGGTACCAAAACAGAGATATAGACCAATGGAACAGAGCAGAGCCCTCAGAAATAATACCACACATCTACAACCATCTGGTCTTTGACAAACCAGACAAAAACAAGAAATGGGGAAAGGATTTCCTATTCAATAAATGGAGCTGGGAAAACTGGCTAGCCATATGTAGACAGCTGAAACTGGATCCCTTCCTTACTCCTTATACAAAAATAAATTCAAGATGTATTAAAGACTTAAATGTTAGACCTAAAACCATGAAAACCCTAGAAGAAATCCTAGCCAGTACCATTCAGGACATAGTCTTGGGCAAGGACTTCATGTCTAAAACACCAAAAGCAACAGCAACAAAAGCCAAAATTGACAAATGGGATCTAATTAAACTAAAGAGCTTCTGCACAGCAAAAGAAACTACCATCAGAGTGGGCAGGCAACCTACAGAATGGGAGAAAATTTTTGCAATCTACCCATCTGACAAATGACTAATATCCAGAATTTACGAAGAACTCAAACAAATTTACAAGAAAAAGAACAAGCAACCCCATCAAAAAGTGGGCAAAGGATATGAACAGACAGTTCTCAAAAGAAGACATTTATGCAGCAAACAGACACATGAAAAAATGCTCATTATCACTGGCCATCAGAGAAATGCAAATCAAAACCGCAATAAGACACCATCTCACACCAGTTAGAATGGTGATCATTAAAAAGTCAGGAAACAACAGGTGCTGGAGAGGATGTGGAGAAATACGAACACTTTTACACTGTTGGTGGGACTGTAAACTAGTTCAGCCATTGTGGAAGACAGTGTGGCAATTCCTCATGAATCTAGAACTAGAAATACCATTTGACCCAGATACACCCAAAGGATTATAAATCATGCTGCTATAAAGACACATGCACACGTATGTTTATTGTGGCACTATTCACAATAGCAAAGACTTGGAACCAATCCAAATGTCCATCAATGATAGACTGGATTAAGAAAATGTGGCACATATACACCATGGAATACTGTGCAGCCTTGAAAAAGATGAGTTCATGTCCTTTGTAGGGACATGGATGAAGCTGGAAACCATCAATCTGAGCAAACTATCACAAGGAAAGAAAGCCAAACACCCCATGTTCTCACTCATAGGTGGGAATTGAACAATGAGAACACTTGGACTCAGGAAGGGGAACATCACACACTGGGGCCTGTTGTGGGGTGAGGGGAGGGGGAAGGAATAGCATTAGGAGATATGCCTAATGTAAATGATGAGTTAATGGGTGCAGCACACCAACATGGCACATGTCTACATATATAACAAACCTGCACGTTGTGCACATGCACCCTAGAACTTATAATAATTAAAAAAGAAGAATGAGAAAAAAAAAGAAAAGAAAACAAATATACAACATACAACATACAGTAAGCTCTGGAACATAGTCAAACAATGTTAAGAGAATTTATAGTGTTAAATGCTCATATCAAAAAGTTAGAAATCTCACATTAACAACCTAACATCCCACTTGAAGGAACTTGAAAAAGAAGAACAAACTAAGCCCAAATGTAACAGAAGAAAAGAAATACCCCAAATCAGAACTAAACTGAATGAAACAGAGATGAGAAAAAAAAAAAAAAAAAAAAAAAAAAAAAAAAAAAAAAAAAAAAAAAAAAACACGGGAGATTAATGAAAACAGCAGTTGGTTCCTTGAAACAATAAAGGCTGATAGACTACTAGTTAGGCTAGTAAGGAAAAATATGGAGAAAAACAAAATAAACACTATCAGAAATACAAATGGGGCCTTGCCACTGATCCCACAGAAATACAAAAACCCCTTAGAAACTATTGTGAACACCTCTGTGCACACAAAGTAGAAAACCTAGAAGAAATGGATAAATTCCTGGAAACACACAACCTCTGAAGATTAAACTATGAAGAAATTGTGTCCCTGAACAGACCAGTAATGAGTTCTGAAACTGAATTAGTAATAAAAGCATACCAACCAACAAAGGACAAAAAAAAAGCCCTGAACCAGATAGATTCATAGCCATATTCTACCAAACATATAAAGAAGACGTAGTACTATTTCACTATTCAAAAAAAAAGAAAAGAAAAGAAAAGAAAAATTAAGGAGAAACTCTTTCCTCATTCATTCTATGAGGCCTTCATCATTCTGATGCCAAAACCTGGTAGAGATACAACGAAAAAAGGAAACTTCAGATTAATATCCCTGAAGATCTTAGGTGCAAAAATCCTTAATAAAATACTAGCAAACCAAATCCAGCAGCATATCAAAAAGTTAATTCACCATGAATAAGTATGCTTTATCCCTGGGATGCATGGTTGGTTCAACATGTCCAAATCAATAAATGTGATTCACCATATAGACAGAACTTAAAATAAAACCACATGATAATTTCAATAGATGCAAAAAAGTCTTTCAATAAAATTCAATATACCTTCATGTTAAAAACCCTCAACAAACTGGGTATCAAATATACATACCTCAAAATAATAAGAGCCATCTGGCACAAACCCAGAGCCAACATTATACTGAATGAGAAAAAGTTGGAAGCATTCCACTTGAGAACAGGAACAAGACACAGAGGCCCAGTCTCACCACTCCAAATTCAACATATTACTGGAAGTCCTAGCCAGAGCAAACAGGCAAGAGAAAGAAATATAAAGCAACCAAATAGGAACATAGGAAGTGAAACTATCTCTCTTCACAGACATTATGAAACTATACCTAGAAAACTTCATAGTATCTGCCCAAAGTCTTCTAGATGTGATAAATTTCTTCAGCATAGTTTTAGAATACAAAATTAATGTACAAAAATAAATAATGTACATTTCTATATACAAATAGCACACAACCTGAGAGACAAATAAAAAATGCAATCCAATTCACGATATCCACAAAAGAATAAAATACCTAGAAATACAGCTAAATAAAGGAGGTGAGAGATTTCTACAGTGAAAATTACAATATACTGCTGAAAATAATCAGAGACAACACAGACAAATGGAAAAACATTTCATGCTCATGGATAGGAAGAATAAATATTGTTCAAATGGCCATACTTCCCAAAGCTATTTACAGATTGAAAGCTATTTCTAACAAACTACCAACAACATATTTTAGAGAATTAGAAAGCAAATTTTAAAATTCATTTGAAACCAAAAAAGAGGCCAAATAGCCAAAAGAATCCTAAGCAAAAAGAAAAAAGCTGGAGGCATCACACTGCCCAACTTCAAACCATACTACAAGTACACAGTATGGTGCTGGTACAAAAATAGACACCTAGTCCAATAGAACAGGTTACAGAATCCAGAAATCAAGTCACATACCTACAACTATCTGATCTTCAACAAAGCCAACAAAAACAAGGAATGGGGAAAGGACTCCCTAATCAATAAATGCTGCTGGGATAGCTGTCCTGCCATATGCAGAAGATTGAAACTGAATTTCTACCATTCACCATATACAAAAATCAACTCAAGATGGAACAAAGACCTAAATGGAAAATCTAAAAGTATAAAGGCCCTAGAGGAAAATTAGGAACTATCATTCTGGACATCAGCCCAGGCAAAGGCATCATGAGGAAGACTCCAAACCCAATTGCAACAAAAACAAAAATTAGCTAATGGGACCTAATTAAACCAAAGAACTTCTGCACAGCAACATAAACTATCAGCAGAGTAAACAAACACCCTACAAAATGGGAGAAAATATCTGCAAAGAATGCACTCAACAAAGGTCTAATACTCAGAATCTATAAGAAATTCAAACAAATCTATAAGCAAAAAACAAACGACCCCATTAAAAATGGGCAAAAGATATGAACAGACAATTCTCAAAAGAAGACATGTGGCCAATAAGCATATGAAAAAATGCTCAATATCACAAATTTTTAGGCAAATGCAAATTAAAACCACAATGAGATAGCATTTCATACCAGTCAAAATTATTATTATTAAAAAGTCCAAAAGTAGATGTTCTCAAGGTCACAAACAAAGGGGAACACTTATACACTACTAATGAGAATCTAAAGTAATTCAGTCATTGTGGAAACCAGCCTGGAGATTTCTTAAAGAACTTAAGTGGAATTACCATTCAACCCAGAAATCCCATTATTGAGTATATACTCAAAGGAATATAAATTGTTCTACCATGAAGACACATGCACTCATATGTTCATCACAGCAAAGATGTTGAATCAACGTAGATGTCCATCAGTGGTAGACTGGATAAAGAAAATGTACATCTACACCATAAAATATGCAGCTATAAAAAATGAAATCATGTTTTTTTGCAGCATCATGGATGGAGCTGGAGGTCATTATGCTAAGACAATGTGTGAACAGGAAACCAAATACTGCATATTCTCACTTATAAGTGGGAGCTCAACATGGACAAGATGCACATGGACACAAAGAGGGAACCCATAGACACTGGGACCTATTGGAGGGTGGAAGATAGAAGAAGGGTAAGGATTGAAAAACTTCCTATTGGGTGTTATGCTGATTATCTGTTCGACTAAATAATATGTACACCACCCCCCAGGTCACTTAATTTACCCATGAAACAAACCTGTACATATATCCCTTGAATCTAAAATAAAAGTTGGAAAGAAACATAAATACTGTCCAGATATGGACATAGAAAAAAAAGAATTGTATATGGAGGCTTAGTGTGAAGAAGACTGTACTGTATGTGTGTTTCAGGTGAGCACACTCTCTGAACCTTTTAGTTTATGTAACAATAGACAGTTTTATTTGTTTATAACAAATCTCCATTATCAAGTCATATGAAAGGATAAACATTCTTAATGTAAATAGCTCAATTTATGCTTGTGTGTATATATTTATGTTTGTGTGGGTGTTTATATATGTGTATGTGTGTATATATGTGTATATACACATATATGCATGTGTATAGATGTGTATATATAGATGTGCATGTACATACGTACATATATGTGTACATGCATACATATATACACATATGTATATACACATATATACATACATTATATATATATATAAACACACATGTGTATATAAACACACACATGTATGTATACACACATACATATATATACACACACACATATATATATGTGTAATCAAACCAACAAACAAAATCAAACCACTGGTTTGAATCTTATCTTCATAATTAACTATTTGCATGATTATTTTCTATTCCTGTTATAGTGAGGTAGGTAGTATTAAGTTATCCTTCATTCTACGAACAACTATCAAAACTAGATAAAATTTAAGGGAAAAAGCTTTTGTTTGAATTTATTGGAGAACAGACAGTAGCTAGGGCTTGAGGAATCACGATGCCAGATATAGTCAGAGATAATTTAAACACATTGAGAGGAACTGTGTATTTATGCCAAAATTTTCTCCTCAGGGAATTTGTTTTTAATAGTGATTAATAGAGGCTGAACAGAAAATAGTGATCCAGATATTGCAATGGTTTTACTGAATGAGTTAAACTAAAATTTGAATTTAAGGCTGCTGTAGCATTTATAACTTGAAGGACCAAAGTCAGAGAAAAGAGAAACACAAATAAGTAATCCATGGATTTTAATAAAATTTCTTTTTTAAATTATTTTTCCATAAGTTATTGGAGTACAGGTGGTATTTGGTTACATGAGTACATTCTTTAGTGGTTATTTGTGAGATTTTGAGGCATCCATCACCTGAGCACTATATTTGTAGTTTTTTGTCCCTCACCTCCCTCCCACTCTTTCCCCCAAGTCCTCAAAGCCCATTGTACCATTCTTACGCCTTTGCGTCCTCATAGCTTAGCTCCCACATATCAGTGAGAACATACGATGTTTGATTTTCCATCCTAGGGTCTCTAATCTCATCCAAGTCACTGCAAATGCTGTTAATTCATTTTTTATGACTGTATAGTATTCCATCATATGTATATACCAGTTTCTTTATCCACTCGTTGATTGATGGGCATTTGGGTTGGTTCCATGATTTTGCAATTGTGAATTGTGCTGCTATAAACATGCATGTGCAAGTATCTTTTTTGAATAATGACTTCTTTTCCTCTGGGTAGCAGTAGCGGGACTGTTTGATCAAATGGTAGTTCTAGTTTTAGTTCTTTAAGGAATCTCCATGCTGTTTTCCATAGTGGCTGTACTAGTTTACATTTTTACCAGCAGTGTAGAAGTGTTCCCTGTTCACTGCATCCACACCAACATCTACTGTTTTTTGAATTTTTGATTATGGCCATTCTTACAAGGAGTGAGGTGGTATTGTATTGTGGTTTTGATTTGCATTTCCCTGATCACTAGTGATCAGGGGAAAACACAGTTTTTTTCATCTGTTTGTTGGCTATTTGTATATCTTCTTTTGAGAATTTTCTATTCAGGTCCTTAGTCCACTTTTTGATGGGATTTTTTTCTTACTGATTTGTTTGAGTTTGTTGTAGATTCTGGATATTAGTCTTTTGTCAGATGTATAGATTGTGAAGATTTTCTCCCATTCTGTGGGTTGTCTGTTTTACTCTGCTGACTATTCCTTTTGCCATGCATAAGCTCTTTGGTTTAATTAGGTCCCAGCTATTTATCTTTGTTTTTATTGCATTTGCTTTTGGGTTCTTGGTCATGAAATCCTTGCCTAAGTCAATGTCTAGAAGGGATTTTCCAATGTTATCTTCTAGAATTTTTATAGTTTCAGATGTTAGGTTCAAGTGCTTAATCCATCTTGAGTTGATTTTTGTATAAGGTAAGAGATGCGGATCAAGTTTCATTCTCCTACATGTGGCTAGTCAATTGTCCCAGTAGCATTTGTTGAAAAGGGTGTCCTTTCTCCACTTTATGTTAATGTTTTTATTTGCTATGTCAAAGATCAGTTGGCTGTATTCTGGGTTCTCTAATCTGTTCCATTGGTCTATGTGCCTATTTTTGTACCAGTACCATGTTGTTTGGGTGACTAGGACCTTATAGTATAGTTTGAAATCAGGTAGTGTGATGCCTCCAGATTCGTTCCTTTTGCTTAGTTTTTTTTTTTTTTTTTTTTTTTTTTTTTTTTTTTTTTTTTTTTTTTTTTTTTTGGCTCAGTGGGTTCTTTTTTGGTTCCCTATGAATTTTAGAATTTTATTTTCTAGTTATGTGAAGAATAATGGTGGTATTTTGATAGGGATTGCATTGAATTTGTAGATTGCTTTTGGCAGTATGGTCATTTTTACAATACTATTTCTACCCATCCATGAGCATGGGATATGTTTCCATTTGTCCTTGTCATCTGTGATTTCTTTCAGCAATGCTTAGTAGTTTTCCTTGTAGGAATCTTTAGACTCCTTGATTAGGTGTATTCCTAAGTATTTTATTTCATTTTTTTATTTTTGCAGCTATTGTGAAAGGGATTGAGTTCTTGATTTGATTCTCTGCTTGGTCGCTATTGTTGTATAGAAAAGCTATTGATTTGTGTACATTAATCTTGTATCCAGCAACTTTGTTGAATTATTTTATGAGTTCTAGGAGCTTTCTGTAAGAGTCCTTAGGATTTTCAAGGTGAACTAACATATTGTCATCAAACAGTGACAGTTTGACTTCCTCTTTACTGATTTGGAAGTCTTTTATTTCTTTCTCTTGTCTGATTGCTCTGGCTACAACTTCCAGTACTATGTTGAAGAGAAGTGGTGAGAATGGGCATCTTTGTCTTATTCCCATTCTCTGAGGGAATGCTTTCAACTTTTCCCCATTCAGTATTATGTTGGCTGTAGATTTGTCATAGATGGATTTTATTACATTAAGGTATGCTCCTTGTATGACAATTTTGCTGAGAGCTTTATTCATAAAGAGATGCTGGATTTTGTTGAATAATTTTGCTGCATCTATTGAAATGATCATGTGATATTTGTTTTTTATTTCTGTTTATGTGGTGTGTCATATTTATGGATTTGCATATGGTAAACCATCCCTGCATCCCTGGTATGAAACCTATTTGATCATGGCAGGTTATCTTTTTGATATATTGCTGGATTTGGTTAGCTAGTATTTTGTTAAGGACTTTGGCGTCTATATTAATCAAAGATATCAGTCTATAGTTTTCTTTTGTGATTTTGTCCTTTCCTAGTTTTGGTATTAGAGTGGTGCTGGCTTCATAGAATGAATTAGAGAAGGTTCCTTCTTTCTCTATCTAGTAGAATTGTGTCAAAAGGATTGGTTCCAATTATTCTTTAAGTGTCTGGTAGAATTCTGCTGTGAATCTGTGTGGTCCTGGACTTTTTCGTTGTTGGTAATTTTTAATTACCATTTCAGCCTTGCTGCATGTTATTGGTCTGTTCAGGGTATCTAGTTCTTCCTGATTTAAACTAGAAGGACAGTATTCTTTTCCAGGAATTTATCCATCTCTTCTAGTTTTTCTAGTTTATGTGTATAAACGTGTTCATAGTAGCCTTGAATGATCTTTTGTATTTCAGTGGTGTCAGTTGTAATATCTCCTGTTTTGTTTCTTAGTGAGGTTATTTGGATTTTCTCTCTTCTTTTCTTGGTTAATCTTGCTAATGGTCTATCAACTTTATTTATCTTTTCAAAGAATCAGTTTTCTGTTTCATTTATCTTTTGTATTTTTGTTTGTTTGTTTCAATTTTATTTAGTTCTGCTCTGATCTTGGTTATTTCCTTTCTTCTGCTGGGTTTGGTTTTGGTTTGTTCTTGTTATCTCTAGTTCCTTAAGGTGTGACCTTAGAGTGTCAGTTTGTGCTCTTTTGGTCTTTTTAATGTATGCATTTAGGATAATGAACTTTCCTCTTAGCACTGCGTTTGTTGTATCCCAGATATTTTGATAGGTTGCATCATTATTGTTGTTCAGTTAGAAGAATTTTTTAATTTCCATCTTGATTTTGTTTTTGATCCAGTGCTTGGTCAGGAGCAGGCTATTTAATTTCTCAGTATTTTCATGGTTTTGAAGGTTCCTTTTGGAGTTGATTTCCAATTTTACGTCACTGTGGTCTTAGAGAGTGCTTGGTATAATTTCAATTTTCTTATACATATTGAGGCTTGTTTTATGGCCTATCGTATGGTCTGTCTTGGAGAAAGTTCTCTGTGCTGTTGAATAGAGTGTGTACTCTGTGGTTATAGGATGAAATCTTCTGTACATATCTGTTCAGTCCATTTGTTCCAAGGTATAGTTTAAATCCATTGTTTCTTTGTTGACTTTCTGTCTTGATGACCTATCTAGTGCTGTTGGTGGAGCATTGAAGTCCCCCACTATTACTGTGTTGCTGTCGAGTGCTGTCAGTGGGGTACTGAAGTCCTCCACTATTATTGTGCTGCTGTCTATCTCATTTCTTAGGTCTATTAGTAATTGTTTAATAAATTTGGGACCTCCAGTTTTAGGTGTATGTATGTTTAGTATTGTGATATTTTCCTGTTGGACAAAGCCTTTACCATTATATAATGCCCCTCTTTGTCTCTTTTAACTGATGTTGTTTTAAAGTTTGTTCTGTCTGATATAAAAATATCAGACAAACACCAAATTGCTTTTGGTGTTTATTTGCATGAAATGCCTTTTTTCATCCCTTTACTTTAAGTTTATGTGATTCTGTGTGTGCTAGGTGAGTCTTCTGAAGGCAGCAGACAGTTGATTGGTGAGTTCTTTTCCATTCTGCAGTTCTGTATCTTTTAAGTGGAGCATTTTGGCCATTTACATTCAATGTTAGTATTGAAATGTGAGGTACCATTGCATTCATTGTGCTCTTTGTTGCCTGTGTACTTTTTTTGTTTTTGTTTTGCTTTTTAACTTGTATTTTTGTTTTATAGGTCCTGTGTGATATATGCCTTAAAGAGGTCTTGTTTTGATGTGGTACCAGGATTTGTTTCAAGATTTAGAGCTCTTTTTGCAGTTGTTGTAGTGGTGGCTTGGTAATGGTGAATTCTGTCAGCATTTGTTTGTCTGAAAAAGGCTGTATCTTTCCTTCATATATGATGCTTAGTTTTGCTGGTTAAAAAATTCTTGACTTATAATTGTTTTGTTGAGGAGGCTAAAGACAGGGCCCCAATCCTTTCTAGCTTGTAGGGTTTCTGCTGAGAAATCTGCTGTTAATCTGATAGGTTTTCCTTTATTGGTTACTTGTTGCTTTTGTCTCACAGCATTTAAGATTGTTTCCCTCATCTTAACTTTGGACAACCTGTTGACAATGTGCCTAGGTGAAGATCTTTTGCAATTAATTTCCCAGGTGTTTTTTATGCTTCTTGTGTTTGGATGTCAAGGTCTCTATCAAGGCCATTGAAGTTTTGCTCAATTATTCTCCCACATATGTTTTTCAAGCCTTTGGAATTCTCTTCTTCCTCAGGAACACTGATTATTCTTAGGTTTTGTCATTTAACATAATCTCAGACTTCTTGGAGGCTTTGTTCATACTTTATTATTCCTTTTTCTTTGTCTTTGTTGGATTTAGTTAATTTGAAGACCTTGTCTTTAAGCTCTGAATTTCTTTCTTCTACTTATTCAAGTCTATTGCTGAGAATTTCCAGAGCATTTTGCATTTTTAAAAGTGTGTCCAAGGTTTCCTGAATTTTAGAATTTTTTTTCTGTAAACTTTCTATTTCCTTGAATATTTCTCCCTTCACTTCTTGCATCATATTTTGGGTTTCCTTGTATTGGGCTATGGCTTTCTCTGGTCCCTCCCTGATTAGCTTAATAGCTAACCTCCTGAATTCTTTTTCAGGCAAATCCGGGATTTTGTCTTCGTTTGGATTCATTGCTGATGAACTAGTGTGATTTTTTGGGGGGTCTTGATGAGCCTTGTTTTGTCATGTTACCAGGGTCATTTGTCTGGTTCCTTCTCATTTGGGTAGGTTCTGTCAGAGGCAAGGTCTAGGGTCAAGGCTGTTATTCTATTTCTTTTGTTCCATGGGGTGTTCCCTTGATGTAGTACTCTTCCCCTTTTCCTGTGGATGTGGCTTCCTGTGAGCCGAACTGCAGTGATTGTTGTCTCTTTTCTGGGTCTACTGGCTCTGGGCTGGTGCTGAGGGTTGTTTGCACAGCGCTCTGTTGTGAACCATCTATGGGGTCTCTCAGCCATGGATACCAGCGCCTGTTCCAGTGGTGGTATCAGGGGGGTGCAATGGGCTACATGAGGGTTCTTAGCTTTGGTGGTTTAATGCTCTATTTTTTGTTCTTGTTGGTCTCCTGCCAGGAGTTGGTGCTTCCCAGAGAGCATCACTTGTGGTAGTATGGGAAGGAACTGGTGGTGGGCAGGGCTCTAGAACTCCCAAGATTATATGCCTTTTGTCTTCTGCTACCAGGATATGTAGGGAAGGACCATTAGGTGAGGGCAGAGCTAGGCATGTCTGAGCTGAGACTTTCCTTGGGCAGGTCTTGCTATGGCAGCTGTGGGGAATGGGAGTCAGATTCCCAGGTCACTGTAGTTGTGTACCTAGAAAGATTATGACTGCCTTTGCTGAGTCCTGCAGGTTATCAGGGAAGTGGTGAAAAGCCAGCAGTCATAGGCCTCACCCAGCTCCCATGCAAACTAAAGGGCCAGTCTCACTCCCACTGTGCCTGCCCCTGACCTGCCAACAGCCCCCAGTTGGAGAGTGAGATGGGCTTGAAATTTCCAGGTGGAGAGTGAGATGGGCTTGAAAACCTGCCCCAGGCTACCCACCTCCCAGCTGCAAAAGATAAGGGCTTGGTTCTTCCCCAACCTGAGGAATCTGCACACCAGAATCGCACCCTCCCCTGAGTTCTGGCCAGGAGGCTTCTTACCTGGTTAAAAGTGTTACAAAGTTCAGCTAGAGATCTCCTTCTTCCTGTGTAGTTATACCCCCTGCTCCTCTCCCGTTGGATCCCTGTGGGGCTAGGAAGGAATGGCCTGCTAGGAGACCCAGTGAGCTCCCAGGGCATTCTGCTGCTTCCTCTACCCCTGTATTTCACTCGGCTCTCCAAATTGACTCCATTGCAAGTAAAGTGGGAAACTTCTCCTGCAAACAGACCATCAGCTTCTCCAGTCGGGGGCAGTGTGTTCGGGAGAGGAGGGTCTCCCTTTCCATTTCTGCAATTGGGGCACTCACAGTTTTGGTAGGGTCTCTGGGTCCTGCAGGAGTAGTCCACTTCCTTCAGAGGGTCTGTGGGTCCTCTCAGGACTGCTGGTTTGTTCTTGCAGTTGATCTGGAGGTAAAATTCACAGTGTGAGTCCCCTCCTGCTGCTTTGTCCAGAGCTGCAATCTCTGATGCAAATTCTTCTTTAGGTATTTTTTGTTTCCTAAGTTGAACATGGGCAGGGCAAGATGCTCAGCTACTGAAAATTGTTAATCAATAATTTAAAAATAAGCAGATATTTTAGCAGTTTTATCGTGCTAGAGACACAAAAAATTTGAGTTGAAAACCTACCCAGGAAAAAGGTCCTGGTATATATGGAAGGCTTTCCAGTTATGAACCCAAGAAAAAAAAAAAGAGTTAGAAGTAATGATACATTGGAAATAGACTGGTTAAGATCATGTTGCCCATTGTCTTCATGCTGCTGAAAGAAAATTAGTTTACTACATCATGTATACCCTTGATATTTTTTTCATATAAATTTCAAAAATTCAATAACAATTGACAGGAATAATGAAAATAGATCTAAGTTGCTAAAAACTAAATTAAAAATTTAAACTTCTATAAGTAATCCAAATATTTGTGTTATCATCTGATATGGTTTGGCTATGTCCTCACCCAAATCTCAACTTTAATTGTATCTCCAAGAATCCCACATGTTGTGGGAGGGACCCAAGGGGAGGTAACTGAATAATGGGAGCCTGTCTTTCCCATGCTATTCTCATGATATTGAATACATCTCATGAGATCTGATGGGTTTATCAGGGGTTTCCACTTTTGCTTCTTCCTCACTTTCTCTTGCCACCACCATGTAAGAAGTGCCTTTCACCTCCCACCATGATTCTGAGGCCTCCCCAGGCACATGGAACTGTGAGTCCAACTGAACCTCTTTTTCTTCCCAGTCTTGGGTATGTCTTTATCAGCAGTGTGAAAATAGATTAATACAGAAAATCAGTACCAGTAGAGTGGGATGTTGCTGAAAAGACACCTGAAAATATGGAAGCAACTTTGGAACTGGGTAACAGGCAGAGGTTGGAACAGTTTGAAGGACTCAGAAGGAGACAGAAAAATGTGTCAAAGTTTGTAACTTCCTAGAAACTTGTTAAATGGCTTTGCCCAAAAAATGACTGATAGAGATATGGACAATAAAATTCAGGTTGAAATGGTCTCAGATGGAGATAAGGAACTTGCTGGGAACTGAAGCAAAGACAACTCTTGTTATGTTTTAGCAAAGAGACTGGTGGTATTTTCCCCCCACTTTAGAGATTTGTGGAACTGAACTTGAGAGAGATGATTTAGGGTATCTGGCTGAAGATACTTCAAAGCAGCAAAGCATTCAAGATGTAAATTGAGTGCTGTTAAAGGCATTTAGTTTCATAAGGGAGGCAGAACATAAAAGTTTGGAAAATTTGCAGCCTGACTCTGTGATAGAAAAGAAAAACCCATTTCCTGGGGAGAAATTAAAGCTGGCTGCAGAAATTTGCATAAGTAGCTAGGCACCTAATGTTAATCCCCAAGACCATGGGGAGAATGTCTCCAGGCCATGTCAGAGCCCTTCATGGCAGCTCCTCCCATCACAGGCCTGGAGGCCCAGGAGGAAAAAGTGGTTTTGTGGGCCTGTCCAAGGGTTCTCCATGCTGTGTGCAGCCTAGGGACTTGGTGCCCTGTGTCCCAGCCATTCCAGCCATAACTGAAAGGGGCGAAGGTACAGCTAAGGCTGTGGTTTCAGAGGGTGGAAGCCCCAAGCCCTGACAGCTTCCATGTGACATTGAGTGTGTGGGTGCATAGAAGTCAAGAATTGAGGTTTAGTAATCTCCATCTAGATTTCAGAAGTTATACGGAAACACTTGGATGCTCAGGCAAAAGTTTGCTGCAGGGGCAGAGCCCTTATGGAGAACCTCTGCCAGGGCAGTGCAGAAGGGAAATGTGGGGTCAGAGTCCCCACACTGAGTCCCTACTGGGGCACTGCCTAGTGAAGCTGTAAGGAGAAAGGCACCATTCTCCAGACTCCCAGAATGGTAGATCCACTGATCACTTGCACTGTGTGCCTGGAAAAGCCACACTTAACGTCAGCCCATGAAAGCAGCCAGGAGGGAGGCTGTACTCTGCAAATCCACAGGGACAGAGCTGCCCAAGACCATGGGAACCTACCTCTTACATCAGCATGACCTGGATGTGAGACCTGGAGTCAAAGTCATTTTGGAGCTTTAAAATTTGACTGCCCTGCTGGAGTTTGAACTTGCATGGGCCCTGTAACCCCTTTGTTTTGGCCAATTTCTCCCATTTGGAATGGTTGTATTTACCCAATACCAGTACCCCCACTGTATCCAGGAAGTAACTAGCTTGCTTTTGATTTTACAGGCTCAAAGGCAGAAGGAACTTGCCTTGTCTCAGATGAGACTTTGGACTGTGGACTTTTGAGTTAATTCTGAAATTAGTTACAACTCTAGGGGACTATTCGAAAGGCATGATTGGTTTTGAAATGTGAAGACATGAGATTTGGAGGGAACAGGGGCAGAGTGATATAGTTTGGCTTTGTGGCTTTGTGTCCCCACACAAATCTCATCTTGAATTGTATCTCCCAGAATTCCCATGCGTTGTGGGAGGGACCCCAGGGCAGGTAATTGAATCATGGTGGCCTGTCTTTACTGTGCTATTCTTATGATAGTGAATAAGTCTTACAAGATCTGATGGGTTTATGAGTGGTTTCTGCTTTTGATTTTCCCTCATTTTTCCTTTCTGCCACCACATAAAATGCACCTTTCACCTCACGCTATGATTCTGAGGCCAGCCTAGCCATGTAGAACTATAAATCCAATTAAACCTCTTTTTCTTCCCAGTCTCAGGTATGTCTTTATCAGCAGCATGAAAACAGACTAATATATCATCTAGGGACTTTAACTGCAATTAAAATAGCAAAGACGTCATATCAACATTAGTGCCTGTCAATGATAGACTGGATAAAGAAAATGTGAAACATACACCATGGAATACTATGCAGCCATAAAAAAAGAATACAAGATCATGTCCTTTGCAGGGACATGGATGGAGCTGGGGGCCATTATTATTAGCAAACTAACAAAGAAACAGAAAACCAAATACTGACTATTCTCACTTATAAAAGGGAGCTAAATAATGAGAACACGTGGACACAGAAAGGAGAACAACATGCACTGTGGCCTTTCAAAGGATAGAGGGTGGGAGGAGGGAGAGGATCAGGAAAAATAATCATTGGGTACTAGGCTTAACTGGATGATGAAATAATCTGTACAACAAACCCCTATGACACATGTTTACCTATGTCACAAACAAGCACTTGTACCCCAGAATTTAAAAGTTTTTTAAAAAGAAAAATAATAGAAACAAATATAATAAAATAAAATAATTATGCTTAATATGTGGGTAGGAGGAGGGAGCAGATCAGGAAAAATACTGGGTATTATGCTTACTTGGGAGTTGGAATAATCTGTACAACAAACCCCGTGACACACTTATATCTCTGAACTTAAAATCAAAGTTTTCTAAAAAATGAAATAAGATAAATAGAAACAAAATAATATAAAATAATTGTAATTAATATGTTTGAGAGAATATATAGGAAAGTTAATTTTATCAGAGAAATTGAATGTATTAAAAATAAATCTAAATGTAACTGAAAAGAATAATAACTGAAATTAAGAATTGGATAGATTTAGCATATTTCATAGTACACAGCAAATAATTAGTGAACTGGGAGTTACGTTGGTAAAAAGAAAAATCCAGCTTGGAACATACATGCGAAAAAAAAAATACAAATTAGAAAAATGAGAGTAAAAATTATGTAGATCCCAGTAAAAAGTTTTAACTTAAATGTAATTTGAGTCTCAGTAAGGAAGTAATAAACAGTAAGTGGGTGAGAAGCAATATCAAGAAGATAATGATACTAACAAATGAGATATATCAACTCAGAGATTCAAGAAGCTTTGCTAACCCAAAATGGAAAAAATTCAATGAATGATTAGGTCCATCATAGTAAAACTGGTGAAAACCAAAGTAAAACATAGTAAAACATGCTTAGGTCCATCATAGTAAAACTGGTGAAAACAAAAGGCAGGAAAAGAGCATCCAGAGATAGAAGATACTCTAGCTTCAAAACACTAAAACTCGTGTGTAATTTTTCACGATAAACAATGGAAGTCAGAAGATAAGAGAATGCCATTTTTAGAATACTAAAGATACTTCTAATATTAAATATATAGTGAAAATATTTTTGAAAATTAAGGTAAAATGGCCATCCTTGCCTGCTTCTACCAAGAAAACCCCACAAAACTAGGTTTCTGACTAACAGATTCATAATAAAGAAATTATTGAAGAAAGAACTTAAGACAGAAGAAAACTAATCCCACAGGGGAACATAGTAGTATAATAAGTGAAGAGTGCTTTTAAAAGTACATATATAAGCAAAATATATATCTATATACACACAAATAAAATGTTTAAAACAACAATGATTTGAAGGTAGAATAAATCTAAAATAAAATACATGAATAACAGTACAAAGATTATGTTTGCATGGCTAAGAATTGAGAAAAATACTAATTTAAAGTAGATCCTTATTTGCATTTTTTGCTAGTATTTATAATATTAGCATTTTACTCATGTCTAGGGAAGCCACTAAAGGAGTAGTTGAAAGACAGATTTATAACAAGCCAATAAGAGAATATTTTAGACTACTTCATCTCAAAATTTGGAAATTGAGTGGAAATAGAAACATTTCTAGAAAAAATAAAATTTCTCAAAATTGACACAAAAGAAATGGAAAATGTAAATAGTTCTATCTTCATTAAAGCTATAATCACAATCTACAGCCTTTCAACAAAGGTAACTTCTGGATTAGATGGTTTCACCTGCAAATTCTTCCAAACAATTAAGGAAGAAATAACACCAATAATACATGAAATTGCAGAAAATAAAGATGGAATATATACCAATAGATTTTTTTTTGCAAGAAAGAGCCATAGATTGGAAAAACAGATGAAGATATACAATAAAGGAAAACTACAGACCTATCTATCTCAAAAAATGAAATAAAAAATCCTGAACACAGTATTAGAAAATTGGATCCAGCAATATATTGTATGTAAAATTATATATCACAAATAAATTTGACTTTTCAAAAATGTAAAGTTGGTTTATTATTTGGAAATATATCATTGTAAGTCACCACATTAGTTGAATATAGAAGATGAATCATATGTTCATGTTGATGGATACAAAAAGCAATTGATAAAAATTCAACAGTCTTTCATACTTAAAGTTTTTAGCAAACTGGAAATAAAATAAAAATTTGTTAATCAGAGAAAATTAATTTAAAGTTTAGAGCAATTATAATGTTTAATAGTGAACTATTACAAACTCTTGTCCAAAGATAAACAATTTGACAGGATGTCTGCAGTCATTGCTTCTATTCAGCATTTTGATAGAAGTCTTCCTGACCAGAGCAATAAAAACAAGAAACAAACAAATGAATTTTATAAGAATTTTGCAAGGAGTAGTAAAATATTCATCATTAATAGACAAAATCATTGTGTATTTAGAATATTATGTATGTATACATATATGTACTTATATATATCCATGTATGTATGTATCAGAGTTTAGCAATGCTACTAAACACAAAGTCAATATGACACTATCAGTTTATTTCTACTTGTAGCAATGGACACTGAGGAATATATCTAAAGAAACATGAATGAGATCTCTATAAGGCATTGCCACCTTTAGTCAAGGGTCTAGCATCTTGTTTCCTAGTGTTTGTTAATCATTAAATACAGGTTCTCTCTGCCTTTACTGCATGGTGGTGGTTTGGAGACAAATCCTCCCAATATGATCATTTTCAAAGACAATAACCTACAGAAGCAGCACGTGTGTGCAATTATCAGCCTAAACTCACAACTATCACTAGCTGAAGTAGGGGTGCATTGACTTAGTAAATGGGATTTGAAGGCATACCAACAGGGTTCCTGGCATTTGAGTTTCTGCCAGTTGCCTCCCCATCAGAAAAGAGTACTAATATTCCTCTCACCATAATTTATTATATCTCAATCAATAGTTTAGAAGATTATGAAGAATCTCTTTTAATATATAAGAAAATTTAATATAGAAGAACATTTTATAAAGACGAGAGTATAGGGTGAAATGCAGGAAAAAAACCAGCATGAGATGCAAAAATGAAAGTTTTTGAAAATACAATGCTCAGATTTTTAAAAATACTGTAATACAAGAATGCTGGAATAGATCACTTAAAA
Organism: Rhinopithecus roxellana; assembly: GCF_007565055.1. Taxonomy (NCBI): domain Eukaryota; kingdom Metazoa; phylum Chordata; class Mammalia; order Primates; family Cercopithecidae; genus Rhinopithecus; species Rhinopithecus roxellana. The sequence goes on from NC_044563.1 coordinate 29,465,295, forward strand.
AGCAGAAATAAAATTCAATGTAGCCCTCTTAAAGATAACATCTGACTAGCAGAATATATTCTACAAAATAAAAATTAAAAATCTCATTATAAAACTAAAACATACAATCATGAAAACAGAATCAAACAAAATTGTATGTAATGATGAGCTTGAAGATATGAAATGAATCACCACTGGTGATTGAAGCTAAAACAAAATGTTTTTCCAAAAAAATAAAATTTGGGGAAAGAGATGAGAAGACATCTTTGCATTTTATTTTTGTGTTTTAGAAATCAGGATCTCCACCAAGAAAACTAGTTGTCATGATTTTAATCCCTTAAGGCATTGTTTATTCTGTTTCTAGTAAAGTAATAAAGAAATGTGTAAATAGATAGATGCTAGCACTCTTATTCTAGAATTTGAAATCAGGCAAGTAATAATTTGTGACAGAAAAAGTCATGGGATGGTACTGTCTTCACATTTTGAAGTTTTGGAATTTTAGATTTTTCCTCTAGCTTTCTCGCCAGAGGAAAATTAAGCATTACAGTTGACCCTTGAAAAATAGAAGGGTTAGGGGTACTGATTTCCTACCATGCAGTAAAAAATCTGCATATAACTTTAGACTCCCCCAGATCTTAACTACACCCTATTCTTGGCCAGAAGCCTTATCAATAACATAAACAGTTGATTAGCACATATTTATATGTTACATGTATTTTGTACTGTATTCTTAAAGTAAGCAAATGAAAATAAAATGTTATTAAGAAAATTATAAGAAACGGAATATATGCTGTTGACCCTTGAAGAACATGGATTTGAACTGTGTGCCACCACTCATGAGTGGATTTATTTATTTATTTATTTATTTTTGAGGTGGGTTCTCACTGTGTTTGCCTAGGCTGGAGTGGAGTGGTGAGATCATGGCACACTGCAGCCTCAAACTTCCTGCTCAAGCAATTTTCCTACCTCCAACTCTCAAGTAGCTGGGTCTACAGGTATGCATTACTATACCCAGCTAATTTTTAAAATAAATATTTTGCAGAAACAAGGTCTCACTATGTTGCCTGGGCTAGTCTCAAATTTCTGGCTTCAAGCAATCTTCCTGCCTCAGCCTCCCAAAGTTTTGGGATTACGGATGTCAGCTACTAAGCCCAGCCTGGATTTTTTTCAATAAAAGTCAACGGGGTGGCTGGGTGCGGTGACTCACGCCCGTAATCCCAGCACTTTGGGAGGCCGAGGGGGGCAGATCACGAGGTCACGAGACCATCCTGGCTAACACAGTGAAAACCTGTCTCTACTAAAAATATCAAAAACAAACAAACAAACAAAACCCAAAACCAAGAAAACAAAACTAGCTGGGCATGGTGGCGGGCACCTGTAGTCCCAGCTACTGGGGTCGCTGAGGCAGGAGAATGGCGTGAACCCGGGAGGAGGAGACTGCAGTAAGCGGAGATTGTGCCACTGCACTCCAGCGTGGGCGACAGAGAGAGACTCCGTCTCAAAATAATAATAATAATAAAATAAGTAAATAAATAAAAAGTAAACAAAAAGGTTAACGGGGTATTAACGTGTGTGCCTAACTCTTCTGCCTCATCTTCACCTTCTTTACCTCTTCTGCCCCTGCTGAGACAGCGCAAAGCCAGTCTTAACCTCTCCTTCCCACTCCATAGCCTGAACAAATGTGAAGATGATGAGGATGAAGACCTCTGTGATGATACACTTCCATTTAATGAGTAGTAAATATGTTTCCTCTTACTTGCAATTTTCTTTGTAACATTTTCTTTTCTCTAAGTTACTTTATTGTAAAAATAAGGTACATGACACATACACAAAATATGTTTATGTTATTTGTAAGGCTTCTGGTCAGCAGTAGGCTATTAGTAGTTAAGTTTGGGGAGAGTCAAAATTATACACATTTTTACTGTGTGGTGGGTTGACGCCCTAGCCCCTGCCTAGTTTAAGGGTCAACTGAGGGTAATATTTATTAAGTGGAAGTGGATCATCATAAAGATCTTCATTCTCATTGTCTTCACATTGAGTAGGCCAAGCAGGAGGAGGAAGAAGAGGAGTTGGTCTTGTCTCAGGGGTGGCAGAGGTAGAAGAAAAGCCACGTATAAGTGGATCTGCTCAGTTCAAACCCGTGTTGATCAAGTATCAACTCTATTTTCAATTACTGACAAATAATTTTCACTTTTCTTAATTCAGTCCAGAGAGAGCCGATGATAGCTTCCCTTAATTTTGTTAAGCCACATTTGATAAATTAAACACAATTTTTTTTCTGAAAAGCTACATATTAATACATCTGCTGGCTCTCTAGCTTAAGTCCTGAGAGGAAACACTGATACTCAACCAGTAAACAGGAATAGAAATGAAGAGAAATGCCAGTTTATGGTCAAGTAGTATGAATGACTGAATCTCTTTTCCTTCAAAGATGTGTAAACAGAAATACAGAACCAAAAACTGACCATAAAGTGATTATGTACTCAAGTTAAAAAAAAAAAAATAAGAAACAGAGCATACTTCAAATATTATAAATATCAGTAACAAAAATATTAAAAATGCATTTGCTTTGGTTCTGGAATATAATTAAATGAATTAAGAGCTTTATAAATCTCAAATTTTGACAAAAATAAACTAAGGCTTTTTTTTTAAAAGAGATATTGTTAAATGGAGAATGGGAATAAAAAGACAGCCATTTTATATGTGGGATTATTAAAATAAAATTATTTATAGATGCACAGATACACACAAACCAATACACACATGCAATTTTTTTTTAAAAAAAGTCATTAAAAACAGTAAATTTCAAAAACAATTTTAGAGGAAACATGTTTGATGATTTGTAAGATAACTTAGCAATAACTCCTAGAATACAGAAGTAAGCGTAATACAACAGGGCCAATAGGGAGAGAATATGATCAGGATGGAAGAACCAGAAGAAAACTCACATTGTTTGTGGGAGTGTTGCATAATAGACAAACTCATAATAGTTGCTGGTAGTGATAGTCAATATGTTCATTTATTCAACAAATATTTAGCACCTATGATGCATGAGGCATTACTATAGATTTCTGCAGCAGTGAAGAAAACAGTTAAAGATACCTATGTATGTAGTGTCCAGAGTGAAGAGAGAGAAAAATTTAAAATATCACAATAAATGGTTAAATTATAAAGCCAGGACTTTGAGGGTGGAAGTTGCAGAAGAAAGAAGATGATAAGGCTACACTTCATTGAAGAAGTGAAATTTGAGGAAAACATCGTCAGAGATATGGTAGACTCCAAGCAGGTAACTAAGAGAAGAATAATTTACAAGAGGGAACTAAGAGGCTAGAACGTGAATGTTGCGTAAAAACAGTAACCAGGAGGCCAAGTGTGTTCACAGTGGAATAAATGAAGAAGAAAGTAGTGAAGGAGAGGTCAGAGCTTAAATAGTGGGTCACATATGTAGACCTTATAGGAATTGTGGCTCTTACTTTGATTGAAATAGGGAGCCACTAGGGTTCTAGGCAGAAATTTAATAACCTTTCTAGAGAGAAATTTAATAAGATGAAACAAGAGATTTGAAAACATTCATATTCATTTCTCTAGTAATTATATTTTATATAATTTACCCTGAAGACATAATCAGATATGCAGCAATGATTTATGTCCAATGATACCATAACAGCAGTGAATTTATTATAACAAACAATTGAAAACAACTTACTGTTTCGATGGTAGAGTGGATTAAATAAAGTGTGGAATACTCTGCAAGCTTTATAAAAAGATTGCTTTTTTTCAAAAACAGCAAAACGAAAAATTTTTGTAGAATAAAAGCTGGTAAAAATGGAGGTGGGCCTGTGTAAATATGCCTTTTTAAAATAAAAAGCTAATTAACATAAACAAATGAATTAATACATGAAGAGAACAAGAGGAAAATTCTAGCATAGTAGAAGAGACTGTCTTGGGGTGATGGTATTACAGATTTTTTAAATGTTTTTCTTTAGACATATTTACAAATTTATTTTTGGTAAGTTAGTATGCATATTTGAAAGAAATAACCATTCTTCAAAATAAAAAAAGATTATGAAATAAATTACTTAGAAAAATCCGTGTCAAGAGGTCAAACATGAAGTATGTTATTTTAATGATGGGGATAGCAAACAGAGATTTCTTATTATGATCCAGGCACTGCTTTAAATGTTCTGCCTTAATTAAGGCAATCTGCTTTCTGATCTGCTAGATTCAAATTAATTTTGTGGACTATAAGGAGTTGTAGAAATCTATTTTATTTCATCTACTGGATCAAAAGATGCACAACAAAGATCCCTTGATAGCATCTTAATGGCCAAAATTAGCATATTTTGCATGGTATTTCAGTCTAAGACTGATTACAATCAAAACAAAACACGGTGCCAACTATGGAGCATTTTTATGTTTCAGGGGTTTCATGAAATATTACCACACATTATAATTTTTAATCTTTACAACAATGTGAAGTAAGGATTGCTCATAATTTACATGTCATAAAAGTGAGTCTTTGGGTGGCTACATTGTTCAAAAAGATCTTAGCTGACAAATGCCAGAAGCAGGGTACCACCCCAGGCCATATCCAACACTCAATCTCATTTTTTTAACTACTCCTCTGAACTTCCAGGGGCACCATTTTAACCCTTAAATTGTTAGATTTTCATTAAAATGTTGAGTACTTTTCTTTCACTAAATTTATCTAAGTTCATTAGGTTCCTAAACAATCTATTTCGTAATTTTAAATTTTTTTTTTTTTTTTTTTTTTTTTTTTTTTTTTTTTTTTTTTTTTTTTTTTCCTGAGGCTGCCTCGCTCTGTCACCCAGGCTGGAATACAGTGGCGTGAACTCGGCTGACTGAAACTTCCGCCCCCTGGGTTCAAGAGATTCTCCTGCTTTAGCCTCCCTAGCAGCTTGGATTATAGGCGTGCACTACCATGCCCGGCTAATTTTTGTGTTTTTAATAGAGACAGGGTTTTGCAATATTGGCCAGTCTGGTCTTGAACTCCTGACCTCAAGTGATTTGCCCACCTCAACTTCCCAAAGTGCTGGGATTACAAGCGTAAGCCACTGCACCTGGCCCTATTTAGCAATTTTTAATGACCACATTATACACTTAGAATTAGAGAATACTAGAATCCAAAGAGAATTTGTATATTTTGTCTAACCTGACAACTCAATATCAAAAATCCCATTTTAATGTGCATCTGTTATGTCAGACCATAAGTTATGATATTTCTGATTAACACTTCTTATTGGCATTGATCTAACTACTTTCTGCTCAAATGGAACTGTTCCCACATTATTTTCAAGGATTGTTCTATAGTTTCAAAGCATGCTTCACAGTTTTAGAAAATGTGAAGTGAGTTTAGACTCAGATATCTTTGCCTTTATAAGAAGGAGTGATATCTTTAATAGCACATTTAGTAATTGGGTAGAATATATTCAAATGCCTGAATATATATCAAACAGCTGAACATGTGTGTGCACACATACCAACCTCTCGTACTCGTTCATTTAGTGGCAAGTACAGGTGGCTAGAACACTTACAACATTCCAGTCAATATTCTAGATCCTAATGGTACACTGCTAACAAAAAAGGTGTGATGGTTAATACTGAGTGTCAACTTGATTGGACTGAAGGATACAAAGTATTAATACCAGGTGTCTCTGGCAGGGTGTTGCCAAAGAGATTAACATTTGAGTCAGTGGGTTGGGGAAGGCAGATCCGCCCTTAACCTGGTGGTCACAATCTAATCAGCTTCCAGCGAATACAAAGCCGGCAGAAAAACATGAAAAGCAGATGGTGGGCCTAGCTTCCCCAGCCTACATCTTTCTCCCATGCTGGATGCTTCCTGCCCTTGAATATCGGACTCCAAGTTCTTCAGTTTTGGGGCTTGGACTGGCTTTCCTTGCTCTTCAGCTTGCAGACGGCCTATTGTGGGACCTTGTGATTATACAAGTTAATACTTAATAAACTCCCCCATTTTTATGTATACATGTATATAAAAGATATGTCCCTCTGAGAGAACCCTGACCAATACAATAGGCAGTGTTCCTCACTTTCAGACTTTAGGGAGGACCACATGCCTGAAATAGCCAAGATCATTTTTTGAATGGGGAAATGACTGGAGATTGCACAATTGCTAATAAAGCTACACCCGAAGTAATTGTTCTGAAACTATTTAACTTCATTAATATAATTTACACTAATTTTATCTTTAGGTTGGTTGAGGCCAGGAAAATATACATTATATTATTTTACAGAATTTTAGAGTTGAAAAGAACATAAACCATCACCTATGCTCAATCTTCCTGCTTATTTGTAGGATTTCTTTAACTTTCCCCATTAATCTGGGTTCTGCCTACTAGACAGTATAAGAACAAGAAAACATGACATGAGAAAGATATTTTTATTATTACAATGCTCTACAATATATGTCAGCATTCTTATTTTACAGATTTTATTTTTAAAATGATGCTTAAAGAAGTAAATTTCCAGCCTAAGACATACAATTATTAAGTGGAAGATCAGAGATTAGAGCACAGGACTGTTTGTCTTGAGACCTGGGTTCCTGACCATAGGATTCCCTCCCTAGTCAAGTTCTTCCAAGTCAACAAGTTCAGTCCTTCATGTGAAGACTGTGCTAGGTGACTTGCGAGAACTCTGTGTCTCATAGTCTCTGACTTCCAGATGTTCACATTACAGCATGATCAACAGATATACGCATGATTTTATTCTACTTAGATTGACCAATTTGTTAAAACAATTTGTAAGAGATGTGCTAGGGAAATAGAGGTAAAAACATAATTAATGCCAAGTAGGAGAAATTAGGCATGTTTTCACAATGATTGTTTGAGGTAGCATTGAAGATAAATAGGATTTTGACAAATATAGATATGGTACGGCATACCCTATGGTCTTATTATGATATAAGTAGTAAATAAGAGCTGACTTCCGGCTACCCGAGAATTCTCTACTACATCAGATCCATGCTACCTACACTCAAAGAAGGACAAATATGACCAAAAAAATGACTTTTAGCAGCAGCCCTCAAGCAATAACAAATGAGAGTTTGTCTTCTTTCCTTCCCTTTTGGTGTTTCCTAGGATGTTTGACCTGCTAAACTACTTCATTTGAATCCTTGACTCAGGATCTGCTTCTGGGAAGCCCTAAGACTTTACCTCCATTAATCTCAGCCTGCACACTAGAGTGGGTGGTTCTGAAGAGACTGAAGAAGCTACTGTCAGTCTCAAGGTCATCTAGTAAATTTCCCCTCAGTAAATTCAAAATGTTAGTAAATTGAAAGGCAAAGTTAGACTGCAACAGCCAAGAGAGTAGTTGTCAACTACTGACACCAACTGTGAATCTCAACTTTTGCCCATGTGGGGCCTCTAATGTTGTCAAGATTGATGAGCTCCCTTGGTATTCTGCCTTCCAAATCTCACACTAATGCCTCTCCCTTGACACCTAATGCAAAAATTCTGAAAGTAGTGATGGTGATGTTGAATCAAAAACAAAAACAAAAAAAAAACAGCATAATTTTAACCTAAACGTTGTTTCATCATTTATGTGTACAAATACCACTGCCTGCCACTATTTTCATTTCATATCAACATTAGCCATGGTGAGATTTCTTGCCTCTCCTTTTTCTCTCTGTAAAGAAACATTTTACCGAGTCTTCAAAGTACACTTTTATCGCTCCCTTTTGGTAATGTTGGGCAGCTGGACGAGATTTGAATAAAGATCAGCTTCTCTTGTTGAGAATTAACAGAGAACACGCCAAACTTAAGGAAAATTAATGACAATGAGTTAAGGAATAAAAAGCTGAAGAGAATTAGAAAATTTATTCAGACCCATATGGCTAACTACTGATTTTAGAAAAGCATCCAGCAAATATTAATGAATTAGCATTTTGAGGAGGTTACCAGCACTTTTCATTTCCTGTCTTTCTGACTCTGGGAGAGTTACCATTTCCAAAATGTTATATCAGCAAGCTTCATCATTAAAATGCTGAAAAAGTGCTGCTGGAAAAGTTTTACTTAATTTAGTTCTGGAACTGAATATTGGCTTGATGACCTTCTTTTAAAGAATTTGCAAACGAAACCCCTTCTCAAACAATGACATATTTTCTTCTTTCTGTTTTGTTTGTGTGCATAACCAAGGCATCTAAGCAAAGATTTTCCCAAATTTTATTTGTCTGGGAAAAGCAAATTCAATCTTTAGATATGTGTGTGTGTGTGTTTGCGCGTGCGCATGGTATTTATGATGTGTTCCTCTACGTACCAAAGGAATAAAAGATTTGAAATTATGCTCTGGATTATGTTCTTCTGAATGCTTGGGAATTGTGATAATGATTTCTCCTAAAAATTTATTACAGTTGTAAGGCTCTATGTCACGCTTCCATGTGTATTTTCTCTTTTAATCCTCACAATAAACCTATTGGGTTGATACTTTTATTATCTTCACTCTTGTAAACAGTTAAATAAGTTAAATAAGTTGTCTAAGAGCACAAATTATTAAGAGCTGGATTCAAGATCCAAGATTGTTTAGCTCTCACTTTTACCCAAAAATTTTCTGTCCCTAGAAGATATTTAATTTTGTTTAAGGATTTACGGTTCATTATTGGAGTATTTCAATGACTCAGACACAGGATCTGAGGCCCCTAACATGTGAGGTGAACCAAGATGCTTGCAATTTTCTGTCCATCACCACATATGACTGTATATTAGCATCCTAAACATAAGCAGTAAACATCAGGCTTTGTTTGAATGTAAAATAATAGGATTTTCACCATAGGGACCAGACCTTCACTTTTAAAGTGAAAATGTATTGAAATAGGTGGATATAATTGGAATCAACATTTCATATTTTGATCTCAAAGGCCACCATATTACCAGTTCTATCTCTGCTCTTTGAAATGGCTGTAGAACTTCCATGAACATAGATAGGACGTGGTCAAATGACAATTTCCTGTACTAAATGTCCAAGTGACTGGAAACAAATAAGAACTCTCCAGATTATTTCAGTGGGTAGCCTTGACAAACTATGACTCTATGAGGAATTCCAGTGAGCAAGAATAAAGTAACCCTTAAGAACATGATTAAGTACTTGTTTTGTACTCCTGGATTTGATAACTATACACATGATAGTGTTCTGTTTGTGTTAAGCCTATAATATATGATCTTTAAAAATAAAAGTGTCATAGTGCAAAGTAGGGAAAGGTGTTGGAAACCAAAGCCAGAAAAGATATTACTACTGCAATGGTCACATAATGATAAGTCTGTATTGAGCATATTATCTGCTTTCAATAAAGTGATTTTTCAGATAGTCTTGATCCAGAAAGCATCTCTCTGCTTATGCTGTTTAGAATGGTTATTGTTTAAGTACATTTCTGTCTTAAATGTGAGCCTGGAAAGTGTAGATTACAACAAAAACAAAAACAAAACAAGAAAATATTTCTCAGCCGGGAATGGTGGCTCATGCCTGTAATCCCAGCACTTTGGGAGGCTGAGGCGGGTGAATCACATGAGGTCAAGAGTTCAAGACCAGCCGACCACCATGGTGAAACCTCATCTCTATTAAAAATTAAAAAAAAAAAAATTAGCCAGGCGTAATTGTGGGCACCTGTAATCCCAGCTACTCAGGGGCCTGAGGCAGGAGAATCACTTAAACCCGGGAAGCAGAGGTTGCAGTGAGCTGAGATTGTGCCATTGCACTTCAGCCTGGGCAACTAAAGAGAAACTCTGTCTCAAAAAAAAAAAGAAAAAAAATCTCTTTTTGGTACCTGTAAACAGGCCATGATCAATTAAGCCTTGTTTGCAGTGACTAGAAGTAACATATAAATGCATGAAATGAGATTGGTCTAGTTGTAGCAGAAGAGAAATGCTAGATGTAAGGTCAACTAAGAACTGTTACAACAGTGGTTATTCTAAGTAAGAGAGAATTTAATTATTTGAATGGAGCAATAATTGAGCCTAAGCTTCATTTAACACTTAATGAAGAGGTAACAAAGATAATGAAGAGGTAACAAAGATGGACTGTCATAATAAGGTTTCACAGTGTTCATTTCTGGAGAATTTTTAAGCACTCCTGAGATTAATTGAATCGCAAAGAGAATACCTTTTGAGAAAATAAATCTTAGGATACAGTTAAAAATAATCGCTTTACATTCTTGATTAGAAAGAAGTCTAATCAAGAATAAATGTATAAGGACCATTAAAGAGGATGGGGCAAAAATAATAACACCATTGAATCTATACTAGATTTTTAAAATCAAAAACACTTTGATAAGCTAAACAGATTTTTAAGTCATTTGAATTCTATTTTTCTTTAATTTCCTAGTGTTTTAGGAGGATAATAACCTATGTGATGGCGTCTTACTTTTGCTTCAGCAAGCTATTTAAATTGCAATGGTTCATTTAAATTTTATTTATAGCAACCAGAACTTTAACAGCAGGGAAGAGAGATGTTTTATTATAAATTCTTATCCCTTAAAGAGACAACATATTTTCCTTTTGTCCAAATATCTTCCCTCACATTGTATTACCATGAGTTTCCAAAATATCTTGTGGTGTTGCTTGTAGTTGCACATGCCTGGAATTCCTTAACTCTATTGTCAGAGAATAAAGAATAACCACTGTTTTAACAGTTCTTGGTTGACCTTACATCTAGCGTTTCTCTTCTGCTGCAACTACACCAATCCCATTTCATTCATTTATAAATTATAATTATTTTAAATATCAACCTTGGAAAGGTAGAAGTAAAATCATTTTAAGATAGTATGGTGTACATATTGTAATTCAATTGCTGTATTCAATTAAAAAATGCAGAATGAGAAACAACTATAGCAGTCTTATTTAGAAGAACAGATTCCACCAGGAAAATACAGCGAGTTAATTTCCCCAGGTTCAGCTGACTCCAATAGTTAAAAGCAATCCCTCAAGCTTCTCTCATCTCATATCTGATCAGTTCTTCTTAATTTACTTCTTAGGTGATACACTCCATTTGTATCGTGGTGATCAATGCCATTCTTGTATCAGTCAGTATATACTTTGATAAGAAGCAATACCCCTATTTCAGTGGCTAACAACTTGTCTACACTATATGCCCTAAACGTACAATAATAACCCTCCTTCATTCCCAGGATATGATGGTAGAAGAGACACGATGTCACTAGACACTCGTGTTTGACAAGATCTACAAACTCCTCTATATCAACCTCTTTTCTCTACCTTCATCTTCCTCCTCTCTACCCTATGGACCCTGTGCTGTAGCCACACATAACATATTTGTAGTTCTTTGACTATAACAGACTCTGTGTTAAACCCTGTTTTTTATTTTATTTATTTATTTATTTGTGATATTGTTTCCTCTACTTGGAATGCATTTTTTTCTCTGTTATCTGGCCAGTGCCTATTCACTCCTCTAGACTCAGCTTAAATGTTGTCTTCTCTGGGGATGAATATAGTCTGCCTTGCTTTCACACTAGCCAAATCCTTTGTGGACCTCATGTACCCTGCTGTTTCCTTGTGGCCCTCTTTCAGCCAGTCTTTACCACAAGGATATGAATGCCTGGAAATCAGAAGTTCTACACTTCTCTGAATTTGAGTACAGAACGTTGTTTGCACACAGCAAGAGTGTAATAAGTAAGTAAATAAGTTGGCATTAAATGTTTGGTGAGCTCCTCTCAGAAAAAGCGGCATTTTGATGGGGATTATATGTTTAAAAAAAAAAAAAAAAAATGGTTTATACCTGTCAACTCACAGGATAAGAAAGTCACATTCCTGTTGTCACAAAAGGTTCCAACAAGAATCACAGGTCCAAAGAGATTCCAGACACTTCGTTAAAAAGCATAAATTACCAGTGTGCTATTCCAAAAAGGTGAATAAGTAGACGTATTTTTAACCGCAAAGATAACATCTTGCACAGTCAGCACTAAAATTAAAGTTTTAAAAGTTTTCAGGAAAACTGATGGCTATATGTTGGTAAGAGAACTCTTTTTGTGCAAACAATGATAGTATGCCTAGGTCTTCTATCCTCTGAATTTAGTACTAAAATTTTCACATGTTTAGAACTCTCATGAAATAGAATGTCCTGAGCAATAATATTTATTCATTGAAGAGTAATTTTGTAATAATTTTTTAGATTTTATTCACTACTCTATGTAAGTCAGGTTCCTTTAATATTGACAAGAACATTATGAAATAGAAATAATAATTATTTTTCACAGAGGAAAAGTGAACTTAGCAGTTGTGTGAATGTTCACATTAAGATAATTACATTTTTTTCTACTATGTAGAATATCTTTGTAAAATGGGAAAATTATAACAATTAGAACTGGAAAATACCATTGAAATTATTTTTATTCTTAGATCAAGCTAATCTCCTGTCTTGTGAAGAAGGGTAAGTCTTGCCATTTGAAATAAATAATACTGTGTTCTTCACAAACATGCTGATGTATGAATTCCAGTATGTATAACCATTTGAAACAAAATTTTTAAAATCATACTTTGAGAGTCCCTAAATAGTCAGCAATGAATGTAGAATGACAGAAATGAATATTTGACAAAATGATGCTGGCAGCAACTTTATCCTTATAGCATCCTCCTAATACTGTGATTCAATTATATGACAATAAGACCCCAAAAGCAATTGCGGCAAAAACAAATTGACAAATGGGAACTAATTAAACTAAAGAGCTTCTGCACAGCCAACGGAGTAAACAGACACCCTACAGAATGGGAAAATGGGTTCACAAACTATGCATCTGACAAAGGTCTACTAATATCGAAAATTTATAAGGAACTTGTACAAATCAACAAGCATAAAACAAATAACTCCATTAAAAAGTGGGCAAAGAACATGAGTGGATACTTCTCAAAAGAAGACCAAGTGGCCAAGAAACATGAAAAATATTCAACATCACTAATCATTAGTGAAATGCAAACCAAAACCACAGTGAAATACCGTCTCACACAAGTCAGAACAGCTATTATTAAGCCAAAAATTAACAAATGCTGGCAAGGCTGTGGATAAAAGGGAATGCTTATATAGTCTTTGTGGCAATGTGTAAGCCCCATTTCCACTGTGGAAAGCAGTTTGGAGATTTATCAGAGAATTGAAAACAGAATGTAATTCGACCTAGCAATTCCATTACTGGGTATCTACCCAAGGGAAAATAAATCATTCTGCCGAAAAGACACATGCACTCACATGTTCATTGCAGCACTATTCACATAGTAAAGACTATTTACTATGGAGTCAACCTAGGTGGTCCATCCATGGTGGATTCGATAAAGCAAATGTGATATATATATATACCATGGAATACTATGCAGCCATAAACAAGAATGAAATCATGTCATTTGCAGTAACATAGATACAGCTAGAGGCCATTATCCTAAGCAAATTAAGGCAGGAACAGAAAGTCAAATACCATATGGTTTTGCTTATAAGTGGGAGCTAAACACTGGGTACATTCAAACACAAAATGGGAACAATAGACACTGGAGACTTTAAAAGAGGCGAGAGAAGGAGAGGCAAAAGGGCTGAGAAACTGTCTATTGGGTATTATGGTCATTACCTGGGTGACAAGATAAATCATACCCCAAACCTGTGACATCATACAATACCCCCATGTAACAAACCCACTGAATCTAAAATAAAAGTTAAATAAATAAATAAAATACTTGTAAATACATTTCTAAAAAAACAAATGTGTGGCTTGTCAAAATTACACAATGCTAAACATCATGGATATATGGGTTCATTTTGGAATGGCCCAAATCATGAATAACACATTTCAAGTGGCAATTCAGCGATTATATGAAACCATTTATTTGACATTTGACATTCAAATGTCAAATGACAAGTCAAATGCCTTGGGGTCTTGATTCAATTCTGATTTCTAGTTCTGTGAAGGCATTTAGATCCAACTAAAGGAATGTAAATAGTAAGGGATCCAACTGCAAGATAATTTTTTTAACAAGTCAATTTTACCAATTTCTTTTTTTCCTCTCTTTTTTATTTTCTTTTTCTTTCTTTCGTTCTTTTTTTTTTTTTTTTTTTTTTTTTTTTTTTAAGGCAGAGTCTCACTCTGTCACCCAGGCGGGGGTGCAGTGGTGCAATCTTCCGCTTCCTGGAGTCAAGCGATTCTTCTGCCTCAGCCTCCCAAGTAGCTGGGACTAGAGATATGTGCCACCATGCCCCGCTAATTTTTGCATTTTTAGTAGAGACAGCTTTTGCCATGTTGGCCAGGCTGATCTTGAACAGATCTCAAGTGATCTGCCTGCCTCGGCCTCCCAAAGTGTAGAGATTACAGGCATGAGCCACTGTACCCAGCTCTTTTCTGGATTTTTATATTTCTGGCCTAATAACCAAATGTAATCAATAAAATTTGGTCAATATCTCCACTTCATTTATTTGAACATGTTTTGCAAGATTCCCTAAGTAAGGTATTGAAGACTGAGACTAGTCTGGCAAAGTCATGAGACCCTTAGCTGATCTCATAAAGTCCACCTCATGAAAGGAAATGATTCAACATCTCAAGCTAAGGTATAAAGTGTGGGCGTACAAAGGCTTACAGATTTTATACTTCCTTATATGTTACATATTGCTCCATACATATTTATTACATATTATATTGTCAATGTCTCCTAATCCCTTCCCTGTTCAGCGTGTCTCTCCCAGTTTGAATCATTGTTGCAACAACATTCTTTTAAAAGCAATGATGATTTCATCAGAAAAGAAAGAAGAAAAAACATACTAATGTGGCCTTAGCCCTCAGTTCAGAGGTGTTTGCGCTGAAGGAATTGATTCTTAATATACACAGTATGTGCATTGCAACTAAGAAGATTCAACTGGAATCAAAGTCCTTTTACATTTCTGTGCAGTAACTGTTTAGAATAATAATGTCCCCTATGTTACCCTTAATTTAACTTCATTCAGGCTTGCATAGGAAATAAAAGAGGAAAATAGTACAGCTCTAGCTACTTAAGTACCCTCTCAAAGTAATGCTGGGATTCATACTGATATAGTACTACCCAAAGAAAGTAAGTGAGGGGAAGTAGACATTTTTTCAAATTGTAATTAGGATATCTACTCACTTCTTATCTTTGTCTCCTAAACTGAAACCCAATTATGTTAAATTTCATTTAAATAATTACCCTTTTATGGTCATCTCCACTACACATATTTGAGGTTTATGGATGGCTGAATCCTGATTAATCAAATTAAGATGCATCGTAACTGTGTGCATTTACTTAATGAAAGATGTTCAAATAGGATAATGAGGGATTTGGACTGTTAATTGTTCATGGAGTTCCAGAGGAGATAAGACTAGGCATATACAATTTTTGAAGGTCCTAAAATTATGTACAAATATATATGTTTAACTATACATATGAATGAACATCAGAAGATGTTCATTCCATAGATTTTTTTTTCAAGGTATCAAAAGGATCTATTACTCAAAAGAGAGCCCTTAGTGACCTCTAATATTATGTATTTTTAATCTTTCTTAGGAAACAGAGCACTTAAAAGTCATTGTACTTAGAGTGGGACCCCAAATATAGACATATTTTAACTGTTTTATGAAACAAAAATTATTTTAATGGCATAAAGTATGACTTATGTACTACCCAACTTCCTTCAGGTTGCTCAGGGTAATTCCTCTCTCCTATCTTAATACTAATGTTGGAACATATTAAGTGGAGTGGCTTAAATTAGAAGCAAAAATACAACTATCCTGGGCAACATGGTGAAACTCCATCTCTACAAAAAATACAAAAATTAGCCAAGCGTTAGTGGCTCATGCCGGTAGTCCCAGCTACTTAAGAGGCTGAGGCTGGAGAATCACTTGAACCCCAGGAACAGAGGTTGCAAAGAGCTGAGATCGTGTCACTGCACCACTCCAACTTGGCAATCTGGGTGAAAGAGTAATACCCTATCTAAAAAAAAAAAAAAAGCAAAAATACAACAATCTTTTGAATTTAGATTTACTTTGTACCACCTTTGGATTTCCTGCTTGTACTTGAAACATTCATGTCTTTCACCTATCCATCTCTGTCCATACTAAGGCAGTAATGTAAATGTGGAACATATTAGGTAGTTTATCCTGATGATTAAGGGACAAGTCTAGTTGTAGGACCATGAGAAAGGTATTTAACCACATTGACAGGATTGCTGTGGAGTATGGATGAGATGATCCATGTAGTGCATTTAGTACAGTATACATTTTTAATCGATACTAGACATACTATTTTTTATATTATAATGATTTTATACGTCTCCTGTGTGGCAGACACTTAGGTCTTATATTCATGAGAGCTCAACCTTCGTGGACTAATTACCTTCCAAAGTCCCACCTCCAAATATTATCACATTGAAGATTTGGGTTTGATTATACAAATTTTAAGGGGACACAATCATTCAGTCCATAGAACATAAGGCATTTGTTATGGAAAACTACATTTGCTACAGTGTTTATTAGAGAAAAATGTTAGTTGTTTACTTAGGATGATAAGCCATATCTGCCACAGAAGGATGATTTTTCCATCAAACTTAGTGATAATTAATGCAGCCAACCCCACTAATCTAGTTCTAATTTACTCAGCTGGTAAAAAAAAAAAAAAAAAAAAAAAAAAAAAAGTGTGAAAGTCCTTCAATTCATTAAAATTAGTAAATAACTAGAAGAATATTTAATCCTTATAAAGTATTTGCAAATAGAGGTAATTTTAAAATAAAGTGCAGAACCTAAATATTGTCATATTAGTGATATGTAATAAAAATATTCTGTTAGCCAATTAATTTTGTGAATTTCTGGGTTAATCAAAGTTAAGTTGGTTTCTTAATTACAGAGTTTCTCTGAGTCTTTAATTTAAATCTTTATGATGCCTCTTAACGTGAGGATAGTGTAAACTGCATTTAATACATTCATCTGGACGCACAATTCTTTTTCTTAAGACATTCCCAAAGAATATGCCTAGGAGTGCTGATATACAAATGTTTTTCTTTTCTGTAATTCTACATTTTATGTCTTTGATTTACACTCTTATGAATATACCTGGAGAATAAAAAGAAAAAGAAATAAGACTCTTTTAAAGTTCTGAAGCAGGGATTTCAGCCTTAAACAAATAAGGAAAGAATGGCTTTCAAATCTAGAACTATATGGAAAAGGATATATTCTATGCACTTTCCTTTTCCCCAACCCAACTCTAAATTGGAAGTGTTACTCCTTTATGTAATATACACCTAGACATATCCTCTCTGCCTCTGTCTCTCTCTCTCTCACACACACACGCATATACACACACACAACTTATCCTAACACTTGGTTGAATACAAATTGCTAAATATAGATGGAACAATGGTTAGTGATATTTTCATGACCTTGAAGGTAATCCAAATGTGAACTTCAATATACTACTGTACATTGAATGTCTTTCAATACGCAACTTTTAAAATTTAAATTCTAAACAAAGTAAGCAGAGTCTTTCCAGTGTGCACTAGCTCAAGTATCAAATTATATAAATTATTTAAATGCTTTGTCAAAAAATATGGCCAGTTTTAATTCATATTGCCAAATAAATTCAAAAGAACACATTCATTAAATTCTTCCATTATGTTCTTGTCATTGCTATTGGTATGAATGTTCTGACCTTTGAAAAGGATGAACAATTCAGAAATTCAACATAAAAAAGCAGTATTAAACCATGATTGAGGATACTGAAGAGGTGTTTTAGTATTATTGACTTTTAGAATTTGTTACCAGTTATTAATTTCATCTAGCCTTATCCTCAATAAAAATAAATAAGTAAAGACTAAGGTAGCTGTAAGGTTGATATATGGACACTTTTATTGAAAAATCAAATATGGAGCCTGAGGAATTATTTTATAAATCTAGCACCATGGAATAATAGCAAAACAAGTTCTGAACTCTGACTCATAGAATCTAGTCAGATGTCAGAGATCAGGTTTTTCTATCTAACACATTCTGCTGCCTTTAATTTATAATTACCAAGCATCTACATAAGGGAGGAAGATGCTCAATTACCTTCTGGGAATCCAAAGACAAATGGGATGTGGTATTTTTTATTTAGGACCCACAGTACTTTTGGGTAGATAAACATACAAACAACTAACACGTAATTCAAATGTTTAAATGGAGCATATTCATCAAGTGATGACATCACAGAAGAAATGTGAGATGTGGTTTTCAAGGAAGAATTCAAAAAAGGTTGTAATTTTAGTTGGGTTTTAAAACATGTGTAGGACTTCATAAGGGGAAATGGAGGTGGACGGGTGGGGAGAAATGAGGGAGCTCTAGGATTGCCAGATTTAGTAAGTAAAAATATAGGATGCCTTGGAACTACTGTATTTTATTTGACATTCCAAATAAAGAGGAAAACATACATATGCATGATTGAATAACATTAATGTTCACATTTAAGGAGTGATCCTGGTTAAATATAATATTGAATTTATCAGTGATATGTAAAGCCAAGTCACCTATGTAGAGTGAATTGGGAGTCAACAGGCCTGTGAGTGTGTGCAGATTAAAAAAAATTAAAACCTTTAGAACAATCCTTATGGGAATGGAAATGGTTAATGACTGGTATCTACTAAAAGAACGTCCTCTTGGCATTGAATTTTCTTCAAGTTAGAAACTTTCTCTACTATTTTAAATATTTATATACTTGATACAGTGTAAGAACACACAGAGACAAATATATAGTTTTAATTATATAGATGCTTTTTATATGTTTTATTATATATTGCATGTACTTTATGATAAAATTAATACATATGCAATCCAGGACATTTAAAAATACGTAATAGGTAAATATAGAGGGAAAACCATAATTATATCACCACACAGAAATAACATTATATTGTTATATATAATATATGAATATGAATAGATATATAGATAAATGTTACATATAAATGTAGCTATAGATAGGAAACTTATACTGTGTTTGAAGTTTTGAACACTGCTCGTTGCACATAATATTACAGGGAGAGCATTTTATTTCATTAAAGTATGAAAATATCATTTTTATTTGCTATTTAGTGTTAGCGTTGTTTGTATTGATCATTACTTACTTAAACAAGCCCCTATTGTTTAAGCCTTAGATGGCTTTTTAATGTGCACTGTTATAAATACAACATTGCAGTAAAAACTCTTTAGTGTGGAATTATCATTTTCATTTTTGATACATTCTTAGGATGAATTCCAGAAAGTGTAATTAGTTGGTTAAAGCATATGTGTCTTTTAGATCTCTAGATTAGTTTTGCCAAATTGCTTTCTAGAAAGGTTGTATGAATTTAACTTGTTCTGGGAATGTAAGATAATATTTGCCTCACTATAAATTTACAAACATTCAGTATTTTTGAAATCTTGAGTATTTTTGAAATTTGCATTTGTTTATTAGAAAATTTTAATGTTTATATTACAGTAGGCATATATGTTTTTAATGTCATGACTTATCTGCTCATGTGTTTTTCCAGTTTTCTTTTAGACTATTAAATTTCATTTTCTTAATGATTCACAATAAATTTTATTAGGTTAATATAATTTATTGTTGGTCTTATCTTTTAAAATATTCCAAATTCGCCATTTGCTTTTTGTGATGTTTATGCTATACAGTAAAATTTTTTTCTTTTTTCTTTTTTCTTTTTTTTGAAACAGTTTTGCTCTGTCACCCAGGCTGGAGTGGCACGATCTCGGCTCACTGCACCCTCCTGGTTCAAGCAATTCTCTGCCTCAGCCTCCTGAGTAGCTGGGATTACAGTCACCCACCACCACGCTGGGTTAATTTTTGTATTTTTAGTAGAGATGGGGTTTCACCATCTTGGTCAGACTGGTCTTGAACTCCTGGTCTCATGATCCACCCGCCTCAGCATCCTAAAGTGCTGGGATTACAGGCATAAGCCACCTCGCCCAGCCTACAGTAAAGTTTATGTCATTAAATGTTTCAATATTTTATATATTTATGGCTTATATACTCAGAATATACTTTAACCCAAAAGTAGATGGATATTTATTTAAAAGTCCTAGTGTTTTATGTCATATTTTAAAACTCTGAACCATTTTAAAATTCATTTATTTATTTATTTAGATGGGGTCTCACTCTGCCACCCAGGCTGGAATGCAGTGATGCAATCACAGCTCACTGCAGCCTCGACCAACCCTGGGCTCAGGTGATCCTCCCACTTCAACCTCCCAAGTAGCTGAGGTTACAGGTACATGCCACCATGCCCAGCTGATTTTTTAAAGTTTTTTGTAGAGGCAGGTTTTTGCCATATTGCCCAGGCTGGTCTCGAACTCTCAAGCTCAAAGTGATCTGCCCACCTCAACTCCTGAAAGTGCTAGGAATTACAGACATGAGCCAAGGCGCCCAGCCACAATTTATTTTTTAATTTATCAGTTTATATGTAGATATAGATAAAAAATACAGATACTATGTTTGGGGGCTATGTATTGTGTTCCTTTCATTTTATTATTATGTCTTGAACCTGTTCCACACTTCGTAAAATTGCTCAACCTGGGCAATATCAGATAGGTGCATGGTTATCAAGCTCAACCTCTGTCTCTGATATCATTACACCTAAATGTCTAGAATAATTTTACTGTTGATTTCTTTTCCAGAGAACCTTTAGAACAGTTTTGTAAACTCCTATCCTTGACAAAAGGAATTTTATTGAGATGACATCAATAGTTAATTGGATTTGGTAAGAACTAAAAATTTTGAAACAATTGTCTCTCCAAGGAACATAATAATAATAACATTTACTGAGTGTTTATTATATTCTATTATTCTAAGTCATTCCCGCTTACTAACTCATTTTAAAAACAAATGCACTCACTTCACTGGTGATTTGATTTAGTTCCAAGACTTTAAATGCATTCTCTGTGAGCACATCCACATTTGCTTTTCCAGTTATAAATGCTCTCCTGAATTGTATTAAATGTATCATCTCCCTACTCAACACTTCCTCTTTGATGTCTAATAAGCATTTAAGGTTTGACATATCCCAAACTGGACTTCTCTGTTCCCTTCACCGTCTAAGTTAATGACTCAGTTTAAAAATCTTGTAGTCTGAATTCCTAATTGACTTTTCTCTTTCTTTCATACTCTGCATGCAATTGATCAATAACTCTATTTTCAAAATGTATCAAGGATATATCTTAATACATATCCAGAATATATATCTGAATACTTCAGATATATTTGGTGCTGGATTCAATTCTCAAAAATTTCATGCTACCATAATCCAAACCATTTGTCATCTATAATGCTACAATAGCCTCCTTAGGGATCTCCTTGCTTTGAACTCTGCTCCACTAGGGTCTTTCCCCAAAAGAACAGCTAGACGGATCATTTTAATAAGTGACTCAGATAATGTCATACCTATGAGAAAAGTGTCCTGTGGTTCCCCATCTGCTCACAGTAAAGCCAAAATTTTTACTGTAACCTAAAAGGCTATCTGATAATTCTGTGCAATTTTCTTATAGTTTTTCTATGGCTTATTTCTTTTCCCTCTCAATAATATGCTTCCCAAAGGCAGAGATATTTGTCCATTTTGTTCACTGATATATCAAGGCACCCAAAATGGTATATTCTTGTTATAAAATGTTGCTCAATAAATATTTTTCATAAATGCATAAACTTTAACATAATCTGATAGGAAATATGCTATTATTGTTTTTACTTTTCTAATGAGGTAACATAATTTTTAGCAAGGATGTTTAGCAGCAATTTTAATAGCCAGGATTTGAACTCAGGCCCTATTTCTGGAGTCTGAATTCTTAACCTTCAGATTGGGTACTGCAATTACCTTATTTTTCAGTTAGATTGTGGTTAGTATTGTACTACCTAAGCCTCTTTGAGATTAGGCATGGTATGTGCCTTGCTTTGGCAAATGAAATGTAAGCAGAAGCGTTACAGGACTCTGTTATGCAATCTTCCATCTTCCTTTTCCCTTGCCACAGATGCAGAGTATATCAATAGCTGGGACCCGGATGAGCACCATGTGGAGGAGAGTTCTCTTCCACCTAACCAAGGATATGTAACAAGAATGAGTAATAAACCAAGGTTATTTGAGTAGATTATTTGTCAACACAATATAATCTAGCTCTTTCTAAATAATACAAATATTTTATAGTTTTCTTTTCTTCTCTCTCTTTTTTTTTTTTTTTTTTTTTTTTTTTTTTTTAAGAAGTAGAGTCTCACTGTGTCACCCAGGCTGGGAGTGCTGTGGTGTGATAATAGCTTACTGCAACCTCAAACTCCTGGGCTCCTTCTGCCTCAGCCTCCCAAGTAGCTGGAACTACAGGTGTGTGTCACCATGCCCAGTTACTTATTATTTTTTTTTTTTTAGAGATGGGCTCTTGCTATGTTGCCCAGGCTGGTCTTGAACTCCTGGCCACAAGTGATCCTCTAGCCTCAACCTCCCAAATTGCTGGAATTACAGGTGTGAGCTACCACACCCAGCATATAATTTTCTTCATGTAAATTCACCCAGTGATATTCCTAGACAGTGGTTGCATGTATATGTATGCAAATGATAGGTTGTTTTATGTTTTTTCATGATGGCATGATTTGAGGTTTAGAATGTTTAATTGAAAACTTTTTTAACATATTTAAGTGATATAGTTTGGGTGTTTGTCCCCACCCAAATCTCACGTTAAATTTTAATTCCCAATGCTGGAGGTGGGGCCTGGTTTGGGGGTGTTTGGATTATAGGGATAGATACCTCATGGTTTGGTGCTGTCTTCACAATAGTAAGTTCTCACAAGATCTGGTCATTTAAAAATGTGTGGCACCTCCTCCCCACATTACTCTCTCTCTCTTGCTCCTGCTTTTGTTTTGAGAGGTGCCTGCTCCTGCTTCATCTTCTGCCATGAGTAAAAGCTCCCTGAGGTCTCCCCAGAAGCAAATGCTGCCATGCTTCCTATACCATCTGCAGAGCCATGAGCCAATTAACCCTCTTTTCTTATAAACCACTCAGTCTAAATTATTTCTTTATGGCAATGTAAGAATGACTTAATACATTCAGGTACTGTATTTCAAGCATATTAAAACATCTAAATTTTTAATATTAATGTAGAATACAACCACTGTTCAGAAGATAAATTCAATATAAAAGGTTGTCCGTCTTCCATTTACTTCTATACAATTTCACCACCTGCAAATAATGCTAATTTTTTCTCGTATCCAATAGTTTTATCTATTTCTGTCTCCTGCCTTATTGTTTTGGAAAGAACTTCAAGACAATGTTAAAAAATAATGATGTCTTTGTCTTCTTCCTGATTTTAATGGGAATGACTACAGTATTTCACCGTTAAGTATGATGTTGCAAGTTGATTTTTTTAAAAAACAAATTATCATGTCAAGTACATAATGTTCTGTCCTGGCATATCTCCATGTTTCTTTTCTTTTTACCCAGAAGTGACTATTCAATGGCATGAAATGCCTTTCTTGTTATTTATCAAAATCATCATTGGATACTTTACATTAATTAGTAGAATTAATATTAGCATATTAGTTTATTTCCAAATGTAAAGAAATGATATTTCTGACATATTGCCCACTAGATGGCCTTTTCTTGGTGTGTGTGTGTGTGTGTGTGTGTGTGTATGTGTTTTCCTGAAGCCTTTCTACCATTAAGATGAGGGTAAGGCTTATAGCCCCAGAGAAGAAGAATAGAAATACTGCTCTGGAAGGAGAAAAAAACATTAAAGTAGTTGCTTTCAGACCAGAAGGGGAGATGGAAGCCTCCTCTGTTGCAAAGATGAGTTTCTGGGGAGAGAGATGAAAACAGGTAGTTTCTAGGGGATTAGAGAGCACATGCTGCCAAAGATGCAGTTCTCACTATTCCATTTGCACAGATGACCCTAGGCATGGGGAATCAAAGCACTTTCTAATTCTCCAAAGCTTTATGTGTTCCTAGAATAAAATAACTATTTTTATTCCTCAGTAAAGGCAGAAGTTTAAAGCTTCCAAATGGAGACTACTAAATGTTTGCAATATAGGAGCTGAACGTTTTAACAGGCCTTTGTGCCTTATAATTTGGATGGTATATATGTTTAGTGAAGTAGTCAGAACTCTGGTTTCAAAAAACAGAAACTCAACTTCAAGTAATTAAATAAGAAAGTTAAATTTATTGGTTATATTTTTACCCTATTTGTGGTTTAATTTTGGGAACCCATAAATCTCCCTAATAGAACCAAATACCATTCAATTTTCCTCACTCTCTGCCCATTCTTTCTCATCCTTCTCTATATATTACTTTATGCCTCCCAGGTCTCTTGTTATTATGAAAGTGACATCATGGCCACTGGTATTTTCATGTGGGGTGGGGGCAAGGAAAAACCGGTTGGTCTTGCTGGGGTCATATACCTCACTGGCATCAATATATTCTGTCCTGGAGATGAAATGCTGTGCAAATAGGCCGTATGTCTGTTCCTTTGACTATAAGAGTTGGGTTCTATGACTGTTAGCTCCCACCTGAAATCTGTAAGTGGAGAGATTGTTAGCTCCCACCTGAAATCTATAAGTGGAAGTATTTCACTAAAGTAATGGGTATGTGGTGACCAGGAGAATGGAGAGTCATTTGCAAGCCACAGCAGCAAATATCTATTGCAACTAGGAAATGGAAAACCATGACTAAATATGTTCTGATAAACAAAAAAAGCAACATTAAAATGCAAAGTAAAGATGGGCTGAATTAACAGTTCAAGAAAGAGAATGTAATCAGTTGACAGTTAACAACTGACAGTTGAAAAAGAGGAAGAAAAAGAACCATGAAGTGTTGAAAATACAAATATAATCGGTATTTGCCTACTGAATGGCAATAATGGAGAAATGAATTGAGAAATTGAAAACAATACAGTATAGTGAATACTTAAATATTTATCAATAGATCTCAAATTACAAACATATTTGCTTTGCTATTAATGGAAAACAAAAATTTGTGATATAAGGTTATGAGAATTTTCTGATTGAGAAAGAAAGGATACATGGACTCTTAAGTTGGTAATTGTAACTCTCTGCACCTGATCTGTGAAGAATCACAAACACTCCAGGCACAGGGAAAATATCCACAATCATGGCCTGTCACTACTGTCTCACCTGCCACTGTCAAGAGACAGTAAAAACTGAAGGTGGCTCATGGGGGATGGGTTAGAAATTAAGTAGTGATTTATTAACGAAGCAATTAAGTAGTATAGTTATTAAGCAGTATGTAATTATTGTTTCTACCATAAAACCTCTAGAGATTAATATATTCAGTAAGCATTTGAAGATATCAAGGTGACTTCATAGGAAAAGCTGAGATGAGGTAAGATTTTAAGTTAAGACAAAAAGAAGTATGTATTCGATAACTCTATCCATCCCCCATACTCTCTCAGTTTACCCGTTTATTCCAGCTTTTGCGTGGAATCCAGGTGTGTACCGCTGTAACCTTATAGCATCTCACCTCATTTGTACTCTGTAGCTCTTGCTTTCTGCTTCCAAGCTTTCATTCAGGCATTTTGATGCATTTGCAAACAAATGCAAGGTAGTTATAGGTCAACTGTTGTCTGGTGAGAAACAGACTCTAGTGAATTAATACCACTGCTTTTCTTATCCTTGGACAGATAATTCTGAATGCATTCTACATATAATCCTCAGAGCTTTATAACAGGAGCAAGTCTCAACTATCTATGATGGGTTAGGCTTGCAACTCGCCCTTTGGATAATTTTTCCCTTCTTTCTTGTTGCACACCTACTAGTACTTTACTCTTGTTCTCAAAATAAACCACCTGTAGAAAAGCCGCTATTTTAGGCTTTTCTTTCAAGGAAATCTAAAATAAGACAAAGGAATACATATGTGATACATATATGCATCACATGTAACGTACATATATGATTGGCACAAACCAATTCAAAGAGGCTAAAGGCCAAAACTGATAAAGTTTGCATGCTAAAGGGAAAAACTAATAAAAATACTGACTTTGTAAGTTCTGATCTGGCCAATGAAGTGAAAGTTCCATTGCTTGGTGAAAATGGTATAATGTTAAGGGATTATAGTGGAAAAATAAGCCTATTTATTTTCAACTTTACTATGAGAAACTATAGTGCTTCGGATAATGTGACTAGGAGCAAGTTATTTGAGTTCTATTAACCTCAATGTCCTTATCTGTAAGAAGTGGAATAATGATAATAAGTACCTTATTTTGCTGACATAAGAATGAAATTAGGTAATGACTATAAGTAAGTAAGATATTTTGAAAACACAAGGGCCAATATTCCCTCCCTAAATGGAAAGAGAAACACCTTATATTACATTCTGATGAATCAATACCCACTCAGAAACAAGACAGACATTTCTCCCTACAGATGTAAAATCAATAATTTCAAGTTAGTTATCAGTGGGTCATCCTACCATTCCAAAAACTTCATAGAATACCCTATTGCTTTTACTAGCACTGTTTTTGCTTATATTCCCATCAATACTGTTACTAATCCTATCATCAATGTAATTTTATTCACATTTATACTTCTCACATCTATCTAGTGTCTCACCTAGGTACTCAGTAAATATTTGTTGAATGTGTAAATAAACAATTTGCTAACTGTGACGTGAAGAGTGGGAACAATTAACTTAAATAAAGAGTTGATAGCTATATTGATGTGGAAAATATTCTAGCAGCTTGGGCTCCTTGGTGATACAAGTTTACTATAATGAAGACAAATATTAATATAGGGTGCCAGAGCAGAGAGTAGGTTAACATCATAATGTTTGTCTGCATCACAGGTATAGATAACAACATCTAAAGCTCAACTAGGAGGAGGAAGCATTTCCCATCCCAACATGTTACTGTGTTGAAGAGTAGATAAACACCAAACTTACATATATTTCACATAGTACACTTTAGGAAGATAAATAATTTGATGACACTATAATCACAATTTAAAACTCTGAAATGCTCTGAATAAAATGCAGAATGTTGCAAAATAGCTTTTAGCCACAAATAACAACACATGTAGGCCTTTCCCAGCAATATAACCATATCACCCAAGAACAAAAGGCAGTCCCCAGGCCAACATAAAAGTGGTCAAACCAGTGAGGCCAACTTAAAAATTTCAAAGAACACTGTTGTCTTTCAAAATCTCTGCACAACATACAATTCTGTTTCTACCCAAATACCTTTATTTTTATTTTATTTTATTTATTATTATTATACTTTAAGTTCTGGGATACATGTACAGAATGTGCAGGTTTGTATATAGGTATACATGTGCCATGGTGGCTTGCTGCACCCATCAACCCGTCATCTACATTAGGTATTTCTCCTAATGCTACCCCTCCCCTAGTCCCCAACCCCCCGACATGCCCTGGTGTGTGATGTTCCCATCCCTGTGTGCATGTATTCTCATTGTTCAACTCCAACTTATGAGTGAGAATATGCTGTTTGGTTTTCTGTTCCTGTGTTAGTTTGCTGAGAATTATGGTTTCTAGCTTCATCCATCTATGTGGCCAGCAAACATGAAAAAAAGCTCATCATCACTGGTCATTAGAGAAATGCAAATCAAAACCACAATAAAATACATCTCACGCCAGTTAGAATGGCGATCATTAAAAAGTCAGGAAACAACAGATACTAGAGAGGATGTGGAGAAATAGGAAGGTTTTTACACTATTGGGGGAATGTAAATTAGTTCAACCATTGTGGAAGACAGTGTGGTGATTCCTCAAGAATCTAGAACCAGAAATACCATTTGACCCAGTGACCCCATTACTGAGTATATACCCAAAGTATTATAAATGATTCTACTATAAAGACACATGTACACATATGTTTATTGCAGCACTATTCATAATAGCAAAGACTTGGAACCAACCCAAATGCCTATCAATGATAGACTGGATAAAGAAAATGTGGCACATATATACCATGGAATACTATACAGCCATAAAAAGAATGAGTCTAAATACCCTTATTTTTAAGTCCCCTTAATAAAGCCAAGTGCACATGAGAATATATTTTAAAAAATGTGGTCACTCAGATTTAAAGGCCCAAATATATTGCATTTTAGTGTAAAAGTAAACTTCGAATTAAGATCTCAGTATCACAATGCTAATTTTGGAGAAACCATGATTTACTGAAGAACTGCCACATGATTACAGACAGACAGACATTTCACTTGATTGAAAGCAGAACAGAGGAAAATGGTGAAAAGTGTAAAAAGTAAACCTGATGTCCAGCTTCAACAAAATTCTAGAGTAGACTGGTAAATACATGCGAAACATTTAGAACAGAATGTGTCAACATTGGTTATCTAGGGAAAGTTATGTCAAACTAATCAAAGTGTTTAAACTATTGTGTTCATAATGTGCTATAAATCTAAAATGCTTTAATTTCATCAAAATACTTGACAAAGTGAGAAGACTTTGGAGATGGCGAGCTTATGGTGAGCTGAAGCCTGAGTGATGTGAGAGTGCAACATGTGAAACTCTGATGAAGTGCTTTTCCATGAGAAAACAGCAAGGGCAAATGTCCTAGGATGAGAAAATGCTGATTATTATCAAGGAACAATGACGTCAACTTGAACGGAGTGGATGTAGATTAGGTCAGAAATGAGAGGAGAGAGACAAATTATGTAGGGGCATGATCATAGTACAGAGAATGTTTTTTATTTCATTGTGAGAGCAAGCCACTGGATGTTATAAGCAGGAGAATTACGTGGCATAATCTGATATTTTTAAGAAAGTTATTCTGGCTGCTATGGGGAAAATAGATTATACGGGGGCAAGAATAAAATCAGGAGACAAGTTAGGAGGCTATCGCAATGTTCTGATTTAAACATAGTAGTGCCATGGATACGCTGCCATGGAAGTGGAGGTGGTGAGGAATGATTAGATTTGAAATCATTTTGAAGATCAGCCAATGGACTTGCTCTTAATTACATCTAGTGGCAGGGCACATGGATGGCCCTTGACAGATTTTTTTTTTAATTTATAAAATATTTTGTGATGAAGTGAAAGGGAAAAGCAGGGGCAAGCATCCTTCTTATTTTCAGACCTAATATGAATTATAGAAAATTAGGAAAGAAGCAAACTTGGTTAGAAGAATCAGGAGTTTTACTTTAGATGCGTTTAGAACATCTATTGTATATATATTCACCTGGGATGTCAAAGGGTCTTTTAATAAATAAACCCACATGTTTAACTAACCTTTATTCAGTGTCTACTAGTAGGAAACACTAAAGATAAAACATTCTCTCTGTTCTTGTCTTTATATTGGCAGATAAAATATATGCTCAGTGGGTCTAGAGGAGAAAGCCAACCTGGTGGGCTCGGTTCTGTAGAATTATTTCTTGTCAAGAATAAGAGCCATCAATTAGAGTAGCTCTTGAAATGTTCTGAAGATTTATTGTTTTTATAAAAGAAACACTATTGCCTCAACATTTAGAATGCTTAATTTCTTTAAACATTTGTTTCGAATGGTATGTTGTATTAGTTTCCTATCGATACTGTAATTACCATAAATTTGGTGTCTTAAAACAACTCAGCTTTACCATCTTACAGTTCTGGAGGTCAAAAGCCTGAAATGGGTATCACTGGGCTACAATCATGGTGTCATAAGAGCTGTGTTCATTTTTGGAAGCTTTTAGAGGAGAATCCATTTTTTCTCTTTTCAAGTTCTAGAGGCACTCTTAGGCTCATGCCTCCCTTTCATCTTCAAAGCCAGCAATGGTGGTGGGAGTCTGTCTCAAAATACATCACCCTGACATTGATTCTTCTGTCTCTCTCTCTCTCTCTCCCGTATTGGGCTCACCCAGGTAATTCAGGATGATCTCCCAGTTTTAAAGTCAGCTGGTGAGCAACCTTAATTTCATCTGACACCTTAATCTCCTTCTTGCCATGTAATATAACATATTCACAGGTTCCAAGAATAAGGATGTGAACATCTCTGTGGGATCATTATTCTCTCTACTACATATAAGTAATATCTATACCTATTACACATGCCTAAAATTTCTCAGGTTAATATTGTAGAAAAGAAGGAGGCAGATATTAGGTGCAGCTATTGCCCTATTGATTTCTGTGCGTTTTATCACATTCTGGGAAAATACATCAAGAAAACCAAAACATTTGTAGCATTTTGGGCATTTATTTAATCTTCATCAGAACATAGTAAAGTATTAATTACTAGATAAAATGCATGGCTCAATATTGATCCATAGAAATGGATATGAGTTCAGAACTTGTTTATCAGTGACACCACAAGAGTCAAGTTTGGTAGAAACTATCTCTTAATGGATATGATAATTTTCAATGGAATTTAAAACTATGTATGTTTGGCATTGGAAACTCCTTGCACTCCATTCTCTAATTTATACACAAATGACTTCATAACACTTTCGACAAGCAGGATGCATGATCCTTTCTTTTATATCCACTGTGAAAAAAAAAAAAAAAATGAATGTTCCCTATAGATTTTTGTCAGACACTTCCAGAACCACAGATCCTTATTTTAGTGAATGTTTCTGAAATTCTAAGCAGCAGCAAATGTCAGATTAGATTGAGATGTTGTGTTAGTCAGGGTTCTCTTAGAGGGACAGAACTAATAGGAAATTATATATGGGAGTTTATTAAGTATCAGCTTACATGATCACAAGGTCCCACAATTGGCTGTCTGAAAGCTGAGGAGCAAGGAGAGCCAATTTGAGTTCCAAAACTGAAGAACTTAGAGTCCGACGTTCGAGGGCAGAAAGCGTCCAGCATGGGAGAAAGATGTAGGCTGGGAGGCTAGGCCCACCTCACCTCTTCACGTTTTTCCTGACTGCTTTGTATTCCCTGGTGGCTGATTAAATGGTGCCCATCTGATTAAGGGTGGGTCTGCCTTCCTCAGCCCACTGACTCAAATGTTAATCTAATTTGGCAACACCCTCACAGACACACCCAGGATCAATATTCCAGCCTTCAATCCAATCAAGTTGACACTTGGTATTAACCATCACAGACGTCTTCCTTAAGGAAACTTTCTCTGTGATCCTCACCTCTTGAGATTAGAGTAATTCCTTTAGTGATGTCTCTTCATGAAACTTTGCACTTTTTCTTCATACTTATTACAGGTGGAAGGAATTAATTGTTTTAGTTATTATTTGCTTGATGTTTGTCTCCCCTGAGTTGGAGCACTGCACCTGTCTCATTGACCACTCTGCTTTATCACTAGTTCTTTGCACGCTATCTTGCTACCAGATGCTCAATAACTATTTGGTGAATAAAGAGAGTCATCAGACTTAAGAATCTAGAGGTTTTTAAATTAAGCTAACTTATAGGTATTTCGTTTTATTTTGAATGTCATCTTGGGAATTTGGTAACGTTTACTTTAAATAAAAGAAAACATCCTGGCTAAAAGTATTAGTCAGGTGAATTATTGTGGGCCTAAAATAGATAATTGCTACATATCTAAAAATGGATCAAAAATTATTTAGAAATATTTTTGCCCTGCTGGCATATCATATCCTTGGTTCACCTCTATGTAGGCCTTCAATAGAGTACATTCCTCTTATTAAAAATACCTTTGCTGTCATAACTTACCATTAGATATAATAGCGACTAACATTTATTGAATGTTTACTATGGGCCCGGCACTATTCTGAATATTTTTCATACCCATTTAATCCTGGAAACAATCCTACAATATAGGTATTAGTATTGCCTTTATTTTACATATGAACTGAGGCAACTGAGACACAGAGAACATACTTGTCCAAGATTATACAATTGAAGGAGGTCCAGGATTTATACCTGGTCTGATTTTTTTTCCAATGCCCATGCTTTTAACTAGTAAAATTTATTATCTACACTCAACTGTTAAAGTGATAGAAATTGTCTTTATTTCAGGTATTTCTTAAAGGGTATAAACTTGGTGCACAGCTACCAAATAGTTTTCAAAGCTCAAAAGTGGAAAATGATTTAAATATCATGTTATATTATAAATTAAAGTGAGGACAATCTGAAGAACCAATTGTCTGAGTATTCCTTTAGATCAATGATTCTCAAAATGCAGTCCCCAGACCAGCCACATCATCATCCCATGGGAATTTGTTAGACATGCAAATTCTCTGCCACATCACAGACCTACTGAGTTAGAAACTCTGGGGGTTGGGCCCAAAAAGTTTATCAAGCTCTCTGGATGGTCCTGCATGTGTAAGCCTAGGAGCCTCTACTCTCCTGCATGGTAAGCAAACGATGGCCTGTGGGCCAAATTTCGCATAGAAACTTATTTTTGTATCACCCATAAGCTAGAAATTGATTTTACATTCATAAAGAATTTAAAAAATACAATGAAGAGTAATATTTTGTGATGTGAAAGTTATTAAATGTGAAAATACTTAAATTTCGCATTCATAAGTGAGTTTTATTGAAAGACAGCCAAAGCTCATGAATTTACATATTATCTACATCCATTTTTACACAAAAATTGCAGAGTTGAACAGTAGCAGCAGAGCCTATATAACATGCAAAGACTAAGATATTTCCTTAATTAAAAAGTGTTTGCTGGCCCACGGCCCAATGAAACAGTGGTTTTCAACTGGGAAATCAGTGTCATGGTGATTAGAATCACTTGCGAGGCTTTGTGACCCTGTAGGTGCAGCCAGCCACCCCAGAGCTACTGAATAAGAAACACCAAAGATGGGACTTAGGCATGTGTTACTACAACAAAGACTATTGCAATCATGAGCTGAGTTTGAGATGCAGCCAGAACGGGAAACCCCATTTCTAGAAATAGATTCATCTGTAGTATCTCAGACATTTCTAACAATAATTCTGACAGATAAGTTATTTATTAATTTTCTCCTTACTGATGGGAACACTCAAGTTCAGAGATATCAAGAACTTTGTCCAGTCACATAATTGGTAGAGTCTGAACACTGGATTTGAGTGCAGGGTTATACATCACAAAATCAGTGTTTTAACTCCCTCCTTTATACTGCCTCTGTGCTTTTGTTGTTGTTGTCGTTGAATGGCATTATTTCTGGGTCTCTTCCAAAGAATATCTTTAAATATTCTTTCACAGTCTCTTGGCTTCACTACTTAACAGGTGTATGGTTGTCAGGTTTTTACAAGTTTCTACTATGTCTGAGTATTCCTTCTGGTTCTAAACGTATGTTTATCTGTCCAGGCTCTGGTCGTATTTTTCTGGCTTTCAGCTCATTTCCATTTGCCTGCTATTACCTGTAGATCCACCTTGATCTTGTACCTCTGTCAAGGTCAAACCTATTACTCTAGTTTTCAGCCTCAAAAGGAGGTGAGCTGATACCCAATCATGGTTTCCTCATCTGTTCAAAGAGATAAATCTGAGTACCTAGGGGAGGGTAGAGACATAGCATGGTAGAAGCAGGAGTTTTGATCTCTGAGTATCTGCAGGGAGTAAACCCCAACACATACACACACACACACACACACACACTCACACACACACACCCTAACAACCTACCTTGGAATATGACATGAGCAAAAAATAGGATTGTGGCTGGACTCAGTGGCTCACACCTGTAATCCTAGCACTTTGGGAGGCTGAGGTGGGAGACTTGCTTGAGTCCAGCAGGTCAAGGCTGCAGTGATCCATGATCATGTCACTGCACTCCGGCCTGAGTGAGAGACTGACAGCCTGTCAAAAAGAAGGAAGGAAGGAAGGAAGGAAGGAAGGAAGGAAGGAAGGAAGGAAGGAAGGAAGGAAGGAAGGAAGGGAGGGAGGGAGGGAGGGAGGGAGGGAGGGAGGGAGGGAGGGAGGGAGGGAGAAAGGAAGGAAGGAAGGAAGGAAGGAAGGAAGGAAGGAAGGAAGGAAGGAAGGAAGGAAGGAAGGAAGGAAGGAAGGAAGGAAGGAGAGAAGGGAGGGAGGAAAAAAGATGAGTGTGTTAAGCCACTACATTTGGGACTTCATATGTCACAGAATCCAATGTTGTTCACCTTAAATAATGCTGTTCTTAAAATCAACTCTGAGTAATCACATTAGTTGAGGTAAAAGTAGACATCAGAGCCTAGGACAAAAAGTAACCAAGTACAGTACTACCCCTTTAACAGCAGTTTTACTTTCTTGGTTTTAGTTACCCATGGTCAACCATGGTCCAAAAATAAGTACAATAAGACATTTGGGTTGAGAGAGAGATTGATTTTCACATAATTTTTATTACAGTATGTTGTTATAATTGTTCTAACTTTTTATTAGCTATTGTTGTTAAACTCTCATTTTGCCTAATTTATAAATTAAACTTTATCATAGGTATGTATGTATTTAAAAAAAAATGGTATATATAGGCTTGTTGCTATCTGCAGTTTCAGACATCCAGGGGGGTCTTGCAACATATCCCCTGGGGATACGGGATGACTGTTGTATACATGACTCAAAGCAGAGAGACACTGCAGTTATAAAAACTTTTTTGTGTAATAACCTGTTTAACCTCCAAAGGACCTGTTTTATGGATAAGGAAACCAAGGCACAGGGAAGTTGAGAAACTTGTTTCAAGTGACACAGTTACAAGAAGCAGAGCTGAGATTCAAACCCTGGTCACCTGACTCTAAAGTCTTTATTTATACTTGACTACTATGCAATACAAATATGCCATTACACTTTTGTAATCTTCAGATTATCCTGAGTTAAAGATTGCTTCCACCACTGTTTTTAAGAGCCTGTTTCCTAGGGTGAGGTGGGTGCAGTATTCAGTATTTATAGGTCTGATTTCATTGAATACCTTGTAACAGTGCTATTATCTCCACAGAAGAAACACTAAAGTTTGACAGTTTAATGGTCAAGATGCCAGAGCTGTTCTGAGCTGTTATTCTTACCCAAATCTTCAGATTCCAGAGTCTGTGCTCTCACAAGTATGCTCTGCTGTCTCAAACCTGTCAAAACACCCCTTCTAGAACACTGTTTTTCTGCTGGCTGGATTCCTCCTGTCTAGAGGATTGCTTTGTTAGTGAAATGACATAATATATGGGAATGTGTTCTGTAAACCAGGAAACACTGAACAAACATAAGGCATGATTATTACCAGTAGTACTTAAGACAGAGAACAAACCATGACAACTCAATTGCATGTACTTCCTTATTATTCAGAAAGGGAGCTCAGAGGAAAAGTCTTGCCTGGGGAATTCAGTACAGTCTGAGTGTATACTCTGCAGTTCATTCAGAAAACTGATTCCACAGTTCTCTTCCTAAGTTCTGCTTCCCAAGTAATTGGGTAATATCCACGTACATGCAGTGCAGTAGGATCACCTCTGCCTCACGCATCTGTGCCTCATTTCCTCACTTAATGCCTTCTCAGTTCCGTTATTTATTTTCTTTAATATTACAGCAGTACAGCAGGATGAGTCACACTCCCTGCCATTCCCAGTAGCACCCTCGAAGGCCCACAAAACAATCCGGTGATTTATGAGGCCTTTTTCTACCCAAATGATACATAATCACAGAAGCTGGCTTTTCACTGCCTTAGTCTCCAGATCAGGGACAGGTTTCAGATATCAAGTCAGAGAAGGGGTTTGGATGCTTTGACGGAGCCCCTGCAGTGGGGTTGTTCTAAGGCAGGGTGAATTGGATGACTGGATGGGGCAGAAATGGTGTAAATGAGGGTTTGGAAGACAAGCAAATGCAGTTTCCAGGAAGAGGAGTCATAAACACAGGAACTCAGGCTGTATACTAATGCTGAGAATGAGAAGGCTGTATATGTAAACCAGTTATTCTCAACCAAGGAACCCTAAGGAGCACTTGGCAAAGTCTGTAAACATTTTTATTTGTCACTAATGGTAACAAGTAAAGTGGGTGCTGGTTGGGTACTACTTATACCTAACAGATAGACGTCAGGGATGCTTTTTAAATTTATTTAGTTAACTCTATATATTTATAAGAATCATATATATATATATATTTATGGTATACAACATGACATTTTGATATATGTATACATTTTGGAATGGCTAAGTCAAGCTAAGGAACATATCTATTACCTCACACACTTATTATTTTTGTGTAGTGAAAACATTTAAAATCCACTCTTTTGGCAATTTTGAAGTATATAATGCGTTGTTATTAACCATAGTCACCATGTTGTACAATAGATCTTCTGAACTGATCCTCCTTTCTAACTAGAATTTTGTATCCTTTTACCAACATCTCCTCAATCCCCAACCTCCACTCCTGACCCCCAGCCCGTGGTAACCATCATTCTATTCTCTGCTTCTATGAGTTTCGATTCTTTAGATTGCAGAAATGTGAGATAAGGCAATATTTGTTTTGCTGTCCTAGGCTTGTTTCACTTAGCATAATGTCCTACATTTTCATCCATGTTGTCACAAATGACAGGATTTCCTCATTTTTTAAGGCTGCATATTATTTCATTGTGTGTGTGTGTGTATATATATGTGTCTGTGTGTGTGTGTATATATATATATATACATATGTGATATATATATATATATATCATATCTTTTTCATCTATTCATGGTTGGTGAACACTTAGATTAATTTCACATCTTGAGAATTATAAATAATGCTGCAATAAACTTGAGAGTACAAATATCTCTTAGACATACAGGATTGCTTTTAAGCTTTCTACAATGCACAGGACAGTCCTCTCACAAGAAAGAATTATCCATCTGAAAGTCAATTGTGTAGAAGCTGAGAAAACCTGCTCTAAAACCAAGAGAAAGAGCCCAATTCCATTCAGACTTAGAGGTTGAACCATGGGACCATGATAAGGGGAGACAATGGAGTCTCTAAACCCTTGGCAACACAAGTGTCTTCTTCTACCAATGGTACCTGTTTCGAAAGTTTAATTATATTACCTTCTTAACTTAAAGATGGAGCTCTACAATTGAGCAAGAGGTGGTGAAATTTGTGCTGAATAGACCCTAACTTGAATTCTTGGTCAGTTACTTACTAGCTTTGAGACCATGCAGAATGTTCTTAAGCTCTCTGTGCCTAAATTCCAACATCTGTACAATGAAAATAATAATAATTAACTTGCACAGTAGCATGAACATTTAATAAATTGATGAAGTTTCAGATGTTCTCAGCTAAAGTTTAAGATCCCTGCCATCAGATCTACAGTCTAATATCCATGCCAGTGGAGAAGGCATTTTTGATGCTTGCTATGTGTTAGTGACTTTATACACATAATAATTTCACCTATTCAACAGCATTTAAAGTAGACTGTTGCAGTGGCGGCCGACAAAAAGGAGAGGATGGGCACCACATCATCTCGTCTAGACTGAGGTTTTCCCAGCAGGGATCTTAATTGTACTTTTGTGATGAGGCATTTTCTTAGTGCAAAACAGGACAATATCTGACTCCCTAGAAAGACTGCTCACAAAATTTCCCTTTGCATCCTTGACATCATCCTCCCTCAGCTCCCGCCTACTTCTTTGACTTTTTTTGTGTTTTGTTTGGTCAATCTCATTAAATAATGCATTTTAAAGATTAATGCATTCCTGAAATTCTGTCCTGAATCTTCTGCACTTCTGAATCTTTCTCATTCATTCCTAATTAACACCATCCCTGAGTGACTTCATATACATTCCAGATCTCAACTGCTTCTTCTAGGAGCAACATCTCCAGAATTGATTTCTAGCTAAAAGCAATTTTAAGTCCTACAGAGCATCAGCTTCACAAAGGAGGCAGTGTTGCATAGTGGTTAACAAATACAGGCTTGAAAATACATAGAACTGTAGTAATATTTGACTATGGCATTTAACAAATTAAATGGAGCAAGTTAACTTCTATGAGACTTCATCTTCAAAATAAAAAAGAATAATACCACATTACATGACTTTTGTGATGATTAACATATGGAGGGTCTGGTAGAATTTCTGATATTTAATTAACCCACAATATTTTTACTAAACACAGATACCTTAAACGTAACTGTTCCCAAATGTAAATTACTTTTCCTGTATTCTCATTCGTCAAAGGAGAAATCCTCACTCTTTACCTTTCACATTGAATACTTATATATTCTAATTATAATTCTATTTTGGTTCTGACCTTTCCTTCCATTCTCAGTGTTCCTGCTTTAGTTTGGGCCTTTATCACTCCTTACCTGGATTACTATGACAGCCTCAAAATGTGTCTCTCTACCTCCCCTCTCCCCACTTCCCTAAATTCCTACTAAAAGAACTAATCACTTACATGAAAAACAAAAACAAAAACAAAACAAACAAACAAAAAAACTAATTGCTTACATTTCACACAAACTCTTATTGACTTCATTTGACTTTGAGAATAAAATTCAAACTGTTTAGTCTACAAGATCTATGGTCTGGCTTCTGCTTTCTTCTTTAGCCCCATCACCACTCTACCTGGTGAACTCTAATCTTCATTTTTCACTCACCTTGTAGCAGGCATTCTCCATCACCTCCAAAGACAGTGAAGCACCTCTTCCTCTATGTTCCTACACCACTTGAGCTCACCTCTGTCATAGTATGTATCACATTATTGCAATTATTTGCTATGTGTCTGGCCAGATGTACTGAGTTCATATGAAAAATTTAATAAACATTTGTCAAAGGATTGACTGATGTATGACTTTGTCTTGCAATATGAAAGACAGCAGCTACTGGTATCCTTGCCTTGGTGCATAACTGTGCTTTACTAGCCTATATTGCCTATCTCTTTCTACTATGCTGGGCAAGTTAAACTGGTTTATTCATACCTGAAGTTTAGAAAGAAAATAGTAATAAGTCATGCATACATACATACAATCATAAACACATACAGGTTCCCAGCATAAATTTCATCAGAGCAATCATCTGATAAATAGTTATTTGATTAGTGAAATTATCTTTTGTATATAAAGCCTGCAAGTCCATTGGGTCATAAATGGCCAGTAATTCTCCCTAATTCAGCCTTTAAAGGTGTCTTCATATTTTTATAAAACACATTTCTGAAAAAAAGACTGCTATATAAGGAAAAGGTCAAATGCATCTGAAGACTAGCTTTCAGAGTTGTAGTTTCCTTTGCCACCAATGCTTGCCCAGCACAGCCTGGTGCAGTAGAAGGGTCTAGCTTTTGCAGCTAGATAAGTCTGGATTCAAATCCAGATGCTTACTCTGTGAACACAGGCAAGTCATTTAATTGCTTCCAGTGGCCTCATCTATAAACTGGCAGTATTAACACTTATCTCAAATAGCTTTGTGGGATTCAGTTGCAGGGTTTCTTAATATCAATACTATTGAGATTTGGGGCTGTGTAAATCTTTGTTGTGGTAGGGGGACTGTCCTACGCATTTTAGGATGTTTAGCAAACACTAGATTCATGACAGTCTGCAGACATTGCCAAATGTTTCCCATGAGGTGGGTGGGAAGTGATTACACCTGGTTGAGAACCAAATTATATATGTTATAATATTTACAATATGCCGAGAATATAGTAGATGTTTCATGAATCTCCTTCTCCTTTCCTTCCCTATTGGGGCTAATGAAATTCCATACTTACATTTTCTTGGAAAAATACTTATATATAACAATAAGCACCTTCCTGTCAATGCTTAGTCTGAGATGTGTGATATATTTTTCAGCCTTATCTGGCTCTCCACAGCAGCTTTACTCAGAGAAATTTAATTATCAGTGCAAAGTGATGGTCTGAATTTTCCAGTGATGAAGTTGGGGTTCTAATAAGTGGTTTTTGTGAAGATGGAAAATATATACTTCTTTTAGTTGGAGAGGAAAGAGAAGGAAAAGCAAAAGAAACTACAAAGCTGAAATAAATTTGAGGCTGTAGGTGTCATGGCAATGCAAGTTGAGGGATGATCGATTCCCCTAGATTTTGAGTGGCACATTCTGTGCACGGAGTGCCGGCTGACGTCAATCGGATTAAGTGGCCTCAATGCGAGCACTGCATGCAAGATGAGTGTAACGCAGGCCCCAGGATTTGTCATTGCCTCCAAAGGAAGGTTCCTGCTTCAGAGCAAGAAGAAGGACAGTCTGTGAATAAGTAATGAGAAGAGGCACGTTCTTGCTTAAGGAAAAGCTCTCCTGATTTGTAAAATTGTTGCAATGCAGGTGAAATCTGAAAACACATAACATTTTTTCACATGCATTTATTCAGAATAATCACTGCAGCAAAAATGGTGTACTTTTCTATTGGATCTGGGGAGTATAAGCTCCTCTGACTTCATTTTGTAAAAAGGTGATAGATTTTCAAGGCAATATGACCTTAAGACATGAATTCAGGGAGAGCAGAGGCTCAGAGTTCAGTAATAGATGTTGCCACTTCTTCTAAATTAATAATTTAAGTAAATTAATCCATTCAATCCCTTAAAATTATGTCTGACATAATAAATTCTATATAAGTGTTAATTATTTTTATTACTATTACTTCTATTGCTACTGCTGCTACTTTCATTTTTTACAAAATACTATCTTTCATAGGTCATCTGAGGAAAGATTTCTCAAAACCTCTAGGATGGATTAAGCTATTCTCTTCTGTGATTCCACAGATATAAGTTATCCCATTCATAACTTATTCTATTCTATTAAAATTGTCCACTTAAGCTGTTTCTCTTTTATTGCAATGACCTCTTTGGTTGAAAGGTCTTGTATTATTCTTTTTTTTTTTTTTTTTTGAATTTTTAGCATGAACACATTGCTTGGTTCACATATGTTTGTGTAATTAATTGAAAATTTCTTCTCATTGAATACTCTTCATGATCTTTCTAGAATATTTCTGTTGTAAAGAATGCATGCCTGGCTAACTAGTAAAAGTGAGAAGAATGTTAGAAACTGTTCCAAAGCATCGTGGGCTTACTCTTCATCAATGTCATTCATCTGAGTTGAATGGAGACTCTTTTTCCAATCCTGTGCAGTGAAGAATTAACCTTACTGAAAGAGAGGACTGGCCTTTTCCCTTAGCACCAAGAAGTGATCTCTAGGTCCCTGGAATGTTCTCTATAATAGGAGTGTCTTTGTTGCCTGGGAACTTTGGCCATCAGATACCCTGATGATATAATTTATGATGGGTACTTTGGGCCACACACTCTTGGTTCTAACATCTGGGGTGATTCATAATTAAAGGACTAATCTGACCTCTGGAAAGGGCTAGAAAGTAAGCCTGTGGATGGCATGTGATCAAGCCCCAATAAAATTTCTAGACACCAAAGACTCAAAAGTGCTTCCCTCGTTGGCAATACTCTTGTGTGTATTGTCAGACGTCAGGACCAGGAGGAGGTAACACTCTCCTTAACTTCACAGGAATAAAACAATTGGAAGCTCCACATTTGTACCCCTCCAAGACTCTGCCTTATAAATCTCTTCTTTTAGGTATATTAGACATGCTTTCTTTCCCTGTAATAAACCACAAGTGTCATAGTTTTCAGTGAGTTCTGTAAGTTCTTCCAGCAAATTTTCAGATCTGAGGGTGATTTTGAGATGCCCCTGAGCTTGATGCCAGAAGTGAGGGTGATCTCAAGGGTAATGTTCCCTTTAACTATACAATTGGCTAAGACTACTGCATGCTGACTTGAGTTTAGGTCAATTGATGATGTTATCCTTTATAGTTTGGGTTAGATTGGTTTAGTGTTTTTCATGGAGATCATTTCCCTGTATCTGGAACCTTTGAGTCTACCCGAGACCTTAGCAGTAAATTTTCTTCCATTTGTTATTTGGCAGAATTGGGTGGGTACAGGGGTGGGGGTGCAAAGATAGAGTGAACACATTATAAGGGTATTACAGGATGAATTTACCTGAATTGTTTGCCCCCTTTTTACTTGAATAGATATAATCTCACAATATTTCTTCGTATACATGTTATCCTTTGCTTGCGTTGTTCAAAGATGATCACTTTTTGCCTGAATTGTTTGCCCCGTTTTTGCCAATCACTCAGGACTATATGTTCATACTTAGATACATTGTTGGATAATAGACATCATTTTCCAGAACTGAGTGAATCCAGGGGCTGATAGTTAAATTGCCAAGAGGAATAACTATCCCCATATTTGGAAGCACACTTTTTTTCCTACTTCTACACCTGAACCTTCTGCCTTTCATCATGGGGCCACTAACAAGGCATATCCTTAGAATAAAACAAGTTTGTAAGTCATGAATCAGAGAAAATCCTCAGTCTTCAAATGGAGGTGTACAAGTATATAAGTATACTTATGTAGTTACTTATGTATTCAACATAGCTTCTTTTTCAGGTCCTCATTCCCCTAGGCTGGAAGGAATATTAAATCATTCTTCCTGGGGTATTTCATGGTTTTAATAGGAACATGTGTAGTTCCAGGACTTTGTAAGATATGACAGAAAATATATGGTCTTAGAGATATCTAGATTCATAAGTAATCACCAAAATGTTCATATCTACTGTCAGTTTGGTGGCATACTCTGTTTCTATGCCACTCTGGGTCTGAGGACTCCTTCTATGAGCCTCTCATGATCCCATCTGTCTCAATTAAACAACTTTCTCTCTCAGATCTTATTGCCTTCAAGGGAAACTGCTGAGAAGTTGGTGGCTGCACTTCTTCCTCATTATCTGCCTCCTCTATGTCTTAGTTTGGAAGAAAAATTATTCTCCCTATGTTTAGCCCATACATATATGTGTTCATATATCTACACAATGTAATACATATATGTACACATATATACATGTATATATGCAAGCATATGTGTGTATATGTATATATAAGAGAAACAAAAGGTTTTACAAAAATTCTTACCTCTACGACATTCTATAAAGAGTATTCTTTAAAAAGTACTTATGTCTATCCTATTTTGTTATTGATGATGGTCATTAACCAGATTGATTTTATGAACACGGATGCATCACCACCTAGTGTTTTAAAAACACCAATTCAGTCATGTGGCAGTTCTGTTTTCATTGCTGAAATGAACTTTTGTGGGAGGTGCTGAATTCTCTTCAACCTTCAGGTCAGAGAGTCAATGATCCATGAAACCATGCAATTGGAAGGATTTTGTTACAGAGGATTACATTAAATTCCAACTCCTATTAAGTCCTATGATTCTGAGAATACATGTTTGGAAAACTAAAATGTAGGGCTTAATAATCATTTTTGAGTAAGTGATCCCAAGTCTCATGTAATCACTTCAGCACAGGTATTAGTGTTCCTGTTTTATTGACAGAAGGAAAGGAAAGGGAAGCAGAAGGGGAAAGGGAAGAAGAAGGGGAAGAGAGATTCTGAGAGATTTACCATCCTTAGTGTCACACAGCTAATAAATTTAGAAGTGGACCCAAATCCATATAATCAAATTACTAACCTCATTCACTTTATACTATATCACTTTGCCTTTTCAAGGACTGTTAAGGTTTATAAAGTGCCTATTATAAGCTAACCACTATTCCAAGACCATTGCATGTAGTCACTAATAAAGCCTCACTGCAATCCTTGGACTGCAGTCCAGTGATGGACTATTATTTCCCCCATTTTATAGAAGATGAAACTAAGGCAAAATAGATTAAGCCACTTGCTTGATAGCATATAGCTTGTAAAAGATTGAACCAGAATTCAGGCTGAGATGGTTCAAGAAAAACCTTTAGTGCAGAAGTCTGTAGGAAAAGTATGTTTACTCACTGGTCCAAAAAAAAAGCTTGTACTTTCAAAGGTGAATTTTAATGTCAACCTATGACTATGAATATATGAATATATATATAGTTTTTACTTTTTGCTTAAGTACTTATATTTTGATTCATTATATATGCATGTGTTTCACATATAGACAGAAAGTTTAATAAACTCTATATCATTAAACCATAAGCTAAGAATAGTCAGGAAAAGGGCTGGACATTGTAATCCTAGCATTTTGGGCGGCTGAGGTGGGTGGAGTTTAAAACCAGCCTGGCCAACATGGTGAAACCTCGTCTCTACTAAAAGTACAAAATAATGAGCTGGACATGGTTGTGGGCACCTGTAATCCCAGCTACTTGGGAGGCTGAGGCAGGAGGATTGCTTGAACCCAGGAGGTGGAGGTTGCAGTGAGCCAAGATCATGCCACTGCACTCCAGCCTGGGTGAAAGAGTGAGACTGTCAAAAAAAAGGAAAATAATGATAGAATAAAATAAATAATGTATAGTTATTACATAAGAACCATGATGAATGTCAGCCTTAGCCTTGACCACTTGGAATGGGAGGGATGATTTAGTGCTGATATTCCCTGAAGGTTTTATTTTTGATTACAGACAGAATTTATTAAGTAAAATAAACTTTTATCATAATCTAACATAGAAAAGTGGTTCAGTTTATTAAAATGTTTGATTAACACCAAAGAGGATTTATAAAACTAGCCCAAAGATTTTATAGTTCTGTGGCTATATTAGGATTAAAGCCAAGTATTTAAAGTTTAAAAGCTAATAAATTGTTGGTAATATATAATAGGAAATAAATAGAAGTGGAAATAGCATAGATTGGAAATAGTATTGGAAATACTATTAACAGAGGCCCCATTGATTAAGTAGAACTGAGCCTGGAAATAGACAATATTATATTATTTGGGTGACTTTAGATGAAGAGTTAATTCTGTAGACTGAGTAAGCAGGTATTGAAGCTTTTTTTTTTTTTGTTTTCGTCACCAATGCTTGCATGCCAATGATTCAGTGTTATTTGCAGATTTTGGTGAAACATCAAACAGTTTTTCAAAAAGTAAAGCATAGCAACAATTTATTATCTGAACCAGGAAAAAGCTTGAAAATAAAAGGGGAGTTATTAATAATTACACTGCGACAATAGGCATTAAATGGGAATGTCCTAGGCA
Organism: Rhinopithecus roxellana; assembly: GCF_007565055.1. Taxonomy (NCBI): domain Eukaryota; kingdom Metazoa; phylum Chordata; class Mammalia; order Primates; family Cercopithecidae; genus Rhinopithecus; species Rhinopithecus roxellana. Next base: position 29,510,040 of record NC_044563.1, read on the forward strand.
AATTGAGAGGTAAAGGAAGAACTTTCAGCTACTATGGTCAAAATGTTGAAGTTATTTTTCTATATCAGTTAGAACATCACACACTGGTGCCTATTATGGGGAGGGGTGAGGGAGGAGGGATGGCATTGGGAGTTATAACTGATGTAAATGACGAGTTAATGGGTGCTGACGAGTTGATGGGTGCAGCACACCAACATGGCACATGTATACATATGTAACAAACCTGCACATTGTGCACATGTACCCTAGAACTTAAAGTATAATAAAAAAAAAGAAAGAAAAATTTAGAATCAGCTTGTTAATTCATACAGAACTTCCTAGTGCAATTTTGATTGGTCTTGCCTTTTATCTATAGATCAGTTTGGAAGAGAATTGATATTTTAAAAATACTAAACATGAGCGTGATGAAAAAAAAAAAAAAGAAGAAGAAAAGAAATTGTCCACAGCCCCAGGTCTCCCAAATATCCCTCATTGTTTCTTGAAGCATTTCAGTCCTTCCCTTAGGACACACCAGACCAAACCTTGATCCAGAAAAGGAAGGGACAATGACTAGGCCCTCTTATAGCACTATACATTGGGGTCCTGGTATCCAAAAACAGGGCAACCATATTCCCAGTTTCTACCCTGTTTAACTATTAATAGTGTCGCCTTTAAATCACAAAAAATATGCTGTAAGTTGAATGAATTTGTTTTGACAGTCCTATCTACAGGACATTCTGAAGGAATGCAGCAATCCTGGTTGGAACAGGAAAAGAGAATGGAAACATTTCCCAGTTCCCAAATCCACCGAACTAAATAATGTAATAAGTACTCAAGTTGTGAAATATGGCATATAATAATAGCCTCCCAGTGTGACTGGTATCCTATGGTGTGGGTCTTGCAGCTTTACTCTAGAACACAAAGTTATTTGCCTTGAAGCTGTGGACTTCTTTGAATGAAGATGAGTCAGACAGTCCTTTGGGGCAGAAAAAGAGGATGTATAATACTGCACTGGAATTGATTCCATTTCCTGTGAATATTCTCTTCTCCAGAAACAGCCTTTGGTCTCCAATAATTATTTTAAGATACTTTCTAAGTTGACATTGTGTTGGTTTTTGGCACTTAAAATTGTGTTTATCTTGAAGCATAATGTATCTCAACCACCTACATATACAAATCTTATCAAAGTCAGACTAAGAGTGGTATTCTTCTAAAAGCTGAAAGTAATCAGAAAAGATTAAATTTGCTCATTCATAGATTTTTCCAGTGATTAAGTATTTATAAGTACCTCTTCTGTGTCAGGTACTGTCCTAAATACTTGGAACACATCAAAGAAAAAAACAGACAAAAGAATCTTGGGGAGAAGACTCTGCATTTTTAAATAAGGTGGTCAAGATAATTCTTATGAAGAAAATGAGATCTGAGCAATGACTAAAAAGAAGTGAGAGATTTACCATTATGAAAATTCTGGAGAAGACAATTCCCCGAGGTGGGAGTAAGCAGTATACAGGTTCTGAGATGAGGTTTTGGATAACCAATCAAAGAACAGCAAGGAGACAGACATGACTGTAGCAGAGTAAACAGGGGAGAAAGTAGCAAGAGATGAGGCTGGATGAGCCAGGAAACAAGAGTCAGATAATGTCAAGTTTATATAGGTCATTGTCATTATCTAGATTTTAATCTAAGAAAAATGGGATTCCACTGGATGGTTTTGTCCATATTTGTGACATTATATGACTTGTATTTTATAAGGTATACTTTGACTGTTGTGGTTTAGGAACAGGCTGTAGGGATGAAGGTGTGGAGTCCACAGATAGTAATCCAGGAGAGAGATGATGTTGAGTCAGAATAGGGTAGACAAAGTAGAGCTGGTGAGAATGGTAATATCCTCTCTACAGTTTGCAAGTTCAGAAACACGAGTTCCTAAGGAATATGAAGTGTGAAAGAAAGAGAAAGGGAAAATTCAGTGACGATTGCCATGTATTTGTTTGTGTTACTAAGCATCTGGAAGGATGTTGCTGCTATCAATTGATATAGAACAAATGGTGGGGAGATAAGCATTGGAGGATTGCAAGCAGAAGACAAGTTTAAGTTATGTTTTGGACATCAAATTAATATGTCATGTCAGCATTTAAGTATATATGTCAGGAATTCAAAAGTTTCATTGTGTTCAAAATTGTGTTGTATCCTGGAACATACAAAATTACAAGAGATACAATCTCTACTCTTTTTGAACCTGTAACTCCTTTACTACAGATTTATTTTTTGCCTTCACAGTCACATTCCTAAAAGGTAGTTTATACTTATTTCCTCTTCTTCACCACAGATCATACCACCCACTACAAAAGGCTTCTTCCTTTACCAGTTCCTTAAAACTAACCTTCCCCAGTTGACACATAAGTTGTCACTCCAACAGTTTTTAGTTATTTTGTTATTTGACCCCTCTGTGATATGTGACACTGTTGATCACTTTCTCTTGAAATTTGTCTTTCATTGATTCATGGGACAACTCTTCCTCTAGTTCCCTCCCATCTCACTATTATTTTTTATTTTCTCCTGATGGGTAGTTTTCTTCTGCTCATGGTTGAAATGTTAATATGGTCTCAAGTTCCAGTGTTAGTCCTCAAATTCTCTAACTCAATGTAACTCTCTGAGAAATCTTTTTTACTGCCATAGCTTCAATTTTCATTAGCTATGCTAATGGTACTTAAGTATATACCTTTATTACAGCCTTTTCTCTTCAGCTGTAAACTCAGGCAACTGTTTGCTTGGTATCTCCAACAATTTGTCTTATAGACACCTTAAGTCAACATAATTTCAACTTCCACACTCCCTAGACACACACACATGCACACACATACGCCACATGCACGATCACACACACAAACGAATTTTCCTTCTCAGTTAATGACATTTCCTTCATAAGAGGTCCTTCAAGCCAGAAATCCTTCAAGCCAGAAAACCTAAAGTTACGTCAATCCCTCCTTACCCCACTGAATTAATATTACCACATTTAAGTTTTTAATGTATTCCAAATATCTCCCTTTCTGATTGTTCCTTTAATTCAGCCTCACACGCATACCTGCGAGATATTTCTGGGCTTGTTACCTACAAAGCTGGTATTATGTGCTAACTAACTGAGCTGATAATCTGAATGCTAAACTGTATTTGCTTGGTTTTTCCATGAACTTCCTTTAAGCTCATGACTTTTTGTTGCCCACTAGACACGAAAATTTATCATCCTAAGAAGAATGGTTCAGAGCAAAACCAAAGATCCAAACCCTGCACTTTTACTGTGTACTTCACTTCTAATGTTTTAATGGTTTTATTTTTAATGTTCAAAGAAGAAGTCCTGTTATAAAGAGGAGCAATTTTTGTGAGAATACTTCATGAGTCTCTTTTTATTCTTTTCAGAAGTGATAAATACTTTCTGAGCTGGAAAAGAGATTTAGATGAGAGAGTAAATGAGTATGATTACTATGTTGTCTATAGTTTATCTTTAAAAACTTCTGTAAAAATGGTTTTCAAACTTTTTAAAATCTCAATTTATAGATTGAAGGACTTTGTTGAAGTTCAGCATGCACAGACATGCAGATATACACATGTGTGTATTGTAACTAATATGAACATTTTAAGAGAAATATTTACCCTTGTTTTTTATATCCCAGTATTCTTTATTTTATACATCATTTTGTAAAAATTCTGTTCTTGGCACATGAAGTTGTTTTCTTGACACATTAATGGGTCACTGAAATCTGTAATTTGAAAAACAATAGTAGACAGAGTGACATAGGCACATGTGTGTGTAATTTAATTTTAATCTACAATCAAAAGGCAGCTAGTTAAAATTTGAATCACTGTAATCATTTATCTGCACTCGTAGGTTGTTGGTTAGCACACACAAAAAACCCAAATCAAGGGTTCATGTCCCTAAACTTTATAGCAAGTATTTCAAAAACTTTCTAAAACTGCACTAGCATATTGGTTAATTAGACTAAAGGATGTTGGAAATATATTTTCTATGTCAAAATAAGTAGTATTCAAAATATGAGATGGCTGCAAATACTGTACAGGCATGTCTGACCTTGAAAACCTGTGAAAACCTGGTAAGTTCCACAGCCAAAACTTGGAATTGTACGTTTGGTCTAAAAGTCCATGCTGTTCTAGGTTCCTACTCTTTCTCCTCACTAATGCAAAATTATCCTGTCGGATCTAATTTAAATAAAAGCATGTCTGATTCTGCCATAGGGTCATTTCTACGTTTACTTTGCAGTAAACCTTTCACTCAAGGTGGCTGTTGGAGGGCTTAGGACAAAAATTTAAAAAATACTGAGGTTGTAGAACATCTTGCTTGTATAACTGTCTTTGGACCTGTTTGTTAACAAATGTTTATGCCTGTGGCAATTTCATTCTAGATTAGCTCACATTGTAAGAAAACATGTAGTAGTGAGAAAGCTCAGGGAACAAGAGTCTTCTGCACCTCTAATCATCAGAGCATCCTCATATTACCAAAAAGGAACAACCTGAAACATGTCAATGGTCACTTCAGCCTATGTCAGTTTGCAATGTAGATATTAGTGGTGTTTGAGAAGTGCTACAACTTCTTAAGCAATTTGTCCAAAGTCACATAGCATAGACATAGTTATGTCTACATTAAAATTTGAGTCTGACTTTAAAAGCTGTCCTCCGTGCTCCCACCTGATGTTGTCATGTTAAACAAAGCTGAACACTATGTGAGGAAGACTCAGTAGATCACCTTAAGAATGAGGGCAAGTCAGTCAGGTATGGGGGCTCACATCTATAATCCCAGCATTTTGGGAGGCCGTAGTGGGTGGATCTCCTGAGGTCAGGAGTTTAAGACCAGCCTGACCAATGTGGTGAAACCCTATCTCTATTAAAAATACAAAAATTAGCCCTGTGTGGTGGCATGCGCCTGTAATTCCAGCTACTCGGGAGACTGAGGCAGGAGAACTGCTTGAACCCAGGAGGTGGAGGTTGCAGTGAGCCGAGATCATGCCATTGCACACCAGCGTGGGCAACAGAGAGAGACTCCATTTTGAAAAAAAAAAAAAAAAAAAAGGGAATGAGGGCAAGTCATCCACACTACTTTTAGTAACATTCTGGAATATATGGAAGAAATAATTTACAACATCATTTTTCCAAAGGAAGTTCAACAAAGAAATTTCAGAGATATTTTCAGGTAGAGGAAAAAAATGGTTTGAAGTAAAATCATATAAATATTTTTGCAGGATAAACAAGTAATTTTTAAGGTATAATCTTTTTTTCATAGCCTACCAGCATTACAGTAGACCAAGATTATATCCTTCAATTAAAGCTTAACCAATAGAAATCTTCCTGCTTGTGTTTATTTTAGTAGATACCACAGAATAGTAAATGAATTGGAAGTACAGGATTTGGTTGTTCCTGATTATTCAAGATGGAGTTTCACTCTTGTTGCCCAGGCTGGAGTGCAATGGTGTGATGACTGCAACCCCTGCCTCCCGGGTTCAAGCAATTCTCCTGCCTCAGCCTCCCAAGTAACTGGGATTACAGGCACCTGGCACCATGCCTGGGTAATTTCTATATTTTTAATAGAGACAGGGTTTCACCATATTAGCCAGGCTGGTCTTGAACTCCTGACCTCAGGTTATCTGCCTGCCTCGACCTCCCAAAATGTTGGGATTAAAGGCATGAGCCACCGTATCCAGCCTAGCCCATTATTAATAATAACAGTATATACCTTTAGATTTAAATATATTGTCACTTTTACTATGATTGTATAAGAGGCTTTTTTGTTAATTCCATTTGGCAGATGATGGAATTGAGGTTCATGGAAATTAAGATATATGTCTAAGCTCATACAGCCATTAACAATCTTTCTGGGTCTCTCCAAATTCCATTTTCTTTCCACTTCTCATGCTGCCTCTATTTTGCCAAAGTCCTTTAAAATCCCTGGGAGATTAGTCACTGGAAAGAGCATTCACCAGAAGAAACTCATGAGGCTTGAACTCCAGTTTGACCAAACATCTCTATCACCACCAATATCAGTTTTATCGTTGCCTAACTATTCTAATCCTCTCTTAAGCAACTGTTTGATTCTACCTCAAATACTATCTACTTGGGAGATTTACTTTTTTATTTTGATAAATTGTCTTCTGTTGCAGCAAGACTTGCCTGCACCATTAGAACTGCTGCCAGCATATTTTCACTTTTCCATAATCCTAACAAGGGCACTCCATGTTCTACAATAGATATATTTATTATTTATTGAGGAAAGGGGCTTGAGAATAAAATGTTAAGGAGATAAACCCTTATTATTGCTTATCAAATTTAAATGAAACAGTCTCACACTTAAAGTAAAATTGGGGCTTACTTTTTAAAGAGTTAGAGTTGCCTTCAGATGATATTATAGAAAACTAGCATCAGGGTTAATAAGCATGATAAAATCAGCTCTACATTTCTGACATCTTGTGGTACTGTGGGTCTGAATTGCCCTTATTGTGAGTGTCCATTCATCAGAGAACTTTAAGTATACTGGTAGGACTGCCATTTTCATTTTTCTCAATGCTTTTGTGAAGGTCATGTCCAAGAAACCTCTTTGGGAATGGATGTGCAAAGTGAATGTGTTAAATCTACCACACTATTCCTCTAAGTCTTCAGAATCCTTTCTCTACATTATTCCAGGGACATTTTGATATATCAGCCTCATTCAATATAGGGCATTGTTGAATCCAAATTTCAATCAACAAACTCAGTCAAATGACAAAGACACTTTTAGCTAAGAGAATTCACACGTTAATTCTGCAAACTCTAATATGTACACCCATATTAATACATTAAGCCCAGTGTATTATATTTCTTCTCCCTTTGTCTCTTACCCTTAGCATTTATTGGTACATATTCTCTAGTTTCTGCTTATATAGATTAGAAAATTTTTGCAGACTTTTTGGATAATGTTTCCTCTTATGTCAGACATTGTCCTACTGATCCCACTGAAGCATACTGGGATCTGACCCTGGTGTGTTCAGCGACAATGAAAGATGGTTATAGTAGGTCATGACAAGAAAGAGCACCCCTTGCAAGACAACTGCCCCAGCCAAGGTTATAACAGGGTCTTCAAAGAAGGAAAAATTGGCTTCTTCAGACATAGAATAGCAGGCCTCTTCCACAGACAAGGAAAGCTTTAAGTAACTCAGGGGTACACGATTTTCAGCTGCATGTCAGTCCAACCAGATATTCTTTTTCCAAATCTCAGGGTCGCACTCCTTCCTAAACAAAGCTCTATTTTGTACATGAGCAACTTGTGAGGCTGCAAAGTAAAACTTTCTTTTTTATTTTACAATATATAAAATCAAACTGTGTGTGATTTTCAATGAGGTCAGTTCCAAGCTTGCAATAAAAAAGGGAGTCTTTTAGGACCACCATAAAAACTCTCTGATTCTGTGATCTTGATTGAGCTGAGTCTAAAGAAGGAAGCTCATCAGTTTTTCTTCTGCAAGCTCTTCAGTATTCTCTACTAAGATGCATCTACCCCACCACAGTCTTTGTAGTAACTACTATTGTCCTATTAGTTAAACACAGCAATGACTTGATATATATAGACACTTACTTTTGTTGGAATTTCCAAACGCACAAAACACAAATAATTTTATCAATTAGGATGCTACAGTATGTGACGGATTACAAGTGTAGTGGTTTTAAAACGTCCACAGTTATTTGACTTTCTTCCTAAAGAGAGATGGAGTCCCCATCGCAATCTCTTAAATCTTAGCTGGGCCAAGTGACTTATGTGTAATCAATAAAATGCAAAATTATTCTGCATGACTTCAAGGTTAGGTGAGAAAAAGCCAACCTGCCTCTACCTGGCTCTCTTGGGAATTAATTGACTTTTTGCTTTTCTGCGTGTCTCAGTGAAGACTGGGATAAACAGTATTTAAAGCTGGAAGTGGATATATTTCTCCAAGTATCAAGTTGTTATGGTAAGTGTGTTGAGTCAATCTATTCAGGAGATGTTTGGTTCAGATTTTGTTGTTAATATTATTCCACTGTATTCTGTCTTCTAGAGGTGAACCGATGTTGTTTTGTGCTTAAGATGAGCCCTGGAGTGCCAAAGGGGTGGTTTTTAATGATTGTGCTCCATCTTTGTCCTTCAGCCATCTCTGCACATCCCTGCTACAGAAGAGATCTTTCTCTATACTCTTGACTATAACCCAGCAGTAGACAATTGTAGCTAACCTAGTTTCAAGGTGGGAGCTGAGAATTCTGTTAGTATAGTCCAACCTCTCTAGTCTGTTCCTGTGTCCCTGGACCTCTTGTGGTAGAACATTTTTGTATTCCTACCTCTCTTCAGCATAGCATCCAAGTCTGCCTCGTATCTGTGGTTGGTCTCTAGTGGGTATTTCCTGCCCCAATGTCAACAGTAGCAGACCTTTGCTTTCTACACATTTAAAATATTGAACAGTTAAAGATTTCCTGCTGTAGCCTCCTCCTCAATTAGATTTTTTTTTCTACTTTCCCTCATGTGCAATGAACCTTTGACATGCACAGGGCATGATTGAGGTTGCTGCCTCTTCCCCAGCAACCTAAAGCTGTTATTTATTTTTTAACAGAAAGAAAGTATCCAGGAAGCAGGTGTAGTGGGTACCTTTTCCTTAGCAGTTGCTAATCATATCATCTTCAGGCGGGCGTTAACAAAAGGGATTTTTTTTTTTCGAGGTCTCCTATCCTATGCCCAATTTATCTTGTGAGCTTCTGGTGGATGCTCAAGGAAAACAAGTGTTGTGTGAGCGCAAGCTCCCCTGTGTCACGGTTTTCCAGCTCTTCTGGACTAATTCTAGCTCACACTTGACCTTTAAAAACTCATTAAAATGTTAACTAATTTCCTCATTTCCTGTTTATGTGGCAGCCATGCATCGGCTGCAGGTGATCCAGTTTATAAGTCCAATCTCTCCCTGGAAAGGCTGGTCTCTTTAGGAAAATTAATGATTTTTGTTAATTATTTATTTTAAATGTCAGATTAGTATGTGTACATATTTATTCCATATTTTTCTATATATGAATATAAAAACTAACTCTACAGAATATGAGTGAACTGAAAATCATGCAAAGAAACTTAAAGTTCATCTAATTTGATGAACTGTCCAATTCATAAAGGTCTATTACAGCATTCTATCATGTATTCACGTTGCCTTTAAATTTTAAAATAAACTATTTTATGACAGTTTTATATTCACAGAAAAAAATACAAATATAATAGAGACTTTCAATATACCAAAGGCCCATTTTTTCTATTTTTAATATCTTACATTTGTATGAGACATTTATTTTAATGAACAAACCAATATTAATACATTGTTAATTAAACTTAAATTTATGCTTTTTAAGAGTTTCTTAGTTTTTATCTAATGTCCTTTTTCTGTCCCAAGATCTCATCTTGGATCCCACATTATATTTAACCATCTCTCTTTCAGCTTCTCTTGTCTCTGACAGTTTCTCGGACTTATCTTTTTTTGATGACCTTGACATTAAGGCAGCTCATGCATTTTCTAGAATGGCCTCCAGTTGGGATTTTTCTGTTTTGGGGAAGAAGACCACAGATGTATATTACCTTTTTCATCACATCATATTTAAGGCACATATAATCAACATGACTTATTGTTGATATTAACATCGATCAGCTGGCTGAGCTAACGTTTGCCAGATTTATCCACTATAAAGACTTTTCCTCTTGCTTCAGTGTACTTTTTTGGATGAAAATCACTATGTACAGTCTACACCTAAAAAACAGAGAGTGACATTCTACCTATTTGAGGACAAACTATCTAAATATTTAGAATCCTTATGCATGGGAGATTCATCTATTCTCCCAAATGTATTTATTTTTTTCAATTGTTGGTATTATTGGATATCAGTATCAGTATATATTTATTTTATACTTTGCATCAAAAACCCAATATTACTTTATCTAATCTGTTGACCGATATGTTCCATCTTTGGTCACTGGAAGCTCTTCTGGTGACACCTGTGTCCTTTTGCCTGCCTCCATCAGTTTTGTATACACATATGCATGTGTATATGTGTTTAGCACTTTCTACTTTTTGTCACTGCCAGATGTTCCTGGTCATGTTGCATATTTCCTACCCCAGTCTTAGATCAGCCATTTCTATATGAAATTCTCAATCCTTTTGTGGGAACATGGAATTAGAAACCAAGACCTGAGTGTCAGGTGTGCTTGTTGCAACTGGGTTATCACTGCTTTTAGATCCCTCACTTGACAAAGCAAGGAAATATATGTGCATATATTAACAAATGTATATATACACATCTATTAATATTATGTAACCATCTGTGTGTGTGTGTGTATATATATATGTGTATATATATGTATATGATCTCGAACATGAATTCAAACTTGTCTTCAACTCTAATCCGTTTACTCATGGATCATTCTAGATTCTTCCCCTTGGTTATCTCTAACTACTCTAACAGTGAAAACCTGGCTCCCATATTTGCCATGTATTCACAAAATTGTTCAATTCTTGTATACATTTACAGTATCAGAATCATGAAACTATACCCCAGTGGGATAATGCTTTATCAACTAAAGTACTATTCTTACATACAATTCCTTTTGACTTCAGTTTTAAAGATTTCTCTTACTATTACTTAGATCGGTGCCTTTCCCTTCCCCCCTTCAGTGAGATGGTGTCACTGATGGTGTCACATTTTTTATATGGTTAGATTGTTTTGTCTTTCTCTGCATTCCATCAAGATATCCCGTAACCTCCTAAACAGTTTTTTTTTTAATATTTGCATACGTTAAGCTCCCATCTTTGTGCTGTAAAGTAATATGGGTTTTGACAAATGCATAATGTCATGAATCCATCATTACAGTATTATGCAAAATACTTTCAACACCGTACAAAAAATCCCCAGTGCTTCATCTGTTTAAACATCATGAAACATCTAGTCTTTGCCAATAAATATGTTAGCTGTAGAGGTTTTTTGGTAGATTATCAAGTTGAGGAGATTTCTCTATTTCTGGCATTTCTGCTGTGAATTTTTATCATAAATAAGTGTTGGAGTTTATAAAATAATTCTCAGTTATAATTTTTTTCTTTAACCTATTGATATGGTGGATTACATTAATTCATTTTTGAATTTCAAACAAAGCTTGCATAGTTTTTTTCTAGCATATGCATTTAGTGTTATAAATTTCTCTCTAAGTATTGCTTTCTAAACATCCACAGGTTTTGATAAGCTGTATTTTCATTTTTGTTTAAATTGAAAATATTTTATAATTTATTTTTCTCAAAGAAACTTCTATTTTATTTAGAAGTGTTTTTCTTAACTTTAAAATATTTGGAGTTTTTCTTGCTATCTTTCTGTTGTTCATTTCTAGTTTAATTGCACTGTGGTGTGAGAATATGCCTTGCCTGATTTCTATCATTTCAAACTTTGCTTAAGTATATTTCATAGTCCAAAGTGATATCTATCTTTGTGAATGTTTCGTTTGAGTTTGAAAAAATTGTGCATTTTGCTGTTGTTGGAGGGAGTATTCTGTAAATGTGATTTAGGCCAAGTGGATTGGTAGTGCTCTTTAAGTCAACTATGTCCCGATTTTCTGCCTCCTTGCTATATCATTTACTAAAAGAGGAGGGCTGAAGATACCAACTATAGGAGTCGATTTATCTATTTATCCTTTCCCTTATATCAGATTTTGGCTCACATATTATGACACACTGCTGTTAAGGACATATACATTAAAGATTGCTATGTCTTGGACAATTTTCACTTTTATTATAATGTAGTAGTCCTTTGTAAACCTGATAATTTTCCTTGCTCTAAAATCTACTTTGTATGAAGTTAATATAGTTGCTCTAGCTTTCTTTTGATTTATGTTGACATAGCATATCATTTACTATCTCTTTATATTTTACCTGATATTTTTATATTTAAAGTTGTTTCCAGTAAGCAACATAGAATTAAGTATCATTTTTTGTTTATTTTTTTAAAACTAATCTGACAATCTCTTTATTTTAATATGTGTATTTTGTACCATGCCCATTTAAAGTGATTATTGGTATAGTTGGATTATCTACCAAATCAGTAAATGTTTTCTATTTTTAGCATTTGCTCTTTATTTTTTCTCCTCCTTTACTGCCTTCTCTTTTTCAGTTGAGCATTTCATACATGTACCTTCTCTCAGCACATCAATTATCCTTCTTTTTAGAAAATTTTACTAGTGGGTTTAGAGCTTATAATATAGTTTTTTACCTAATGCATCTCCACTTTCAAATAACACTATACTACAGCACATGTAGCACAAGTATTTTATAATATAGTGTTCACAATTTCTTTTTAGAGCATTGCTATCATTAATATCACTTGGACATATGCTATAGTGACCCAAAACATCATTAGTGCAATTATTTACACAGTAATTTTTTAGGTCAATTAAGATACAAAGAAAATACTTTATTTTACCTTTATTTTATATGTTATGTTTACTCTGAGACCACCATGAGGGAGGTCTCAGGTGTTCCCATCAACACTCCCAGATTAACCCTCAGGTCATAGACAGCAGTAACTGCCAGTCATTAGGGAGACTTGTTGAAGATTGTGATTAGCAAACTATGGCCCACAGACCAAATCGACCCTCTGCCTGTTTTTGAAATTATTTTATTTTAACAAGGTCACATCTACTCATTGAAATATTGTCTGTGACTGCTTTTGCACTACGATAGCAAAGTAAGGTAGTTGTGACAAACTACTTGGTTTGTAAACCCTAAATTATTTATCACTTTTCTTTTTGGAAAAACCATACACCTATGTTTAGGACCTCCAGCCTAGTTGAGTCTTCAGATGACTACAGCCCCAGTTGACATCTGACTGCAAGAGACACTCTGCAAGAATCAACTGGAAGACTGTTTCCCAAATTTCTGACCCACAAAATCATACATAAAACAAATTTTGTTATTGTTTTGTACAATTAAATTTTGGAGTAATTAGTTTCATGGCAAAGAAACAAGAACAATGTGTGCCTGGCTTCTGCTTATCAAGAAGCTTAGCATTGTGTTCAAGGTCAAGACAACAGCCTCAGGATCTTCTGTGAGGCTCTGTTTGCTGCCACTGTTTTTGTTTGTTTGTTTTTAGTAAATACTGTGTCATTCAGGTTTTAGTAAAGAAAACAGGTACACGTGTGTTATTTTCAGAGCAAGAATTCCATGCAAAGAATTGGCTAAAAGGACACGAAAGAACTGGAAATGCAAGCGAGGGTTCTGAAGTAACACAGAGACACTAACTGCCAGAAGCAGTTAGGGATGTATACTTAGGGAAGAATGAACAAATAAATAGAAGAGATTATGAGAATTAGAACCTTACAGCTTAAAAGAGATGCTTTTCAGAACTTGGATTTTGACCTCAGAGGAGTTGGTGCTGTCTAATTCAGGCATCTCGGGAGACAGGAGAAAAGACTGCTGATCATGGCTCAATTTGAGTTGGTGCCTCAGGAACTCAGAAGAGGGATTAGGCAGAGCTGGAGATCAGAATAAAGAACAGGCACTGGTCAGCTGGCACTGCCTCTTGGGAAGGGCCATATGAAACTTGTTCTGGGAATATAAGAAAAACTGGACACAAAGAGGAAAAAGCCCCAATAGTATGAAAGAACAATTACTAGGAACCTGTTGACAGGGATAGAAAGCAAAAGAGGAAGCAACAAGCCCCTCTTCTCTCCTTCAACTATGTAGTCTCCCTTTAGCACTTCCTTCTTTTTTTTTTTTTTTTTTTTTTTTGTTTGTTTGTTTGAGACGAAGTTTTGCTCTTGTTGCCCAGGCTGGAGTGCAATGGCACGACCTTGACTCACTGCAACCTCCGCCCCCTGGGTTCTAGTGATTCTCCTGCCTTAGCCTCCTAAGTAGCTGGGATTACAGGCATGGCCGACCACACCTGGCCAATTTTTTGTGTGTCTTTTTAGCAGAGATGGGGTTTTACCATGTTGGACAGGCTGGTCTCGAACTCCTGACCTTAGGTGACACACCTGCCTTGGCCTCACAAAGTACTGGGATTACAGGCATGAGCTACTGTGTCCGGCCCCTCTAGCACCTCTTATAGACAGAACCTAGTAGGTAACAAGCTAGTGAAACATATATGCTTCATCAAGAACCCAATAAAGAAGGTGAGTTTGGAGCTCAGATACTATAACAATAAATATTATACTCTTATCATAGGACATCCAGCTCTTTCTCCACCAAAGTATTCCTAGTTGTATACATAAACAGTTCACATATCCTCTCAGGTACTATGTGACACCTACTGCTTTTCCTCCTCTATTGATCTTTTCAGACATTGGAACTTGAAAATAAGAGATAATGGCTTCCCAGATGCTATTGCTACTGGGGTTGCTTCCCAGCACTGGATTACTTCTTACTGAAGGTTCACCTGGGATTTCAAGTGTGCTAATACTACACAGCACTAATGTCATTGAGCTATGCTGGAGATAATTCCCATCCAGTCTGCATTCATATTTTATCCCTTCTAGACCAATACTTTTTGTATATGTTAGGACTGTTAGGTTCAAGCAACAGGAACCTAGTCTTGCTAACTAAGGCAAATATGAATGTACTGGAAGGGTATGGGAAGCCAAGGCACTGAAAATTCTTTTGGGTCTGGGTATTTGAAATTTGTAGTCTCTTTAGAGTAATATATGGCAATGTTAAAATGTTTTCAGTTTTTGTGTCACATTGCTCAAGATTCAAATTCAGGCAGAAAATATCTAATTGGCTTAACTTGTTCATGTGTTCAAATTTTGGACAAGGAAGATAGAGACACCTTCAATGACAGGTATACTAAGATGATATACAAGGGATGTGGGGTAGTTTCCTTAAGTAAAATAGGTGTATTTCTTAAAGAATTAAAAGAAGAATTGGATTCTAATCTAACAAAAATAGCTTACCACCTCTTGGTTAGACACTTTGCCATGATTACTATGAATGACTTATTGGGGTATCCTTCTGCAGGTCTTTTTACCTTGTTTTCCATCCCTTTTCTCAGATAGACGTGGTGTGTTCAATCTGAGAGTACTCACACTCGTGCATTCATTTTGTCTTCTTACAACTGAAACCTCATGTCTCCTTCTCCTGTTAGTGATCTACCCCAAGTCATGTCATCACCCAATTTAACACAAGGCTACTTTAACATTTTACTTTGAAATATTTTCTTTCTTTGTTGTTCCTGGATTTAAAAGACCAACATTGTCAAAGACATACTGTAGGCTGGGCACGTTGGCTCACACCTGTAATCCCAGTGCTTTAGTAGGCTGAGGAGGGAGGGTTGCTTGAGTTCAGGAGTACAAGATTGTGGTGAGCTGTAAATGTACCTCTGCACTTCAGCCTGGGCAACAGTGTGAGATCCCCTATCTCAAAAAAAAAAAAAAAAAAAAAAAAAAAAAAAAAAAAGAAGACGCACTGTAAACAAACTATGAAAAGCATTCAGAAAAGTTAGAAAATTTGCACATGAATTGAGATTGCCACTCCTGGCCCAGAGTTCTTTTAGACCAGCAATACATTTTGATAATATGCAAACAACAACAACAACAAAAAGAATAAATGCTGGCAAGTCAATAGTACCTGAAAGAATGCTGAAAACGTATATCAAACATGAGGGTTATTAGTTCTTTCATTTTTTTTAGGCTCTGTGGCTTTAACACATGCTACCTTATTGCCAGAGATTTTTCCTAATACGTCTGTCTAAACACTCATAGTCTGTCACTTTTCCTAGGTTTCTTCCTAAAGCCACATGACCATCTGATGGGGTCCAAATTTTGATTTTAATCCTTGTGTAATTAAATAATCTGTACAACAAACCCCTATGACACAAGTTTACCTATATAACAAACCTGCAAATATACCCTTAAACTTAAAATAAAAATTTAAAAAACATGACTACTATTTGTTGCTGTCTATTTCTCCCTTTAATTGTCAAGTTTTACATATTTAGGAGGTCTGATATTTGCTGCATATATATTTCAAATTGTATGTTTTACAATAAATTGAGCTTTTTATCATAAAAAAAAGAAAATATTTTATTTTCTGAAAAATCATTGGCCAAGTGACATACACATTTTGACTAAGCCAGAAACTTCCATTAAACATTGATGAAAGAACTGAAGAAGAAATAAACACATGGAAGATATTCTGTGTTCATGAATTGGAAGAATTGCTAATATGTCCATGCTACTTAAAGCAATCTACAAATTCAGTGCAATACCTATAAAAATTCTATTGACATTTTTCACAGAAAGAGTGAAAAAAAAGAATCCAACATTCATGTGGAACCACGAAAGGCTCACAATATCAAAAGCAATCTTGAGCAAAAAGAACAAAGCTGAAAGTCCAATACTACCCAATTTCAAAATATACTACAAAGTTTAGTAGTCAAAATGCCATGGCACTGATTTAAAAACAAACATCTAAACCAATAGAACATAATAGGTAGTCCAGCCGGG
Source organism: Rhinopithecus roxellana (assembly GCF_007565055.1). NCBI lineage: Eukaryota > Metazoa > Chordata > Mammalia > Primates > Cercopithecidae > Rhinopithecus > Rhinopithecus roxellana. The sequence continues at coordinate 29,526,523 of NC_044563.1, forward strand.
CGCGGTGGCTCAAGCCTGTAATCCCAGCACTTTGGGAGGCCGAGGCGGGTGGATCACGAGGTCAGGAGATTGAGACCCTCCTGGCTAACACGGTGAAACTCCGTCTCTACTAAAAATACAAAAAACTAGCCGGGCGCGGTGGCGGGCGCCTGTAGTCCCAGCTACTCAGGAGGCTGAGGCAGGAGAATGGCGGGAACCCGGGAGGCGGAGCTTGCAGTGAGCCGAGATCGCGCCACTGCACTCCAGCGTGGGCGACACAGCGAGACTCCGTCTCAAAAAAAAAAAAAAAAAAAAAAAAAAAAAGGTAGTCCAGAAATAAATCCATGTATTGAACGTCAATTGATTTTCAACAAAGGTGCCAAGAACACACAATGGGGAAAGGACAATCTCTTTAACAAATTGTATTGAGAAAACTAGATATCCACATGCTGAATAATGAAATTAGACCCTTACCTCACACTGTACACAAAAGTCAACTCAAAATAGATTGAAAACAAAGTCGTAGTATAGGAAAATGTTAAATTATTGGAAAAAATATAGGGGAAATGCTTCTTGACATTGGTTTAGGAGATGATTTTTTAGATATGATTCCAAAATAACAGGCAACAAAAGTGAATATAAACAATGAGATTACATCAAGCTAAAAAAACTTTTGCATGGCAAAAGAAACAATCAACACAGTGCAGAGACAACCTCTGAAATGGAAGAAAATATTTGCATACCAGACATCTGATAAGGGGTTGATATCCAAAATATACAAGGAAACCAAATAACTCAATAGCAACAAAACAGGTAACCCGGTTTTAAATATGGGCAAATGATCTGAGTAGATATTTCTCAAAAGAAGACAGACAAATAGCTACAAGTATACAAATAAATGTTCAACATTACTAATAAAGAGGCAAATGCAAATTAAAACTACAATGAGTTATCACCTCACTCCTGTTAGAATGGTTATGATCAAAAAGACAACAATGACAAGTGTTGGCAAGGATGTGAAGAAAAGGTAACTCTTGCACACTGTTGGTGGAAGTGGAAATTAGCATAGCCATTACAGAAAACAGTATAGACATTTATCAGAAATTAAAAATAGAAATAAAACATGGTCTACCAATCCTACTTTTTGATATATGTACAAAAATGTAATGAGTATGTTGAAGACATGTGTGTATTCCCATGTTCCTTGCAGTATTATTCACAATAGTCAAGATATGGAATCAACCTCTGTCTATCACTGAATGAAGAGATAAATAAAACATAATATATATACAATGGAATACTACTCAGCCTTACAAAAGAAGGAAATCCTGCCATTCTGTCTGTCACTTGAGACAACATGAATAAACCAGAAGGACATTATTTTAAGCAAAATAGGCCAGGCACAAAAAGACAAATACTGCTTTATTTCACCTACATTTGTAATAAAAAAAAAAAAAGTCAAATTCATAGAAGTAGAGAATAGAATGGTGGTTACCAAAGGCTAGTTTGGGGAGGTGGTGGGAAGATATTGGTCAAAGGATACAAAATTTTGTTTAGATGAAAGGAAGAAGTTCAAGAGATTCCATTCAAGAATACAACATGGTGACTACAGTTAATGACAATGTGTTGTATTCTTGAAAATCACTAATAGAGTGGATTTTAAGTGTTCTCATCACACACAAAAATGATAAATATGTGAGGTTATGCATGTTATTTAGCTCAATTTAGTCATTCCACATGTATGCATACTTCAAAACATTGTGTTGCACACAATGAATATACACTTTTTTGTCAATTAAAATATTAAAATTAAAAATAATAAAGTAAAAACTAACATATACAGTTGGATCATTAGAAAGAAAACTTCCACCTATTCCATTTTAATCCACAAGAACATATTAAGGGTCAATAGTATATCAGGTACTGTATTAGTCCATTCTCACACTGCTAATAAACACATACCTGAGACTGGGTAATTAATAAAGGAAAGAAGTTTAATTGACTCACATTTTCACAAGGCTGGGGAGGCCTTAGGAAGCTTACAATCATGCCAGAAGGGGAACATATCCTTTTTCACATGACTGCAGCAAGGAGAAGAATCAGTACCCAGCGAAGGGGGAAGCCCTTTATAAAACCATCAAATCTCGTGAGAACTAACTCACCGTCATGAGAACAGGATGGGGGAAACTGCCCCCATGATTTAGTTATCTTCACCTGGTCCCTCCCACACACGTGGGGATTATGGGAACTACAATTCAAGATGAGAATTGGGTGTGGACACAGCCAAACCATATCAGGTACTATGATAGAAACTAGGGAAAAAATGATGCATAAGATGGATATACCATCTGCCTTTTAGATCCTAGAGATAGTGCAAGAGAAAAATATTAAATAAAAACTTCCAAGTCTGCTGGATCTTAGGGTTGCCAGATTTAGCAAAGAAAAATACAAGACACTGTTAAATTTTAAGTTCAGATAAAACCGTATATTTTTAGTTTATATCTTTTGCAATATGTGTGACATACCAAAAAATTGCTGTTTATTGGAATTTCAAATTTTACTGGGCATCTTGTATTTTATCTAGCCACCCTAGATAAAGGTTACAAAGAAAGAAGTATAATTTGAGATGTGTTTTCTAACAAGGACCGATCTCTATATCTTAAAGTCCTATTAAAATAATAATAAGAATGAGCCAGTTTGAAAAAAGGATTATGTAGTGCATTTCCGTGGGACTTCTGTTCCAAGTTTATATTGAGATGAACAATCAAGAGGATTACCTTTACTTTAGGAGAAAAATCTTCCCTGAAAAGGACATAGCATTCCACTTTGGGAAATTCCATATAGCTTATGTAGTGTTGTCATCTGTGAACATTGTTGAAACTAATCATAAGCCTGCAAAGACTACCACATCAACACAGACACAAACTTCTCAGTCAGGATGGGAAAACCTTAGTGTGAGAAACTGAAAAATTGGGATATAAATGATAAATGCAGTGGTACAGAAAGATAAAGTTCAAGGGCTAACCCAGATGACAGTCCCATACTTTTCCATGATAGTCCATGCAGTAACTGCCACTACCTCACACACGGTAGGCTGTTGAGAGCTGTTGACTTTTAATTTGGTCATCTGTGTGTTTTGATGTCTGTTGCTTCTTGTACTAGTTGGTAAAGGTGTATTAAGATTTACCTCTAAGATGTCACCACCCAGTAACTAGATTGTAGGCCTAATCCTACCAGTCTGTGAGAATTGCATAGTTTTATTTGAATGCATTTAATAATGATTATTTCTGACCTTTTATTAGTGCTTAATATGTGTCTTGTCTAAAGCTAAATATTTACTTGTATGCAGTATTTTAATCTTTACAGAAACATTAATACACAGAAACTATTTTATCTCTATTTTACAGTTTAAAGAATTGAGGTTCAGAGTATTTATTTGTCCAATATTCAGTGACTAAGAAATGATAGATATGGGATTAAAACCAAGACAGTCTGATCTCAGAGCATGCACTTTTAATCACTGTGAATTCAGTCTCCAAATGATAATAACTACCAGTTTTTTAATAACTACCTGTTTTTCAGTGCACTGAGTATTTTATATGCAGTATCTTATTTAATCCTAACAAGAACCCTATGAGAACATTAGCTTAAGGAGATCAAGTAACTTTTCCAGCGTCACAGAATAAATAAGTAGCCGAGCCAGGATTCAGTTCTAATCCTTCTAATTCCTAAATCATGCTCATAATGACTACTAAATGCTAACTATTTCTTCTTACATAGGAGGAAACTGAGGATCCTGAAAATTAAGTGGCTGACCTACGATCACATAGTAACAGGAATGGGACTAATAAATACACCATCTCTTGACTTCGTGTTCAATAAGCTTTTGATTATTTCTCTGACAGTTTTCTCATTTAGTTGCTCTCAGTTGATGCGCATTAGTTATCCAATTTAGGGAGACTCTTTCTCTAAGCGACACTTTCTCCAAATCCTGACTTCTAATAGAAGTCATGATTTCTGCCATAATCCTCTGTCCAGCAGGCAATAGCCTTTAGGGACTCTGGTGACCTCGCCAGCTTGCAAAATTACAACTTATGGGCTTCAAGGGGGCCAAGTGCACAGTTATAGAGTGCATATATAGCCTGAAATCGTGACTTTAAATAAATCGTCTCCCCATTGCTGGTGATAAAATTTGGATGTTGTGACCTCAGAAGTTAGACATAGATATCAAAAATCTTTAACTTCCACTTATAATTATGATTCTGTCTCACTGGAAAATGTGCTTAAATGAGAATTTCCAAAAGTTATGCTGTAGAATATTAGTTATTCTGCTAAAAAAAAGGGAATTCAGAGCCAAATGCATTAAGATATAAGATAGTGTAACCATTTGTGTAGACTGATGATAATATTGGAAAGCCAAAGAGTCAGAGAAGGCTGAAAGTTAAGAAACATGTTTAGATTTATTCAACCCATTGTTTTCCAAACTTTTGATTGATCATCAAATCTTTACTGTTATTGCCATTGCTGTACAAAACCTAATCATTCAATGAATCTAGTGTTATAGTCCAATGTTTTGTAAACTTTAATATGCCAACAATTCACAGGGATCTAGTTTAAAGGCCAATTTTTAATTTATTAGATCTAGGGTGGTCTAGATATTCTGCATATCTAATAAAGGCCTGGTGATGCTGCTGCTGTGGGTCACTTAGGTAGCAAGGTTCATTAGAAAGGACTTTAGAATAATGTTGTAAAGCACTCTCAAATTGATTAATGTTTTCCATTGAACTATATAGAGTGAAAACCCGAAAAGTCAGCAATGCAGCTAAAAATTGTAAAGGATTTGAGTCTCACCAAATGTTCTATTCCAGAAAATGATACAAGGCACAGCTACTCAAATATTTATGTCTTTTAGTAAGGTGTATTGTAATTCTCAATTAAGCATATCTTACCAATAGAGTTAGGGTAGTACTTTTCCATGTTTTCCATTTTAATAATTTGTTTCCTAGCTGACATATCTGGGGATAATAAATAATATAGAACAAGCAAACTTCCCCCGCTACCTTGCTAGCACTCTTAATACTAAATTATAAATAAATTTGATAGAAATATTTCAATATATTTTGTTTAATATGCCAAAACAACCAGATTAAAGTAAGTCCTAATACAATCTTCACTTTGAAGGTGAAACAACTGGTGAGAGATTATGTGCCAAAGATCTCAGATACTACATTGAAACCTAGGTCTGCTCACCCTTAATCCTAATCATAACCACTAAGAAAATCAATAAGTTGCACAAGTAATAAGGTATTTTATCAGAAAATTGTAGTGATCATTCACTAATGTCGCTTATAAAAGTATTATAAAGAACATGTTTCTCATCCAGATTTTCTACTCAGTGCCCAGCTACTGGTGTCTAATTCTCATGCTCCAGCTTGCCAAGAACTCATCTGAGTCCTCTTATACAAGCTCAATAAGATCTGTGTTGGTACCACATACGTCTGAACCCTCTGCCCTTACTTCCTTTCATTCAAAGTTAGCATCCCAGTGTGGGAAACTCTTAATTAGTTTTTAAAAATCTTTACTTAATGAATAAAAACTGAGTGCTTGTTTCCTAAGATCATGAAACAAAGTAAGGATGTCTGCTATTATCACCTATATTAAGCATACCTACCCCACTGCAGTTTCTAATCAGTACAACAACGCAAGAAAAATAAATAAAAATGTAAATATTGAAAAAGAAGAAATAAAACTGACTTTATTTGCAGATAACATGATTGTTTATGTAGAAAATCACCCCAATATAATAAAACTCCTAGAACTAATAAGGATATTCAGCTATGTCTCAGAATACAAGATCAATACAGAAAAATCAATTGCACTTCTGCTAACAACAAACATATGAAAACCAAAATATAAAACAATATAGTTTGCAATTGAAGAAAAACCTAACAAAACTTGTATATAATCTTGCTGTTCACCGTAAAATGCTGATGAAAGAAATCTAAAGTGACCTAAACAAATTGAGAGATATACGATGTTCATATATGGAAAGATTCAATATAGTAAATAAATCAGTGCTCCTTGATATAGCTATAGGTTTAATTTAATTATTACTAAAATAATAGGAAGTTTTTTTGTAGATGTAGACAAGATTATTCTAAAATTTGTATAGAAAGCCACAGGATCTGAAATACTAAAACAATTTTGAAATAAAAGTGGGAGGAATCATTCTACCTGATGTTAATGCTTATAGCTATAGTAGTCAAGAGAGAAAAATACTGGCAGAAGAGCAGACATATAATCACTGGAACTAGAATAGAGAAGTCAAAAACAGATTTATACAATATGTCCAGCTGATTCTTTAGTTTTTATTATTTTCTTAAAAAATAAGAGCATTATTGAAATATACAATATACCATAAAACTCTTTTAAATAGTGAAAAATTATGTTTTGTAGAATATTCATATGATGACATGACCACCAGTACTATCCCTTTTTAGAATATTTTCATAATCCTCAAGGAAAACTCCATATCCATTAGTTGTCATTCCTCATCTTTTCCTCCCCTCAACCCCTAGCAACTCTAACCTACTTTATGTCTCTAAGGATTTGCTCATTCTGGACATTTCGTATAAATGAAATCAACCAATACATAGTATTTTGTGGCTGGGTTCTTTCACTTAGGACAGTATTTTCAAGGTTTGTCCTTGTTGTAGCATGTGTCAGTACTTCATTCATTTTATTGCTGAAATTATACCACTGTGTATTTTTTTATCCATTCATTACTATGGATTGCTTCCATTTTTGGTGTTCTTTTTTTCATGCTGGATCATATAATTTTTTGTGTCTATCATTAACATTTCCGTACAAATTTTTATGTAAACCTTTTTATGTGTTTTCTTTTTCTTGAGTATATACTTATGAATAAAATTGCTAGGCCATATGGTATCACACTATGTTTAACATTTTTGAGGAATTGCCAAGCTGTTTTCCAAAGTGGTTGCACCATTTTATAATCCCACTAGCAATGAATGAAAGTTTTAATTTCTTCATATCCTTGTCAGTATTTATTATTATCTGTTTTTATTTTATCCAATTAGTGTTTGTGAAGTAATATCATATTGTAGTGTTGATTTGCATTTTTTCCAGTGATTCATGAGTTAGAACATCTTTTGTGTCTATTAGCCATTGTATATTTTCTTTAAAGAGATATATTTTCAAATCCTTTGCCTATTTTTAAAAGTGGGTTTCTTTGTTGTTGCTGTTAAGTTGTTCTTTATATTTTGAAGATATAAATCTCTTACCAAATGATTTGCAAAAATATTCTCACATTCTCTGCGTTGTCCTTATACTTCTTGATAATGTCCTTTGAAGCACAACATTTTAAGGTTGATTAAATTTATCATTTTTTTGTAATTGTGCTTCTTGTGTCACATCTAAGAAAACACTGACTAATCAAAAATCATAAAGATTAGCATTTACCATGTGTTTTCTTCAAAATTTTTTATTGTTATATTTTCAACTTTTACATTTAGGTCTCTCATCCCTTTTGAATTAATTTTTTCATATCGTGTGAAGTAGGAGTCTAACTTTATTTTTTCTTAATGTGGATATCTACCAAATGATTTTTTTTTTTTTTTTAAAGAATTGAACTGCTTTAGCGGAACAAACTTTTCAACACATGATGCTGACTGGAGCAATTGAACATCCATAGGCAAAAAGAAATGAATCTCATTCTAAACCTTATATCTTACATAAAAATTAACTCAAAATGGATCACGGACTTACATGCAAAATATGAAACTAAAAAACTGATAGGAAGAAAAGACACAAGAAAATATTTGGTATCTAGAGCTGGAAAGGAGTTTTTAGAAGAGAGAAAAGCATATCTGATAAAGAAAGAACATGTTAACTGGACCTCATTGAAATTATAAACTTTTGCTCTATGGAATAATCTGCTGGGAGCATAAAAGCTATAGACTAAACTAAAATATTTGCAAACCACGTATCTGACAAAGTAATCATGTCTAGGAAGATATACAGAACAATATATATAAAACAATTCAATTAGATAATGGGTGGAATACATGGCAGACATTTCACTGATGAGAATATGCAGATGGCAAATAAACACTTGAAAAGGTGTTCAATATCACTAGCCATTAGAAAAATATAAATAAAAACCACAATTAGATATCACTATAAACATATCCAAATGGAAAACATAGTAAACCAAGCAAATGCTGGTGAGGATAAATAAAAACTGGATTATACTTTGCTGGGGGAATGTAAAATTGAACATCTGCTCTGGAAAATCATTTGGCAATTTCTTATAAAACTAAACATGAAATTTACATAGAGCTCAGAAATTGCTCTTTGTTGCATTTACAACAGAGAAATAAAAATTTAGCACTTGCGAAAAATACAGGAATGTTCATAATGGCTTTATTCGTAATAACCCACAAGTGAAAACAGTCCAGATACCCTTCAATGTGTGAATGGTTAAACATACCATGGTACGTCCATATCATGGAATTCTACTTAACCATTTAGCCATAAAAAGAATAGACTGTTAAAACCACAGTAACTTTAATGGATTTCAAGGGAATTCTGCTGAGTAAAAAAAAAATAAAAATGTTTAAAGAGCTAAACATGGTCACTTGCTATGTATTTACATAACATACATGAAATGAAAAATTATAAAATAGAATAGATTACTGGGTTCCAGGGATTATGGATGGGGGAGGGAAAAGATAAGTAGTGAGTATAGCTACAAAAGCATAGCAGAGAGGATCTTTATTGAGAAGAGACTATTCTTTATCTTGACCATAGTGATGGTTACATAAATATACACATGTCATAAAATTTCATAGAACTAAATACACATTTGAATGTATATAAGTCTAATAAAGTCTGAATAAGATCAGTGGATTGTAAAAATACCAGTTTTCTGGTTGTGATATCATATTGCTGTTATTCAAGATGTTACCATTGGGAGAAATTAGATGAAGAGTATATGAGGTCACTCTATATTATTTCTTACAATTGTATGTGAAACTACATTTTCATACAAAAAAGTAGTTTAATTAAAGAAAATTTCCCAAACTGGATTTTTAATCCTGCCATAGATTATTCCAAAGGTAACAAAAGTTTTTCTATTTCTGCGCATGATTAAAGAGAAGATAAAGAGTGCCTCTATTTCCTCTAAAGACAGAATAAACAATTTTCTTTTTGGTAAGAAGACATGCAAAATACCACTGAAACAAGTCCCACACAGTTTAATCATCTCAGAGCAACCAGTGAAATCTTTCTAAAATGTAATTTAGAGCATATTTGTCTTATGCTGAATAATCCCCACTGTTTTCCCATTGTGCTTGGAATAAAATTCAATTTCTTTGCTATGACATATAAGGTCCTACATAATGTGACTCCCATATATACTTTGATCTCATCTCAACTTATTTTACTCATTTTATTAGTTATCTATTGCTGTGCAACAAGCTACTTTAAAATTTTGCAACTTAAAAGAATACACATTTTTTTTATCTGCCATTTCTGCAAAGTAGAAATCCGGGCATAGCTTAGCTGAGTCTTCTGCGTTGTCTCTCACAAGGCTGTAAACACATCAAGCTATACAAAAGTATATTCTGAAGACTCAGATGGAGAAAAATCCACTTCCAAGCTCACCGATGTGATCATTAAGAGAATTCAGTTCCGTAAGCACTGTTGCACTGAGAGCTTCCATTCCTTGCTGGCTATTGTTAAGAAGCTACCCTCAGTTTCTTGCCACATAGGCCTCTCCAAGATGCCTCTTGTTTCATTAAGGCTAATGAGACAGGGGGAGAGAGAGAATCCACAAACAAGGCAAAGTCAGCATCTTTTTTGACTTAAGTAGAAAAGTGACATCCTCTCAATGTTGCTGTATTTTATTGGTTACAAGATAGTTACTCTAGGGGAAGGCATTACCCTAGGTCCTGAGTAACAACAGGTGGGGTCACCGAGGGCTATATAAGAGCCACCCTATCATACTGGTCTTCTTGCTATTTACTGTATATCTGATCCAAGATTGTTAGAAAGCTGACTCCTTGTCATTTGGTAGGTCAGAGTTAATTGTAGAGAAGACTCAAAGTCTATAGAAGTGAAGTTGGAAATGGAGGTATATTGGGCTGATTGGCAGCTGGTAAGCTACCTGAGTGTGTAGGTGTGTCTGTAGATTGGTAAATTGAGTTAGGCTGGCCTGAAGTGAAGATTGCCAAATTCAACACAAGTGTGATAGTGAAAAATTAGAAAAGGAAAGATTGATTAAACATCTTTTATGACTCAGCCACCATGTTTGTTGTTTTGCACGGAAAATATTTTACAAAATTATTTGGATGATATCATGATCCTAATCTTTTAAATAATGAAATCCAAGGCAGAGAGATTAAGTATCTCCAAAGATTAAACAGTTGAAAAATAATTCAAATTCCAAGTCTTTCTGACTTTAATAACTGTTCGTTTTCCACTGTCCCACAGTGTCTTCTGAGATATCAGATAGGTTGGGAGTCAGAGACTTCTCAGAGGAGCTGGTGGCCCGGGCTCCTGCTTTAGCTGGGCTCTCCTATTGAGCTTCCTCCAGGATCCAGCGATCCTCCTTTGCATTCTGCTGCTCCCTTATGGCCATGACTGTAATTACAGCTAAGCCTACAGCCCTGGAAGAGGTTTCCAAGGGAGGAAGGCAGGAATCTGAAAGAACGTTGGAGTAACAGCCAATAAAGAATTTGCAAATGATGAAAAAAGAAGAGAGAAGAAAAAGGAGAAAAGAGGAGGAGGAGGGGAGTTAGGACATGGAAGAGAAAGAGGAGAAGGAGAATGGTATGGTTTGGCTCTGTGTCTCCACCCACATCTCACCTGCAATTGCTTTTCCTCATAAATCCCCACGTGTCAAGGGTGGGACCAGGTGGAGGTAATTGGATCATGAGGGTGGTTTTTCCCCCATGCTATTTTCGTGATATTCACGTGAGTTCTCAGGTGATCAGATGGTTTTATAAGTGTCTGGCATTTCCCTCTTGCACTCTCACTCTGTTCTGCCTCCCAGTGAGGAAGATGCCTGCTTCTCCTTTGCCTTCTACCAAGATTGCAAGTTTTCTGAGGCCTCCCCAGCAAGATGGAACTGTGAGTCAATTACACCTATTTCCTTTATAAATTCCCAATCTCAGGTATTTCTTCATAGCAGTGTGAGAACAAACTAATGCAGAGGGGGAGCAAAAGCAGAAGAGGAGAGAGGGGGAAAAAAAAAAAGAAAAGATTGTGGTTGGACTGCTCCAGGAATCAGACAAGTTTATCAGAAATAAACTTTCTTCTTCTGGCCTTAGAGAGTACATAAAAGTTTGATAGGAAAGCCAAGTATCTGCTAAATAGTGAGAGGATGGCCATACCTCTTATAATAAAAGTATACTCAATAAAGCTTAATGACAAAATAACACCTATAAATATAAAAAAAATAATTTTCATTTTATTTCAGATGCATTATTACATTTCATTAAAAGAAACCTGTGAAATAGGATTCTCATTATCCCTATTTACAGATGGAGAAATTGAGGTTTGGGGAAATTTTGACTTGCCTGTAAGGTCACTCAGCTAAAACGTAGCAGACCCCAATAGTACTTCATATCTTTTCATGCCAAACTCTGTCTTTTGCTTTATATCATACTTCTTATGCTTATATCATACTTCTCTGTTGTACCTATCTTTCAGTTTTAAAGTTTCTCCTAACCTACTGGTTCTCCCTCTAGGAGGTCTTCTGGGTTTCCTAGATCCTTTTGGACTTCAGTTCCTAGTTGCATTATCTTAGTCTTTAAATGACAGGAATTGCTCATGTACGGTAAATGTTCACATCCAGACCACTAGCTCCATGCTTTCCCCACTCACAGATGATGCATACTTAGAACATTTGAGGTCATATTGCACAGACCTTTTAAAGAGAAATATCAGTGAGTTTTTAAAAATCTATGTCTTGATCTCCTGCAGGTGGTTGTTGGGAGAGGGCATGTAATTGAGAGTTAATTGATTGCATGTTTTCCCCACTAGAGTTTCCTTACCATCCTACACTTATATAGGTCTTGAGGAACAAGATTTCCAAGGCCATCGCTGATTCACCAAATTAATACAGAGCAGAGCTAGTAATCACAGCTTGGAGATGAGGGAATGAGAGCACACTGTCAGAAGTAAAGGGCAGTTTGGAAGGGAGGACCAGGGCTGCTTCCTTTGTTTTTCCTGTCTGTCTGCAGTTCATTGTGTTCTTGAAAATGTTACTTTTCCAGTACCTAATGAATGATACATCAAGGCCTGCCATGAAACTGTAGGGAGAAACTTTATGGTATGACTCATGAGCCATGCTGAATTACAGATCTTTTCTCATTAGTCTGATTAAAAACCTAAGCTCATTATGGCTCAGGAAGTGATTTAGTTTCAATGCCTTTTGGTTATGTTCCTTTTTTTATTTTCCAGGAGTGCATATTTTGGCTAAGAATTCATTTTCTATTTTAAATGGTTCTAAATTTCAATTCTTAAAATGTGTGTTCATTATCATATTCAGACCTGTAAATGTTCTTTTTATATTTTGAGAACTATTATTTATAAGCAAAGTGATTTTAATTTTATCTCATGTAATATTTTTCTTCACAAATGAGAGTCTTCAAGAAAGATTTTTGGCATGTTTTTTTTTTGACTTTTTGAAGAAAATATTTTTCCATAATATTGGAGAGAGAATGTTGGCTTTGGAGTTAGAACTAAGATGAATGCATACGTCAGTCACTTCCTATAGTCTCATCTTGGACAATTCATTTAAACCTATTAAGTCTCAACTTCTTCATCTTTTAATGAAATTGGAATAATAGTGACTTAATACCATTGATATGAAGATTAAATACGTTAATATATGTAAAGCATGTGAAACAATAGTGGCCCAACAAATGTGAGCCTCCCTTCCTCCCTTTACTAATATGTCAGCGTAGGGCTTTTTTATTTTAGTGCTAATAAAAAATTCTTCAAAGAGGATGATTAATTTTTAAATATTTCATCTCTGATAGGATTTAAGTGTGTGTTCACATGTCTCTGGGGTCACATGTGCCTCTCTAAATGTTAACTAGGTTAATAGCTTAAAACTCTTGGGATTATTTTTCAGAAATTCTGTTACAAAGCAGGCAAATGAGTCAGTCTATATCTTAACTGTTAACAGTTAACACATGTTGGAAGGTGCTTACTGTTATAGCATCTCAATTTAGAAATTCTCAAAACAAACAACTTTATCTTTGAACCTTGGAAACAGCCTGATGATAACTACAATGTGTTTTTTCTATCTCTTAATAGCTGGGATTCCATATTAGGTGTATCCAACTTATCGACTGAAGGACATCAAGACCTTGTCTGGCATGTAAACCTGCCCCTTGCCAGTTGTGACTGAGTAGTTGTCCCTCAAACAATAATACGTGGTTCTCACTGGAGTGTGGTCAATTTTTGCTCTCCAGGGGGCATTTGATAATGACTGCAGACATTTTTTATTGTAGAAAATGGAGAGGTAGTACCGGCATCATATACAAGAATACTTACTGCTAAATGCCTTATAATGCATAGGATAGCCCCTCCTAACAAATAATTGTGTGGTCCAAAATTTCCATTGAACTGCTATTGAGGAACTCTGGCCTGATGAAATAACCATTTTCCTCAAGAATATTCCTTTTTGTATCCTGTTTTTGATGTCATGTAGAAACAGCCAGAGGCTTACAAAATCTGAGGGGTTGTCATGGCTATTGAATAGAGATGTGACCAGCTGTGCTTTCTTTCCATTCAGGACTGATCAAGTAAAAATAGGTTTTGAGGTACAAGAAACCTAGTTTGAAATGAGGAAGAGCTTCCTCTGAGTAAGGAAATACAGTGCTATTAATCTTGGTACTGGAATTTTAATGTAGACCATGTGAATTGCTTCCCTTGTAATATTTCACATTGGAGGTCATTATATCTTTCTATATCCCAAGTTAGTCACAATCAGATAAATTATTTAAATGGCAAAGGAACCTGGTGTGGATTCTGTAAACTTTTATTACCTGATGCTTCTTGTGAACCCTACCATCTTAACTCTTGGGCTTCCCAAAATGTACCACTTCATCATCTTTACAAAATTCTAGATTAAATGCATTTTTTTCTTTTTTCTTTTTATGAAAGAGGATCTCTCGCTGTCACCCAGGTTGGAGTGCAGTGGTGCCATCATGGTCTGCACCCTCCATCCCCTGGGCTCAGCTCAAGCTCTTCTCCCACCTTAACTCCCCCCAACTTCCTGTCTGGCCAAGTAGCTGGGACTACTGGGACTATACAGCTCAAGCAATCCTCCCAAAGTGCTGGTATTTCACGCATGAACCGGGCCCAGCTTTTTTTTTTTTTTTTTTTTTCTTGAAGTAATGCTTGATTGTCTTTCTCCCAGCATATGTTTTCATCATCTATATTATTGCCAAACTCTGTATCCATGGAAGTCTACAGAAGGCTCCTAAACAGAAGGATAAAAGGATACATGTATGTTTGGTGCACAGAAAATATTTCTGAAACTTTGTTATTGTTTTGATATCAAATTCATAATGAGAGGAAACAAGTAGAATGGGGTACAGTTGGATAAATATTCATAGAAACTTGGGCCTAAAATCATCAAGATGGAAAGTTTTAATTATTTTAATGGTTATGGTTGATTATTCTCCTTCATCTTCACAATTTTAGATCACCCTTAACTTATAAAGAGCTTATTTTATATCACCTATAATTCCATGGCCTAATACACTCTAATCTTAAGTATTGGTTTTCAAAAACATTGTTTTCCAAACAATGTTTACAAATCATTATCAATGATTTTTGTTAATTAACTACGTCAGAGACTCTAAACACTTATGCCTTAAAAAATCCACCTATAAATAAAAAGGGCATTGCTATTACCTTCTCATATTCAATTATTATGCTTCCTTTATGTGAGTTATCTCACTAATCAGAGTATTAAGTCTAGGGGAACATAAAGGCTAATTTCACAGGTTAATGAAACTTTTCACTGTGTGGAAGTATTAAACTTCAGTATGAGGATACTCCTTAACTATTAGTGGATGTTTAAATTGTAAAATCTTTATGAAAGAAATTTGAAAAAATTATGCCAACAGTTAGGCATTTCTTTGATTCAGCTATGCCATTAGTAGAAATATACATAAATACTGAAAAAGTACACATAAATGGGTCTGCAAGAGGCGTTCTTTACAATTGAAATTAAGCTAAACGTACATCAATTAAGTAGTAAAACAAATTGTAACACATCTATACAATGACAGTCTAAATGGGCATCAAAAGGATAAGATGATTTCTATGTATTGGCCTTGAAATTTCTTCACATCATATTATATAGAAAAAGACTGCCCAGATAATATGGTTTCACTCATGTAAAAACTATACACACACACCACAAGGAAAATAAAGATTGGAAGAATAGTCCTTTAAATGGAAATAGTCATTTCTTAGGAGAGGAACAGGGATTTTGTCAGACTTTTATTCTTTACAGTATATTTCTGTATTGGTGGAAGTTTTTGCAATGAGTATGAAGTCATTTTATAATAAGGCAAATAATTACAATAGTTCAATTTTGAAAAAGTAAATTAAAATCACAGTGAGACAGAAAATTACCATGACTTACATTCATTTGCTCAACAAATGTTTGGGAGCACCTGCTATGCATCAGTCACTGTGCTAGTCATCAGTGAAATGCTACTTTTCAAATAGAACTCCTATGTAGTTTGAAGTGTAGTTGGAGAGATGCATATTGAAGTACTTACCACTCATGCTCACCTCATATTATGGTGGCATACAGTGGTCATTTTTCTTAACATATTGAAAGTACATGAGTGGTAAACTATGCTAGATCACCTCCAGGAAGCCATTCTTAAAAAGTATCCAGAGACAAATGGAGTTTGATATCCATGGAAGCAATGCACTTAATGACACATTAAAAATGTGCAACCATTTGGGTACAATCATAATGACAAGAACATAACTTCAAAAATGTACAATTAGAATTTGAATGTTTCTGAAAGTTGCAACTTTTCAAACGAATTAAGTGACCTGTTTAAAGCCCAGAATGAATAGGAGGCTAAAAGCAAGATTTTTGTCAGTGCGTTTCCCTTTGTTCTGGGAGAGGCCTTGTGCCCTGATCATTTGCACTCTATCTACTTGGAAGGTATATTCCAAAAGATGGACACGTTGATTCAACTCCTTTTGTTAATACTAATATTCCATGAATATTAAGCAGCTTTCAGATGATAATTTAGTTTCTTTTATTACTGTATGCTATAGGACAAGAACATGCTGCTCAGCTAACCTGGGCCATCCTCATAAGATTTACAATTGCCTTTAACATAGCATTATTAAATGGGTACAGTTATCTCTTCAGAATGAATCCCTCTGAATCAAAAGATTGATCACTTTTGAATAGACATGACAAAATTGAGGACCAAATTGGAGCTTGGGGAACTCAAGTATTTTTCCTGTAAACCCTTCCTGAATGACAAGATATTATTCCTTAGCCTCCCAATCTGCCTTGAAATTCATGCTACTAGCAACTACATGTTAATAACCCAATCATCACAGAAGCAAAATATCATGATGCATGTAATCTGTGTTTACAATCCCTGAAAGCCCAGTCAATTATTTTGATTGGAAGTTATGGTTGGAATTCTTCTAGTAGCCAGTTGTTATCAAATAAACAAGTAATTCAACATAGTCACTAAGAGCACAATCTATAGATGTAGATTTCCTTAACGTTTGAATTTAGTTCTGCTGCTTGCTAGCTGTGAGACAGTGGGCAAAACAATTAATCATTGGAGTTTAGGCTTTACAACTATAAAGGAAAATTTTGACTTAAATACCGATAGCAATTACATGAAATAATATATCTTAAGTTCATACCAATAGTGTCTGATGGAGTATGTCTTCCATAAAGATAACTATTATTACTTTTTATTTATTTTATCCTTCAAAGCTCTAAAGTCTTACCTCGAAGAATCTCTAGATAGATTCTATTTCCCACGTTTACAAATAATCCTCTGCACATGATGCTATTGTTTGTCTACATTGCCAATATTTTACTTCTCTGTCTCATGTGTTCTCTGATCAGCCATATTTTCCATGGTGTCAAATAGAGACATCCTCCCCAAACTTGTACAACTATCATGTTTTAAATTCTAAATGTTGGCAAATATGCCTGGGACACAAAATGGATGTTTGATATTGATGATGGTAAAAGGAATTTCATGAGTATGTCTTAGGATTATATTCCAATAAGCAATTTTAAAAAGGCCAGGATCTATCACCAAAATGAAAAGAAAGTAAAATCCCTATCAAATGCCAGGATGTTTCCTCTTTGATCTGCTGCATATCATCCATGCTTGTCTTGAGCTGCATGCCAGCGATATTGCAGGGAATACCCATGCTCATGAAGATGAACAGGTGCAGTGGCTTATCCCACAGGGAGGGCAAAGATTAATGAAGTGTGTGTGTGTAAGTTCTAGGAATACAAGAGGCAACAGTCAGCCTTTTAATAATACCTTGATTAACACTGATATAATGCATTAACTAAGCCTCAGCAGCACATTTGAACTCGTTTGCTAATCTTACTCCTTACAGCAGCTGTTCAACTATATATCCAAAAGCATTGTTTTTTATTGGATGTTTAAAAACCCAGAGCCGTATAAAGTAGCCTACAATCTTACCAAGCTTTTTGGCGGATAATTCATTGTCAGTGAAGACAAAAAGAACACAAAACATAGAAAGTATAAACAAATTTTGAGTTATTGTCTACATCTTAGGTCATGTGAGTTTTTCTGGTATTTCAGCAAATCAGCTTTTATATGGAATTTCCCTGAAAATCCCTGACATTTTACATCTTCTCTCTTGGTTTATGCTATTTGCTAGCCTAGAACAACTTTCACCACTTTCTTTTTTTCATTGTTCAAAAGCTAGGTCAGATTTCACTGTTTCTCCCATATTTGTATATTCTTGTCAGATCAGCTTCATTCGTGCTTCTCCTACCAATTTACTTCTCTTCTTGCATTGGTCACACTTTTATCTGAAAGATAAAAGATTGCAAATAAACAGATTAAAGACTGGAAATCCATAAAAGGTTTATCTGTTTAAATGTATCTAAAAACCCATTAGATTTTTAAGTATTGGTTAAGAATGTGTATTTATCCTTGTATCTATAGAGTCTGGCACAGTGGTTGATTTCTGCAAGCCCTCCAATCATACTTGTGATATGAATAAATAAATAATTATGAATTACTAAAACATTTTATTTGAGTCAGTATTCTTTTATATCCTTTAGTTTCAAAAATCCACAAAATTAATGAAAATCATATTTTTAAGAAATATTGCCTATTACCTAAGATAGAAAAATAGAATTTAGTACTAAAACTATAGCCTCATATACATAGACAGGGAGTAAGAGTTCCTCCCATTCTGTTTACCATAACAAGTCATTCTGACTGCCCAATGGCTATTATTTCTGCTGAATGTCATAACTAGGCAACAATTAAAAAGGAAGGCCAGATGTTAGAAAACAGGGAATTTGCTCTCTCAGCGAATTTTCCAGTTCTCTATGCCTTTAAAAATACTGTTCTCTTTTTCTAGATCAGCTACTCTATTACTTCTTTACAAGCCTAACTGTTTTCCATTTTTCAAACTCAGCTTCACTGAAGCTTTGAGATAGACCATCTATCACACTGTGTACCTACACCCATCCAAGTATGTTATGTGTTAATTTGTTTTATTTAAGAGTATGTTTTTCACTAATCTATCAATTTTTGGATCACTGGGGCCATTATTTTAATCTCTGTATCCCTTCAGAGTGTTTGGAACACAGCAGGTACACAATACATATTTGATGAATAAAAATTGTTATTTAATCTAAAGAGTGGCTTGTCTTATGACTTTTAGTTTCCATGATGATTGTATTTTAGTAGAAACATTTTCTTGTCAGTGATAAATGTATTTTAAGACATAACTGAATGTATGATAAAGGTTTCCAAAGCTTGGCTTGTGTCCTAGTGCTCCATCTTTCCTATGTCATTCTTGAATTGAACTCATGAGAAGTTTAGTGTTCGGAGCACTATATCACTCTGTAGCTTACTTGATTTTCTGGAAAAACCCAATGCAATGTTCATGTCTTTAAAGAATGGATCACCCAAAACAAGAGACACTCTTGGGAAATAAACCTAATAGACACTTTTATCTAACATTAGTTCTGGAAACCCTTTCACCATGAGGTGACATTTTGTAGTGCAACATTGCTACATCAGGTATGTGGAGATTTAAAAAGATAACTCCTTAGACTTTTCAGAGCTCTTTCCTTGGTTTCCAAGAAATATGAACAGTTATGTGATAAATCACAAGCTCTGTGTGATGTTTGTTATTATTTATGGTGGTTGGGTTTGAAAATTTACCATATAAGTCTGACTCACTTCCACATCCGTTGGAGCTGCTTCCACCAGTGAATAGTACTCTGTTTACAGTTACAGTAAGTTTGTGATGTTGAGTTAATGATTATTTAAACTATTTACTGCCTTGACTCTCTTACTAGAGTCAGAGTTCCTTGATATAGACTTTGTTTCACTCATCTTTGTATTTCCATTTCCTTAATGCATAGTACCAGACAAGCATTAAGTATTTAATAAGTGCTTGTCATTGGAAACTGTTGTTGAGTTCCCAAACACTTCTGTACTTTTCTTTTCTGCTATCAAGACATGTGTGCACACACTCAAAATAGTCTGGGCCTACAGGAAATTCTTGAAGACTAAATTACTTAAAATGAATCTCTTTTTTTCTATTACTAATTGCTAATGGTACCTGCACATTCTATATTACATTTTCTATTTTCTGAATTGTGACTATTGAAGACACCTTTGTTTCTTGGTAGATTCCATGAAGTTCATAATTTAAAAATTACTTTGATATCCCAATGGCACAAAATATATAAGTAAAAATTCCTTCTGTAAAACTCAACATTGTGAGTTGCACAATGGGAAAACACATGGTTGCTAACATCAAACTGACAAGACTGGCAGGATTTGCTGACAAATGGGATGAGATATGAAAAAAAATGACTTCAAGTTTTGTTTTTTGTTTTTAGAATGAAGGTGTCATTTATGAAAATGGAGTGACCATGGGAGGGCCAGTTTCTTACAGGAAGCCAATTATTTGTATAAATGAGGTTTGAGATACCTCACAGATATCCAAGTTAAAGATGTTGAGTAGGCAGTTGGATATGTCTCTAAAATTCAGAAGAGAGGTTTTCCACTAAAAATAAAAATAAGGAGTGAAAATAGTATTCCAAACTAGAAGATTGAATTAAACACACCATAAATGTTGGAAGTTATTATTACTGTAGTTATAATTGTCATTGTCATCATCATCACCATCCTCATCAGCAGCATTATTGTCATTATGTTAGCCCCATTTTCCTTTGTAAGGGCATCAGGATTAAGATTCTCTTTGGGGAGATATGGTCTAGTTTAGAGATTGCATTGTTGCAAATAGTTTGTTTCTATTTAGATAATTAAGAAAAAGCAGACATGAAGGTGGACTGGGAATACAGAGTGCTGTGATTTTATATAATATTGCTGAAACAGGAACGATTTTGGAGTTGATTAAAATATTGTCAGGCCTAAAGGTCTTTTGAACCCATTTGCAAACCTGATCAAGAATAGTGAGGATAGATTAAAGCTGAGCAATAAAACAAATACTTGCATGTCCCAAGGAGAGACGGGTTGAGTAATTAAGGGCAGGTCTGTACTTCTAGTTCATTAGCGTAATACTTGCATTACATATTAGAACTCCATTAATCTGACAATTAGTTTTTCTGCTCACAATTCCCTTTCTTAGGCACTAATACTGAAAATGATTCAGAAACCTCATGTAATAAAAATCCTTCAGCAAAATTCAGCCAATCAAGGAACCATTCAAAATCAATTCCTCTACCTGGTCACTTTCTATTAAATGTAGGTCGAATTATAAACAGAGTGTAGTCTACATGGTGAAACTCTGTATATGGAATAGAAATTAAAATGCCCAATTCTGAAGTGGGATTTATCTAGTCTTTACAACAACATGCCTCCTATTTCATTTTTTAAATTTAATGTGTTATTATTTATTTGAGACAGGATCTTGCTCTGTTGCCCAGGCTGGAGTGTGGGCCACTATCATGGTTGAATACAGCTTTGCCCTTCTGGGCTTAAGCCATCCTCCTGCCTCAGCCCTCTGAGTAGCAGGGACTACAGGTGTGCACCACCATGCCCAGCTAACTTTGTACTTTTATTTTTTTGTAGAGATGGGGTTTCACCATGTTGCCCATGCTCGAACTCCTGGGCTCAAGAGATCCACCTGCCTCAACCTCCCAAAGTGCTGAAACAGGCATATGCCACTGTACCTGACCCATAAATTCTATTTTAGATTTTAAAAAGTAATTCTTCAATATATACTTTACTAATATTAATACATTAATTTCCAATTAGACACCCACTATGCCAAAATACCCTACTAAACCCTTGGAGAATACTATTTTATTTAAGTCTGGCATAACCTTATACTGAAGCCATTATCCCTGCTTTATAGATGAGAGAAGTTAGAAACGAGAGTTTAGGGCAATGTTTCTCAAAGTGGATTCAAATCAATTGGTCTGGAATGAGGCCTGGGATTCTGCATTTCTAATTCCCAGCCTTAGAGAACTTGGTCTTAGGGATTAATAGAATTGACCTAAATTGTTTGGTGTGGAGCTGCTGCTTATAACCTACTTATATTTTTAACCAGCTATATTTCATTGTAAAAAGTTCTGCTTCTTACAGCTGAGTTTCTTCCTGCAGTGTCTATCCTATGGCAATTCAGCCCTTGCAGGGAGAGCAGCCTATTTCATGTTTTCTGTATATTACTCCATGAATGTGGCCTAATACTTGGACTTAATGCATCTCCTATAACTGTTTCTTCCTTCTGGCTACCCAGTCAAATCACAGACCCAAGTTCTGCTTTTAGAACCTGTTTCCTTGACTGCGGTAAAGGCCATGAAATTTTTCCTTCTCTGCCCCATCTCTAAGGATCAAATTCAAGGGCTTCCATAGATTGCCTAAGTAATTGCCCACCCTTTCTCACCATTCCTTTCTCTCCTGTCTTTCTAGATTAATTATCACATACAAGGTGTGGAGGAGTAAAGAACCCACTGTTCCCTCTATACTCTCACCTCCTACCCTATTCCCTACCATGCCTTTCTCACTTATATTCTCACTCATGCCATTCATTATTCTTGGAACAACCTTTTACTTAAAGTCTACCTTCTTTCCTCTTTTTCAAAGGTTTTCTAAATCTCATCTCCAACATTAAACTCTTCCAGAAATAAAGCCAATGATAATCATCTTCCCAAGGCTGATGAGTGATGAGTAACTCTCACATTTTTCATCCCACAAACCACAAACATAGAAACTTTCTTTAATGAAAATGTCTATTTAATTACTTGAGTCTTTTCTATAAATTTTTCCTTCTACAGCTGTTTGTTATAGATCCATGATGTTAAACCTAGAAGCTACCTTAGATTTGATATAGTTTCAGCAAAACCTCAGTACAGTGTTCTGCAACTAGGTAATTAAGCAGAACAAAGCACATTTCATTCTAATAGTAGGTTTAAATTTCAACCCCCACTAGCTGTGTGTCCCTGAAGAAGTTACTTAACATTGTAATATCCTTAGATTTATTTTTCCATCTGTAAAATAATTTAAAAAGTTACCAAATGCCAATACCACTGTGAAGATTAAATCAGAAAAGAATCTGCATGCATACCAGCACAAGTGTGTGCCAAGGGTTGAAAAAATAATTCTAAAACAAAATGTTAATAGCAAAGTTTATGAGAAAAATTGCTGGGAACAAAAGCAGTTCAGCACTCATTTAGTTCTGTTTCCATTCAACTATATTGAAATTAAAGAATTTGCATTTCAGACTTTGAAAGTAATGACACAAAAGGAAGTAGCTGCATTTTTGGGACTCACGGTAATAGGATATTCAAATCTTTCTTTGGCCTCTACAGTTAAGGTGCACCTGTCTTTCAATATTGGTAGAGGATATATGATCAGAGAGTATTCCAAGCTTTTTAAATCCAAAGGAAGGACAGAGCAAGACGGACTTGAATGTGTAATCTTCAATTAGTCTAATTAAAGGAATAATAGCAACCATAAGGTATCTTTAGAACCACCAAAGCCATAAGTTCACCTTCTTCAGCTCCACGGATATTGCAGTCATCTAAAGTTGTCCTATAAACTTTCAGAGGGAAAAATCAGGGAAAAGAGAAAGGAAATAGTTCTTACTATAGTCCAGACTTTCTTTTACACAATTTAGAGCTCTAATTGCCTGTTTGATAGAACCATCTTTAATTATAGGCACCTGAAATTGGGCACTTCTAAAACAGAACTTTTAGTCTCCTTCTATTCATTCTCTACCTCCCTTTCTCTTTAAAATCATCCACTCTGCCTCCTCAGCCAGGGCATTTGATGCCATTTTTTATACTAACCCCCTCTATATCCCATTTTTTCTATTTAAAGACTACATAGAGTATCAGTTATATCTAGAGTTTTTTTAGATCCATTTCCCATATCTATCTCAACTGCCAATGTGTTAAATCCCATCCCTCATCATCTAACACTTGAAAAACTGCAACTATAACCAAATGCTCTGGGTGCAATTCCATTTTCTAAATTGTCACAAATTTTTACTCCCTAAAACAAGGATAATTTTATCACCCTTTGGACAATATTTACTACGGAATCTTTGTCTTTTGGATTAGACCTCACCTTTCTAATTAGCAGGGAAGATCTTTTGCAATCTGGCACCTCACAAAAATCTGTCTCTGATAATGTTACATAATGATCAGCGAAGAACACTGAACTGAGTCTTAAATACTAGAAACCACATGTTTGCAGATTATTTTTGGTTGTTTTTCAAATTATTTTTATTATACACAAGATCCGTAAGTCTTTATCAAACACACAACCATCAGCCAACTGAGCTGAGTCCCAGATACTAGAAATCAAGGATGTGCAGTTATTTTTATTTGGTTGATTTTTAGATTTTATTGTAAAGACTAAAGATCCATAGGTCTTTATAACAAAATACAGAAACCTTGAACCCAAACAAAACCCCAAGAAGTCAGAGTGTAGAAGTTCACTTGTATAAATATTAAAAGGATGTAAGGTCTACATTAGTTGCATCTGGTAGGTTGACTATCAAAACCTTTAGTTCATGTTTTTGTGTATCTATCAAGTGTTCTTGGTCTTTGTGGAATATATGCTTTTGTGGGTTAGAAAATACTTTAATTTCAATTGGTTATCTGGTAAGATTTTAACCAGACACAGGACATTTCTATATGTGCTATTTGATAATAGAAGAAAATTTCTTAGCTTTAGTGAATTATTTTACTTTAAAAATTGCTAGATAAAATATCACAAGAAAGAAGAGTTTCTTGGCCTGCTTCTATGAAAACTTCTTTGGGTGAATACATTTGCAGAGACATATAAAAGCATTCATTAGAAGTGAATCATGGTGTACTTTCTTCAAATAATTTTCCATTCAAGTGCCACTTAATTCATAGTTTATACATTCAGGGCCAATAACTACACAATCCACATTCCATGAGGAGTACCAAAAATTTATGAGATGCTCTAGGCTTCCTGAAAATAGAGCGTATTATGTCTACACAGATAAGAAGAGGAGTGAAATGGTGAGATTGTCAGCATTCCTATGATGTCTTTTAAACAAAGATCCTATTGAATGTTGACTCATTTTCACTCCATGTGATCTTATAGAAGAAAAATGTTGTTTGGGTCTTGAGATCTTAAGCATGCAATGAACTTAGATTTCATTCAAATATTTTTTTTTCATTTTTGTAGTGGAAATATTTTTATTCTTCAGATTTCAGCCTCATTATATTTTCAAGCTACAAAGACACATAAATAGCATTCAGTGCATTTCTAACTGTATGACAGTCTCAGTAATTTCAAGAGGTCTTCACTAATTTACCATTGTATGCACTCAAAGTAGAAAATTTATGTCCTGTAAATTGTTTAACTGCTAATGCTGGATACCACTGAGGACAGCTATCTTTAGTAAGTTTTTAAGTGCAGAAAACATATTTTCCTAAAAGAAATAAACAAGGACTCAATTTCTCTGTAAAATTATTCATTTGGTGGGAAGTGCCATCTTACCTCCATTCATATACCATTTAGAAAGTAGGGGTTTTTGTTTTTATTTTAATTGCTTTTCAGTTGGCCTGTTAAAGTAGATTCTCCATTATGTATTCCCTTGAGATGGAAAGTTAAGTGTTTTGTTATACGTGTTTAAGTCTTTCAGGCTACCAGAAGGATAGGAAGAGTTTGGGACAGATATCAAAGGAAAGGTTCTTTATGGTGTGGCTTATTTAAATTACAATAATTTTTATTTTCTTGGGAATTCTTCAAGGACATGTCAGGGAGAATGAGAATTACACATCTGAAAAAAGAAAGACAGAAAAGAGAACAGTAAATATAGCAAATGAATATTCCCATGGAACAGAAGTATTGTTAGAAAATATTTGCAGAGAATTTATTCTTATTGTTTGTTGAAAGTTTTCTGCTTAACAGGTATGAGGTTTTGGTTTTCAACCCAACTATCTCTTCCATAATCCCACAAATTTTTTTTTTTAATAATTATGAAGAAGAGGTAAGAAAGGCTGTTCCTCTCCCTTTAAACATGTCCTGTCCCCAAACTTCACAAAATGAAGACTAAACTCCTTTTCGAATCTATACGGGAACTGACCACCTCTCTGACATTTCCTAGTGGAACAATGAGAAGAGTCTGTAGCCTTTTCCTTCTGGACATCTGCACATGCACCTGAATGTGTACAGAACAGCCAAATATGCCATGTAATTTAATTACAGTGAGATGGGGAGGGAAATATTTCTAGCAATCCTCCAAATAAGGCTTAGAAACCCCAGCAACACTAACTACAAAACACTCTTGACAATACAGATGTCAACAAACAATTTATAATATGTTGAAAAGGAAGCAATCTGGTGGATGATACCAATCATTAAATCTTCCCTAATCATTAAGTCAGGACAATTCCTTTATGAAATATTGTGGTGAGAAATATAGTGACCATGATGATAGTACAACAGTCCTACAAAATATACAAATACAATTCCAATAGATTCCATGAGATTCCAGAGGTCCTTAACAATGGTCACAGAGAGGAAATTATGAAAACCACTAGTCTGAACAAGAAGGTGTTGCTGCTTGATTTTAAAGTCCTTTGTGTTAGACAACAAACTGTCATCCATATCAGGCTTTTGGGATCATGTTTCCCACAACAAGAGCTATTCGATCATAAGATGCAGGTTTAAACTTGCCATCTGTTGTCAGAACCAATCTGAACTGAAGCCGAAGTTTTTGTTTTCTACTTTTTATTTTTTCATCAGTAGTACACTCTACCTTGGTTCAGCCAATTCTTTTAAACTCAGATATATTTGAATTTGGATATCAGGTTGGAATTCACTGCTTGCTTTGCTTTGAGGAATTTACTTGTCCATACTGAGTTATGGCTTTTTCATCGATCAAGTGGAGATGGATGCCAACTCTCTTAGGGTTTTTACCCTTATGAACCTGGTTTGCTGATTTGCTTAGGACCTGGATTCCCTAGTATGTGGAACCCTTCCTTTAACTAGAAGTTCCTTTCTAGAAGTAGACCCCTCAAACTATGATATGCCTTATCTAGAATTCCCTTAAGTAGAAGGCAGCAAGGCAATAGCCCTGATGAGCTGCTGTGTATAAGCTTTCCTATGTGCTGACCTACCCTACTGTTCTAAGATGGTTCCTGATAACTCATATGAATTGTGCCCAGTTATTGTTATGTTTCTTGGGTACTAGACTTTTTCTGCCAGCAGAAAGTCTCACTTAAGTCCTGTCGTTTGGCCAATTTCCCCAGAATCTGTGCTTTTCTGGTGAGTAGGTTTAATTTCAGGGCTACTCTCTAGGCCAGTAATGTTTTATTCTGAGAGAAACAGGGAAATGCATGGCTGAGTTCCAGGATATGAAAGCACAGGTTCTTGACAAGATGTTAGGAGAGTGAGTTGACTTTCAACAATGAAAATGTAACAGAACAATGATCATTATCGATGGAATAATTTCTAGGCATATTGTACTTGCTGTTTCACAGATATTATCTATTAATCTCAGAATAAACCTAAATGGTAAATATTATTCTTATTTCACAGATAAAAAATATTAGGTTCTAATACACTAAGTTACTTGCCCAAGAATAGATTTTAAGTAGAAACCAAAATTGAATTCAAACAATTGTGAGTAAAAACCTATATTCTTTTTACCACATCATGGTTCCTTCCACATTATCATGAATTAGGCCACTATTTTGATACTGTTAGAGAAAAGTTCTAGTGTCCTTGATAGTTTTGTTTAACATAATGAAGATATTCTTTTTCAGAACAAAGTAGACAGTTTACACTAATATCTATCACCAATATCAACACTAATCATTTGAGTTTTTCCTTTAACTTGGGGATACACAAATTACATAATGGTGGCTGTTTTGCAGTAAGGCTTTCTTGAACTTGGTGGCCTTTGACATAATTTTGTCATATTTTTACCTGTTAAAATTAGTCAAAGCATCCTTTTGTAGCCACAGCCCATATCTCTTTGCACACAACATCAGTCCCTTAATTTAATTCACTTCTAGAAAGTGACCCTAGAAAATAGAACTAATGTGTATAATGATTGGAAGAATCAATGCCTTGTTTATAAGTCTCCATCTTCAGAATAAAGTTGGGGAACTGAGGCAGTTATTTCTATGAATTGCCCTCCTGTTGGGACTGGGGCTGAAATCACTAGCACCCTATCTCTAGTTTGCATATGCTGACCTTGGTTAATATTTTTATTGAAGCTGCTTTGTATTTGTTTGGATAAGGGGGCACATCATGGAGCATACATCTTAACACTATTATTCATCCTATTATAAATGATGCTAACAAATATGAAGGAGGGGCCCACTTAGGATGTATTCATGACACACTCCTTTTCCACCATCCCACGTCTGCCCGCCTTGACATTTCTGATCCAAGCTATGTAATAATTCTCCTCATCCTATGTTTTCCACACATTCTTTCAGGTCAGTACACAGATGCTTTTACTTCTCTGAGTTTGAGAAAATAAATCATACTCCCACACCCATCTATAAAAGATTATTCAAGGTCATGAAGATAACTCTTTCTTCCTGTGCAAAAAAGAATACCTTTGCTTTCTTACAACGCATCTTCTTTGGTGTTTGTCTTAAAACACTCTTGGGGTTAAAAAAAAAAAAAAAATAGATGGAGTTTCCATTGTTATTCATGAATTCAAAATGGCTTGCTATATGACCTAACCCAAAATATCTTAAAAGTAAGAGCTTCCCAGGTGCATTATAACATCTACACCAGTTAGTTCTTAACCCTGGATGCACATAACAATCACCTAAATCACATTAAAAATATTTTTTAACCTCAGGCTCTGAGATTTCATATTCTGATTAAAATAATATAGGCTGGGTCCCCAGTATGATTATTTATTAACATTTTAAATGTAAACCAGGTCGAAATGCATCTAAACAATATGACACAGGGGTTATAAACACAGACTTCATAGTCAGACAGACTGGAGATTGGATCTTAGTTATCTCATCAGTTATTAAATCCTGGGAATTTGCTTAACCTTCTTCAGCTTCAGTTTCTTCATCTATAAAATGGCTTGATGATGCTCAAAAGTTGCTATGGAAACAGAATAAGAATATAACATACTTGAGTGACTGGTACTTAGTTATTTCTCAATGCAATTTTTTTTTTCTTTTTTTTTTTTTGCTATGTGATTAGATTTTTCAGGATTTTGAGATGTATCTCTAAGGTAATACATGAACCAGGAAACAAGTATTTTTGCTGACTAAAATTTTACTTAAATCTCCAAATTCAAATGTATCACAAATATTAATGATAATAGTTGAGAACATTTATTCACTACAAAAGTATGTGGCAGGGTCTGTGTTGAATGTTTTACATGAATTACATTTTCAACCTATTCAAAATTTTTAAATCTGTTTTATTACATTTTTAAAACAGAAGACATCAAATATGAGAGCTTAAAATCTTTTTTCAAATTATCTAGTATGAAGAGTTGGGATTTGAACCTATGTCTATATAAATCTAAACTCAGATTTTTAACCATTACACTCTGTTGCCACCAAAGCAACAGATCTGCACGAGATTTACACAGGCATTTTAAACAAATCACCCTTTCTCATCCCCTCCTTGACTAAATTGAGATTAAAAAAAAAAAAAAAAAAAAAAAAACACACAGCTTCATAGGCTGTAACCACACAGTTATATACACAACCATATAGGCTGCCATGCTCAAGGATCCCACTCTTGGGATCTAATTATTTGCAATTGTTACCTTGAAATTCTTAATTTCATTTTTTAACTTATGTTTTATAAGTGAAATCTGATAGGCCAATAGAGGATATACTTAACGTAACTTATATTCCTGTTTTCTCCCCTCCCCCCCCCCTTTTTTTTTGAGATGGCTTCTTGATCACCCATTCTCCACCCTATGTTGCCTTGGACTCTACCTAGCTTCCCCTTGCAAGTTCCCCTACTTCCTCTCCATCTCCTATGTGGGTGTCTCAGTCACATTAATTGGGGAGAAGGCCTGTATTTCATGCCAGCTTTTGCTCTTGGCAGGGGCCTGAGTATGGGTACAAGAGAATCAAATTTAGGCGTATACCCTACTGCATCTCTGAGGAAAGCAAGGAGGCAGTCATCCTCAATCTTCCCTGACAATGTCATGGCTCCTTCAGCAGGAAACTTAGTAGAGGCTCTTGTCCACCATTCTTCCAGGTACCAAGTGTCTCTTGATGGAAAAGTTGCAATACCTTAGAGGTCACTCATCTGCTTTGGGTTGGAGTAGCAGTGTGGCAAGGGAAGATTTACTTCCCCAACCCCGACTGGAGACCTTCATTTTCATTTTACATTGGTCCCTCAAATTATGTAGGTAGCCCTGATAAAAATAAATGACAAAATACAGAAAAGTTCCACAAGAAGCGGTGGGGTTTGGTGTATTTGGAGAAGAACAAGGCAAGATGAAGCTACCTGAACCTGGAGAGACCCAGGCTGGATAATGTGTGTCCAAGAGTTTGGAATCATGGGCTGTGGAATTAAAAATATTCTTGCTATAAATCCCAGCTTTGCCCTTATTAGTTGTGTGATATTGCATAAGTAACCATCTCTAAATTTCAGTTTACTCTTCTATAAACTTAGCATAATAATTACACTAACCTCATAAACTTGAGATAGGATAAAATAAGACAATGTGTGTGAAACAATTGTTTACCAGTGTCTGGGACAAAGTAAGCACTGGATAAATGTGGTTTTTGCTAGCTATTTTAATTTTCTTCTTCATTGAATATCTCTGGGTCGGGGCGATGTTTGTTGCAATGATTTGACCCTATAGAGAAGAAAAGATTCTAAAATATATGCTCCTTCTTATCCCTCACCCCATACTTTAGGTCCTACTAAATCCATATAAACTTATTTTATTTTCTCATTCAATCAGATGTAAGAAAATTGTAGTTTCTTATATTAACCATCTCAGAAAATAGATCATGTCTGAAATTAGAATTCTGGGTTTGTTTCCCCTCTTTACACTCCCTGAAATGCCATAATTGAAGAATTATGGATAGAATTAGGGATAGAAATATTGAAGGAATAATTGTCTTCCATCCTCTACCCCAATAAAACCCAGATGAACATCCACATATTCTCCTCCCTTCTTGCTCTCCTCGCTCTCTCCTGGGATACACTCACATACACATGCTAATGTTCTTTGAAACATTTAAGATGCATTTCCAAGTGACAGGAAGTGCTACCATACAAAAGCATCATCTTTTTTTTTTTTTTCTTTTATGTTATTCTCCAACACATTAATTGGTTGAATTGATTTTCCGGATTAGGAAGGAGGGGAGCTATGCATTAAAGAAAGATTGATAGGATAGCACAATTGTTTGTGTTTCAAAACACAATTTTCTCAGAAATAAATACATAGGATATTGAGGAGTCTAGAAAGATCAAAGAGTACATTTCTTGCCTTAACTCATCTATGTAAAGATATAGTTTTCTGCATGAGAAATTACATTAACAGTTATTAATCAGTAAGTAATCCAGAGGAAGTGTAGGAGGAAAATAAGGACATAAAATCTAATCCTATTAATAATTGGAGTTAAAACAATAGTATCCCTCTTTGCATTTAAAAATTTAACAGACTTTTTTTTCTTAAAACTATTATAATGCTTTTTGGAGAGGGTAAGTTGAGGTAGATACCCTTATAAATTACTAGTGAAAACAAACTGTAAACCTTTCTGAACTATAACATAAATATATTTCCGGAGCCTCAAAACTGTTAGGGCCTCCAGTTACAATTATTCTAATCTAGGAGTGCTGAATCAGAAAATTATAGGAAATCTGGACAAAGATCTATACACCAAAATGTATGTTTGTACCATCACTTACAATGGTAAATAATTGATCACAAGCTGAATTTCAAAATATAGGAGATAAATTATTTTTAGTTCCTCTCCTCTAATTTTCCCGCTAGCACTTCTACCCTTCCCCTTTCACTCAATGGATATTACTAGCTCTTCTGATTTGATGTTTTTTTTCTGAGGGAGAAGAGGCAAATGGAAAGAAGATTCAACATTACTGGCATAGCCTGCATTTGCTTTTTTCTGAAAGGCATTTGTGGGCTGTGGGAATATGACTGCCGTTGGGGATCTTACACCTTTCTTCCTTCTGGGAGGCATTTAGTTACTGAAAGTCCACTTGACAAAGACTGTCTGTTGGAGATCCCATTACTTTTCCAGGCATTACATTTATGTCAATTCTTTTTTTAAATGAGTATGGGAAGACCATTATATGCTCCATATTTGGTCCATAAGAAGTATATATTATTTCCCCTTAAAATTCTAGATATTCTTAACTTCCCCAATAGAATAACCTTTCCTTTTCTCACTTTCACAGTAGCTACTGAGTCCAAATCTCACAATTTTAGGGTTTTCTAGGAAAAAATTTGGCACCAGTTGAGGTACCCCTGTAGACACTAGTGATCACAGATCCAGATGATCAAGTGGTCTTATGGAAATCGTCTCTCATTGGTCTTGAAGGGACATGGAAACACCCGCTCCTTGCTCCATGAAAAATGATTTATAGTCTTATTGCAAATTGTTTTTCCAAATAATTTTTTTCTCTCAGACTTAACCTTAATTCTCTTATCCTTGAATGGGTGCTAAGCTAAGGTTGAAAACAAAGATATGGTTTACCTCCTTTGTCAATTTCTACAATGATAGTGTAGCAATGCCTTTGGAATATTAGAGTAGGCAGCAGCAGTTATCTTTCAAGTTCTGCTCAAATTGAGACTAAAATAGGCTTATTTTTGCATTCTGCTACATTGTGCAACATTAATGGAGGAGATACACAATAGTATGATAGAACACAGGCGATACATCAATTCAGACCTAGCATCAGGAATGACTTTCCCAAGGATGCAATCGCTAAACTGAAAACTAAAGTATAAGTACAAGTAAGCATGAGTGGAGCAAATAGTGAGACAGGAAAGGACCAGCATTAAAAGAGAATATAGGCTGGGCACGGTGGCTCACACCTGTAATCCCAGCACTTTGGGAGACTGAGGGTGGCGGATCACGAGGTCAGGAGATCGAGACCACTCTGACTAACATGGTGAAACCCCATCTCCACTAAAAATGCAAAAAATCAGCCAGGCATGGTGGCAGGTGCCTGTAGTCCCAGCTACTCGGGAAGCTGAGGCAGGAGAATGATGTGAACCTGGGAGGCGGAACTTGCAGTGAGCTGAGATCGCACCACTGCACTCCAGCCTGGGTAACAGACAGAGACTCTGTCTCAAAAAATAAATAAATAAAAATAAATATATAAAAATATGAATATATACTTAAATATAATATATAAATAAATATATATATATATATATATATATATATATATATATGGAAAGCAAAATGGTATAGCCACTTTAGAAAACAGTTGGTGATTTCTTACAAAGTTAACTATACACTTAGCATATAATCAAGTATTCTCACTTTAAGGTGAAATAACTTACATTCACAGTAAAACCCTTACGCGGATATTTAGAGTGGCATTACTCATAATCACCCCAAACTGGAAACAATGGTTCCTTACCTGTGAATGGAAAAACTGTGGTACATCCATACAATGGCATACTACTCAGCAATAAACTGGAACACATTACTGATACAAACACTGACATGGATAAATCTCAGAAGTATTATGCTAAATAAATGTATCCATATTCAAAAGGTTCCAGGCTGTTTGATTCTATGTATCTCTCTTTCTGGAATAAAGAAAACCATAGGGACGAAAAACTGATCATTGGTTTTCAGGGACTGCAGGTAGGGGGAGGGGCTGACTACAAAAGGTCATGAGGGAATTTTGGGGTGACAGAAGTGTTCTATATATTGCTAATGTTGATAGCCTTCTGCACTCACTTATCAAAGCTACAAATTGTACATGGTAAAAGGTTAATTTTACTTTATGTAAATTATAACTCAAATGAAAAACAGTTCCTTCGAGATACTGAAAAATAGTTACTACAGAAATTAAATGAGAAGCAAGGAGTGTTAATGAAGCAGGAAAGATATATGGGTAAGAAGTCATTAGGTTTTTGTAAATCATGCTCAGAAACTGAAACTTTATCCTGAAGATAATGGTGAACAATGAATGGTTTAACTTGATTGCAAACTAGAGGGATCACTCAGCCAGTAGAGTGAAAGCAAGTAGACTAATTGAGATGTTAGGCAGAAATGTAGTAAACTTGGTAGAATATATTGCTTTTCTGAATTAGAAGAGTGTGGTGGGAATTTATTCATTGTTTACTAAATGTGCAAAATGTCTATTACATTACAGACACTGAGCTGGTTCCTTGAGATAAAATGGTCAACAAAAACCACACATATACTCAGCCCTCTCTGAGCTCACAAACTGCTGGTAAAGACAGTATTCATATAAGCAAATATATAATTTTATCTATGGTAAATTCTATGATAAAAATATAATATTATGAAAGTATGTACTAACAGGGACTGTGTTAGACATAGTTACTCACCTAAAATCTGTCTTCCCTCTCTTAATAACAGAATCTGTTATTGTTTAGGGCACCTATGTATTAGCTTTTAAATAACAGGATTTCCTAGCTTTCTTAGCAGTTAGGACTGGTCATGTGACACAATTCTGGCCAGAAATATATAAATGGCAGATGTTGTATATTTCTAGGAGGATTTTGCCTTCCTGATTATAATCTCTCCTTGCTGCATCCTTTCCTTTTCCCATCTAGCACATGTGATAACAGTAGAACTGATGGCAACATAAATATCTGTGTTGCTATAGCACAATTTCAATTAATTTTAAAATTTAATACATGACGATAATTATTGATTGTTATATTTATAAGACCTGTGTTTGTTCGTATCCCTCTACTGCCTCCCCTGCCTAATAGCACAATAGAAATGTAGCCCAAAATTCCCTCGTGCGTGGCATGGTTCACCCCATTAAATTTCAGCCTCTTACCGGCCACCCAAATATCAACCCTAGAAGACTTGGGTACGTCATGTCCAGATCAGGGTAAAGTTAGTGTTTTGGGGTTATTTTTCTTGGTTATTGGTATTTTTTGTGTATAACAAGGCTAATCAATTGGCACTCCCTTTCCCAAACACCATCTACACCCAGCTTCAGCAGGAGAGACTTTTTTTTTTTTTTAAATAAGTAATGTCTGCCATGTACACAGAAAAACTGCAACAAATATATTTTATTAACATGATGGAAGCCTTCCCTTTGAAAATAAGGAAGGTGAGAAGAGCTTTATAGATGTTGCTTGGTATATTCAACACAGAAACAAGATTTTGGATCATGCGTTAGCCTAACTTACATAGTTGCTGGTCTCTGTAGATAGACCTAAGGACAGTGAAGCCTCTTCCAGGGACAAAGCCCTAGAGTGCTTTGTGGCCAGCACATGTGGCCCAGGTGGCATGGCCCTGTGGTACCTGTGCCACATTTGCCACCCTATTTCTTTGTAGCACAGGGCTATGCTACTCTGCTACCCTATCGCTCTGTCCTAGCCTTTCATCTATATCCATCTCCACAGAGGTGAGCTCTCAAGTCCTTTGAGTTCATTTGCCACCCTTGAAAGCCAGTTACTTCCTGCGCAAAGGAGGTGAGGAGAGGTCAGGAAGTGGAGCCTGAGTGAAAGCAGCCTTCTTTGCCAAGCAGTCAGGTTGTGAACTGAAAGGAGAACAAGCCATGAGGTTAATTTTGTCTGGTCTTAAGTACAAATTACTTTATTTTAGTTTTGGGGGAAGTAAAATGAAGCAATTCAGAAAGAAGAAAGAATTCCGGAAAGAAATTCTATTCTTACCAACCCAGCAGGGATGTACATTTCAATTGCTGAGAGGAAACAATATTAGATGTAATACTAGAGGCTCATTGGAAGCGGAAACAGGAACCCTAATTTGAAGCGGGAGCCATTCATAAAATGACTCACAGACTTGCTCACAAGAATTAAACCAAGTTTATGAAGAGTAATTCTTGTTTGCATTTTTTTTTTCAGTTCAAGCAAGTAATGAATAGCAATGTGGCCCATTCCCAAGGTTACACATTCTTTTTCTGATTTTCAAGCATGATTATTGTTACAGTAGGAGACTGACAGACACATATGTTGAGTAGCCAAGGACTGACTGACAACAGAAGGGGAAATATCAGAAAACCCTGACTCCCAGTCACACACTGGATTAATAAGAGAAGAGAGTAGTTCATGGTATTTCATACTTGAGGTAAATCTGAGGCCCAGATTCCTCCCAGGAAGGACATTAGGCAGCAGTTGAGCCAGTGACAAGCCTTTCATAAACCAGCATGGCTGCCTCAAGGGATCAGCATGATGAAAGCAGGCGATTAACAGAAATCATGTTTTCACTGTGGGGCTTTTACACATTTCCTGCCGGACAGCTCTAGAGTCAGATGGCACCCTTTACCAAATTAATTGATCAGATTAGTACCAACGCCATGCTGTGTTTTGTGTCCTCCTCCACATTCACTTATCTCACCTCTATCTGGGACGGAAACAGCTTTGCAGGCAGTGGATGCCAGCAGAGCTTCCGCAACTCAAAACCAAAAGAGTAATATCTTCTTCTGACTCATTTCTCAAGACTCCTTACTCTTACCCACTTTGTATCACATTATGAGGCAAGCAAGCTGCTTTGCCTCAGACTTGCTATGCATTCTGAACTTCCTCCCCAAGAGGGAAAACACAATGTAATGTAAAGTCATGAGTCCAAATGAATTTCTATTCTCCCCACAGATTGCTGTTGTCTTGCCTTACTACCAAGGGGAATGAGGCTATGGCACTTGTTTCTTAAAGCTTCCCTATTGCAGTTGGGACTCTACTTTCAGAGAGAGAATTGGACATTTACTTCCCTGGGAAATCTAATTCCAGTGTCAAGGCCTTCTCAGCTGAAAGATGGGTCAGTTGTTAAGTCTGTCCCTCAGATGGGGGGAACTTAACCTCGCCCGACCCATAGTATTGTTCAATTAGTACTTACTTAAGACCATGGTTTTACTACTGATTGGAAAAAGAACAGGAAAAGCAAGCAACTAATATTAGTTGAGCCCTAACCATGTACATGCCCACTGCAGCTAGAAAACAGGATAGTTGCAGTATGCAGAGATCACATAAGCAGAAATAAACAGGCATGCTATCTATTTCTGCTTACACGATCTCTGCATACTGTCTTCCTCTTTCATCCTATCCATTCTTCCTCCATTGATTTTTATGCCTTTTGCAGTAGGGCAGTTTGGTCATGGGCCAGTTTGTGTCACTATTTTCCTATATATCACTTTCTCCCCTGGCTCATTTCACACTTGGTGTACTTTCAAAGGTCTGACTTTTCTTTTAGACTGTCTCTCATGATCCAGAGCCTCATTCAGTTCAATCCAATTTAATTCAGTTCAGTTTGGTTAAAAGAAAAACAAATCATGTGTTTTCTACAACATGATACAGAGATGATTAAGGCAAAAATCCTGCCTCAACTTTTTTACAACCTTTCCTTGTTCTATCTCAGGTCATGCAGTTGATAATCTCCCTTTATAATTGGAATTTTAGCTGTCTTTATCATGACATCTTCTTACTTTTCACATGCCTAAGCAAGTCAGAAATCTGAAGACAGTTAGCTGACCCTAAAGGTGGAAGAATGGCTGTCTCTGAGGCATCGTTCATTATGTGCAAACTGCACAAGCACTTTTTCAAAAGAATGGTTAATCTTCCACTGCATCAAGAATTTAATAAAACTCTGTGAGTTGGGTATTTTTCAAGACAATAATGAATATAACATTAACTAGCTTTGCTTCTTAAGAGCAGAGTACATTTTAGTTTCCTTTTTCTAGTGTCTGTCTACATGAAGCTAACTCAGAAACCTCCATCATGACCAATGTATTCTTTTATCTTCTAAATTTCCACCCTTTTGTTAACAACGTCATTTCTCCAACTTCATTTAGGAGCATAAACACTTCCCTTTGTTTGCATTAGGTTAAATCAACCCAAATACCACAGCCATAAGATAATTGAGTCTAATAAAGCAGATAGGTATACATTCTGCCCAGTTGCCATTGTTTTCCATTGAGTAACGTGTTTATTTGAGTCTGATGTAATACCCTGACCATGCAAGGTAAAGTGCAGACTTCAAAAAAGCCCATTAGGCTAAGACTCAATTATGTCCAGAACTGATTTGACAATGAAAACAACAGACAGATCAGAAAGAAGGGAAACTGAGATGCCAGAAATGAAACCCAACTCTTTGGTGGTAGGGCCATATTTTGTTTCTTGTGCTGTAATAAGACATTATGGAAAATTACCAAGCTTCCCATGACCTTGATGTTAAAAAAAAAAACATTTTAAATCTTGTGAATCCCTCAAGTGCTGCCTCCAATACGGAAACAGCTTCTTTGTCCATATAGAGTGATTTGTCAATTTTAATATATTTTCAAAAAACCAACTATGGACTTTCTGTGTCTTCTTTATTGTGCATTTATTTTCTATTTTGTTAATTTACTCTGTTTCCTTAATTTAATTTTTTGGGGTCTAATTTGCAGTTTAAGTTATCAAGCTATTTGCCTAGATCATTGATTTTCAGCTTTTTAAATTAATAGTACATAGTTTCTTCTAAGCCTGGCTATAGCTGACTGGTGACTCAAAAAGACAGTAATAGTGGAAATAATAATGGAAATAAATAATGCAAAATCATAGTAATAAATGGAAATAATGCTGCCAGAGCAGCAATGTCTGATGCAAGATACCCTGACCTAAGCTTTATGGTTTAGAAAGCAGCCAACTGTCATCATTCTTTCAGTGTTGAATGGGGATGGGGGTTGCTGATTAGTACATTCTAGTCTGTACTGACATTTTTTACTTCTTACCCTGATTACAGGGAAAAGGTCACTGTTTAAGCAATACTCATACTTTCTGTCCTTTACCACCTCTTGTTCCTAGGATTAGGTATAAGGAGGACTTTGTTCCCCTCAGTAAGAGCTGAACTATGTAAGGTCCCAGGTGTACTTTCCATTTGGATTCTTCAGCCACTATTAGCTCCCACCCATTTTTATGCAAAGTCTCTTAATTTTCCAAATTGTAGCCCTGCCCATTTAACCCTTAAGTGTCATATTTTGATCATGAATTAATCTTCCATTGCTTCAAAGAGTGCAGAACTGTATACATGGCTATAGTATGCATCTAGAATACACAAGTTAGAGTAGGATAAACATTTTAGAAACCAATACCAATAAGAAAATAGATATACGTATAAAATATACACATAGTTGATATAATAGATATAGGTTTAAAATATAGACATAATATAGATATAAAATATAGACATACTAGATATGATAGATATAGATATAAAATATAGACATAATAGATATAATAGATATAGGCATAAAATATAGACATAATAGATAAAATAGATACAGGTAGAAAATATAGATACAATAGATATAGGTATATAATATAGATACAATACATATAATAGATATATGTATAAAAAATAGATATAATAGATACAGGTATAAAATGTAGACAATAGATACAATAGATATAGGAATGAAATATAGATATAATAGATATAATTATAAAATATAAATATAATAGATATAATAGATATAAGAAAAAAATATAGATATAATGGATATAGGTATAATTTTTTGTTAAAATAGATATAAGTATAAAATATAGATATAATAGATATAGGAATAAAATATAGACATAATAGATATGATAGATATATGTATAAAATATAGATATAATAGATATAATGGATATAGGTATAAAAGACAGATACAATAGATATTAAAAAAAAAAAAAAAAAAACACAAAATCTATCCTTCTACACCTTCAAACTGTACCCCCATGAAATGCAACTACTACATTTCCTGGCCCCAATACTTAAATTCTTTTCCTTGACTAAAACAAAATGAAGTGAAAACCTATGAAGAGGAAAATAGTTTTTCTTACAATGTCTCCAGAAGACCCAGATTCTCAGAGGAAATATTTTTAGCCAACAGGAATTCCATGTACCGCATTTACCTATCAACAGATCCAGAATTTATTCAAGTAATAAGCTGAAATTACTGATATTTGCAAAGTTAGGGGCAACTGCAACTTCTGGGCAATGAAAATGTAGGAGGACATTTTTAGAAGTTATCTGGGAAATATTTTATTTTCCAACATAATTTTTTTTGGAAAACAAAAATCTTTTTAAACTTTTTCTAACTTTCTAGCCCAAGTTCCTCCTTTTTCCTCAATTTCTGCCTTTGTCCTGGAGCTGGGGCAGCCATCTTCTGAGTGTGGTACAATAAGTTAAGAGTGAAAAGTCAACCCACATAGAATGACAGTGAGCCTTGATGAAACTGTTGAAGAGCTGAGTCAATGCCAGCAGCCACCTACCTCCAGTTTTCTTATTATGTGAAATCAATAAACCCCCAGTTGTTTAAGCTATCATTAGTAGGATATTCCATTACCTTTGGCTAAAATGGATTTCTAACAGATAAACAACTTTACCACCATCCACACTAACTAGAACTTTATTTTCCTGAGTCCCAGAGCCTTGGAACCTACCCTCTGATTAAACTGGCAAACTATTTTATACACAAAGCATTCATGGTTAATGGTGATTTAATGAGTTACATTATGCCAGGAGGCATTTATGTGTTAAAAGTTGGCTTCAGATGCTTAAATAAAAAAGTATGATAATAAGGGAACAGTTGAACTAATAGGAAGATGTTTTTGGACCAAAGAGGAAACTCCTTTACCTCTCAAAACACGCCTTTGCTGATCTGGTCTGTTTGAAGTCAGCTTAGATAAGAGGAAGTTGACTGTGGGATTTATGAAATTGAACCTCACTACAATATGGTCAACAGGTGGAGTCATGTGTCAAAAATGATCAAAGATTAAAGGAAAAGTGATTGTGAAACTTCCTCAGCTGTTGGTAAACTTCTCTGAATTATAAACAAAAGATAATCTCCATGCTGAACAACCAGTAGAGATTGAAGAAGGCAACCCTTTATTCTTTCAAGAGAAGAGGAAAATTCAGATAATCAGTTTCTAAGAATTTTCCATGGGCATCTCAAACTCATTGTTTTCAAAACATAATTTAAAATTATTTAACTGAAATAGTTTTATCCTCATCTTCCCTGAAAGGTTCCCTGCTGCTTATGATAATTTCACCCTTTCACATTTAATTATGTTATCAAATCTAGTGAATTTGTCCTCTTAAATTAATTGCTTGGAATTTATCATCTTTTCACTCTAATTGTTCTACTTAAGGCCATTTTATTTCTTGTATGACCATTTTCAAAAGCCCCCACCCTTCATTGCCTTAGAGCTCACTGTCTTTCATGCTGTATTTATGGTGTTATCTCTAAAATTCAAACCCAGTTATGTCACTCCCATGAAAAAGAAATCTTCTATAGTCCCCCAAATGTCCCTTACAATCTAGACTTCATTTGCTTCTCTGATAATGTTGCCTATCATTTCATTTATATACCACATGCCCCAGCCATACCCAAATCC
The DNA here is from genome assembly GCF_007565055.1 of Rhinopithecus roxellana. NCBI lineage: Eukaryota > Metazoa > Chordata > Mammalia > Primates > Cercopithecidae > Rhinopithecus > Rhinopithecus roxellana. The sequence continues at coordinate 29,567,818 of NC_044563.1, forward strand.
TGGTGGTTATTCATCCATGCCACACTGTTTTATGCTTTGTATCACTTAAAATATATTATTTTGCTGAGAACCTCTTTCTTTCACTCCTAATTCCCTTTCAGTTTACAAGAGGATGACATGAAGTCATGGAAGAATGGGAGAGTGGCATAATTGGAGACTGCTCAGATGTTTCTTTTTTTCTTTTCTCTTTTTTTTTTTTTTTTTTTTTTTTGAGACAAGAGTCTTGCTCTGTCACCAGGCTGGAGTGTCATTGGAGTGCAATGGCATGATCTTGGCTCACTGCAATCTCTGCCTTCCAGGTCAAGTGATTCCCCTGCCTCAGCCTCCCGAGTAACTGGGACTACAGGCATGCACCACCATGCCCAGCTAACTATTTTGTATTTCAGTAGAGACGGGGTTTCTCCATTCTGGCCAGGCTGATCTCAATCTCCTGACCTTGTGATCCACCCACCTTGGCCTCCCAAAATGCTGGGATTACAGGTGTGAACCACCGCGCCCGGCCCAGATGTTATTTGTTTAGAGAAGCCTTCCTTTTACTCACAGTTTAAGAGGGTCTTATACTACCCGATATTTGTTGACATTGATAGTCTACTGTAGTATAAAATGATATAATTATGTATCACTTTCCTAGTAGACAAGTAGTTCTCAAGCCTAGCTTTACAATCTAGGGAGTTCTTAGAAAATGCTGATCCTTGCTCTCTATTTTGGACCACTTGCTATGTCTTGTTATAGAATAAACGTCAGATATTTGGAGAGCCCATTTTTTACTTCCTGTTTTTTCGACATACATAGATTGCTGCTAGATGGCAATCTGACTCAACTAGTCTATGCACAGTTCTTAATTCATTTTGCCAACTATGAATTCAGAGTTAACATTTAATATCTGTAGCTACCTTCTCCAAGCTTGGAAACTGTATGCAGTTCTGGGAAAAGGAATAACTGGCTGGGCACGGTGGCTCACGCCTGTAATCCCAGCACTTTGGGAGGCCGAGGCAGGTGGATCACAAGGTCAGGAGATCAAGAACGTCTTGGCCAACATGGTGAAACCCTGTTTCTACTAAACATACAAAAATTAGCTGGGTGTGGTAGCACGTGCCGGTAGTCACAGCTACTCGGGAGGCTGACACATGAGAATCGCTTGAACCCAGGAGGCAGAGGTTGTAGTGAGCTGAGATTGTGCCACTGCACTCAAGCCTGGGCAACAAGAGTAAAAATCCATCTCAAAAAAATAAAAATAAATAAATAAATAAATAACTTCCACCTCTGTAATGCTTGTGTGGTGTTGAACTGCAAATTCCTCCATTCTGGTTTGTTTTTCAATGAAATACAAATTGTTTTTAGTCTCACAGAAATTATTCAAATTCTCAAATTCTCCTGCCTTATGTTAGCTTATCCCTTCCTCTTATTGTTGAAGCTTCTATGTATTTCTTCTCTTCTGAGTATTTTAACTGTGGTTCCAATGGGATGTGGGAGGGAAGGAAGGAAGCATATTTACAGAGGCTGTCATTTTGTCTTCAATGGCCACTTTAGGTACCTTATTATTTTAACATTTTGTAGTACTAGAGTTAGTCATTATATCAGTTAGGCATGAGTTAAGCTGCAAGTAATAAAAAGTATTACTTGATGGGTGAAATAAAGGTATAATTTGGAATATAGGAAATTTGAAAATAAGCAATCTTAGATGTCACACATTTCCCCTTGTGCCATAAAAGGCCTATCCTCAAGACATTATCTAATTTTATAAGATGCATTTACCCTCCAAGAATCACATCCATATTCTGGACTGGAAGGAAAAGAAAAACAGAATAAAGGACACACAGCTATATCTCTGTCCCTTTTATCAGAAAAGGGATAGCTTTCCTGGAAGCCCCTTCATCATATTTACTTTGGCATGTACCTCAGCATAAAAGGATACTGTAAAATTGACTATTGGACTTTCTAGCCTCTGAGTACAGAAAAGCAAAGGAGAAGGTGGTAAGAAATTAGTATTTGATTTGCATTTCTCTGATGGCGAGTGACGATGAGCATTTTTTCATGTGTCTGTTGGCTGTATGAATATCTTCTTTTGAGAAATGTCTGTTCATATCCTTTCCCCACTTTTTGATGGGGTTGTTTGTTTTTTTCTCGTATATTTGTTTGAGTTCTTTGTAGATTCTGGATATTAGCCCTTTGTCAGATGAGTAGGTTGCAAAAATTTTCTCCCATTCTGTAGGTTGCCTGTTCACTCTGATGGTAGTTTCTTTTGCTGTGCAAAAGCTCTTTAGTTTAATTAGATCCCATTTGTCAATTTTTGCTTTTGCTGCTGTTGCTTTTGGTGTTTTAGACATGAAGTCCTTGCCCATGCCTATGTCCTGAATGGTACTACCTAGATTTTCTTCTAGGGTTTTTATGGTATTAGGTCTAACATTTAAGTCTCTAATCCATCTTGAATTAATCTTCGTATAAGGGGTAAGGAAAGGATCCAGTTTCAGCTTTCTACTTATGGCTAGCCAATTTTCCCAGCACCATTTAATAAATAGGGAATCCTTTCCCCATTTCTTGTTTCTCTCAGGTTTGTCAAAGATCAGATGGCTGTAGATGTGCGGTATTATTTCTGAGGACTCTGTTCTGTTCCATTGGTCTATAGCTCTGTTTTGGTACCAGTACCATGCTGTTTTGGTTATTGTAGCCTTGTAGTATAGTTTGAAGTCAGGTAGCGTGACGCCTCCAGCTTTGTCCTTTTGACTTAGGATTGTCTTGGCAATGCGGGCTCTTTTTTGGTTCCATATGAACTTTAAAGCAGTTTTTTCCAATTCTGTGAAGAAACTCATTGGTAGCTTGATGGGGATGGCATTGAATCTATAAATAACCTTGGGGAGTATGGCCATTTTCACGATATTGATTCTTCCTATCCATGAGCATGGTATGTTCTTCCATTTGTTTGTGTCCTCTTTGATTTCACTGAACAGTGGTTTGTAGTTCTCCTTGAAGAGGTCCTTTACATCCCTTGTAAGCTGGATTCCTAGGTATTTTATTCTCTTTGAAGCAATTGTGAATGGAAGTTCATTCCTGATTTGGCTCTCTGCTTGTCTGTTACTGGTGTATAAGAATGCTTGTGATTTTTGCACATTAATTTTGTATCCTGAGACTTTGCTGAAGTTGCTTATCAGCTTAAGGAGATTTTGGGCTGAGACAATGGGGTTTTCTAAATATACAATCATGTCATCTGCAAACAGGGACAATTTGACTTCTTCTTTTCCTAACTGGATACCCTTGATTTCTTTCTCTTGCCTGATTGCCCTAGCCAGAACTTCCAACACTATGTTGAATAGGAGTGGTGAGAGAGGGCATCCCTGTCTTGTGCCAGTTTTCAAAGGGAATTTTTCCAGTTTTTGCCCATTCAGCATGATATTAGCTGTGGGTTTGTCATAAATAGCTCTTATTATTTTGAGGTACGTTCCATCAATACCGAATTTATTGAGCCACACCAGTTAGAATGGCAATCATTAAGAAGTCAGGAAACAACAGGTGTTGGAGAGGATGTGGAGAAATAGGAACACTTTTACACTGTTGGTGGGATTGTAAACTAGTTCAACCATTATGGAAAACAGTATGGCAATTCCTCAAGGATCTAGAACTAGATGTACCATATGACCCAGCCATCCCGCTACTGGGTATATACCCAAAGGATTATAAATTATTCTACTACAAAGACACATGTACACGTATGTTTATTGCGGCACTATTCACAATAGCAAAGACTTGGAATCAACCCAAATGTCCATCTGTGACAGACTGGATTAAGAAAATGGGGCACATATACACCATGGAATACTATGCAGCCATAAAAAAGGATGAGTTTGCGTCCTTTGTAGGGACATGGATGCAGCTGGAAACCATCATTCTTAGCAAACTATCACAAGAACAGAAAACCAAACACCGCATGTTCTCACTCATAGGTGGGAACTGAACAATGAGATCACTTGGACTCGGGAAGGGGAACATCATGCACTAGGGCCTATCATGGGGAGGGGGGAGGGGGGAGGAGGGAGGGATTGCATTGGGGAGTTATACATGATATAAATGATGAATTGATGGGTGCTGACGAGTTGATGGGTGCAGCACACCAACATGGCATAAGTATACATATGTAACAAACCTGCATGTTATGCACATGTACCCTAGAACTTAAAGTATAATAAAAAAAAAAAAAAAGAAAAAGAAAGAAAAGAAAAAAGAAAAAAAAAAAAAGAAATTAGTATTTGGTGCACCAGCTTATGAGTCTAATACAACTACTGACTTTCTTAGATTATAAGCAGTTAAAACAAAATGAAATGCTATAAAATATAATCATGTTTATGTCTAGTTGAGAGAGAAGCTGGGAATTGATTTACTGGTTTGCAGGAAGGAGAGGTTCATAGAGAAAAAGTCGAGTTGTAGCAGTGAGCCAGAAAACAGTTAGATGAGTAAAAAGTGGAGCACAAGCAGCTCATCCCAGAATTTAAAGCCTTCCTATGCTTTAACTTTGATAGTGGTAATGCAGGGTCCACATACATGCATATGTAATTACTCCTGAATTTATTTGTCTGTATCATTATTTTAAATTATATTTAAATTAGAAGCTTTCCTTCAAGGAACTGAAAGTCTGAAGCTGCTACTTTTTAGATTTTTGAAAAAACTTAGTTGTTAGTTATACCCCTTTAGTACTATCAAAGACCTTGTTTTCAACAGAGACTACCAAAAAGATAACTTAATGATGGCTTAAATTCACATTGTAAAAAGAAAAAAAATGGTTTTCCCTTCTATATGTCATAGAAAGACTCATTTCTCATTTCTGCATGGACTTCTGCAGTTTCCTCAATGTAAACCCTAAATACAAACTAGAAAAGCTGAAACTGGTCATCACAACCTTAAGAGGTGTCCTGGAGTTCCCTCTCATTACACTGTTATAGTAAACATACTGTCAGTAGTGACAATAGAGTGGCAAAATACTCATGACATGATTGTGTGTCACTTACGAATGGTCAACTAAAGTGGGAACTCAGCATAGAAAGTATGAAGTTGTTATTCACATAAAGACCAAACTAGGCATGTCCTGAGGGCAAAGGCATAAACCTTCAACTCATAAAAGTATGTTGCTGCTGAAGGTTCTGATCCAACATGTCTCTGGAACTTGAACAGTTACATTTTTGTCCCACTCACCGAATATCATCTAGTCAACAGTTTTAATCTCAATAGGGCTCTCTCACTGAAGTCCCTTTTCCCTGCCAATCAATCTCCAGTTTCCATCTAACTTCTTTATCAACATCTCTACCATATCAAATCTATTCCTCCACACCAAAAGTCCCATTGACTCACAATTGTATATTAGGAAATGTCTTTGAAACTTTGGCCAAAACCATTAGCAACAAATAAACTGGTCAACCCTCAAGGTCATTACATTCAATTTCTAGAGCGATTAGCTTGTTTCAAAATTGAGTTAGATTTCCCTAGTCCGTGAAAAGATCTATAGGATCCTTTTATTGCATTTAAGGAAAAGTCAAAACAAATGACAAAACAAATATTTTGAATTTTCAAATTGAAGTAATTAGCAACCATGAGCAAGGTCACAATTATTGACATCTTCTATCTGTAGATATCTGATTGAATTTTATTCCTGAGCTAAGGCACTGAATAATCTGCTTTCTACACATCAGGTGGGCTCTCTGGACCTTCCTTGGTTTCCTTCATTGGAAATGTGAGACTGGAAACAGGGCCGATTATTGACAATCATCATAATTTGAATATATCTTGTATTAATGACCCATTTTTGCAAATTGTAAATTTTAGAATGACTTTCTTATACTTTTAACAAAAATATATATTTAAAAAATAGGAAATATTCATTCTCACCACTTAGGATGTAAATTAGTAATGTTAATCTGTTTCTTTTTATGCAAATAATTTTTAAAACATAAGTATAAATCAAGACTTCATTACCCATATATTCCTAGTAATATACACATTTCCTCTCTTTAAAGGGAAATAGAGCTCTATTTCGTGAGCTTTAGCTATCTTCCATTCCTAAGTTTAGAGTATCTTTACTGTGTTAGTTCACAAATTAAAAGCAAAAAAATTAGTCTTGTTTTCCCTTTCTCTCAAAAATTACTATTATAGTATATGTAATAATTGTTTTGGCTTTAGATTCAAATGTTTATTGATACAATGCCTGACTCCATTACAAACTACTTCTGACAACTGAGATAAATTCATCTTACTGCTCTTGGCTTAGTTTCCTTATCTGTGAGAAGAACTTCAGTAATAACCATATTATTTCATAAAATTATTATTTTTAAAATAAATTGGAAAATGTGCTTATACCAATGGCTAAATAAATGTGCTTGAGTGTGCATTAGTACACACACACACACACACACACACACACACACACACACACACACACAGTCTGTGATGTCCTGTTTGTATTCTCCTTGATGCATAGCCCAACAAGGAAGAAATTCATTCAACTGGGTGGATGGTGTGATCTTATAACGGTTAGAAATACATACCTAGATTCTAGACAATGTTCTAATTTTCTCTGGCTTATTTATGATGACACCATGGAGATCTAGACTTTTCCCTAGTTTCACCATTTTATTTTATTCTTGGGTAATATATAGCTGGTGCTCAATAAATTCATGTAGTATTGAATTTCAGAGAGGTTTATCTAATATTTTTAAAAGCTGGAATATGTAACATAATGTTTGAAAACTTTTCCCACAATGAACTATTGAGAACCTAAAAAATCCTTCTTTCTACCACATTTGTATTTCAAACACACACATATCAAATAGCAACTACCAGAAACTGAAGTGTGTATAACTAACTCAAAGGCTGCATAAACGAAGAGAGTGGACTAACAAGAAATGATTACAAACTAAATCTTTGGCATTAACTTACATGGAGTCTTTCATTCCTAAAAATTCAAGTATCAAAGCAGACAGATCTTATAATTGTCACTGTGGCTTGGCATAAATGGAAACTTTCTTTAACTTAAAAGAAACAATAAATTAGGAATACTTATATTTTTCTTCATTTTTTATATATTTATTTTGAAAGTTAGAAGCCCCCAGTATTGTTAGATTTAGGAATACTAATATAATTAATATGATGAAACTGAAATATTCATACTTATGAATATGTAATATTCTTAGACATCATCTAGCCTAATACTGCAATGACTAGCTAGAACCATGAGAGGTTAGGGAGCACACAGTCCAAGCTGATACATGGAAACTCGTTGTACTATCTTTGCAATTTCTCGGTAAATATAACACTGTTCTAAAATGGAAAGTTTATTTTAAAAAGTAAATATACCAAAAGTAAATATACAAAAGCTGCTACAAGTACAAAATATTCTATCAACATTCTTTCTCAGTTTAAAGACAGTATACAATTAGCACTTTTATCTACAATTTATGGAGTTAATATTTCTCTGGGCACAGCTCTGCATTTGTTATACCAAATTTTGTTTACAAATCATCTTCATTTAAATAAATTATAAATCACTTATAATATCGAATATTCTATCAAGATGAGTTGAAAGGATATACAATAAAATATACATAAATAATACAACCATTAAAATGAAAGCAAAATATCAAGACTGTGCAGAAAGGATATGAAAGAGAAATACAGTGTTTAAAGGGCAGGAAAAAGCAATGTCCTTAGTACTAACAGTAATGAAATTATGCACTTAGGAGTATTGCTAATATTACCTTAAAATTTCCCTTGACCACTAGATTACTTGTAATTCATATTAATATATTAAACACTTTTTTAATATATCAGTTGTCACTGTTTTCAAAGTTCTAGAGTTGAACAGATGGAAAATATTAAATACTGTGGGTGGCTTATTCGGCTTGGCATTGGAAATTGAATTCTATAATGTGAAAAAAAATTCTGTTGAATTTAATTTTACCTATTCTACCAACACCCCCAACAGCCTGCTACTCTGCCCAGAAGGGGATAGCCTGACAGCTCAGGGGTTCTTATACATACATTTGTCAACATAATTTCTTTCACTTTGCAATTCCACGATCCCTCAAAATAAAATTAAAAATGAAGCACGTGGGTGGTTTCACAATCTTCTCATCCAAACATTGAAACCAATATCAAATTATTGACTTATGGGAAAGAACAAATAAAAGAAGGGAATCCCATCTCATTTAAAATGAAAGAGCCTTGTTGTGTGGGGAAGACTAGGATAGAGTCTACATATGAAATCAGTTTGAAAAGAGAAGTGATTCTTGGTGTTACCGTTGTTCAATTCGCAGACCATCTTTAATGTAACATTTATTACAGGTATCCTGATTTCTCAGTCCCTTTGGGCCAGCAGTATCCTGACAGAAAAACAGAATTTTGAGAACAAGAAAAAAATAAGACAGTGCTATATATAGCACCAGACAAAAACTAGGCTTAATTTCTAACCCTGTCTCTTACCAGCTGTGTACATTTGGGTAAATTACTTCATTTCTCTGAGCTTTACATTCCTAATAGGTAAAATGGGAATAATAATACAAACCACATTGAAATTTTATTAAGAACTAAATTCGATATTATAAGTTAAATGCTTAGCATTATGTTAAAATTTCAGCTTGAGTTGCCTAACCAGAGATGTGATCCACACACTGACGTGCAAGCACTGTGAGATTCGTTTGTCTTTGTATTGAGTTTCCTGGCACAAAAACTGGGGTTCTTTGTTGTGATATAATATCTCCTGATAGCATTCTCTGCAACACTTATATCCCAGGATCTTTATAAAAGTCAATGTTTTGTTAGTAAATTAAAATACGCGTGAGAAGAAACCCTTTGAAATATCATTTAATATTGATTGTGTTAATGTCGTTTTCTCTGGTTTCTGGGAATTCCATTTGTGGGAATGTAATAGGTGGTTCAGCTCACCTAGTACAAACTGATTTTTGGGTGTGGTAGCATGGCTCACAGTATCCATCTCCATCTAGGTGCCTCTTTGTATTTCTAAGTCTGGAAATGTAAATGCTACCTTTCTAAGTTTCTCTTGTAGTTATGATTCTGGATAGAGATTGCATTCTACCAACTGGAAATGTTTGCCTGAAATTTGGAAGGTTGTTAAGGAAATGAAGCCCGTTTTTCTTCACTTATAACTCTAAAAGCAAAATCAGTGATACTTGAGAGTCAGTTTTAACACCTAGGATTGAAGTTTGCTTCACAGGTGTTGAGTGCTGATGGTAGTGGTGGCTCTGGATACATGATCATTCACATATGCTTGAATTCAATAGTCCTGTAGCTATTCCTGAACTCCCTGTCCTCCAGCATTTCCAATAATTTTGTAAACACCCAATTCTCTTTACAAAATCCCTTTCTGCAGGAACTAACTAGACTTCTTTCTGTTTCCTGCATTTCACTCTGACTGATAAGCTATAACCTTCAGAAGGACTTTGTTTTGGTTTCTTAATTTCCTAGATGGGAGTAAGAGCAGGAAAAGGAAAACTAGATAATTTTTAGGGTCTAGTCAAGCTTTAAAATTGCTACTACCTCAGTAATCTTTGCCATTCTAGAAGATGGATATCCATTTCAATTTGAGTTTTATTTGTGCTATATATTTTCTGTTTTCCCCTCCAGATCCACTCCTCACCTTTTATTGTCCTACTCTGTGTCACAAGAGGCTCAACTTTCTATCTTTATGAACTACATCCACCTACTCCACATTGTCTGGCTACTGGTTGGGCTTAGCCAATGCAAGGCACTGGCAAGATAATAGTGAGGGGAAGGGAGTGAGGTTGGAATGCTTGTTTTTCCAGCTTCCTCTCTTCCAAGTGGCCTTGGGTTGACAGTGTTCCTCAAGTGAGAACCATTGTTTCTGTAGGCAGTCCTCTTCTCAACTACAACCATTTGAACCAGGTTCTAGTAACTATTTCCCTTCATAATTTAGGCCTAAATATACGTTCTTTCTTGCATCTAAGCTTGGAGTACTATACACAATTCCTTGCTAATTTTTCTTAACCCTGCCCACACCTTTTTAAATAATCCTTTTATTAAACTATCCCCAATATTAGTATGCCATCTATGTCCTATGGGACTTTTACTAATACAAATGAGAAAGTAAATGAATACTGTGAATGTAAAAGTAAAATCAAAACAAAAAATAAGCTTCCCACAAAACTCTGACATAGGGTGCCACATTAAACCTTGGGAATATCATGTACTTATATCATAATACAATCTGGCTGTATTTTCCTCATTTTACCCACATACCCAGCTATCAAATCCCTACCCATAGTCATTCTATGCTTTACTGAATTAATCATCTTAGATTATTTTGTGTACTGTCAACTTTAGTTCAAACTTCAGGAGCTCCTTATTGCCTCAGAATCATATAAATCTTTTAACTTGGTATTTCAAGGTATCTGTGCTTCTCTGGAATACATTCTCATCTTTATGTTTTATGCCATTCTATCATTGAAGAACCTTCTGTGATTTTCTGCCCCTGAGCCTCGATCATTCTGTTTTCCTTCTCTACAATGACCACCTTGTCTTGCCTTTCAAAATTCAATTCAGTTACCAAGGGTTAGCCCAAATCCTGTCACCTTCTTGTTTACTATCGTGAGCACTGTAATTTCTTTCTCAACTAGTATCAGTATATTGGAAATCAGAATGTATGATGTATTTTGTATTACTGAATTGTACTCTAAGTTGATTTTTCTTTCGTCTCTTTATAATGATGAAAATAATAGTTAACATTTATTGAATGTTTACCACATATTGAACATTGTCCTAAACACATGACATATAAATGTTGCAATAAGGCCATGAAGTAGTTACCAAAATCTCTTTTGCTAGCTCTTGCTAGCTGTGATATGTGTTAGTTAATTAATCAAATTTCACCTCAGTTTTCTTACTGTAAAATGAGCATTAATGGTCATTCTAACCACACAGACTGTTGTGAGAATTAAATGAGTTAATATATAAAAATATTTAGAAGCAAAGCTAATACATTGAGAGCACTCTACAAATACCAGTAATTATTAAATTATTATTATTGTATTCTGTTTTACAGAGGAGAAAACTAAAACATAAAGACATTAATTATAAGCTGTAGAGCAGAAATATGAGACTGGTAGAGTAGTTAGAGTAGATTCTGCACTCTTAACTGCTCAGTTCAGCCACTGGATTATACGTGGTTTGAGAATTTGTCTTGTTCTTGTTCTTATCCAGAGGGCAACACAGAGTAAAATCTTTTAAGAACTAATTATCATAGAAAATCTGACCTCTACTGAAAAATTTGTACGTTTTTTTAGTCAGGTCATGGAAATGACATTATCATTTGTTACAGTCTTTACCTTAGATGTGTCAGAAAGATCAGAATAAAATGTAATGTTCAAAAACAATAGTTAACATTTGCTAGGATATTGGGACAAATTATTCCTCTTCTTTCAATATAATTTGGATAATAGATTTCTATTTTATTAAGGAAATAGGATATGTATATTACTGCAAAATAAATTTTGGAACTAGATGAATAAAATTTACAAATAAGTAATTTATAAGTAAGTATTTTACCTCTATAATATCATATTGCCTAATCCAGTGTATTTTGTGTAGTAGACATACAATATGTATTATTTGATTAGGTCAATCAAATATTTGGTTTTACTAACACAATGCACAAAAAAAACTTAGCATCAAATGCAGCTAATTAAAATTCAACCAAATTTCTTGGATTTTTAAATGAAAAAAATCTCAAGGAGTTAAATGAACTTCCTGTAGAAATGTAAACTTTCAATTCACATTTTATTTGGTATCTCTTTCAAATTTTCCTGCCAAAACTATTGTATTATGCTACAATTATGCAGAGGTGCTATTTTACACTTGGATTATTATTTCAGAAGCTCTGCTTCCGATGTCTAATGAGGTTTCCACATATAACTCCCACACCCCAGAGCTACCTTCAAAGGTCATTTTTCTATCCCGTTCTTCGCCGACATAATTGCACCTGCCAGGTGAACTGCAAAACAAGTCCCAGGCGCACACGGTGAGTCAGTCTCTGTCATCCAAGCTGCTTTCCTGTTTATGCTCATTCCGAGCATTATGGGCTGGGAAGGCTCTGGGGCCATTTGTAGCTTCTCTTTTTGATAGCCAGAATTTTCCATACATTGGCTCTCAATTCCCAATCTCCCTGAACAGGAAGTCGAAACAGATTTTATATCAAAGAGGACAGTTTAAGATGAGCTCAAACAAAGAGTAGAAAAAGAGAGAGAGAGACCCCTAACATTTTCAAAACAATCCAATTTGAAGAGGGAAATATGTCATGTTCCTGAAATGGTTTAAAAAGGCATGCAGCTGACTGGCAAATCTTTTGCTCGCGTTTCTCTGTCATGTTTACCTTTGTTGTAATCTCCCAGGGCCTCTTTCAGTTGAAATTCACATCATTTCCTTACTGCTAGTTGCAAGTCTCATAGCAAAGTCAAGTATTGCTCTGTGAACAAATAGATGTGCTTAGTATTCTCCCATTTATCTTTTCAATTCGGGAAATAAGTGAATGTTTTCAAAATCCTATCTTATCATTGCACTATGATTTAGTGATATGACCTCCTAATAAGTGTCCTAAAAATAATGATATAAAAGGTATAATTCTATAGCCAACAATACCACCTGTTTGCAGTCAACAATTACGTTTTTAAAAATATGAGGTATTTGTAAAGCCTTGAAAACATGAACATAAATAAGATATTACTTGTGAAATAGAGTTTCTTTTTTGTTTAAATCTTGGAACTGAGAGTAGATTATTCAAATACAGAGTAATATTCAGTAGACCATTAACTGCTGTAATAATTCAGATGCTTTCTTCTCATAGCATTCAACATAGTGCTTTCAGTTCTTTTTTTTTTTTTTTAATTCCACTGGGGGAAGGTTTCAAGTAAAATGACCTTATGAATGACTAAAGAGTGCTGGGTACTATGCTAAGCTCCTCAGCTCCCCTGGTGTAATTCCCCTGAGATAGGTATTCCTATTCTCAATTTATATGTGAAAAATACACTTAGTGGTATTTTCTGCATAAATGATACAACTAAAAAGAAATCAGTATATACTAAACCTTAGATAAATCTGATTTTAAACCTTGTGCTCTTTTCTTTATGCCAGAGCTAGCTAACACAAAACATTGTATCATTAAAATATTATATAGATTCACTATAATTATTATACATATTATTGAACATTATAATAATTTGATATGATAATCACAATAGCAATATAATGACTCTAAAGAAGGCCATGACTAGCCAGGAGAAACATTTAGAAATGAAGCCTAACTGATAAGAAGCCAAATCAGGGCACCATGGGGATGACTATATGAATAACATAGGAAAACAAATGCTTCAATAGATAGCAGCAAATTTCAAGGGTAAGGCAGGCAATGGAGTAGACTTGCCTACCTGGAGAACTCATTTGGGACAGAAAGTAGCATGAGGTAGGGGTCTTTCAGAAATCCATTTCTGCATAAGAATGTCACTTTAATTACTTTTTGGAACCTGATGATATGGTGAGCTCTTTGTTTAAACATCAGGATGAATACTTCATAGGTCGAATTATCACAAGTCACTGACTGATCAGATGATCACAGATTGACTTTTGAACTACAATAGTTTGGATACTCCATTGCTGGAGTCCCTGAAGGGAACTTGATACCCCATTGGCTACTTTTTCTTCTAGTTTGATTTGGTTTCCAAGCCCAGCCTTCGCCCTTTTACGATAAATAAATAAATAAACAGACATGACAAGATAATTTTTCCTTCTCTCTTCTCATCCACATTTTAAAAACACAAATAAGGAAACAAAAAGGATTAGTATGTATTTAAAACTAAGTTAAAACAAGAAGAGATGGTGATGTCATTTGGGGAGAGATTCATACTTATAATTTATAACCTTTTCAATCATATTCCGACTTATAGTCTCTACCCCATTTAAGCCATGCTCTATGCTGCCTTAACTATGATCCTTATAAAATGAAAATATTATATTAACTCTATGCTTAGAATCCATCAAATGACTCTGCCTCATATCAGAATAAATTGTGAATCTTTTAAGATTGCAGGCAAAGCCTTTTATAACTTGGACCCTGTTTTCCTCTCCAAATTCATTGCCATTTTTTTTCACATTTTAGCAATGCTAGAATATATGTAGCTCCCTGAAGATGCCAGCCATTCCGTTTTATTCACTGCAAGCATTTGCATTTGCTACTTCTTTGGTTTCTAATGCCTTTCGTCTCTCTTGTCCAACTTACAAACCTTTTTAGAGTAAATCATTTTTTTCTGTGCTCTTTCTGTAGCTTCTGCAAAGTTATTGTTGCATTTATTACACTATAGATAGATAATATATAGATAGACTGATGCATGAGAAGAGAGTTTATTATAGGAATTGGCTAATGCAATTAGGGAGGCTGAGAAATCCCATGATATGACATCTGCAATAATTATTTATATAATCATTTGGTGACCTTTTGGAATTATTTGCTAGACTGGTGGGATCTTTGGAGTCAAGTCCATGTCTTACATGTTTCCCCACAGCTATTCTTAAAGCATGGAAAATACAATTATTTTAGTTCTGTTGCATTGGATTTAATTGTGTCTCCAGATCATTAGAGTCATTGGAAAATACATATGGAGGTCAAGAAACTGCTCTGGGTTACTGAATCTTTGTATTCACTTGTGGAGTGGTAGGTTCCTTTCAGACAGCTACCACCTGACTTTCCTGTTAAGCTCAAAAATCTCCAAATAGAGCCCATTTGTAACTTGGACCATATGAGGTCTTGTATGAGGTGTTGATTTGCATTGACAGAGTCATGGAAGTATATTTCAGAGCAAATGCTCCCTTTTCCTTTTTTAGCACTCTAATTTAGTGTGCCTACTGTCTATGTCAATGATGGCAAATGTGTGACACAAATGTCACCACTCTCATCTCCTGCAAAACTGATTGCCATCTGAATCTATTGGATAGTTCCTTCTTTGGAAGGGGAAGCTTGATTTATTCATTGGACATCTGGTTTTAGCTGAGTGGAATATTTTACACCATAATACATACCTACACTGTTCACTTATGTAATATATTTGAGATAGCAAAATTTTCTGGCTTAATTTGATAATTTATTGTGATATTAATTATGGTGCAGTTCCTGGTTAATTTAGGGAATTCCAAAAGGGCCTTCAAAAAAATCGCTTTCTCCTACCTACCTGCGTCTGAAAAAAAAAATGAAAATAACATCAAAAATTAAACATGAATGATAATATGTCACCTTTATAACTGATAGAGGCTGAATATGATGAGCATATAAATTTAATCTGATGGCAATTGGGCTTGGTAATACTAAACCCAAGAATCGGGCACTTCTACACCCAGTATCAGTTACCACTGTACTGGAGTAGGCATGCTCAGTTTGCCCAGGCAGGATTCACAGCAATGAAGGAGTGAAGAACATATGTTCCTTGTGAACATTTGCCCCCAAGAAGGGCAAAACTAATCAGACAAGACAAATGTATCTCTGTAGACTTTACCAGTTGGATAAGTCACTTCAACCTCTGAGTGGAGGTAAGACTGAAGCAGGAAACAGAGTCAAAGCATAGACTTAAGAAAAATTTCTCCTCATATGATATGATGGTTAATTTTAAATGTCAACTTTTTTGGAGTTAAGGAATATTCAGACATTAGGTAATACACTATTTCTGGGGATGTCTGTAAGGGTGTTTTTGGAATAGATTGTCATTTGAATCAATGGATTGAGCAAGGAAGATCTACTCTCACCTGATGATGGTGGGCACAGTCCAATCAGTTGAGAACCCATATATAGCAAACGATAGAGAAAAGGCAAAATTATTTTTTGCCCTTCTGGAGCTGGGATACCCATCTTCTCCTGCCTTTGGACATCAGATTCCAGGTGTCTCAAAGCTTTGGACTTCAGGTCTTGTAGCTTCCTAGGTTTTTAGGCTTTCAGCCTTGGACTGAGAATTACACCATTGGCTCTTTTGGTTGTCAGGTTTGCACTGAACTAGGTCATCAGCTTTTCTGGTTCTCTAGTTTGCAGATGACATAGCATGGGATTTCCCGCCCTCTCTAATTGCACAAACCAATTTCTATAATAATAAACTTTCATCATCTACCTACCTACCTACCTACCTATTTATTCTCTCTCTCTCTCTATCTCTCTCTATGTATCTATCTGTCTAATCTATCTATCTGTCTATAATCTATCCTACTGGTCTGGAGAACCTGGACTGATTCAGAGAGTCAAACTTTGGGGAACAGAAATTAGTTTCTATCACTTAGTTGCTAAAAAATGTACTGTGATTTAAAATGTCTAAGAATCTGTTCATGTGTAATCTTCCTTAAAACTGACACACCTCTGTGAATTAGGCAGGTCAGGTACTCTTATATACACTGTCTAAATAAGAAAACAGAACTTTTTATAAACAGGTGGATTATGGCCACAACAAACAGATATTTTAATCTTAATCCTAATCCAAAGAACTTCCATTATAATATACATTGTCTGTCTTGGTTTTATTTCTAAATTAATCTCATTTCCTTTAGAGGAAATTTATTTTTACTAATATCTATATTTTTTATGTGTCTAGGGCAGTGCTAGGAACATAGTAGGCACTCTATCAAAATTCATTCACTGGTGCCAGTAGTTTCTTTAAAAACAAGTTTAGTGCACAGGGTTTATTTTATATTAACATCTTTGGTCTTTCTTAGCTATGCATTTTCTGTCTTCCCATCGCACTTGAACATCTCCAGACAGTAGTTTTGTGCTCAAGAAATTTTATTGTCCTTCGTATTATTATTCATTAAATTGAATTTTAAGGTAGATATTTGAACATTTTGTACCTGCTTAAGACAAATAATTATTTAAAGTTATGAATATCTGTTGTAATGTTTAAATTTTAAACATAGATATAATGGTATGTCACTTCCTCCTTTGTTTCTCTATTAATTCAGCTAAAAATTAAGCTTAATTGAATTCTAAGGTTCTGTCAATTTTTGAAATTCTTTTTACAGATGATTTTTCAAAATTGCAAATGTGCAAGAAATGGCATATTTTTATTTTCACTTTATTTTCAAGTCTCAGTGCACAAACTGTTTATTTAGCAAGTAATTCAAACTTAGTTATTTTTGGATTCTAGGATTATGCAAACTTCTCAATGATTTATTTAACCTCGAGGCATTGATGGTATTCCTCCATCTATTACTTGTTAGTGTCTACTGGCTACAACCAAGACCAACATTGTCCAGTTCACTTTGCCCTTCCAACTCCTATAGTGTTATAGTTACTGTATTAATCACCTTCCTTATTCTCGTTGCAATCACCCATTGCCACCACCTTTACATAATCTGTCATCATTTAGTCACCTCCCCAGTACTATTATTATCACAAATATCTTTGCCATATTGCCAATAATATCCATCAGCAGCACCTCGCCATCGTCCACATTGCCACGCCATTTTTATTGTTAATTTTGGCACTAGCACTAAAATAACATCACAACAATCATTGCCATCGCATACTTCATCACCGCCACCATTAACACCATCTCAATAATCAAAATCAACAATGGCAAAAGCACTAACACTTTTATCCAAATGTGGTGTTTTGATTTCACATTCCAAAGATAATGGTTTCACTTATTTTCTACTTTTCTCATAGTAGCTTTTTAATAATTAAAACCTTCACATTCATTAGGACAGGCATTATGGAAAACAGTATGGAAGTTCCTCAAAAAATCAAAAAATACTCCCATATGATCCAGCAATCCCACTAGCAGGTATATATTCAAAAGATACAAAATCAATATGTAGAAGATATATCTACATCCATATTTATTACAACATTGTTCATAATGGTCAAGATATGAAACCAACCTAAGTGTCCATCGGTGGATTAATGGATACAGAAAATGTGGTATAGATACACAATAGGATAGGACTCAGACTTAGGAAAGAAGGAAATCCAGTCATTTACAACAACATAGATAAAACTGGAGGGTTTTATGTTAAGCAAAATAAGCTTGGCACAGAAAGACAAATGTGGTCATGATCTCATATATATGTGAAATCTAAAAAAGTTAAACCCAGCAACTGGGAGTAGAATGGCATTCACCAGAACCTAGAGGGTGTATGGATGGGGAAGATGTTGGTCAAAGGACACAAAATTTCAGTTAGACAGGAGAAATAAGTTCAAGGTATCTACCATACATCAGGGTGACTATATTTAAAAACAATATATTGTTGACTATATTTAACTTACATGTTGGTAACTATACTTAATATCAATGTTTAATAACAACATATAGTATTGTTATTGACTTGAACATTGATAAATCGATTTTTTGTTCTCAACACACACACACTCACACACACACACACACTCACAAAACCTTCACTTTATGCTGAATACTTGAAAATAACAAAGGCAAGCTATCAAATCATTTATTTCAAGATTTTTAGCTCATGTTAGTAGGTGTGCTCTTTGGACATAGTGTCTCAGATTACTTTGAATGCTATGTGAATATCTGCTAAAGAAAGTAATTTTCTGGAACATCATTAAATACATAAATGGATACCTAACAAACAATTCCAGTGTGCCCAATCATTTGCTAGTTGGAAAATACTAAATATATCAATATAAAATCAGTCCTATAGCCTCAAAAAGCAGACATTAGTTCCTTAGAGATCAAGCTTAGACAAAGGGAATTGATACAATTCTGCCATTTATAGCGTACTAGTTATGTTCCAGGTACTGCACAAATTATTATAAAAAATATGAAGATGAATGTCATTGTTTCTATGGAATTTATTGCTTGCAGTTTAAAAGTCACACTGTCCTGTTTTTCCTACCTTCAATAATAGTCTGTGATCACCTAATGGGCAGAAATCTCTATTTACATTTCAAAAGCACCTAGCATAGCAGTTCTCTCACGGTAACCACTTATTATTATTATTTTATTGAAGGAATGCTGTTTGGATGAATTATTTAACACAACCAACAAAAGGGTTTGTACAATCTAAATTGTGACCACTAAAGGTTATAACAAACTTAAGTAGTAGTTGTTTAACTTACCTACAGCTATTGGGAAGCTATATAAAAATAATTTTAAATCTCCATCCATAAATTGTAAGGTATGATGTGTGTTGTGAAGCACTTTAAGATGCAGAGGGAAATAATTCAGGGCAAAGTGCATCTATTATCAATTAATGAATGTTTCCTTGAAATGAAAATTGAAGCACCACCTTACTTGAACTTCTTGGAACTAGCAGCCCACAGGAGATTCTTGAGATCTCCATATAGCAATCCTACCACTACCCTCTGTTGAATATGACCTCATTGTCTACTTTTATTTTTATTTTTATTTTTATTTTGTAAGTTAAGGTCACCAGGAACAAAGATCTCTGCCCTGACTCTGGAAACTTGAATTTGGAGAAATCTTAAAAGAATCCACAACTTATTTTATTCCTCATGATTCTTCAGTATTCTAGAAACTCTGAGGTTTCTGTTCCATTTTTACTTCAACTTCACCATTTTCACTCACAAATAAATAGAGAAACTTCATTTTAAAAAGGTTTTGGAAATCTCCACATTGCCTCAAAATTCTTCAAAGTTAATCTGTCTAATCAGAGATTTCCAGGTCACTGGTCTTTTCTTTCCACTTTTACTTCAGTTTCTGTCACCCTCTTTTTTTAGACCACTAGGTTAATATCCCAGGTTTAAATATATTGTACTGGAGAAATGATGGTGGCGCTTAAGAGGCAAGGGAAGGACATGAGTTTTGAGAAATATCTACTGTAAAAACACACACCTTTTAGAATGTTTCCACTGTGTGTTATGAATAAAATATAGTATTTGAATAAAGATTGAAGAATTGGCTAATATGAAATAAAAGGAGCTAGTTTAGATACGGGAGGTAATAATATTTAAAAAGACTTATATAGAGAAAATATAAAGGAGCTGAAAAATCAGGATTTTAATGAGCATTAGAAAATAGAAGGCCCGGAATCTACTCTGGGAAACAACAACAACAAAAACACAATGTGAAGAATAAGTCAGCGAAGTTCCTATAAAATAAAGAGGTAAAATACTAAATAGAGTAAGAATAGTAAGAAAAGTAATACTGACGTGACAGAGAGTTGTCAATGGGATAACAGAGTGAAGAAATTGAATTGACAAAATGTGTGTTTCTAAAGAAAAAAAAGTATTCACAGAAATTTTACAAATGGTAATTAAAGTATAATAAAGTCAAGATTTTCTGAGCAAAAAAGACCCTTTCTAAATCACAGACACCCGTTTGAAAAGGTTATATAAGGTAAGCAATGCTTACACATGGCCCAGTGAAAATTTTGAAAATCAAGAATAAAGAAATTCACCTGCAACCACTTAGGCTGGAAAATGAGAATGGGACATATTACTTACAATGGAAGAAAAACTGGAAGAGTCAAAAAATAAAGTCTTTGTGTCCCTAAATTTAAACTCCAGAAGACAATGGAGCAACCCCGAGAGAGTTTTCATACTCAATTAAATTTTATTTCATGGAAGAAGGAAATAAAAACAAAAAAAGTCATACAAGGCCTAAATATGAGGACAAATATGTTCTTCCTTAAAAAAGTACTCCAGATAAATTTCAGCCAAAGAAGAGATAGTTAAAAAAATAAAAATCATGGGAATTTGTAGTATAAAAACACAAATGTGGATACTAAATCTAAAAATTATAGAACTAAGTATAAATGATTGTTTTAAATATGACCCCAACACAATAGTAACTACTTAATTTCAATTATTCACTCATGTATTTCTAAACATTAAATACTTAGTCTTCTGATAGCTGGGGTACTGCCCTTGGGAATTTATTTTGTAGTTTGGAGATCTGTTCAACAAACTGTTGATGAGAACAGCCACACTCTGAAAAATATTTGAACAGATTTATTCTGAGCCAAATGTGAGGACCATGACCAGTATGAACAGACACAGGAGAATCTAAGACATGTGCCCAAAGTGGTTGTGTTATAGATTGGTTTTATCTGGAAAACATATAAAACAACATGATAGCAATCAATTCAACTAGCAACGATCAATTCAATTAGCAACACGATAGCAATCAATTCAATTAATACATGTAAGGTATGCATTGGTTCAGTCCAGAAAGGTGGGATAACTCGAAAGAGTGGGAAGAGCCTTATAGGTCATAGGTGGATTAAAAGATTTTCTGTTTGGCAATTGGTTGAAACACCTGAAAGCTATTATCTACAGACCTGGAATTAATAGAAAGGAGTGTCTGCTTTAAGATAAGGGGTTGTAGAGACCAAGGTTCTTATTATGTATATGAAGTATCATAGGTGACCACCCCCCAGAGGCAATATATGGCAAGGTTGTTTTCTTTTTTTTTTTTTTATTATACTTTAAGTTCTAGGGTACATGTGCATAACGTGTAGGTTTGTTACAAATGTATACTTATGCCATGTTGGTGTGCTGCACCCATCAACTCGTCAGCACCCATCAATTCATCATTTATATCATGTATAACTCCCCAATGCAATCCCTCCCTCCTCCCCCCTCCCCCCTCCCCCCTCCCCATGATAGGCCCCAGTGCGTGATGTTCCCCTTCCCGAGTCCAAGTGATCTCATTGTTCAGTTCCCACCTATGAGTGAGAACATGCGGTGTTTGGTTTTCTCTTCTTGTGATAGTTTGCTAAGAATGATGGTTTCCAGCTGCATCCATGTCCCTACAAAGGACGCAAACTCATCCTTTTTTATGGCTGCATAGTATTCCATGGTGTATATGTGCCACATTTTCTTAATCCAGTCTGTCACAGATGGACATTTGGGTTGATTCCAAGTCTTTGCTATTGTGAATAGTGCCGCAATAAACATATGTGTACATGTGTCTTTGTAGTAGAATAATGTTTTCTATTCAGACCTTTAAAAGGTGCTACATTCTGAGCTAACCCCTTCAGGATCAGAAACAGACCTGGAAAGGGATGGAAATTCTCTACAGAATGTGGATTTTCCCTACAAGAGATAGTTTCTCAGCATCACTTTAAAACATGCCAAAGAAATATATTTGGGTGTAAAATACTTCAATTTTCATCAGGGCCTGCTATCTGCCATATGATGCTAGGTTGGAATTTGGTGTCTTATTGCTACAAAGAATTTGTTTTGTCTTAAGATACCTGTTTTAGTAGCAACACTGGTTAGCTGTGGCTGAATTCCAAAGGGAGGAAAGTGTAATGAGCCATGTGCAAGCTTTCCTTCCCCTCATGAACTGAACTAGTTGTTTTTAGAATTCTTGGAAATCCCAGTGGCTGAGAGGAGGGGTCCATTCAGCTGGTTGGGAGGCTTAGAATTTAAGTTTTGGATGATGTAACCAAAAAGGACATATGAAAATTAAAGTTATGCATATGATGAAAAAATTCATCATATGATATGTGATAAATGACGTAAGGAAACTTTAGGTTGGGGTGCCAGTGAAGACCATTTTAAAAGGTGATATTAGGGTGATTTAGGGTATAAATGTCCAAAAGATGCTTTTTATGTAACAATCTCAAGGAAAAGTATTCAAAGTAAAGGAACAGTTACTACAATAGTCTAAGATAAGACAGAATGTGATGTTTTGAAGTATCAGAAGAAAACAAGTGCATCTAAACATATTAAAGAGGAGAGTAATTATGGGACCATATATACATCTGTTTCCCTTGAATACACCCAGTTTATACTTGTTGCAATGTATTTAGTATCCCTTTTCACTTTCAGTTGTGGCCTAATTTGGACAATAAATTATATGGAAACCTACAAAAGGGTATGAAGTGAAATCTGAATGTTATTCAAACTCAGAGAAAATTATTCACTCCCTGCTCTACTCCTTCCAAGGTTTAGTTTCATTCAGCAATAGATCAGATAAGAGTAGAATGGCAACATACATGCTTAAAAAGTTTATTTACAATATCTGGCTAAGGTCAGGGTGAGTGCTGTTAAAGTGTTAAGTCTTCTCTACATTATTTTCCCATTCGCGTGTGTGTGTGTGTGTGAGTTTGATGCAGTACTTCTATAAATCCTTCCATATGCCTTCCCCCAAAAAGTAGCTACATAGACCATGCTTTGATCTACCTTGAATTTGCATGTGGCTTTTCTACTTATTGAATAAATATCATTATACAGGCACTTCATCACCAAAGCAACAAGATGTGGAGCATGAGCAGTTCAACGTTTGAAGATAATTCAGATTAATGTGGCCAGCCTCTCCGTCTGAGAGTCTGAGATCATAAGAAGGTAAATATTCTGTAATTCCTAATTTTTTTTTTTTTTGTAGAATGACTTGCAGGTGAGTACATTTCACCATGAGTCTACTTATTTATTTTATTTCTATTAACTTATGGTGTTGTGCTTTCCTTCTCTAATAATGTCCCCTTCTGATCAGTGTTCAGTTGGGTGAACACAGTACCCGAATAAAATGCTGTAGGGGCTTTGAAAACCAGGAAAAAAGGATATGAATTTCATTCTGAGTGTCATAGGAAAAGCATGGCATGTTAAAAGCAGGAAAATGATATGACTTGATGGTTGATATGACTATAGTTGGGGGGAATAAATTAGAGGAAAGTAAGAGTAGAAACAGAGGGAGCGATTACAGGGTTGTAACAATATTCTAAGTGAAAGGTGACTGTGGCTTTCAATAAGATGGGGCATTACAGATAGATAGAAATGAATAGATTTAAGATACATTTTGAAGTTACAGTTAACAGATTTGCTAATGAATTAGTATGAGAAGAGAAGATTCAGTGAAGTACAAATCAAAGGAATAGCTTTCATTTTGCCTGGTTATTTGAGTAGAAAGCGTGACCATTTATTTATATGAAGAGACAGAGGTGTGTCAGGAATACGGTTTTGAACTCATTTAAGATGTCCATAAAATAGCCAGAAAAGTTAAAGAAAATGCAAGCCTGGCATGAAAGGATGAGGTTTGGAGTCAGCAGTATTAAGACATTATTTAAAACCTTCAAATTCAATGAAATTGCATATGAAGCAAGCATAGATAGAGGTGAGATGGGATCTCAAGGCTGAGCCAGAAAGTATTCTCATATTTAGAGGATCTACTAAAATAGGAGCCAGAAGTTCCCCAGCCACAGCAAATGGATGAAAGACACCCCCATGACTATAGCTACCATAGAGAGATAAACACACAAATTGTAACACCTTATTCTCCTGACTAGAGTGCCTGGTTTAAAAGAGAAGAGAGGAATAGATATGACTCTAGTAAGGTCATTAAGAGTTTTACCTATTTCAAACTGGAATTTTCAGAAAAGATTATACTCTCTAGTTTGTGAAAATGCGAGGATGTGAACCAATAATTACCAATATAATCAGATTTCCTACATCTTGGAAGAAAATGGTTTGCAGGATAAAGCTTATGCTTATATTATTCCTTTAACAATTATGTACTATGTTAGCCCATTTTCACACTGCTGTAAAGAAATACCTGAAACTGGTTAATTTATAAAGGAAAGAGTTTTAATAGTTCCACATGGCTGGGGAGGCCTAAGGAAACTTACAATCATGGCAGAAGGTGAATGGGAAGAAAGCCTGGGCCTTCTCACATGGCAGCAGGAGAGAGAGGAAAGTGAGCAAGAGAGAAATACCAAACACTTATAAAACCATCAGATCTCATGAGAACTCACTCACTATCACAAAACCAGCATGAGGGGAACTGCCCCTGTGATCCAATCACCTCCCACCAGGTCTCTCCCTCAACACCTGGGGATTTCAATTCAAGAAAGGATTTGGGTGGGGACACAAAACCCAATCATATTATATACCATTTAACAACACCAGAAAATTATAATTTTATTTTCTATCCCCCTCTGCTAAAATAAAAGGTCCCTAGGGGAAAATACTTTGTTTTGTTCATGTGTTTGTAGTCCCTACTGGCACAAAGCAGGTGCTCAAGAAATACTTTTGAATTGATGTAATATTTATAACGTATATTGCATTATCCAGAAAAGACAAAGTTCTAAAAATGTTTTGCTTTACCTAAATGAAACAATACCTTCTCTTAAGACTCTTTGCTCATAAGTATCTATATATGACTAGTCTCATATTTCCTCTCTGCAAAACACTCTCCCTTTCATTTTTGTATATCTGTTTAACGCCCCCTCTCCTCCAAATCCAAAGTCAGATCCTTCTTGAAGTATAGCTCCATATCCATATCCCATATGGTGTTATTATCTGTGTTACCTAGTAGTTAACATCTATTTCCCTGCTATTTTTGTCTCCTTTTCTGATGTGAATATAAGCTGTCTAAGGATCAGTATAATAGACACATTTAATGGTCATATTCAGTGGCCCCAACCATATCTCTTTCTAAAGACCTAGTCCTTTCATAGTCCAAAGACAGAACAGGGGTATATATTAGAGACCAAACCAGGCACATTTGCAAATCAGCCCCTGCTGTCTGGAAAGAGATAGGCACCTTGCCCAAAGTCCTTCAGTCTATTTTCTGTCCAGAAACCGTCATATTTTCTCTGAAGAGAGAATTTCAAATGAAAGACTGTGACGCATTTTCCTCTGACCTAATGCTTGTGTGAAGCCAAAGCTGGAACCAGCACCATTATAAGGTAAAGTCACATGCTACCCATTTTTATAGGAGAACAAAGCCTGTGACATAGGTGTATAAGGAGAAATTTTAGCCATACAGGGAGGTGTTTCTTTCGTTCCTAACAGTTTCTAGTTTCCAGAAGGCTGATTTGTACTTTGTTTTCTGTCCTTGGGATTATATGTCATTCTTCTGTGTTCCAGTCAATGGAACCCCCTTATTTGACCTAACTCAAGTGTATTTCTTCTTCTTGAGGAAATCAGCTTTGACTGAAACCATAGAAACTAAATTCTCTACTACTTCATTTTCTTTAAATCTGCCCAGGTGCTCTGCACATAGTAGGGAATTGTGAAATTATTATTTTTCAATAAATCTATGGCATTGTGTTTATCTTTTTACAACCTACACTTTCTCCTTTCCAATAATTAGTTCAGTATTTTCCCACACAGGTCATTATTACCTTTGTTTCTTACCTCAAGCACTTCATTCAACAAATAGAAGTAGGTCCTATTCATGTTTGAGTCACCAGATTGATAATGTGCAACTTCAACCTGTTGTTTCAGTTGTTGGTGATAAAGGATGAGTACTAGATTTTACAAGAGCAGATCAAAATATTTCTTTAAAATGTCAATGGGAAAAGATGCTTTGAAATGGTCTCTTCGTACAATATGCACCTCCAGATTCCTGCAGTTATGGTGCCACCTTTACTTACATACAAAAGGATTATTTTAAGTCAAGTTGTTTTCCTCAGTGCTGTCAATATTCACCAGATTTATTTGCCCAATGAAGTATTTTTTTGTTGTTATTCTTCATCAAAACATCTCTCGTCCTTGCTGGCCTGATGGTCAATGATCAGAAAGCAATATTCCAGCTGTTCTTAAAACCAGCATTTCTTAGCAAGGTTAAGCAGTGCCTTTTTAAACCCCCAGTGCTGTTTGCGTCATCTCCTGGTGAGTCAAACCTGTTATGTTAGTGCATCGCACAGAGAAAGGCCAGCAAACTTGAAAACTTTGAAAAAGCAGCTTTTTTTGTGGTCTGCCTAAGGTAGCTTGAGATGTGTTTATCAGGACTCCACCTGCCACTTTATACTCAATAAGCCCTCTCTTTAAACAGCTGATGCCACTTCCTATTCTAGGACACTGAACTGTCACTACATCCCTAACCTGGAAGTTATAAGGAAAGAGAATACAGAATCAGGCTCTTTTGGGGGAGAACTCACCTGGGTGGGTTCCCATCTTTATGAGTTTTCCTTTGAGAGAAAGCCCTGAACAACTAGGCAATGACCCTTCTCTGCCTTAGCTCCTGATACCTGTTTCCGTTTCCTGACATTTCAAATGCCCTAGATCCTAAACTTCAGATTTCTCCACACTAAAAGAGGACACGCCCTAGTGTATTAATTGATGGAATGCAAATAAATAGAGAAGAGGTATTATAAGGCTAAATACTTTGGGAAATGCTGAGCTAAACAAAGCTACGGGCATTTTTACTGCAGAAATTCTGTTATTTTAAAATGGTAAAGTACATTCTGCATTTTCAGGTGGAAGACATTAAATGCCTGTTTCCCAGGTTTAATTGACCACTGAACTCTAAGTGGTGTGAAATATATTAGGGTGTCTATCTTTAGTGCAATTCTTGACCTTGAGCCCTTGGACTTCTGACTATGGATTGGTATGGGAAATCAGATTCCTATCTGGATCTTTGATGATTAGAGGGTTTCATATTCTACTTTCCCCAAGTCCCTCATGTCTCCATTCATCTCATACTCATCCTTCATTTAGGTTCCGTCATTCAGTACCACTAACTCTTATTTACACCATCATGTATATATTATTTACATCATATCAACCTAATACATCTCTATCCAAAATTATTGTATTCCTTTTCTCTCTGGCAAAACTCAAATTTATCTTTTAAGTGTCAACTCAAATGTTATTGTCCCTGTCATTGACTCATAAAATGATAGAACTGGAAGAGATCTCAATAATTTTGGTCCAAATCTCTTTCAGATGAGAAACATTTAAGGAAAGCAATGTAATTTACCCCAGGTCACATAGGAAGAGAGTGCTTCAACTGGCATACTGACCAGACCTCATCAGGGATGAGGTTTCCATGGGTACTATAGTTGATTGAGAAATCCTAAAGCAGGGGAAGAAGAGGCAGAGTTTGGGCATTGTCCCCAAGAACCAAATGAAATCACATATTAAGTTCAGATGACCAAATATACAAAATGTGATAGGATAGGATATAATCATATAATTTTATGATTATATAATTATAATGCATAGCATGGGAAGACCAGAAGTTCTGGGTTATTTGAATTAATCAGTAAGAATTATTCCTTGAAGATCCACATTTCAATTGCTATGATATAAATCTCTGGTACTTACAGAGAAAGGCCTTGCACTTCTTCCAACTTCACATCTGCCAGCTAATGCTAATACCTAGGCCTTCTGACTCAAGAACTGCTCTCTTTTCACTATACCATACTTGTTCACTAAATGGAAATTTGCTAGAATTTCAGGAAAGAAATTCATTGGCTTTGGAAGAGATAGGGCAGGACAGTGAGATAACTTTTACTCCAGCAGAAACTACAGTGTGAATTTTGCTTTGTTAGGTATGGGGAATGATCTTCCCTAAGTCATCCTTGTTCTCTCACATGTTTCACTTATGAACATAGTTTTTTAAAAATCTGCTAACTTCTTTTTTAATATAGAGTTGAGATATACTATATACAATGATTACAATGGTTACCATATATTGTACATTTCAAATAACTGCTTTCTACACACTCCAGTCATTTTTAACACATGTTTGATTTCTAATGCTGAAGACCTATTATTTAATTATTCTTTGAAATGGTTCTTTGAAAATTGTTTTTGAGGTCAACATTGCTTTGATGTGCTCTGCAGGTTAGACCACTTGTCTAAATTCCTTATCTGTACATGTAGTGTCACTAAATATTTCTACTTGACAGACCGTTGGTGCTTAACATTTAATGCTTCCAAAGTAGAACATCTCTTTCCTCTGAAACATGCTTTTCCTACTGCATTTTCTATCTCAGAAAATAGTATCTGCATCCTCTACCCAGTAGCCCAAGCCCAACATGTAGATTTTATCATAGATTAGCCTTCCTTTTTATCTCCATATCTACTTAGATCTTAAGATATGTTGCTTTCTT
Source organism: Rhinopithecus roxellana (assembly GCF_007565055.1). Classification (NCBI taxonomy): domain Eukaryota; kingdom Metazoa; phylum Chordata; class Mammalia; order Primates; family Cercopithecidae; genus Rhinopithecus; species Rhinopithecus roxellana. Next base: position 29,596,618 of record NC_044563.1, read on the forward strand.
ATCTTCAATGTTTCCTGAATCCATTGCCTCTTTTCTACCCCAGGACCATGCTCTTTATCAAAGCCCTCATCATTCTAACTTAAAGTATTATAGTATCCTTTTTAGTGATCTCTTTGTGTCACATCTTTATTTTCCACCATTGCTAGGAGTGATCCATCTGAAATGGTATCAGAATGTGCTACTTCCATTCTTCACATTCTATAATAAAGACCTTCCTATCACATGTGGGACAACAGATGTCAAAGATCTCTACTGTTCCCTTCTCTCATTCTTTTCTCATCTCTCAGTATATCTCATATAAGTTTATTCAATTATCTAAAACTATTTGCAATTTCCCAGGTTTCTATCTTTCCTCCCCAACATTGCTTTTGTTTTTCCTTCTGCCTAGAATGTTTCCTCTTCCTCACTCATATTAAAGATTCACTTTGTATTTTCCTTGTTCTAGTAAATTTCCCTCAGACCATTAAGATTAGGTTTGTGCCCCTGCTTTGCACCCTATAGCACCAGGGAATGTACTTTTTGCTGTATTAATAACTGCCCTATAATCAGCCATTTATATGCCTGTTCTTTTGAGGGTTCTGCAGGTCCCCAAGATCACTCTCAGGTTCCATGATCTGCTAGAAAGACTCACAGAACTCTGAAAAGTCATCATAATATTAGGATTTATTACAATAAAATAATACAGATTAAAATTAGCAGCAAGAAACGTCACATGGGGCAGTGTACAGGAGAATTCCAGGCACAAGCTTCCAGTTGTTCTCTACTGGGGTTGTGCAAAGAGCACTTACTTCTCCCTGCACAGAATATTGCCAGACAGGAAGCTCAACTGAGCCTTTAGTCCAGAGTTTTTATTGTGAATCAGCCATGTAGACACAGATGACCACCCTCATGACTGATCTTAGTCTCCAGCCCATTCAGAGATGGAGCTGATATAATGTGGCCCAAGGCCCATTGTCATAAATCACATTGTTAGCATAGGCTATATGGCATGCCCAAGGCCTCCAGTTAAACAAAGATATGCTTATTATGAAGACTATTTTAGGTTTACTCTTGTGAGCCAGGGACAAAGTCCCATACCATTCTCTGGCAATGTTAATCTCTACTTTACATCTTCCTACCAAAGTTTGATCCCCATAAAAGTAAGGACTATGCCATGTTCATTTCTGAATTCTCATTTTCTACACATGTTCAACCTAAAGTAGGAGCACAATGCACGACTTTAGAATGAATAAACAAGTTCATGAATATGAAGAATTAAAGTGTTTTTTAACAACTCTTCAAAAACACCCCAAAATTACTACCACCTTCTGAGACTTCTACTATTATTAACAGATCCCTTTACTTATATATCAACAGACATCTGATTTGTGTCTGTTTTATCTCTCAATACAGTGTAATCTGTTAAAAAGGGAAAACTAATAGTCAAAAGAATAGACCCAGTCTGCTACCTTCTCCCATACATCACAGTCAGACCAAATTCTGTAAACCAGCCCTAAAATGGAAGGTGGGGAGAGTACTGTTCCTTCACCAGGGATATACAGACAGGTTCCAAAAGAGAAAACATGTCTGCCTCTTCCTTGTGTATGGCCTCTCCAATGAGTACAGTCAAGAGAAAGTTGACTATCACATATTATTCCTGTGACTGTAAGAGGGTCTCTTTGTTTCCAGATATCTACTCCACAGACATCTCACTTTGTCAAATATCTCACCATTAGGAATCTATTTCTCTGAATATAGTTTTTCTTTATTTCATTTCTTATTAAAAAAAAAAAAAAAAGCAGGATACATGTGCAGAACGGGCAGGGTTGTTACATAAGTATACATGTGCCATGATGGTCTGCTGAACTTATTGACCCATCTTCTAAGTTCCCTCCCCTTGCCCCCCCACCCCCCAACAGGCCCTAGTGTGTGTGGTTCCCCTCTCTGTATCCATGTGTTCTCATTGTTCAACTCCCACTTATGAGCAAGAACATGTGTTATTTGTTTATATGTCCCTGTGTTTGTTTGCTGAGGATGATGGCTTCCAGATTCATCCATGTCCCTGCAAATGACATGATCTCATTCCTTTTTATGGCTGCATAGTATTCCATGTTGGTACTTGTACCACATTTTCTTTATCCAGTCTATCATTGATGGGCATTTGGGTTGATTCCAAGTCTTTGCTATCATAAATAGTACTGCAATCAACATATGTGTGCATGTGTCTTTATAGTAGAATAATGTATAGTCCTTTGGGTATATACACAGTAATGGGATTGCTGGGTCAAATGGTATTTCTGCTTCTAGATCCTTGAGGAATCGCCATACTATCTTCTCCAATGGTTGAACTAATTTACATTTTCATCAACAGTGTAAAAGCATTCATATTTCTCCACAGCCTCATCAGCATCTATTGCTTCTTAACTTTGTAATAATCACCATTCTGACTAGCATGAGATAGCATTTCATTGTGGTTTTGATTTGCACTTATCTGATGATCAGTGATGTTGAGGTTTTTCTTCACATTTTTTGGCCACAAAAATGTCATCTTGTGAGAAATGTCTGTTCATAATATTTGCCCACTTTTTGATGTTTTTTTTCTTGTAAATATGTTTAAATTCCTCACAAATTCTGGATATTAGAGCTTTGTCAGATGGATAGATTGCAAAAATGTTCTCCCATTCTGTGGGTTATGTTACTCTGATGATAGTTTCTTTTGCTGTGCAGAAGCTCTTTAGATCAATTAGATCCCATTTGTCAATTTTGGCTTTTGTTGCAACTACTTTTGGTGTTTTAGTCATGAAGTCTTTGCCCCTGCCTATGTCCTGAATGATATTGCCTAGGTTATCTTCTAGGGTTGTTATTGGTTTGGGTTTTACATCTAAGTCTTTAATCCATCTTGAGTTAATTTTTATATAAAGTGTAAGGAAGGGATCCAGTTTCAGTTTTCTGCATATGGCTAGCCAGTTATCCCAGCACTATTTACTGAATAGGAGATCCTTTTCCCATTGCTTGTTTTTGTCAGGTTTGTTGAAGATCAGATGGTTGTAGATGTGTAGTGTTATTTCTGAGGTCTCTGTTCTGCTCCATTGGTCTATGTGTTGGTTTTGGTACTAGTACCATGCTGTTTTGGTTACTGTAGCCTTGTAGTATAGTTTGAAGTCAGGTAGCATGATGCCTCCAGCTTTATTCTTTTTGCGTAGGATTGTTTAGGCTATATGGGGTCATCTTTGATTCCACATGAAATTTAAAATAGTTTTTTTTTCTAATTCTGTGAAGAATGTCAATGGTAGTTTGATAGGAATGGAATTGAATCTATAAATTACTTTGGGCAGTACCGCCATTTTCACAATATTGATTCTTCCTTTCCATGAGGATTGAGTGCTTTTCCATTTATTTGTGTCCTCTCTTATTTCCTTGAGCAGTGGTTAGTACTTTTTCTTAAAGAAGTCCTTCACTTCCCTTGTTAACTGTATTCCTAGTTATTTTATTCTCTTTGTAGTGATGGCGAATGGGAGTCCATTCAAGATTTGGCTCTCTAGTTGCCTACTGTTGGTGTAAAGGAATGCTTGTGATTTTTGCACATTGATTTTGTATCCTGAGACTTTGCTGAGGTTGCTTATCAGTTCAAGGAGTTTTGGGGCTAAAATGATGGGGTTTTCTAAATATAAAATCATGTTGGCTAGTTTTATTTCTTTCTCTTGATTGCCCTAGCCAGAACTTCCAATACTGTGTTGAATAGGAGTAGTGAGAGAGGGCATCTTTGTCTTGTAACAGTTTTCAAAGGGAACGCTTCCAGCTTTTGCCCATTCAATATGATATTGGCTGTGAGTTTGTCATAAACAGCTCTTATTATTTTGAGATATATTCCATTAATACCTAGTTTATTGAGAGTTTTTAACATGAGGAGATGTTGAGTTCTATTAAAGATTTTTTCCTCATCGATTGAGATAATCATGTGGTTTTTGTCTTTGGTTCTGTTTATGTGATGGATTGTGTTTATTGATTTGCCTATGTTGGACCAGCCTTATATCCCAGGGATGAAGTTGACTTGATCATGGTAGATACGTTTTTTGATATGCTGCTGGATTTGGTTTGGCAGTATTTTATTGAGGATTTTCTTATCAATGTTCATCACAGATACTGGCCTGAAGTTTTCTTTTTTTATTGTGTCTTTGTCTGGTTTTGGTATCAGGATGATCATGTCTTTGTAAAATGAGTTATGGAGGAATCCCTCCTTTTCAATTGTTTGGAATAGTTTCACAAGAAATGGTACCAGCTCCTCTTTGAATTTCTGATAGAATTCAGTTATGAATCCATCTGGTCCTGGGCTTTTATTGGTTGGTAGGCTATAAATTACTGCTTCAATTTCAGAACTTGTTATTGTTCTATTCAGGGATTTGGCTTCTTCCCAGTTTAGTCTTGGGAGGATGTATGTGTCCAGAAATTTATCAATTTTGTCTAGATTTTCTGGTTTATTTCTGTAGAGGTTGTTTATAGTATTCTCTGATGGTAGTTTATATTTCTGTGGGGCCATTGGTGATATCCCCTTTATCATTTTTTATTTTGTCTATTTGATTCTTCTCTCTCTTCTCCTCTATTAGTAGTATATTCTTCTCTAGCTGTAGTATATTTTGTTAATGTTAAAAAAAAAAAAAACGCTCCTGGAATCATTGAATTTTTTTTTTTTTTGGAGGGTTTTTAATGTCTCTATGTCCCTCACTTCTTTTCTGATCTTAGTTATTTCTTGTCTTCTGCTAGTTTTTGGATTAGTTTGCTTATGCCTCTCTAGCTCTTTTAATTGTGATGTTAGGGTGTCAATTTGAGATTTTTCCTGCTTTCTGATGTGGGCATTTAGTGCTATAAATTTCCCTCTTAACACTGTTTTAGCTGTGTCCCAGAGACTCTGGTACATTATCTGTTTGTTCTCATTGGTTTCAAAGAATTTTTTTTATTTCTGTCTTAATTTCATTATTTACCCAGGAGTCATTCAGGAGCAGGTTGTTCAATTTCCATGTAATTGTGTGGTTTTGAGTGAGTTTCTTAATCATGAGTTCTAATTTGATTGCACTGTGGTCTGAGATTTGTTATAATTTCAGTTCTTTTGCATATGCTAAGGAGTGTTCTGCTTCCAATTATGTGGTCAATTTTTGAATGAGGGTCATGTGCCACTGAGAAGAATGTATATTCTGTGGATTTGGGGTGGAGAGTTCTGTAGATGTCTACTAGGTCCATCTGATCCAGAGCTGAATTCAAGTCCTGAATATCCTTGTTAATCGTCTGTCTTGTTGATCTGTCTGACAGTGGGGTAATAAAATCTCCCACTATTGTTGTGTGGGAGTCTAAGTCTCTAAGTCTCTTTACAGGTCTCTAAGAACTTGTTTTATAAATCTGGGTGCTTCTGTACTGGGTGCATATGTATTTAGAATAGTTAGCTCTTCTTGTAGAATTGTTCCCTTTAGCATTATGCAATGCCCTTCTTTGTCTTTTTTGATCTTTGTTGGTTTATAGTCTGTTTTGTCAGAGATGAGGATTGCAACCCCTACCTTTTTTTTTTTTTTTTTTTTTTTTTTTTTGCTTTCCATTTGCTTGGTAAATTTTCCTCCATCCCTTTAATTTGAGCCTATGTGTGTCTTTGCATGTAAGAAGGGTCTCCTCAATATGGTACACCGATGGGTCTTGACTCTTTATCCAATTTGCCAGTCTCTCTTCTATTTGAGGCATTTAGCCCATTTACATTTAAAGTTAGTATTGTTATGTGTTAATTTCATTATGTGTTAATTTCATCCTGTCATTATGATGTCATTTGCTTATTTTGCACACTAGTTGATGCGATTTCTTCGCAGTGTCATTGGTCTTTATATTTTTGATGTGTTTTTGCAGTGGCTGGTACCGGTTTTTCCTTTAAATATTTAGTGCTTCTTTCAAAAGCTGTTGCAGGGCAGGCCTGGTGGTAATGAAATTCCTCAGCATTTGTTTTTCTGGAAAGGATTTTATTTCTCCTTCACTTATGAAGCTTAGTTTGGCTGGATGTGAAATTCTAGGTTGAAAATGCTTTTCTTTAAGAATGTTGAATATCAGCCCCCAATCTCTTCTGGCTTGTAGAGTTCCTTCTGAGAGGTCTGCTGTTAGTCTGATGGGCTTACCTGTGTAAGTGACCTGACCTTTCTCTCTGGCTGCCCTTAACAGTTTTTCCTTCACTTCGACCTTGGAGAATCTGATGATTATGTGTCTTGGGGTTGATCTTCTCATGGAGTATCTTATTGGTGTTCCCTGGATTTCCTTAATTTGCATGCTGGCCTGTCTTTCTAGGTTGGGGAAGTTCTCCTGGACAAGATTCTGAAGTGTGTTTTCCAACTTGTTTCCATTCTCCCTGTCTCCTTCTGGTACTCCAGTTAATTGTAGATTCAGTCTTTATATGAAGTTACATATTTCTTGGAGACTTTGTTCATTCCTTTTTATTCTTTTTTTCTCTATTCTTGTTTGCATGCCTTATTTCAGCAAGGTGATCTTCAAACTCTGATACCCGTTCTTCCGCTTGGTTGATTCAGCTATTGATACTTGGATATGATTCATGAAGTTCTTGTGCTGTGTTTTTCAGCTCCATCAGGTCATTTATGTTCCTCCCTAAAGTGGTTATTCTAGTTAGCAATTCCTCTAACCATTTATCAAGGCTATTAGTTTGTTTGCATTGAGTTATAACATGCTTTTTTAGCTCAGCATAGTTTTCTATTGCCCATCTTCTGAAGCCTACTTCTGTCAATCCATCCATCTGATCCTCTGCCCAGTTCTACTCCCTTTGATGGAGAGACACTGCAATTATGTGGAGGAGAAGAGGCACTCTGGCCTTTTGGGTTTTCTGCATTTTTTCATTGATTCTTTCTCATCTTTGTGAGTTTGTCTAGTTTCAGTCTTTGAGGCTGCTTACCCTCAGATGGGGTTTCTATAGGGGCTTTTGTGTTGTTGTTGATGCTGTTGTTATTGCTTTCTGCTTGTTAGTTTGTCTTCCAATGGTCAGGTCCCTCTTATGTAGGGCTGCTGCAGTTTTCTGGGTGTTCACTTCAGGCTGTATTCATCAGATTCATTCCTGTGCATGGAGATGTCACTCAAAAAGGCTGGAGAACAGCAAACATGGGTGCCTGCTCCTCCTTTGGGGACCTCTGACCTCAAGGGGAACCAAACTGATGCCAGTACGATCGCTGCTGTATAGGGTATCTGACAACCTCTGTTGGAGGGTCTCGCCCAGTTGGGTGGCATGGGGAACAGGACCAATTTAATGAAGCACTTTGTCTCTTGGTGGAGGGGGTGTGCTTTGCTGGGGAGAAACCCAATCATCTGGGCTGCCCAGATTCATCAGAACTACCAGGAGGAAAGGCTAAATCTGCTGGTCCGCAGAGACTGTGGCCTCCCCTCCCACCAGGGGCTCAGGCCCAGGAAGATCCAGGTACTGTCCCTGAGCTTCTGGCTGGAGTTATTGGAGTTCCCGCAGAGAAAGCCCCACCCAGTGAGGAAGGATGGGTCAGGGTCAGGCGTGTGGCACTCTGTCCACAGACTGCCATAGCTGGTGTGTTGGGCTGTGGGAGACAAGTCTTGGGACCAAGTCATCCAGCCTTTTTGGCTCCAGCTGGGGTAAAGCACAGCCTGGAGCTGTAGAGACGTGTGCTACCCTTCCCTGGCCCAGGGAGCTTAGGGTGTTAGGCAGTTGCTAGTCCCAGTGCTGGCTGCTGCCCCTCCTCCAAATGGCTCAAATGGCTTAGATAGCAGGCAGCTACAGGCTGATACTGGATGCCCCTGCTTCTGGGAGTTCTGTAGGCTTAAGCCGATTCCAGCTGAGAGGCTGTAAGAATCTGGGTTCTGGGGTTGGGACGCTAGGTCCCGGTGGCGTGGGTTTGCAAGTGGGATCTTCTGATCCTTGGGTTGTGGAGTTCTGTGGAAAAAGCAGTTTCCCTGGATAGTTAGCATGCTCAGTCATTGCCTCCTTTGGTTAGGAGTAGGGGACTGCCCTGCCCTGTGTGACTCTCCGGTGGGCCACCACACCACACTGTTCTTCCTTCTCTCCGTGGGTCACACCAGACTTCTAGTCAATTTTGAAGACAGAACCTGGATACCTTGTTGCCAGTGAAGGATTCACATGCTTATTAGGATCTTTTTCAATGGGAGCCTCCGAAGGCTACTGCTTTTATTTGGCTATCTTGGCCCTGCCTCTTTCTGTCTCTTCTTCTATATAAACATAAGAATTATCTGTGTTTTCAGAATCAACTTCTAGCTCTTAGAAGTGGGTTATCCATTTATTCCTTAATAGTTTACTTAGATAACACTCTGGTTCCAAATTTCCATTTCCAATGATACCTCAGTGTCCAATGTCATTCCATATCCCTTTCCAATATGCTTTATTAATTGCCCTTTTTGTGGTTAGACACAATGTTATCCCTTTAGTCTCAGTGTTCCATGTAGTCTCTGTTTGATCTTTTAAAAATGCAAATTGGTTCATAATATTACTACTCCGTTTATAACGTATGTTATAGGAGGACCCTATGCCATTTAGAATAAAATGTGGATTTGGCCAGGCACGGTGGCTCACGCCCGTAATCCTAGTATTTTGGGAGGCCGAGGTGGACTGATCATGATGTCAGGAGATCAAGACCATCCTGGCTAATATGGTGAAACCCTGTCTCTACTCAAAATACAAAAAATTAGCCAGTCGTGGTGGCACACACCTGTAGTCCCAGTTACTCAAGAGGCTGAGGCAGAAGAATAATTTCAACCTGGGAGGCAGAGCTTGCAGTGAGCTGAGATCGTGTCACTGCACTCCACCCTGGGTGACAAAGCAAGACTCCACCTCACAAAAAAAAAAAAAAAAACAAAAAAGTATTCTTGCTGTGGCCTACAAGACCATAAATCCCAAAATCCCACATGATTCAGCCTCTGACTGCCTCCCAATCTCACCTACTATTTTAGTGTGTCATGTTTTTTTTTTTTTTTTTTTTTGACAGTCTCACTCTGTCTCCTAAACTGGAGTGCAGTGGCACAATCTTGGCTCACGGCGATTCTCCTGCCTCAGTCTCCTGAGAAGCTGGAATTACAGGTGTGTGCCACCATGCCTGGTTAATTTTTTTGTATTTTTAGTAGAGACTGGGGCAGGGGGTGGGGGGGTGGTTTCATCATGTTGGTCAGGCTGGTCTCTAACTCTTCACTTTATGATCCACCTGCCTGGGCCTCCCAAAGTGCTGGAATTACAGGTGTGAGCTACTACACCCAGCCTATTTTGTTCGTTTGCAGCAACTTACAACTCTCTAGCATTATCTTATTAATGTCTATATTCTACTTCCCTCTGACTTGAATGAAAGCTGCGTGAGGTCAGGACCCTTAAATATCTTGCTCACTGTTTTAGACCCAGGGCTTAGAATACTGCCTGGCATGTGGTCGACTGTAATCATTCCTATGGAAGCATTAATGGGTTTTACCAGAAGGTGAGAGAGCAGCTCACCGAAAGGTTTCTACTGTAGGAAAAGCGGGGAAAATGTATACAACTGATCAATGCTATGGGAACGCTAAGCATGATGGAGGTTTGAGTACCCAGGAAGTGTGCAACACCATCACACTCCTAAAAGCAGACATGTTGCAAAAGAATGTGAGAGGAGAAAACACAGGGAATAACTAATACCACTGTGACCTTTCTAGTCTCTTTCTGAGTTTAGTGCCTTCTCTGTCTACTCTCAGTATCCTTACTCCACCACTCCCATGATGCTTCTGGTATATACGAACAGAAGAAAATGACATTAAAAATGTCTTCTCTCTTATGTGTTAATACCTCATTGACACCCAGAAATATCTAGTTTTAAAAATATCTTCAGTAGCTGTCTATTACCTACCAGATAAATCAAGACACCTACAACCTTTAGTTTATGAACCTAAGCTGTGATTGGTGACTCAACTGTTGTCACTATTCCCAATTACCCCGTGCACTGAAGAGTCCTTTCTATTACTATATGGTGTTGATGGCAGTCAGGGAATAGCATTAAATTTCTCCATATCAAGGAGGTAGAAACACTTGATAAAATATCAAAGAAGGGCATTTCTCCACCACATCATGGTTGTAAGGGGAACAGAATAAACTATCAGTGGAAACCTACTTTATGCTGATAACATCCTGTTTTACAAATGAGAAAACAGGTTTTAGCTAGAATAAAAATTAAGAGATCCTCATTCTGGTTAAGTAACAAAACTGGTTTCAAATCTGTGTCTGCTTGTCCCCAAAGCCGTTCCTTGTTCAGATACAGGAGGATGTACACCTAGGGTGAACCACAATGAAAGAAAGAGAATTCAGAGGAATTTTGAGACTGTGTTAATTAATATTGATGTTTAGAAGACCTGTTTTCAGACTCAGAATATGCATACACAGTAATACAGCAGTCAGGATGTTTGAAAGCCTCACGTTACGCAATTTACTTATTCTTTCCTCGAAGGAAGAGCAAAGAATCACCTAACCTGGTCCACTGAGAAGGAAACATGCTTAATTATTTCCCGTTCTCCATCATATAAGAAAGGGAGGCAAGAAGCCTGTGCTTGTGGACAGAGAAACAGCTGTCTTTCAGAAGGACACTGGCTCTTTAGCAAAGGAGGCAGGCAAGCAGCCCAGGGCTAATCAAGAGAATCGTCTTTCTCCAAGTTGCTAGTGTTGTGAGACCCTCAAAGGGTTAAGGATGGCAGATTTTTTTTTTTTTTTTTTTTTTTGGTTGCTATGTGCAGCCAGAGAACAAGCAGATTTTTAACGACAATTCCAGGAGCACCCCCTTGATAGGTGAAGGGTGGACTCAACCACAACGCACTCGCTGACGTGCAGTTGATCCCCAGAGACTCGAGGCTGTTTTTGTGTGTGATAAATGTAATATTCCACTGCTAAATTTAGGAACCCTGCATCCTATGAAAATGGCACCTCACCATGACTAATTAGCAATGAAAACTGTGGATGGTGACAGGCTTAATTATTTAATCTCCAAGGTTTTGATTAAATTAAAACCTTTTGCTGCAGGGCAAAAAAATTTATATGTACACAAGTTAAGATTATAAAGTAATGAGGCTGATACCACAAATCACAGGAGGAAAAGGGTTTCATGATGCAGCGCATCTGTGTGTATATGATATTAGCTACCTGTGTATTTGTATATAAAACCCTAGAGATGACTGTGTATACTGGACATGACTGTGTATATATGTCATAGAGGATATTAGTTTGAATTTGTGTATAACATGAGAGATGTATATGCATATGCATTTCTAAAAATGTATGGATATATAGGGAATAGGTATACATTACTGTGTATGTATGCATGTATGTATTATATGTAGGAAAAACTGAGGATTCATACGTGTATATCCAACACTAAAGAAATACCTATGTATGTGTGAACAACACTGGAATTGCATGTGTATATACAACACTAGAAATGTGGCTGTTTGTGTACAGAACTCTATTTTGTGTATTCCATAGGTGATAGGTGTGTATGTGGTGTGTGTGTGTGTGTGTCCACTTTTGGAGAATGACTATGCTGAACTTAGCATAGTCTGGCAATATGTGATTGCCAAAAATGTGTTACAGAACTGCAAATGTAGACAAAGTTGTATGTTTCATATATACACACACACCGACACATATATACATACACACATATAGACATATATATGCACACACATATATATACACACTATAAAGTTTCACGCATTTATCAAATATTTCAGATACAGTATGTGTTCAAACTTAAGAGAATTGTCAATATATAGATTACATTGCCATTCTACTAATTTGTATGGGCATTTTTACAACATTAAAACATTCTGTGTGGATGTATGAAAATGGCATATGAATATTTTATATGTAATGTGTGTTGTATGTATATATATTATGTAAATATTCAATATACAGTGATACAAAATGTGTTATGTATGCAATGAAAATATATATAATGCATTAAAACATAGGTGTGAATATATCCCACGATATACAGATATATGCATAAAACATTTGAAAAATAGTTGTGAGTCCTACTTGTTAACACTGAAAAGATTATCCATATGAATTTATATTTAATGTTGAAAGTATGTGATATATAAAATACTAAAGATAGGTGTGACTATGTTTATCATATTAGAGAGATGTGTATAAATATTTACCATACAGGAAGTGTGCACAACACTACAGATATTTTGTGTTTGCATTCAATATTTTTTAATTGCATAAAACATGCATAACAAAGTTTACCATTTTAAGTGTACAGTTCAGTGGCATTAAGTACATTCACATTGTTGTGCAACTATCCCTATTATCAATCTCCAGAAATTTTCATCTTGCAAAACTGAAACACTGTATCAATTAAACAATAACTTCTCATTCCTCCCTACCCTCAGCCCATGGAATTCACAATTCTACTTTATGTTTGTATGATTTTGACTACTCAAAGTACTTCATATGAGTGCTTTCTTGCAGTATTTGTCCTTCTGTGGCAGGCATATTTCACTTAGTATAATGTCTTTAAGGTTCATGTATGTTGGGCCATGTGTCAGAATTTCCTTCCTTTTTAAGGCTGAATAATATTCCACTATGTGTATACCACACTTTGTTTATCCACATATCTGTACATGTATACTTGGGTTGCTAGTGCCTTTTGGCTATTATCTTTTAGTTATTGTGAATAACATTGCTGTGAACATGGTTGTATATATATCTGTTCATCTCCATGCTTTCAATTTTTTGAGTATCCACAAATTGAATTGGTGGACCATATGGTAATTCCACTTTTAAATTTTTGAGGAACTGTCATATTGTTTTTCATAGAAGCTGCACCATTTTGTAAGTAATATTTTTATGTATGTGTGTGTTCACTACATAAGACACATCTACAACTAGGCATTTATGTTTTCATTTATAGAAATGTAGATATAAATGTGAATAAAAAGTACTGTGTAAGCCCATATATAACACTGAAGCTAGATTTCTGAATACAGTTGAGTATTTCCTAATCCAAAATGTTTGCAACAAAAAGTATTACAGATTTCAAAGTTTTTCAGATTTTGGTATATTTGCGTATGTATAATGAAACATCTTGGGGACAAGACCCAAATCTAAATATAAAAATCATTTGTGTTTTACATATACTTTATACACATGGCCTGAAGGTAATTTTGTAAAATACGTATAATCATTTTGTGCATGAAACAGTTTTAACTGCAACCCATTACATGAGGTTAATGTAAAATTTTCCACTTGTGGTGTCATATCAGTGCTCATTTTGAGTTGTGTGTGTGTAATACTGATGATTTGCATTCAATGTACTTCCCTCACTAAAAATCAAATTGTATCTTAATGACGTGTATTAAAAAAACTCCAAATGTAGCACCTTAAAATAATAACAATAAATTATTTTGTTCCTAAACCTGAAATGTTGCCAGTGCTTGGCAAGGACAGCTCAACCAGCATAACCCATGGTGGCTAGATTGGAGCTAAACAATTGGGTTTTAGGAGGGCCACTCACAAGGTTGGTCAATTAATACTATTACTTGAGGACTCCGCCATGGCTGTGGGCCTCCTTCTGGGTGGGTTGGACTCTCTTACCACGTGGTGTCTGTGTTCTAAGTACAAGTATGTCAAGAGAACCTAGTGGAGAATGTATTGATTTCTATGACCTAACTCTGAAAGCACATGGTGTCACTTCTCTCCCTCAGATTCAAGAGGATGAAATGTTGACCCTGCCTCTGGATGGGAGAAGTGTCTGAGCCACACTGTAAAAAGAATATGTTGGATGGGAGATGATGTTGTGGCCACTTTTTAAAAAGGACAATCTGCCACAGTCACAGGTTATTATTTCTAAACAGACAGTTTGAACATTTATTTTGTTCATGCAACAAATATTTATTGAATGCCTACTATGTGCTACTACTTGGGGTTCAACAGTAAACACACACACAGTCATTGTTGCCCTTGTGGGGCTGATATTCCACTGAATGAAATAAGGGGAAAATAGTATCTGCCATGTCAGATGATACCTATTATTGTGTTAGGGAAAAAAGAAAACCAATGTAATGGGGAAAGGAAATGTTGGGAATTAGAGAAGTGCTGTTTTGTATAGCATGGCCTGGGAAATAATCTCCAATAAGGTGACTTTCGAGCAGACACACCTGAAGGAGAGTGAAGGAATGAGTCTTGAGGGAAAAGGCATCAGGGAGGTGGTAGTTCTAAACAGAGACATGGCTAAAGGCTTTAAAATATAAGGATGTTTGCTATGTGTGAGAAACAGCAAGGAGGCCAGTATGCCTAAAGTATGAAGGGGAGAGTTGTAGGAAGTGAAATCAGAGTGGATACGGGTGCCAGATCATGTTAAAGTAATAAAGTGATATTCTTTCTTTCTGTTGCAACAAAATATTCCCAAAGAAAACATACCAGTAATAATTCTTTTAGCTGCATTGTCTTTGTTTCGATCATACTCCTTCCACAAATACTGAATACCAAAGAATAAGCCTTCATGTGATCAGTTAGGGGCATCAGCTGTTGTCTGAATCAGTAGGAAGTTGGCCAACTTATTGAAATTACTTCTTTTTTTTTCATAATCTTTTTTTTATTTTTATTTTTTTTATTATACTTTAAGTTCTAGGGTACATGTGCATAACGTGTAGGTTTGTTACATATGTATACTTGTGCCATGTTGGCGTGCTGCACCCATCAACTCATCAGCACCCATCAATTCGTCATTTATATCAGGTATAACTCCCAATGCAATCCCTCCCCCCTCCCCCCTCCCCCCTCCCCCCTCCCCCCTCCCCCCTCCCCCCTCCCCCCTCCCCCCTCCCCCCTCCCCCCTCCCCCCTCCCCCCTCCCCCCTCCCCCCTCCCCATGATAGGCCCCGATGTGTGATGTTCCCAGGACTAATATCCAGAACCTACAAAGAACTCAAACAAATATACAAGAAAAAAACAAACAACCCCATCAAAAAGTGGGCAAAGGATATGAACAGACATTTCTCAAAAGAAGACATTCATACAGCCAACAGACACATGAAACAATGCTCATCATCACTGGCCATCAGAGAGATGCAAATCAAAACCACAATGAGATACCATCTCACACCAGTTAGAATGGCAATCATTAAAAAGTCAGGAAACAACAGGTGCTGGAGAGGATGTGGAGAAATAGGAACACTTTTACACTGTTGGTGGGATTGTAAATTAGTTCAACCATTATGGAAAACAGTATGGCAATTCCTCAAGGATCTAGAACTAGATGTACCATGTGACCCAGCCATCCCACTACTGGGTATATACCCAAAGGATTATAAATCATGCTGCTATGAAGACATGCACAGGCATGTTTATTGTGGCACTATTCACAATAGCAAAGACTTGGAATCAACCCAAATGTCCATCTGTGACAGACTGGATTAAGAAAATGTGGCACGTATACACCATGGAATATTATGCAGCCATAAAGAAGGATGAGTTTGCATCCTTTGTAGGGACATGGATGCAGCTGGAAACCATCATTCTTAGCAAACTATCACAAGAAGAGAAAACCAAACACCGCATGTTCTCACTCACAGGTGGGAACTGAACAATGAAATTACTTCTAACCTTGGAGATGAAAATTCAAGTCTCAGAAGGCCACGAGACATCCCTTCTGTCTGAGTCTGTTCTCTCTGCCTGCTTCATGCCACATCTGTGCACATAGAACACCAACATATTCCCTGACCTGGAAGGCAAAGGTAATAATAGTGTTGGCATTTAGATGTTCAGGTTTGTAATCAGGAAGGGAAATCACTGAAAATGTTGAAGGTTGGTTTGATTGCCCTTCTGTGCCTTTCCCTATTCTCCAACTCCCTGATAAAACTGGGAAAATCCTTCACCTTGACATCATTAACATCAGAAGTAATAAATGGAGAACAGCTGCAACCAAATCGGCCAAATACTTGGCACAATTTAAGTTACTTAAGAAGTTGCTTCAGTGGGCAGTGTTTTCAGACCTGACTGAAGATTACCAGCATCTGGGGATCTTTGCTCACCTCAAAGCTCTGGAGTTGGGCCCAACTCCATAGTGTGTGTGTGTGTGTGTTTTTTTTTTTTTTTTTTTTTTTTTTTGCTTCCCCAGGTGATTCTAACACGCAACCATAGTTGCCAACCACTATTGCTGTAAAGCTTTGCCTTACTAGATGACACAGGATAACTTGGATTTTATCATCCAACAGAAATTAACATACCTGAAGATTGGAAACTATTAAAGCTCTAATTTCCAAATGGTTTATCTGAAGGACCATTCTAGGTATGTGCTACATTTACAAATATCACTGGAAATGTTTACAACAGTTCTTGTCCTATCCATCACCCTACTCTTTCCTTCCCAATTGCATTCCTCATATTATTCAAGAGAGCAAACGATACTACTTCTTTATTTTAATAATTCCTTATGAATAAGGCTTGTCCCTTGCAAAAGTCTCTAAGGCTATGTTTTCATATGTTGGAATAATGATACACACATATTGATAAGTTTTTAAATGTGTCTTCTGTGTCACTTTGCTTTTTACTTTTTCTTTCCCAACTTTTCTATTGGCATGCGATACAATTTGGGTATTTGTCCCACCAAATCTCCTGTTGAAATGTAATCCCCAATGCCCAGTGTTAGAGGTGGGGTTGGTGGGAGGTGTGTGGTCATGAGAATGGATCCCTCATGGCTTGGTACTGTCTTTGAGATAGTGAGTTCTTGTGAGATTTGATTGTTTAAAAGTGTGTGGCACCTTCCCTCGCTCTGTCTTTCTCTTTCTCTCACCATGTGGTGTGCCTGCCCCTGCTTCACCTTCTACCATGAATAAGAGCTCCCTGAGACCTCCCCAGAATAGTGAAGATTTCAGTGTCATTCTTGTACAGCATATAGTATCATAAGCCAATTAAACCTCTTTTCTTTTTATATTATCCAGTCTCAGGTATTTCATTAAAGCAATGCAAGAACGGCCTAACACAGCATGGTAGTTAACTTGTTTATTCTATCAAATGAGATGAAAACATTGATTAAATGGATAATCATGTTCTTAAATAACTTTATAGGTTATGAGGACAGGTATCAGTGATTTGAAAAGGAGATCCACAGTGAAAGCATTTCCTCCACAGGATTTCATATAATCATCTTTGATGACCTCTTGTCATTTTTATTTTCCCCAACAATAAGGCAGGGACACTTCTTGAGAAACAACCTGTAAAATATCATATTAGGAATACAGTTGATAGTCTTCCTCACTGCTGAGGAATGCTCTAGCATAATGACCTATTGGATCTAACACTATGCAAAACCAGTCAACTTCCTGTCATCTACCCCAGGTATGATGTTAGTCAGTGATGTCACCTTAAGCACAGTTTCTAAGCTAGAATTTACTGGAGTTAGCTACTCAAGTGAGTTTCAAACATTTTCTAAAGAAGACTTTTCTCAAAAATGTTTATCATCATAGTAAATAGATAAAAATAAAAAGTTTTTCTTTATGGCTTTAGAGACTAAAAGCCTCATCATTTTTCCCTCCCACTTTCATCCTGATTACTGTCCTTAAGATATGTCCATGGAACACTAAGTGATTTGCAAACTACTTCTCTACAGTAGCTTCTCCACACGTGGTCAGTTAGCAAAGCCTGTAATCTTACCTCAGAATGAATGCCTGGATGCAGCAGTTCTTCCTCATCACTACTAACCCTGCCCATCTCTCATCTGGACCATTGCAAGATATTTATCTCCTTTCTCCAGGTTCCTCTCCTCTGAATCCCATTGCCAATGATTTTCTCTTTAAAGTATATCAGCTCTTGTCACTCTGCCTTTAAACCCCTAGCTGATTTCACACTCTTGGTGGGATGCTGGCCAAAGACTAAGGTTAGAGCCAAACTATACTTCATCTCTATTTTCGACCGTATTCTCTATGAACTGATTGCCATTCTCTCAAATTGCATAATGCTCTCATCAACCCTTGTTACTTGGAATGCCGTTAAAATGTTAAAAATCCCCAAATTTGTATCTTGAGACCAGCACACTCTCTGAGACCAAAGATTTTGTGCCACCTCCACTGCTGCTACCATTGATTTTGCCTAGCAAGAGCTTCTTGTGTCTATATTCTGTTTTCCATAGGACAGCCATGTCATTTAGTCTGATCAGTAAATACCTCTGCCTAAAACTCTCCAGTAAATTCCTCTTTCTTTCATAATAAAAGGGGTGTTCCTTCTGACTGCATCCAAGGCCTTCATTATCTGGCATTTTCTGGTCTCACTCTATTCTTACTCCCCCTTTCTCACTCTGCTTCTGCCATACTGGCGCCCATGCTATTTTTCCAATGCAATAAGTATATTTCAGCCACAGAGTTTTCGGACTGTTTCCTCTGCCTGGCATGTTTTTCAAAATATCCACCTGACTCTCTCCCTCATTTTCTACAGGCCTCTGATAGTGTCACTTCATCAATACTGTCTTCATTGACCATCCTGCTCACTATACCCAACACTCCTAGCTATATACTTTTCCTCTTTTAATTTTTTCCATAAAGCTTTTTACCGTCTGATATACTCTATTTTTTTTTTCTTGTTGTTTTTCACCCACAATTAGAATAAAGCTCCACAAGAGCAGGAAGAGCAGGGATTTTTATGTTCAGTCACTATTGTGATGAAAATATAGAATAATACCTTCTACACAGAAGTTGCTCAATAAATACTGTAGGATAAATGAATGAATGAATGTAACCTGAGCTCCAGCCACATAATCGTTCACTATTTTCTGAACATACTAGAGGTGCTTCTCTAATTTGTTATTTGTATACAAGTTGTTTCTTCTACTTGGAGAGCAATTCCCACTACTTTATGCTTCAAGACCTCTGCTGCTACCTACACTATGAAACCTCCAGTTCCCTCAGTCTATGTGCATTGGATTAGCTGTTGTGGTCCAATAGCTGTTTGTCTATTAGCATAATTATTAGAAGTATCTATTAGAACTTTGCAGCATGGTCTTATAAATTTTGTTTCTACGTCTATCTCCCTTAATACAGTTGAGGATTCTTAGGAATCGTAACGGTATTATTTGTCTTTGAATAGGCAGCATAAAACTTAGAATATCAATACATATTTTCCAAATGCAAGAATCAATTATTCAACAGTCCAGATCTGTATATCAATCTGTGACTTTCCAGGAATGCTAACTGGAAACAAAAGGAAAGAGCAGCAAGAAGTTAAAGAATACAAATAAAATTGCATCCGAAGAGTGGAGAGTGTTTTTTCTGTGCATTTCATTTACGTGAAGTGATAGGAAATAGATATTAAAATGAAAACCAGCTAGTGGAATGTGTAAAAACAAGTCGGGGTCAGAATTTGGTCTTCTTTTTACTTGCCAACAAAGATGCTGTCTGGTTGGAACAAGGCAGAGGAAATGACTATTAGAAGATTTCTATATAGTGCTACTAATGAGATCTGGGTCATAGGTGAGAGTAATTTTCCAAGAGTAGCACAGGCTATCTCTTTTGTCTTCAAAATTGTGACAGTAGTTTTTATGATTCTAATTCAGGGACTCTAACCAAGCTCAAAACTTTGCCTGAGCAGACAAAAACTCAGATGTGATTGCTCTTGCAAATAGCCCCTTTAGTGGACTATAGGTGTGAGTATGAATGTGTATTGAGGGGTTACTTTCTAAGTCCCTGCCATGATAAGATGAGTGAGGGAAATCAGCTGGGGCTGAAAATGCCAGCACTATGTCTGATAGTAGCAAACACCAAAGCCACTACATTGGAGATGACATCATACCCATCACACCCATTTATAGCTAATATTAAACTTTTTATTATTATTATTATACTTTAAGTTCTAGGGTATATGTGCATAATGTGCAGGTTTGTTACATATGTATACTTGTGCCATGTTGGTGTGCTGCACCCATCAAATCGTCAGCACCCATCAACTCGTCCTTTACATCAGGTATAAATCCCAATGCAATACTTCCCCCCCTCCCCATAATAGGCCCCAGTGTGTGATGTTCCCCTTCCCGAGTCCAAGTGATCTCATTGTTCTGTTCCCACATATGAGTGAGAACATGCGGTGTTTGGTTTTCTGTTCTTGTGATAGTTTGCTGAGAATGATGGTTTCCATCTGCATCCACGTCCCTACAAAGGACACGAACTCATCCTTTTTTATGGCTGCATAGTATTCCATGGTGTATATGTGCCACATTTTCTTAATCCAGTCTGTCACTGATGGACATTTGGGGTGATTTCAAGTCTTTGCTATTGTGAATAGTGCCGCAATGAACATACGTGTGCATGTGTCTTTATAGCAGCATGATTTATAATCCTTTGGGTATATCCCCAGTAATGGGATGGCTGGGTCATATGGTACTTCTAGTTCTAGATCCCTGAGGAATCACCATACTGTTTTCCATAATGGTTGAACTAGTTTACAATCCCACCAACAGTGTAAAAGTTTTCCTATTTCTCCACATGCTCTCCAGCACCTGTTGTTTCCTGACTTTTTAATGATTGCCATTCTAACTGGTGTGAGATGGTATCTCATTGTTGTTTTGATTTGCATTTCTCTGATTGCCTGTGATGACGAGCATGTTTTCATGTGTCTGTTGGCTGTATGCATGTCTTCTTTTGAGAAACGTCTGTTCATATCCCTTGCCCACTTTTTGATGGGGTTGTTTGTTTTTTGTTTTTTGTTTTCTTTGTAAATTTATTTGAGTTCTTTGTAGGTTCTGGATATTAGCTCTTTGTCAGATGAGTAGATTACAAAAATTTTCTCCCATTCTGTAGGTTGCCTGTTCACTCATGGTAGTTTCCTTTGCTGTGCAGAAGCTCTTTAGTTTAATTAGATCCCATTTGTCAATTTTGGCTTTTGTTGCCATTGCTTTTGGTGTTTTAGACATGAAGTCCTTGCCCATGCCTATGTCCTGAATGGTATTACCTAGATTTTCTTCTAGGGATTTTATGGTATTAGGTCTAACATTTAAGTCTCTAATCCATCTTGAATTAATCTTCGTATAAGGGTAAGGAAAGGATCCAGTTTCAGCTTTCTACTTATGGCTAGCCAGTTTTCCCAGCACCATTTATTAAATAGGGAATCCTTTCCCCATTTCTTGTTTTTCTCAGGTTTGTCAAAGATCAGATGGCTGTAGATGTGTGGTATTATTTCTGAGGACTCTGTTCTGTTCCATTGGTCTGTATCTCTGTTTTGGTACCAGTACCATGATGTTTTGGTTACTGTAGGCTTGTAGTATAGTTTGAAGTCAGGTAGCGTGATGTCTCCAGCTTTGTTCTTTTGATTTAGGATTGCCTTGGCAATGTGGGCTCTTTTTTGGTTCCACATGAACTTTAAAGCAGTTTTTTCCAATCCTGTGAAGAAACTCATTGGTAGCTTAATGGGGATGGCATTGAATCTATAAATTACCTTGGGCAGTGTGGCCATTTTCACGATATTGATTCTTCCTATCCATGAGCATGGATGTTTTTCCATTTGTTCATGTCCTCTTTTATTTCACTGAGCAGTGGTTTGTAGTTCTCCTTGAAGAGGTCCTTCACATCCCTTGTAAGTTGGATTCCTAGGTATTTTATTCTCTTTGAAGCAATTGTGAATGGAAGTTCATTCATGATTTGGCTGTCTGTTTGTTACTGGTGTATAAGAATGCTTGTGATTTTTGCACATTAATTTTGTATCCTGAGACTTTGCTGAAGTTTCTTATCAGCTTAAGGAGATTTTGGGCTGAGACAATGGGGTTTTCTAAATACACAATCACGTCATCGGCAAACAGGGACAATTTGACTTCTTTTCTGAAATGAATACCCTTTATTTCTTTCTCTTGCCTGATTGCCCTAGCCAGAACTTCCAACACTATGTTGAATAGGAGTGGTGAGAGAGGGCATCCCTGTCTTGTGCCAGTTTTCAAAGGGAATGCTTCCAGTTTTTGCCCATTCAGTATGATATTGGCTGTGGGTTTGTCATAAATAGCTCTTATTATTTTAAGATACGTTCCATCAATACCGAATTTACTGAGTGTCTTTAGTATGTAGGGCTGTTGAATTTTTGTCAAAGGCCTTTTCTGCATCTATTGATATAATCATGTGGTTTTTGTCTTTGGTTCTGTTTATATGCTGCATTACGTTTATTGATTTGCATATGTTGAACCAGCCTTGCATCGCAGGGATGAAGCCCACTTGATCATGGTGGATAAGCTTTTGGATGTGGTGCTGGATTCGATTTGCCAGTAGTTTATTGAGGATTTTTGCATAGATGTTCATCACGAATATTGGTCTAAAATTCTCTTTTTTTTGTTGTGTCTCTCTCAGGCTTTGGTATCATGATGATGTTGGCCTCATAAAATGAGTTAGGGAGGATTCCCTCTTTTTCTATTGATTGGAATAGTTTCAGAAGGAGTGGTATCAGCTCCTCCTTGTACCTCTGGTAGAATTCAGCTGTGAATCCATCTGGTCCTGGACTTTTTTTGGTTGGTAGGCTATTAATTATTGCCTCAATTTCAGAGCCTGCTATTGGTCTATTCAGGGATTCAATTTCTTCCTGGTTTAGTCTTGGAAGAGTGTAAGTGTCCAGGAAATTATCCATTTCTTCTAGATTTTCTAGTTGATTTGCATAGAGGTGTTTATAGTGTTCTCTGATGGTAGTTTGTATTTCTGTGGGGTCGGTGGTGATATCCCCTTTATCATTTTTTATTGCATCTATTTGATTCTTCTCTCTTTTCTTTATTAGTCTTGCTAGCGGTCTGTCAAATTTGTTGATCTTTTCAAAAAACCAACTCCTGGATTTGCTGATTTTTTGGAGAGTTTTTTGTGTCTCTATCTCCTTCAGTTCTGCCCTGATCTTAGTTATTTCTTGCCTTCTGCTAGCTTTTGAATGTGTTTGCTCTTGCTTCTCTAGTTCTTTTAATTGTGATGTTAGATTGTCAATTTTAGATCTTTCCTGCTTTCTCTTGTGGGCATTTAGTGCTATAAATTTCCCTCTACGCATTGCATTAAGTGTGTCCCAGAGATTCTGGTGTGTTATATCTTTGTTCTCATTGGTTTCAAAGAACATCTTTATTTCTGCCTTCATTTCGTTATGTACCCAGTAGTCATTCAGGAGCAGGTTATTCAGTTTCCATGTAGTTGAGTGGTTTTGATTGAGTTTCTTAGTCCTGAGTTCTAGTTTGATTGCACTGTGGTCTGAGAGACAGTTTGTTATAATTTCTGTTCTTGTACATTTGCTGAGGAGTGCTTTACTTCCAATTATGTGGTCAATTTTGAAATAAATGTGATGTGGTGCTGAGCAGAATGTATATTTTGTTGATTTGGTTTGGAGAGTTCTGTAGATGTCTATTAGGTCTGCTTGGTGCAGAGTTGGGTTCAATTCCTGCATATCCTTGTTAACTTTCTGTCTCGTTGATCTGCCTAATGTTGAGAGTGGGGTGTTGAAGTCTCCCATTATTATTGTATGGGAGTCTAAGTCTCTTTGTAAGTCTCTAAGGACTTGCTTTATGAATCTGGGTGCTCCTCTATTGGGTGCATATATATTTAGGAGAGTTAGCTCTTCCTGTTGAATTGATCCCTTTACCATTATGTAATGACCTTCTTTGCCTCTTTTGATCTTTCATGGTTTAAAGTCTGTTTTATCAGAGACTAGGATTGCAACCCCTGCTTTTTTTTTTTTTTTTTTTTGTTTTCCATTTGCTTGGTAGATCTTCCTCCATCCCTTTATTTTGAGCCTCTGTGTGTCTCTGCATGTGAGACGGGTCTCCTGAATATAGCAGACTGATGGGTCTTGACTCTTTATCCAGTTTGCCACTCTGTGTCTTTTAATTGGACCGTTTAGTCCATTTACATTTAAGATTAATATTGTTATGTGTGAACTTGATCCTGTCATTTTGAAATTAACTGGTTATTTTGCTCGTTAGTTGATGCAGTTTCTTCCTTTACATTTTGGCATGTTTTTGCAATGGCTGGTACCAGTTGTTCCTTTCCATGTTTAGTGCTTCCTTCAGGGTCTCTTGTAAGGCAGGCCTGGTGGTGACAAAATCTCTAAGCATTTGCTTATCTGTAAAGGATTTTATTTCTCCTTCACTTATGAAACTTAGTTTGGCTGGATATGAAATTCTGGGTTTCAAATTATTTTCTTTAAGAATGTTGAATATTGGCCCCCACTCTCTTCTGGCTTGTAGAGTTTCTGCCCAGAGATATGCTGTTAGTCTGATGGGCTTCCCTTTGTGGGTAACCCGACCTTTCTCTCTGGCTGCCCTTAAGATTTTTTCCTTCATTTCAACTTTGGTGAATCTGGCAATTATGTGTCTTGGAGTTGCTCTTCTCAAGGAGTATCTTTGTGGCGTTCTCTGTATTTCCTGAATTTGAATGTTGGCCTGCCCTACTAGGTTGGGGAATTCTCCTGGATGATATCCTGAAGAGTGTTTTCCAACTTGGTTCCATTTTCCCCCTCACTTTCAGGCACCACGATCAGATGTAGATTTGGTCTTTTCACATAATCCCATACTTCTTGAAGGCTTTGTTCATTTCTTTTTCCTCTTTTTTCTTTAGACTTGTCTTCTTGCTTCATTTCATTCATTTGATCCTCAGTTGCTGATACTCTTCCAGTTGATCGAGTCAGTTACTGAAGCTTGTGCATTTGTCACGTATTTCTCGTGTCATGGTTTTTATCTCTGTCAGTTCGTTTATGGCCTTCTCTGCATTGATTTTTCTAGTTATCCATTCTTTTTTCAAGATTTTTAGTTTATTTGCACTGGGTATGTAATTTCTCCTTTAGCTCTGAGAAGTTTGATGGACTGAAGCCTTCTCTCAACTCTTTAAAGTCATTCTCCGTCCAGCTTTAATCCGTTGCTGGTGATGAGCTGCGTTCCTTTGGAGGGGGAGATGTGCTCTTATTTTTTGAATTTCCAGCTTTTCTGCCCTGCTTTTTCCCCATCTTTGTGGTTTCATCTGCCTTTGGTCTTTGATGATGGTGATGAACTGATGGGGTTTTGGTGTGAGTGTACTTCCTGTTTGTTAGTTTTCCTTCTAACAGTCAGGACCCTCAGCTCTAGGTCTGTTGGAGATTGCTTGAGGTCCACTCCGGACCCTGTTTGACTGGGTATCAGTAGCAGAGGCTGCAGAAGATAGAATATTGCTGAACAGCGAGTGTACCTGTCTGATTCTTGCTTTGAAAGCTTCGTCTCAGGGGTGTACCCCGCTGTGTGAGGTGTGGGGTGTCGGTCTGCCCCTAGTGGGAGATGTCTCCCAGTTAGGCTACTCAGGGGTCAGGGACCCACTTGAGCAGGCAGTCTGTCCGTTCTCAGATCTCAACCTCCATGCTGGGAGATCCACTGCTCTCTTCAAAGCTGTCAGACAGGGTCGTTTGCATCTGCAGAGGTTTCTGCTGCTTTTTTTGTTTGTTTGTTTTTGTAGCTATGCCCTGTCCCCAGAGGTGGAGTCTACAGAGACAGGCCGGCCTCCTTGAGCTGCTATGGGTTCCACCCAGTTGGAGCTTCCCAGTGACTTTGTTTACCTACTTAAGCCTCAGCAATGGCGGGCACCCCTCCCCCAGCCTGGCTGCTGCCTTGCCGTTAGATCATAGACTGCTGTGCTAGCAATGAGGGAGGCTCCCTGGGCATGGGACCCTCCCGGCCAGGTGTGGGATATAATCTCCTGGTGTGCCCTTTGCTAAGACCCTTGGTACAGTGCAGTATTGGGGTGGGATTTACCCGATTTTCCAGGTGTTGTGTGTCTCAGTTCCCCTGGCTAGGAAAAGGGATTCACTTCCCAGGTGAGGTGATGCCTCGCCCTGCTTCAGCTTTTGCTGGTTGGGCTGCAGCAGCTGACCAGCACCGACTGTCCAGCACTCCCTAGTGAGATGAACCCAGTACTTCAGTTGAAAATGCAGAAATCACCCATCTTCTGTGTCGCTCGCGCTGGGAGCTGGAGACTGGAACTGTTCCTATTTGGCCATCTTGCTCCGCCCGTGCTAATATTAAACTTAATGGGAATAAATGGAATCATTCCTTTTGTAAGATCAGATGCATGGTAAAATTAAAACAACAACAGCAGCAATAACAAAAGATATTGGAGGTCATAGCCAATGTAGATGAAGAAATAGAAACACATAATTAAAAAATAAAACTATCTTTATTTGCAGAGTGATGGTCACTTTCATAGAATAAACTAAGAAATCTACAAATACCCATATTATACCCATATTATATAGCCACTGGAGACAGACTCTGAAGAACCATTTCCTGTTGACCCCTCTACATATTCTGAGACCACACTTATGAAAATTGCATTCATTTGTGTAATTTGAAGCTCTTCTAATTCTTAGAACTAGATCTAAATAAAATCTTTGTCAGCACTTGGTTTTGTCAGTTGTTTGTTATAATTTTAGTCATTCTTGTGAGTGTGCAGTCCTATCTCATTGTTTTCATTTGCGTTTTTGTTATTAACAATGTTAAACATTTTTTCATAAACTTTATCTACTCTTTGTATGTCTTCCTTGGTAAAGTTTCTGCTAGACTCTTTTGCCCATTTTTAAAAATTAAGAGTTTGTTTTCTTAGTATTGAATTTTGAAAATTCTTTACATGTTTTGGATATAGTACCTCTAGGAAATACTATTTCCATTTTGACTTTTTATACTGTAACCTTGTCAAATTTATGTATTAGTTCTAGAAGCATTTTTGTAGATTTCTTAATTTATTCTATGAAAGTGACCATTAACCTGCAAATATAGTTTTATTTTTTAATTATGTGTTTCTATTTTTTCATCTACATTGGCTATGACCTCCAAAATGATCTTTTGTTATTGCTGCTGCTGCTGTTTTAATTTTACCATGGATCTGATCTTACAAGGGAATGATCCCATTTATTCCCATTATGTTTAATATTAGCTATAAGTTTTTCCTCGATGAGCTTTACCAATTTGAGAACATTTCCTACTAATCCTAGTTTGAGGATTTTTTTTTTTTTTTTAGTGTAAAAAAATTCACTGGGTAGTGAATTTTGTTAAATAATTTTTCATATTTATTGAAATGATCATATAGATTTTTTCTATATTGTGTTAATATAGTAATATATTCCTGTTTTAAATATGTTAGGTTTTGTGTCCATGTTCATGAGTGATGCTGCTCTTTTCATTTACTTTCTTGTAGTATTTTTGTCGAATTTTTTTTATGAGGGGAACCCTGATCTCGTGAGTTAAGTGGGAAAGTCTTAAATTTCCTTGAGGATTTTGTTTAGAATTGGAATTGCTTCCTTCTTAAAGTTTTGGGAGGAGTCATTAATGAAACCGTATGCACCTGGAGTTCTCCTGGCGTAAAGCTTTTCAACTGCTATTTCATTTTTAATATATCTAGCTTTACTCTGATTATGTCTTTCTTCTTTAAGAAGATTTGATAGTTTGTATCTATCAAGAAACTTGTGAAATTTGTTCATTATGGTACCTTATACTGTTAACTGTAGGACCTATAGTAAAGTTCTCTATTTCATTTCTGGTGTTAGTAATATGTTTCTTCCGTTTTATTAATGGTTTTTTTTTTGTTGTTTGTTTTTTGTTTTTTGTTTTTTTCCCTGAGACAGTCTTGCTCTGTTGCCCAGGCTGGAGTGCAGTGGCGCCATCTCGGCTCACTGCAAGCTCCGCCTACAGGCGCCTGCCATCAAGTCCAACTAAATTTTGTATTTTTAGTAGAAACACGGTGTCACCATGTTAGCCGGGATGCTTTTGCTCTCCTGACCTTGTAATTCACCCGCCTCAGTGTCCCAAAGTGCGGGGATTACAGGCATGAGCCACTGCGCCTGGCCTTTTTTTTTTTTTTTTTTTTTTTTAATCGGACTAAAGATTTATCCATTTTATTGATCTTTTCGAAGGATCAAGTCTTGTTTTTATTGATTTTCTCTATTGTGTCTCTGTTTTCAAAAATAAATCCATTCTCCATTACTCCATTAGAGCTGGATGCTGAAGTCTCATACATTATAGTGTGATAATTCTATTTTTAGCAGCCTTATTCTAAGTATTCTCAAATTGTTTTTCAAAAGTTGGTGGACTTTTTGTTTCCAATTAAAATGATATAGTAGAGATGCTAAAAATAAATCAGGAAAACTAAATGTGGAATGTGAGTAGATCTACTGAGTCTTAAGAGATAGAGAATCATAAATAATTTTGAGATAAACTTGTGTAGCTATGAATTTTTCTCCTCTGTCCTTTATCTGTATAATTTAACAAATGCTATTTTGACTGTAGAACACTATTAGAAATAGGAGAGTAGGCATAATAACTAATACCTGACCACTGCTTTAGAGGTGTTTATAGTCAAGCAGGGAAAATGAAATTTAAGAAAATATCTACAATGCAAGGTAGAATGAGGTAACTCTGGTGACAATATATGGATAACCATATTAATAGAATTTCATTTTATTATTTTTGAAAACAGTTTTCCCATGGCTATAATTCGCATGAGAATCAAAGAGGATTTAAATATTTTCATTAGAAACTCTAACCTGTTTTTTCTATAATAGGTTAAAAGCTACTAGGATTCCAGAGATATGTCTTACTACTTACATGTAAAGAACAGAGACTGGATGCAGAATTAAGTAAAGAACTAGAGTGTGGTAGGGAGAAGCAGTGTGTTCAATGCATTGTCTTGATAATGGTTACTCCACTTTGGATGATGTATCTCAGATGAGTGACGTATCAAATAATTGCCTTGCAAAAAACTCTTTTAGACAGTTTTTTGAAAGGAAAATACAGGTGGGTCCTGAATTGAAAATGAGTTTATAGTAACTAGTTTGGTTCAGAAACTGTTTTCTCATTAGTAAATTATAAGATATTTTAGACATGATGCATATGGAATTTATTGCCTATCATTTCGTCGTTTCCAAACTTCAGGGAAGGTGAGAATGAGAATCAATCTTTATGAGATGAAAGTGCTAATATTCCACTCTTAAGAGGAAAAAAAATCTAACAATTAGAATTTTAGAAAAGTTTAGAACATGTGACCTGCCCTGTGGTATCATATTGTTATCATATGATATTGTAAGTGGCAATATCTTACTGCTATAAGAAATTGTTTGGAAATAGGTTTACCACTTCAAAGCAATTTCTGTTGTGTTGAAACTAACCGTAGCTCTATAAAAGAGACAAATTAGAAAATTAGACAAATTAAAAAATATATTTAAATATATATTTAATTATTGTATAAAAAGATTATAATTATTAAGTTTATGAAACAAAATAAACAAATAGAAAGTGTGATTGAAATTTATCTGTTAAAATATATATATATATATAGTTAAAGGCTGGGCGTGGTGGCTCAGGCCAGTAATCCCAGCACTTTGGGAGGCTGAGGTGGGTGGATCGCTTGAGGTCGGGAGTTTGAGACCAGCCTGACCAACATGGTGAAACCCCATCTCTACTAAAAATACAAAGATTAGCCAGGCATGGTGGTGCACGTCTGTAATCCCAGCTACTTGAGAGGTTGAGGCAGGAGAATCACTTGAACCTGGGAGGCAGAGGTTGCAGTGAGCAGAGATCACGTCACTACACTCCAGCTTGTGAGACAGAGTGAGATACTGTCTCAAAAGAAAAATATATTTAAAAATAGATTAAAAATATACTTAAAATATTATCAATGCTTATCTCAGGGATGGTAAGATAAGTAATGATTTCATTACTTAGTTGAAGTTATATGTTTATATATATAATTATATATAAATATATATAAGAAGTTGAATTATATATATTCAACTTCTCTCTATAGATAAACTTCTCTTTCTAGATATTTAGAATTTTTCTAAAATTGAAAGTATAAAGATAGAATTTTTAAAATTGAACATTAAATAATCAGCAAATCAGTAAAGTAGATTATGTTTGTCTTCTCAGTTTTGAGAGGATTTCGGTATCATAAATTTTATTTACCAGGTGATAATTCTATAGCAAAGATCTCACTTCTGAATTTATAAATTCTGCCTTCATGTATTTTGTTCAGCTTCAAATTCTAGTGCTAATTTCATGTCTTCACCTTGATCATAAATTCCATCTATTTTTATTTTTATTTTTTTGGAGACGGAGTCTCGCTCTGTCGCCCGGGCTGGAGTGCAGTGGCCGGATCTCAGCTCACTGCAAGCTCCGCCTCCCGGGTTCCCGCCATTCTCCTGCCTCAGCCTCCTGAGTAGCTGGGACTACAGGCGCCCGCCACCTCGCCCGGCTAGTTTTTTGTGTTTTTAGTAGAGATGGGGTTTCACCGTGTTAGCCAGGATGGACTCGATCTCCTGACCTCGTGATCCGCCCGTCTCGGCCTCCCAAAGTGCTGGGATTACAGGCTTGAGCCACCGCGCCCAGTCCCATCTAAATTTACTGAATTTAAGCTCTCTTTTCAAACCATTCTGGGACATATGCAGTGTTCTGTGTGGTCAGCAATGAAAAAATGTTGATCATCTAATCCTTTCCTCCTTCCCAAAAGAATCCTGATTTTGTCCAGTGGTGTTTCCATTTGACATGTGCAACTAACATTTCCTTCTTCTGGCAATAGCCATAGATTGAGAAAATGACTTGGCCCAGCTGGAATCAACCAGAATGAGAGTTTGTTGGGAGCTTTCAGGCAAGCACTCTCAAGAAAGATGCAGGAATAGAGAACCTTTATTATTTTGCTTTTTGTGAGGAGTGGATGTGGATTGCAAAGGCATCATCCTCTCACCCACTTAAGAATTAAGTCAGCACACTGAGGAGGGTAGAACCAAGCAACTCACAGGACATTGAACCAGAGCCACTTGATTAAGTCCGTTTTAACATCAGATCACTTCTCAACTTTCTATTAAATTGGTGAAAACATTCCTAAATTTTTTAACGAGTTTGATTTGAATTTCCTGTCACTTACAGCCAAAAGCCTCCTGAGCAAACAGGTAGAGCCATGCTTAGTGGGGCCCTTGCTTTATGAAGCAGGTAGTTGGATTGCCTCAGAGCCAGCCATGCTACTGACTTTCTTCCTCAATCATTGCTCTCTGAAGTTGGTCTCCTTTTCCGGTTCCCAAATTTCTTTACCAGAATGATGAAAAAGGATGCTCTATGGGTGTTATTGAAAATACACTTTTCTCCTAGTCATACAAATTGCCAGTCTGAACAACTTTTGGTGATATATATGTGTTACACATGTATTTTATTAGCCATGGGCAATGGCTTAAATGTTTGTCTCCTCCAAAGTGCTTTAAAATGTAATGGCTATTTTAACAGCATTAAGAGGTGGAGCCTTTAAGAGGTGATTTAAGAGTCCATGAGGGCTGTATCCTCATAGGTGGTATTGCTGCCATTATAAAGAAGGATGACCTTCTCTTGCCCTCTCTTGGCCTTTCTGCCTTCTACCATGGGAGCAAGGAGGCCCCTGCCAAGTGCTGGCAGCATGATACTGAACTTCCCAGCCTTTAGGATTATAAACCAATAAATTTCTGTCCATCATAAATTACCCAGTCTATATCATGCTGTTATAGCTGCACAAATGGACTAAGACAAAATATTGGTACCAGAAAAGTTGGGTGTTGCTGTAACAGATATATAAACCTGCAGAAGCAGCTTTGCAATCTGGTAATGAGTAGTGACTAAAAGAGTTTTAAAATGAATGCTGGAAAAGACCTAGATTGCCATGAACAGATAATTAAGGGTGATTCTGGTGAGGGCTCAAAAGGAGAAAATAGTTGTAGGGAAAGCCTGAAACTTCTTAGATATTACATAAATGGTCATGATCAGAATGTTGGTAGAAATGTGGATGGCAAAGGCAATTCTGATGAGGTATCAGATGGAAAGGAAGAGCAAGGTATTGCGAACTTAACCAAAGTCCGTTCTTATAAAGTGGCAAAGAACTTGGCTGAATTGTGTCCATTGATTTAGTGGTTTTATAGAAGGCAGAATTCAAGACTGATAAAGTAGGATTTCTGGTGAAAGACATATCTGAGCAGCAAAACATTCAGGGTGATACTTGGCTTCTTTAACCACATAGAGTAAAATATAGGAAGAGAAAAATTAAACAGCGAATTTATAATTAAAAGGGAATCACAGTGGAATAAAGAAATACCTGAGACTGGGTAATTTGTAAAGTAAAAAGTTGTAACTGGCTCGCAGTTCCACAGGCTGTACAGGAATCCTGATGCAGGCATCTGCTCAGCTTCTGGGGAGGCCTCAAGAAACTAACAATCATGGTGGAAGGTCAATGGGAAGCAGGCCTTTTACATGGTTGGAGCAGAAGCAAGAGTGAGAGAAGAGGTGTTACACACTTTTAAATGACCACATCTCATGACAACTCACTATTGTGAGGACAGTACCAAGAGAGATGGTGCTCAACCATTCATATGAATCCATCCCCATGATCTAATCACCTCCCACCAGGCCATGCTTCTAACATTGAGATTACATTTCTGTATGAAATTTGGGCAGGGACATAGATCCAAGCTTTACCACACAGCATGAAGATTTGGGAGACTCTCAGTGACGATTTGATAAGGTTAGTACAGATAGAAGAACAAAGCCAGAGACTATTCATCAGGATAATGGGAAAATGACCCCAAAGATACTTCTGAGATTTCCAGTGTGGCCCCTTCCATCACAGGCCCAGAATGACAACGCCTGAGGAAATGAACTATGCCAAAAGAGAGGTCAAAAGTACACTAAGGACCTTGGGGCACATTGCTCCGGGGGTACCTCAAATCTCTACTCCCTGCATTCTGGTACTCTTCATCTACCCCAGCTATGGCTCAAGCAGGCTCAGGTGTGGCTTGAGCAGCCCTTCTGGAAGTTACAAACTGTAAACCTTGGCAATGTCCATGTGGTACTAATTTTGTGGGGTTCACAGAATCCAAGACCTGTGGGGACATGGCTTCCTCTACCTAGATTTCAGTGGATGTCACGGATAGCCTGGAGGTTGGGAGAGAGATTTGTGATAGGAGGGCACTACAGACAACCTCCAATAGGGCAATGCTTACTGGAGCCATGTGGGTGAAGCTGCTACTGAGACCCTAGAACAGTAAAGCTACCAGTGTGCAACACCAGCCGGGGAGAGCTGCAGGCACAAGAAAACTTGTGAGAGCTACTCATTTTGCTGAGCCAAGCAAAGCCGTGGAGACAAGGTTTATGAGCCCTTGGGGACCCAATCCCTACCCCAGTGAGTGTGGAAAGCTGGACATAGTGTCAAAGATTATTTTCAGGCTTTAGGATTTAGATTGTTCACCCTGTTGGGTTTTGTACATCCTGTGACCTATTTCATTTTTCTTTCCTATTTTTCCCTTGGAAATGGGAATGTTTATTCCATGTCTGTTAATAGCATTGCATTTTGGAAGCTCATACCTTGTTTAATTTTATAGGCTCACAACTGGAGGGAAATATGCCTCAGGATGAATTGTACCTTGGCTCTCACATATATCTGATTTGGATGAGACTCTGGACTTAGCTTTTGAGTTAATGCTGGGATGAGTTAAGACTTCTGGGGCTATTGGGATGGAAAGAATGCATTTTGTATGTCCTAAAGACATGAGTTTTGAGAGACCAGGATTGGAAAGCTACAGTTTGAATATTTATCCTCTTTAAAACTCATATTGAACTTTGATTGCCATAATAATGTTATTAATAGGTGATAGTTTAAAGAGGTGATTAGACCAGGAGGGGTCCCCTCATGGGTGGGACTGATGCCATTATAAAATGTCGGATTTGGCCCCCTCTTACCTTCTCCTGGCTCTTCTGCCTTATGCCATGGGAAGGCACATCAAGAAGTCCCTCACCAGATTCCAGCAGCTGGATATTAAACTTTTCAGCCTCCAAAACTGTGAGTCAATAAATTTCTGTTAAGTATAGATTACCTAGTCTTTGGTATTTTGTCATAGCACAAAACAAACGAAGACACCATGTTTCCCAAAGAAGCTTTAGAAGACCAAATTGGCATTTACCAATGTTTTCCTCAGGGAGATTGAACTGTACTGTCTCTGACTGTACTGTGGTGTTTATCAATGGAAAGAGTTTATAAAGTAAACTCAAGTGAATACCAGCTCAGTCAGCTGCTAGCTATGTGCCCTGAACAAGTTATTTTATCTTTCTGTGTTTAGTAATATTCTTGTAGTGATAATATTACCTATCTCACATAGTTGTTTACAAGTTTAAATGAGTAACATTAAATTTAGCCTCTCAGATTCCAGCACAGGCAATGAACTAAGTGTTTGCTTCATTTTCTTATTTCTTTGCTTATGAGAAAAAAACCCATGAGTAACTCATCATCTGATTATTCCTCTACTTTAGAAATGTAAAATCCACAATTCCTACAATCCTTTCAAAATTAGAAGTTCCAACACTTTATTTCTATAATGTATTTTTTATTTTTACACATTGGAGCTCTTATAATTTTTCTGAACTTAAGGCAAATTCCTTGGCACCATCTAGGAAGTTTATTTTTTTCCTGAGGAAATTAAGCAACTCCAAAGGAGTTCTAATGCCTCACAGAGAAGTCTTTCAAGCAGTCTAATTAAACAGAGGTAATCAATAGAGAAAAACCTAATCCTATCACTGCCCTTTTCTCTAGCAATATAAATCAAATTCTCATGGCCCATCTGCATCTGCAAGGTATAAAGATATTACATTTTTTTGGTCTTGTTTTCAAGAATCTAAACCCACCCAAATACTCTGCCTTTCAAGAACATTTTGCATATTTATGTGCAAGTCCTACAGTTTCCATGACTTTGCAGTTTGCTATTAACATTTTGTGTAGACTTTGTCCTAGCTAAAGATATATGAACACATTTTCCATAGAGCCCAAATGCTAGCCAGACCTTCCTTATGCATAAAAGACAGATCTTTCCCTTGGAACTAATTTTCCCCTAAGATATATTACAGAATGTGCTACATTTTTCCTGGCCAAGAAGAAAACCACATTCTATTCAATATCAGATGAGTAAATTGATACACTAAGAATTTTCAATAATCTTGGGTTTCCAGACTAGTAAAGAAATAGAAACATTTTCAATTTCTAAAAATCTACTTAGGTTTTCCGTCTGATATGTGAGAAGCTTGAAAGTTCTACTCCATCCTGACAACCAGTAGAAAGAAGAACAGGCTGAAAAATAAGCAACTCATTTCAGATTTGACAGAGAAGGTCATAGTGCCAACCACTGCCCTCAAAATTGGAGGGACAGAGAAGCAAATACAGAGAATCTCAACTTACCTGAGCAAAACTCACAAGCAATGATTTCTGTGTGAACCAGTGCCCAAATAAGGAAACCTAAAATGTAATTGGTGAATTGCTAGAAGTTCAGCATGGACAAGTTTGAGAGTTAAAAACTCCAGGGGATCCAGTAATGGAGGGACACATTTTTTGAGTTTTACCTCAGGAACTTGACCAGGTTCTCACTGTAAATATCAGAGAAAAATCCTTCATGCTTCCAGCAGAGGGAAGGAACAAAGGATCATTTTAAAATACACCACAGCATTTTTTCGTTCCTAACAAGGGCTGCCCTGGGACGATACTATTTAACTAGAACCTAAACTATTGGAGTTTTATCGGAGCCTAACTAACCTGGAGGAAAACTCAACTGTAACTCGCTCCAGCCAACATGTTTCATCTGAGGCAGGAATGAGAAGCATACTAAAGTTCACAATCTAGAGGCGCAGGCTGACTAATACATTAAGTCCTAATGACAGAACTATAGAATGCTTCCTTTCCCCCATTCCTTAACACCGCATGTCTAAAGGCCTATTTACTGCAGTTCCTTTTACCTAGTATATTTATCATGTCCAGCTATAAATGTTAAACAACATTAAAAGGCAAAAAGCTTAGTTTGTCAAAAAAATAAGTAACTAAATTAAACTTGGATAGGAGAGATATATTGATATTATCTGACTGGGAATTAAAGAAAAACTTATGATTAATATGCTAAGGATTCCAATGTATAAAGTAGATAGTGTGTAAGAACAGATGGGCAATGTAAGCAAAAAGATGGAAATTCTAGGAGGGAAACAAAAAGAAATGCTAAAGATCAGAATCACTGTAACAGAAATGGAGAATTTTTTGATGGGCTTATTAGTAGACTGGACACAGCTGAGGAAAAAAAAATCTCTGAGCTTGAGGATATCTCTGAAAATAGAAACCTCTGAAAAATCAAAAAGAGAAAACCTGAGATAAAGAGCAGAATATCCAAGAACTGAGGGTCAACTAGAAATGGCGTAACACACACATAATGGAAAGCCTAAAATGAGAAGAAAGAAGAAAAAAATGCAAGACATATTTGAAACAATGATTACTACTTCTTTTTTCTCTAAATAAGACCCCAATCTGCAAATCCAGGAAGCTCAGAGAACACCAAGCCAGATAAATGCCAGAAAACTTCATCTAGGCATAATTATTTTCAAGCTATAGAAAATCAGAGATGAAGAAAAAGAATTGTGAAAGGAGCCAGAGGGGAAAAACACCTTACTTATAGGGGCACAAAGATAAGAACTGGATCTGACTTCTTCTCAGAAGCCATGCAAGCAAGAAGAGAGTGAGGTAAAATATTTGAAGAGTTGGGAGAGAAAAACAGTAACAATTTAAAAATACCAAAAATCAAACAAACAAACAAAAAAACAGCACCACCAACCTAGGATTCTGTAGCCTGAAAAAGTATTCTTCAAAAGTGAGGAAGAAATAAAAGCTTCTCAAAAATAAACATTGAGGAAATGTGTTGTCAGTAGACCTGCCTTGTAAGAAATGTTAAAAGAAGTTCTTTAGGGAGAAGGAAAAATACACAGGTCAGAAACGTGGAGCTGTATACATAAAGACAAATAATCAGAGAAGAAATCAGTTAATGTAGAATAAAAACTTTTAAATTTTCTCTTCTACAATTACCTAACATATAACATTGTTTTCAAAATAATGTAATTATCTATGTATTTGCATATTTGCTTATGTATAAGTAATATAAAGGACAGCAGTGATACAAGGGATGGGAGGAAAGAATTAAGAGTTATTTTGTTTCCATAAGATACCCACAATGCCAGTAAAGTAGTATTGTGTTACTTGAAAATGGACTTGGATTAGTTGTATTAGCTGTATATTTGTATTGCAAACTGGGGAAATCACTAGAAAAAGTTTTTGAAAGCTGTAATTGATATGCTAAGAAAGAAAAAAATGAGCACATATAAAATGCTCAAAACGAAAGACTTGAAAAAGAATGAAAGTCAAAAATGGGCACAAAGACTAAGGGAAACAAATAGAAAACATCAACAAATAATCCAACTATGTCACTAACCAATGAACGTTCATAGTCTAAGTGAACTAATTAAAAGAGGTTGTCAGAGTGAATCAAAAAATAAAACCCAACCCTATGTTATCTACAGGAAACCAACTTTAAATATGAAATCACATATAGATGAAAAGAAAATGGATGAAGGAAGATATGCCATGTAAACACTAATCAAATAAAAGCATGAGCAAGTTTATTAATTTCAGACAGATAAGACTTCAGAGCAAGGAAACTTATCAGAGACGAATAAGGGCACTGAATAGTGATAACATCTATTCTCTAAAAAGACATAACAATCTTTAACATGCATGTCCCTTCTAACAGAGCATCAAAATAATGCAAGGCAAAAACAGATAGGACTGCAAGAAGGAATCCATAACTCCAGTATGAAAACAGAAAATCTATAAAATCTAAATCTGGTTATTTGGAAAGATCAAAAAGCATCTGGCTAAATGAAAAAAAAGAGAGGACAAAAATTACTAGTATCAGAAATGAAAGAAGGGACACTACTACATATCTCATGGATATTAAAAGGATCAAAGTCTTTTATGGACAACTCTGTGTCCACAAATTTGGTAGCTTAGATGTAATGGATCAGTTCCTTGAAAGGTACAGTCTGTTACAACTCACAAAAAAGAAACAGACAATCTGAATCAGTTATATCTATTAAATAAATTTTATCAATAATTAATCACCTCCCAAAACAAAAGTGTCAGTCCCAGATGGGTCCAATGGTGAATTCTACCAAATATTTAAGGAAAAATTATACCAATTCTTTATTATATCCTTCAGAAGACAGAATCAAAGGGAATACTTCCTAACTCATTCTATGGCGTTAATATCATCCTAACAGCAAAACCAGACAAAAAATTACAAGAAAACTACAAGCTAATATCTGTGATAAACATACATGCAAAAATTCTCAACAAAATATTAGCATATCAGATCCAACAATGTATAATAAGAATTACACATCATATAGAGTATTTATCTCAGGTATGCAAATCTGAGTCAAAATTTAAAAATCAATTTGTAATTCATCACGTTGACAGGATAAAGAAGAAAACTCACATGTTCCTATCAATAAATGCTAGAAAAGTATTTCACAAATCCAACACACATTCATAACTAAATAAAAAACTGTCACTAAACTAAGACTAGAGAGGAACAAACTGAATTTGATAGAGAATATCAAATATCAAATCCTACAGTTAACACTGTGCTTAAAGGTAAAAAACACAGAGCTTTCTTATTAAAATTGGGAACAGTCAGCACTTTTCAGCATCATAATGGAAATTCTAGCTGATGCAATAGGACAAGAAAAGGAGAAAAATGGTGTACAGATTGGGAAGAAAGAAGTAAAATTGTCTTTGTTCACAAATGGCATGATTGGCTATTTAGAATCCCAGAATAAATTCACAAAAATCTCCTGGAATTAATGAATTGTTATAGCAAGGTTGCAGGAGACATTATATATAAAAGTGAATGTCTTTCTTACATACTGAAAATGCACAAGTGGAAGTTGAAATTAAAATGCCATACCATTTATATTATCATAAAAAATAACCTGAAACACTTAAGTATAACAAAATATAGACCAGTTCTATATGAGGAAAACTGCAAAACCCTGAGATGAATCAAATGCTAATGAAATAAAATGAAGATATCCCATGTTTGTGGATGGGAAGATAGTAGTGTCAAGATGCCAATCTTGCCCAATTTTATCGAGAGAGTCATTGCAATTCCAATCAATATTTCAGCAAGATATCTTGTGGATATTGATAAACCAAGTCTAAAGTTTATATATGAAGAAAAAGACCCAGAGAAACCAACACAATATTGAAAAAGAAGAACAAAGTTGAAGGACTGACATTACCCCACTTCAAGATTTAACTATAAATCTATAGTAATCAAGAGAGTATGTATTGTTAGAAGAACAGACAAATAGAATAATGGAACAGAATAAACTGCCCAGAAATAGATCCATATGTGTATAGTCAACTGATCCTTGACAAATGAATAAGAGCAATACAGTGCTGAAAAGAAAGTCTTTCTGACAAATGATGATTTGACAACTGGATTTCCATATGCATAAAAAGAAAGAAAAGAGTGAATCTAGACAAAGACCTTAATCCCTTCACAAAAATTAACTCAAAATAGATCATAGACCTAAACATAAAATCTAAAACTATGAAACTCCTAGAAGATAACATGAGAGAAAATCTAGATTACAAATTTTTAGGTACAGCACCAAAGAAGCAATCCATGAAAAAATGATAAGCTGTATTTTATCTTTTAAAAATATGCTCCATAAAAGACACTGTCAAGATACTAAAAAGAGAAGACATAAGCTAGGAGAAAATAATTCCAAAGCATATATATAATAAAGTCCTGTTATACAAAATATAGAAACTCTTAAAACTCAACAATAAGAAAATCAAATTTTTTAAATGGGCCAAAAGTCTAAATAGGCACCTTATCCAATAAGACATACAATGGCAAATAAGCATATGAAAAGAGCCTCTACATCATATGCCATCTGAGAAATGTAAATTAAAGCAACATTGTGTATCACTGCATACCTATTACAATGGCCAATATCCAGAACATGGACAACAAATATGGCAAGGATGTGGAACATAGAACTCTCTTTCATTGCTGGAAGGAATACAAAATGGTGCAATGAGTTTGGAAGACAGTATTGCAGTATCTTACAAAACTAAGCATGCTCTTACCATACAATACAGCAATTGTGCTCCTCGATATTTACCCAAAGGAGGTAAAAACTTGTGTCCACATAAAAACTTGCACATGAATGTTTATAGACCCTTTATTCATAATTGTCAAATCCTGGAAGCAATCAAGATGTCCTTAAGTTGATGAATGTATAAACAAACTGTGATATACCCAAACAATTATTCAGTGCTTAAAGAAAGTGAGCTATCAAACCTTAAAAAGATGTGGAATAAATTTAAATGCATATTACTAAGTCAAATAAGACAAAATGGGAAGACCACATACTATATGATTTCAACTGTATGACCTTCTGCAATAGGCAAAACTATGGAGACGATAAAAAGACCAATGATTGCCAGGGATTAGGGAGGAGGGAAGGATGAATAGGCAGAGCACATAAAAAATTTTTAGAGCAATGAAACTACTGTGTGTGATACTACAATGGGGGATACATGTCCTTATGCATTTGTCTAAACCCATAGAATGTACAACACCATGGGTAAACCTTAAAGTAAAGCTTTGGACTTTGGGTGATAAAAATGTGTCAATGTAGGTTCATTGTTTGTAAAGATTGTAGTACACTGTTAGGAAATTTGATAATGGGGAGGCTGTTCATGTGTAGGGATGGGGAAATATGG
The DNA here is from genome assembly GCF_007565055.1 of Rhinopithecus roxellana. Lineage (NCBI taxonomy): Eukaryota > Metazoa > Chordata > Mammalia > Primates > Cercopithecidae > Rhinopithecus > Rhinopithecus roxellana. The sequence goes on from NC_044563.1 coordinate 29,637,219, forward strand.
GAATTCTCTGTACATTCTGCTAAATTTTGCTATGAACCTGAAACTGCTCTAAAAAATAAACCATTTAAAAACAAATCTTATTCTGTTACTAGGATCAGATTAGTGAAAAACAAAAACAGCAACAAAGCCAATATTTGAATATCTGTTATGTGCCAGGTGTTGTGCTCTGAGCTTTGTGTGCATTTTTCAATTAATCTTTAAAATATTCTGTTAAGTATGTACTATATGTTGTGCCAATCATAGAAGACAAAACTGAAGCTTAATGAGATTAAGAAATTGAACCAAGATGACTGGGCTAGAATATGGAGAAAGGAATTTAATGTATTATGACTAAAATTATATCTAATCTAGAACTAATATTGCTGATTTGGATATGATCTACCATTCCAAAAGATGGGTTGGGTTTATACTTCGGTTTTAAAACATGATCAAGTAATTAGTCCATTTCGAGATGCACAAAAGAAATGGATGGTGTTTTGGTTTGGCTCTGTGTCCCCACCCAAACCTCATGTTGAATTGTAATCCCCAGTGTTGCGGGAGGGACCTAGTGAGAGATGATTGTATCATGGTGTCGGATACCCCCTTGCTGTTCTCATTATAGTGAGTGAGTTCTCACAAGATCTGGTTGTTTAAAAGTGTGTTTCATTTCCCCCTTGGCGCGCTCACGCTCGTACTCTCTCTCCCCTATTGCCATGTGATGATGTGCTCGTTTCCCCTTTGCCTTCTGCCATGATTGTAAGTTTTCTGGGGAAAAGAGGCTCAGGTATTAGAATGATTATTGGCTTAGATTATCATAAAAGCTGTAAATCTTAAATAAATTGTCACAGAGAAACATCTTTAGCTCTATAAACTATTAGCCAATAATTTGAAAGAGATAGTACAACTTTTCAGGTAAAAGGGAAAGACTTATATTCTGCTTTGTTATCACCAATTCATTTATGTGTTCATATATACACATAAATATACATTTATGTGTTCATATATACACATAAATATACATTTATGTGTTCATATATACACATAAATATACATTTATGTGTTCATATATACACATAAATATACATTTATGTGTTCATATATACACATAAATATACATTTATGTGTTCATATATACACATAAATATACATTTATGTGTTCATATATACACATAAATATACATTTATGTGTTCATATATACACATAAATATACATTTATATGTATTTATAAATATATAAATATATAGCAATATTTATATATAATTGTAAATATATAAAATATATAGCAATATTTATAATATTTATGTCTACATATTTATGTATATATGAATACATGAATTGGTAATATATATTGTTTCTATATAAATATATTTTTATATAACAAAAACAGATTTATGTTTAAATCCATTAATCCAGTAAAATCAATTTGAAACCTATCTAGTAGTGTATCTATTTTAGGCAGAGGATTATTGTCCGTCTTGATTATAGAACTATATTTTTGTAACCTATGCAAAATTGACCTTTACTAATCAATGTTATTATAAGAATTACTATGAGATCCCAAAAAACCTAGACTATCTTTTACACTCTTTTTCTGGTATTATTTAATGTTTTTTTTTTTATTGAATCCATAATGTAATAATCAAACATTATAATAGAGTCAATCAGGTATTGTCTGATATGTATAAAACATATCTGTGGGCCGGGCGCGGTGGCTCAAGCCTGTAATCCCAGCACTTCGGGAGGCCGAGACGGGCGGATCACGAGGTCAGGAGATCAAGACCATCCTGGCTAATATGGTGAAACCCCGTCTCTACTAAAAATACAAAAAACTAGCCGGGCGACCTGGCGGGCGCCTGTAGTCCCAGCTACTCGGGAGGCTGAGGCAGGAGAATGGCGTGAACCCGGGAGGCGGAGCTTGCAGTGAGCTGAGATCCGGCCACTGCACTCCAGCCTGGGCGACAGAGCGAGACTCCGTCTCAAAAAAAAAAAAAAAAAAAAAAAAAAAAAAAAAAAACATATCTGTAAAGTAAAGCCAAAATATAACTCTAACCAAGAAATATCCTCAACCAATGATTTTCCCATGAATAATACAAGGCAAATATTCTCAGCTTTGGGCTCGTCTTTACTGATAGCGTTAGCATGGCACATGGATTTATATTAGATAAATGCATAGGGACTGGTCAAGACCCAGAAAACCTCACTCTTATAATTAAATTTCACATTCGAAAAAAAATGAGACATCCCCAAAAAGTTAACTTCCATCCCACTGTGACATTTTACGTTGAGAAAATGAGACCTCCTCCCCTCTCACAAAAGTTAACTGGTCATTCTCCATTCTTTTACCACCAAACTAATGAATAACAGAGAAAGGGCTGTGACATTATAGGTCATTAATTTATTAGTTTATTAAATAATTTCCAATGAAACCGGTGAAGGCAAGGTTTTGAGAAAATTATGCATATGTTTTAACAGGGGAGGTAAATGTTTTTATTATGTAAATCTAGCCATTATATTACAAATACCATTTCAGAAGAGGGATGCAACTATCTTCCCATGATAAATGAAGATAAAATTTCAATGGAAATAAATACTCCAACCAAATATTCTCCAACCCACTAATCCCATACCTATGCTTTCTATTGGCTGCGCTCAACCAGAAGCTAGGTGACAAATGAGTTAACTGAAGCAGTCCCTGAGAATCATTCCTCTGGAATAACCCCTCCTGGGGTATGCAGCATGGAGAGGAAGCATGGAATATGGAAGGCAAAAATCAAAACTAGGCGTATCCAACAAAAGATCATACTAGAACTGATGAGGTTGTGATATCATCTTATTTCTTACATAAATGTATTTGTATTCTTCAATTTATCCTTGAATTTAATGCCTAAGGTGGTACTACTACTTTTCCACAAGCCAGTTTGTCTCCTCTTAAAAAAATAAATGAATACATAATTTTGCATAAAATAGATCCTGATAGAATTCCAGGGGAAGACCATTGCAGTTAGAAAAAGGAATGCTTACTAGCTCTCTTTCCTTTTTCTGCCAATAAGATGGTGAGAACATAGTTTTAACAAAAGATTGCTAAATGAAGAGTATAGTTTTGAAAACCTTACCATGGATTTGGAAAGAGAATGAGCTAGCGGTTAACATTTGGCACATATTCTGAACAATTGTGTCAAAACTGGAATGAGTAGAATGAAAACAGCATCTGCTGCTGCTGATTTACTTTTCCCCAGAGACTGGGCAACATTTGAACCTGTGATGAAAAGACAACAGGTGTGTCACACAGAATAAATCCCCCAAGCTCTCTGTTAGCCTCTAGGAAAACTACTAGCAAAAATAATAGAGAACCATGTATGAACTATAGGCATACATTGTAAAAACAAACAAATAAAAAAAGTATTCTCTCGGTTGGCAATGGGCTACCACCTAGATAATTAAGAATGGGTTTAAAGTCAGGAAGGACAATATGTTTTAGTTCTGAGCTCAAGTTGCAAAGCACTAAAATAAAATATATTCCCATGTGGGACTAAAGACTGTGAAAGGTCAAGATGGTAGGAAAAAGAGAAGTGAACTTGCTCACATGAAAATCAACACAGACTTAGACATTAGTGCACTCTTTCCTGTGTAATCTTATGCAGAACTGGAAAACACACCACCATTGCCTTGGCATTTTTCTTTGTTTATTTCAGCTTTTATTTTAGGTTCAAGGGGTACACATGCAAGTTTGTTGCATGGGTACCTTGCATGATGCTGAAGTTTGGGGTATGGATAATCTCACCATCCAGTTAGTGAGGATAGTACCCAATAGGTAGTTTTTTAACCCTTGCACTTTCTCTCCCTCTCCATTCTAACGGTCTGCAGTGTCTGTTATTGTCGTCTTTATGTCCATGTGTACTAAATGTTTAACTCTAATTTACAAATGACAATATGTGGTATTTGGTTTTCTATTCATGCATTAATTTGCTTCGGATTATGGCCTCCAGATACATCCCTGTTGCTACAAAGGACATTATGTCATTATTTTTTATGGCTCTGTAGTATTCCATGGTTTATATGTACCACATTTTCTTTATCCAGTCCACCATTAATATGCATCTAGGTTGATCCCATTTCTTTACTATTGGGAATAGTACTGTGATTGAGTACAGGTGACTTTATGGTAGAACCATGTATTTTTCTTTAGGTATATGCCCAGTAATGGCACTGCTAGGTTGAATGGTAGTTCTGTTTTCAGTTCTTTTGAGAAATCTCCAAAATGCTTTCCACAGTGTCTAAACTAATTTACATTCCACCAGCAATATATAAGTGTTTCCTTTTCTCCCCAACCTCAACATCTGTTATTTTTTTAGTGGGAGGTGGTGTTTCCTTGTGGTTTTGATTTGCATTTTTCTAATGATTAGTTATTTTGAACATGTTTTCAAATGTCTGCCGGCCATATGTATGTCTTCTTTTCAGAAATGTCTGTTTATGTCCTTTGCCCCCTTTTAAATGAGGTCGGCTTTTTTGTTATGTTTGTTTGTTTTTTGTTTCTTGAATTAAGTTCATTATATTAAATTGATTCTGGATATTAGATTTTTGTTGGATGCATAGTTTGTGAATATTTTCCCCCATTATTTAGGTTGTCTTATTACAGTTGATTGTTTATTTAGTTGTGCAGAAAGGAGCTCTTAAGTTTAATTAGGTTTCACTTTTATTTCAGGTGCTTGTTTTGATTGCTTTTGAGGACTTAGTCATAAATTCTTGTCAAGGCTGATGTCCAGAAGGGTATTTTTTAGATTTTCTACTAGTACTTTTATAGTTTTAGCTGTTGCATTTAAATTTTTAATCCACCTTGAATTATTTTTTTGTTAAATTTGCCAAAGATCAGATGGTTGTAGGTGTGTAGCTTTATTTCTGGGTTCTCTATCCTATTCTATTGGTCTATGGGTCTGTTTTTGTAGTAATAACATGCTGCTCTAGTTACTGTAGCCTTGTGGTATAGTTTGAAGTTGGGTAGTGTGATACTTCCAGCTTTGTTCTTTTTGCATAGGATTGCTTTGGTTATTCAGGCTCTTTTTTGGTTCCATATGAATTTTAAAATAGTTGTTTCTAATTCTGTGAAAAATGGCATTGGGGATTTGATAGAAATAGCATTGAATCTATAGATTGCTTTGGGCAGTATGGCCATTTAAGCAATATTGATTCTTCCAATCCATGAACATTTGTTTGTGTCATCTATGCTTTCTTAGCAGTGTTTTGTAATTGTCATTGCAGATATCTTTCTCCTATTGGTTAGACGTGTTCCTAGGTGTTTTCTTTCATGGAGGCTATTGAAAATAAGATGGTGTTCTTGATTTGGCTCTCAGCTTAAACATTGTTGGTGAATAGAAATGCTACTGATATTTGCATATTGATTTTGTATCCTGAAACTTTACTGACATTGTTTATCAGTTCCAGGAGACTTTGGTTCTTTTAGGTATAAAATTATATCATCAGTAAGAAGAGATAATTTGACTTATTTTCCTTTTTAGATACCTTTTGTCTCCTTCTTTTGCCTGATTGTTTGCTCTAAGACTTCCAGTACTATGTTGAACAGGATGAATGAGAGTGGCACACTTCGCTTGCTCCGATTCTCAAGGGGAATGTTTTCAGCTTTTGCCTATTCGGTATGATGTTGGCTGTGAGTTTGTTGTAGATGGCATTTATTGTTGTTAGGTGTTTCCTCAATGCCTAGTTTGTTGACTTTTTTATCACAAAGGACGTTGAATTTTATTGAATGCTTTTTCTGTGTCTATTGAAATTATCATATGGTTTTGTTTTAATTCTGTTTATGTGGTGAATCACATATATTGATTTCCATGTGTTGAACCAACTTTGCATCTCAGGAATGAAGCCTGCTTGATCATGGTGAATTAATTTTTTATGTGCTGCTGCATTCAGTTTGCAAGTATTTTGTTGAGGATTTTTGTGTTTATGTTATCAGGCACATTGGTCTGTAGTGTTCTTTTCTTGTTATGTCTTTGTCAGATTTTGGTATCACATTGATGCTGGCTTTATATAATGAGTTAAAGAGTAGTATCTCCTCATCAAGTTTTTGAAATATTTTCAGTGGATTGGTGCCCAGTCTTCCTTGTATGTCTGGTAGAATTCGGTTGTGAATCCGTCTGTTCTAGGGCTCTTTTTGGTTGGTAGTGTTTTTGTTTGTTTGTTTTTTGTTTTTATCAAACTCAATATTGGTCTGTTCAGGGTTTCAATTTCTTCCTGATTCAGTCGTAGGAAGCTGTGTGTTTCTAGGCATTTATCCATTTATTCTATGTCTTCTAGTTTGTGTGCATAAAGTTATTCATAATAATCTCTGAGGATCTTTTGTATTTCTATGGGATAAGGTGTAATGTCTCATTTATCATTTTTGATTGTATTTATATGATTCTTCCCTTTTGTGTTGTTAATCTACCTGGCAATCTATAGATGTTGTCATTTCAAAGAACCAGCTTTTGGTTCGTTGATCCTTCAAATGGAGTCATGGGTCTCAGCTTTATTCAGTTCTGATTTTAATTTAGTTATTTCTTCTATTAGCTTTGGAGTTATTTCTCATTTTTTCTAGTTCCTCTAAGGATGATGGGGTGATGTTAGATTAATTTGATATCTTTCTAACTTCTTGATGTAGATGTTTCATACTGTGAATGTTCCTCTTAACACAGCTTTTGCTGCATCCCAGAGATTCTGATACATTGTGTTTCTGTTTTCCTTTATTTCAAAAAAAATATTATTTCTGCCTTAATTTTGTTCTTCACCCCAAAGTCTTTCAGGAAGAAGTTGTCTAATTTCTATGTATTTATATGTTTTGAGAGATCTTGGTGCTGATTTTTATTTTTATTCTACTGTGGTCCAAAAGTATGGTTGATATGATTTTGATTTTTTTTTTTTTTGCATTTTATAGATACTTGCCTTTATGATTAGAGCATATGATCCATCATATAGTATGTCCTGGGTACAGATGAGAATAATGCATATTCTGTGGTTGATGAATGGGGCGTTCTGTAGATGTCTGTTAGGTCCAATTGGTCAAGTGTCAAGTTTAAGTCCAGAATTTCTTTGTTGTCTGTTTCAATGATCTAATTCTGTCAGTGAGGTGTTGAAGTTTCCCGCTATTATTGTGTGACTGTCTAAGCCTTTTTGTGGGTCTAGAAATACTACTTTTACAAATCACAGTGCTCCAATATTGGGTGTGTATATATTTAGGATAATTAAGTCTTCTTGTCGTATTGGATCGTTTATCATTGGGTAGTGCCTTTCTTTGTCCTTTTTTACCACTGTTGGTTTAAAGTCTGTTTTAAAGAATAGTAAGCCCTCTTCTTTTTATTTTTCTGTTTGTGTGATACATCTTTCTCCAACTCTTTACTTTGAGCTATGGGCAGTGTTATTTGTGAGATAGTTCTCTTAAAGACAGCAGATGGATGGATCTTTTTTTTTTTTTTTTTTTTTTTTTTTTTTTTTTTTTTTTTAATCTGGGCTTGATCATCTTTGCCTGTTAAGTGGGTCATTAAAACTGTTCACATTCCAAGTTAATATTGATAAGTGAAATTTGGGTCCTATGATGTTGTTAGCTGGTCATTCTGCAGTCTCTGTTGTATAGTTGCTTTACAGAATGTGAGGGCTATGTACTTAAGTGTCATTTTGTGGTGGCACATACTGTTCTTTCATTTCCATGTTTAAGAGATCTCTTAAAGATCTCTTGTAGGGCTGGTCTAGTGATAGTAAAGTCTTTTAGCAATTGCTTGTCTGGAAATGATTTTATTTCTTTTTTACTTATGAAAGTTAGTTTGGCGGGATATGAAATTATTGGCTGGAATTTCTTTTCCTTGAGAATGCTGAAAATAAATCCTCAATCTCTTCTGGTTTATAAGGTCTCTGCTGAGGAGGCAATGGTTAGTCTGACGAGGTTTACATTTTCTACCTCTCTATCAAGATTAGGAAACATTTTCCTGAACTATTATTTTGTATAATTTATCCTTCTCTCTCAGGAATGCCAATAATTTGTAGGTTTGCTGGCTTTGCATAATCCCATATTTCTTGTTGATTAAGTTCATTTGTTAAGTTATTTTTCCTGAATTTAGTCTAACTGGGTCAATTTAAAAGACCAGTCTTAAATATCTGAAATTCTTTCTTCTCCTCAGTCCAGCCTATTAATAAAAATTGCAATGTATTTTGAAATTCCTTAAGTGAGTTGTCTATATCCAGTAGCTCTAATTCATTTCTTTTTAAGATGTTTATCTCTTCCTTCATTTTCTGAATTGCTTTAGAAATATCTTTGTGTTGATTTTCAACCTTGTCTTGAATCTCACTGAGCTTCTTTGCAATCTGTGCTTTGAACTCTTGATCTGTCATTTCTGAGTTTCCATTTTTTGTTAGGGACCACTGCTGGAGATCTAAAATGGTCCTTTGGTGGTGTCATAATGATAAGATTTTTTATGGTGCCAGAATTTTTATGCTGGTTCCTTATCACCTGAAGAGGAGTGTATTGGATAGAGTCTTTTGGTTTTACTTCTATAGCCCTATGTACTTTCTGTTGGCAGGTTTTATATTGGGCTGTGTGCTTCAACCTACAGGCCAGTAGATGAATCTTGTGAGTAAGAGCTAGCTGTGACACTAGCAGATGGGTATGTACCTCAGCTTTGTTCACTGTGAGTCATTTTCTGTTGCTTCAGGTCAAGGGCTGGACAGTGGAGTGCCTAGTGCCCTGAGCTTCCTGTTCTGTGGGGTTGGGAAGACACCACTGGGCAAATCTGAAGCTCCTGTCTTGCCCATGAATGCCCTGATGTCAAGTGCAGGAACCAGTCCTGATGAAGATGGCTAGGAGAAGCTTCTGTTGAAATGTACTAAGGTCTCTGCAGGAAGGTCAGGGGCTGCAATAGCTCCCTGTCCTAGATAGGCAGGAGCTTGATCTGTTTATCACACCCCTGTTCCAGGGCTTGTGACTCTCAGTTCAGACACACATTGTAGTCTATCTCCAAACCACAGTGTGGCTGAGAACCACAGGAAACACCAGTTTGGTGATCCTGTGCGAGTAGATTCAGGACATAACTTCATCACGCAACATGATACAGATTGCTTTATGGTCCACCTCCTCTCCAAAGCGATAACACTCTTGTAAAGGAGCAGACTCTATCTTTGGGCACGTTGAGTGGGTGTTAGTTGTGGTGGTATTAGCTGGTTGGGTCAGTCTGACTTCAGGCACTGGAGAAAGCAGTCAGGTGCCAGTAGAGTTCCAATGGGATAAATGGTTTCCCAGTTTTCAGGCCCCTAGTTGGCCTACTGGACAGTGTGTATAAGTCCTGAAGGACTGGGCTGGAGTCAGGCTACCCCAGAGTTTGGATGCTGGCTGTGATTGGAAGGGTAGACTGATCTCTGGGTCACCAGCTGAACTTTTAGGCTGAGGTCAGGTGGAATGCATAGGTGGTGAGAGCCTGAGAGAATGTCACAGGCAGGTGGGGATTGAGTTTTCAGAAGTGCTCTGGACTGCAGGTGAAACTTTCAGACAGGGGCAGGGCATTCCTTGACTTTCTTTCTGATGATTTTCATGCATTTTGTCAACTTTATGGCAATGCTTACTAAACTATGCATCATTTTCAACATGCCTGCTCTCCTTATTTCAGTGTTACGTCTCTAATACCTGCATGCCTAAGTACTGCTCTAAGCCAAATCAATCCCTCTCCATCATAATTTGTTAACTTATACTATGCTAATTGTTAAGAATGGCTCAAATATCTCTTATAATATTTATATTGAACAAAGTTATTCCAAAGTCTAAAATCATAAGAAATACATATCTACTTTTATCATTCTTGGCAGCCAGGGAATAACTGACTGCTAGAAGGACTTATATTTTGTACATCTTAGACAACTGTGCTTCTATCAACTAATTTTGATACTTCTTTTATTGGTCCTGTCTTAAGGCATGTGGATAATCAAAAAGAATGCTGTTCCTGATTTCTGTTTTTTTAATGCTGATTTCTTGCCAGCAAAATTTGACGTGTCATATACTTACCCATCTTTACCCGTTAACTGTAATGTCTTCTCAAACATTATGTGAAATGGTTTTGTTCCCTTAGTAGATGTGAAGGGGTTAAGCTGACACTATAGAGCCAGCATACCCTCTCAATATTCTCCCAGCATTTGGGTGAAGAAAATCATTAAATCCAAGCCACAGATTGAAAGCCAATGTACATAAAGGTTCCCCATTGTAATCTTCACATATTGCTAAAAATTAGAAATGAAAAAGTGAGATGTGAGGTGCAAGGTTTTTTAAATGAAAATACTTAGATGAATTTGCCATTTTAGCCCACTCAGCCAGCCAAGAGTGAGGGTACTTTTAGATGTTTATACATTTGTTTGCTCATTTGCTTGTTTGTTCACTTTAAAATATGCAAGATATTTGGATACACAGACACAATACACTTCTTTCAAGAAACCTGTAGTAATTTAGACTCGTGATTCCAGACTTAAGTTCAAATACAAACTCTGTCATCAAAATGTATGAGCATTTGGGCAAACAGTGGCCTCTCTGGATGGTTCCCATATACAGAAGATCACATTAGATCATCTTAATAAAGTTCCTAGCAGTGGTATCTGGCACATTTTGAGCTTTGTTAATGAGAATTATGATTTTGTGGTAAAGAGTATAAAATCTGAAATGAGGTCATCTCTACCCCTTGTTCTTTAACAAGACAGTTTTCTGCTTTGTGTCTTCAGTTTTTTCTGTATAAAATGAAGATGATAGTAATATCAATCCCACAGGAAAGTTATGATTACTGAATGAGTTAATATATGCAAAGGACTTAAAATAGTGCTTGACTTGTAATTAATGCTGGTTGAGTGTTTTCTATCTCTGTTAAAAATAAGAATAGTCATTCTCATTATTGTTATTACATATGATCTGTATATAAATGACTATAATACAAAACAGAAAATAGTGATTCCATTAGAGATCTCTAAATAACTATAGGATTTTTAAAAGTAATATTTTAGGCTGAGAGGTGGTAAAAAATTTCCAGGAACTATGATAGTATTAGGCATGCTAAGTTGAGAGGTCAAGAGAAAAACCTATGGATAAATAAAAGAATGTAAGCAAAATGATGTGTAAACTGTGGATAGTTCCTTTACTGTACATGGGAAGACATTATGAGTGATGTGGTTACAAACATAGGATAAAGCAGATCATGAAAGAAATTGAATGCAAGCCATAGGCTATCAATTAATTTGGTCAGCAATGGGAAATCTCTGAGGGCCTGTGGCAAGACCTATCTTGTAGAATAATTTGTAGAGCAAAGAAACAAGAAATAGAAATGCCAGATAGGATATTTCTGCATATCTCAAGCTAAATGTACAGGAGAACTTCACTAGGTTAGAATCAAAGGGAGATGGAATGAATGTATGTGTTGAAGTGAATTCCTAAACAAAAGAGTTTGAGTAAGGGTTAGACTGGATTTTTTAAATGAATAAAGCAGAAATCAAAATTGGACTTCTCTCATGTCTTCCCTTCTCCACTACCACTTTCCGTTTTTGAGAAAATGATACAGCTTCTATCTGAGGCATTTGAAAACTTAGATGCTTACACAAAACAGGCAGGTAACCTGGATAAATAAGGAGTGCCAGCCAGAATGAGACTATGGAGAACATGGGGTGTCACGACCCATCTCAACTGTGAGGTGGTAGTCTTGGGGGCTCCAGGCAACTATTGCTATGGAGAAACATTGCCCAGCACTGCCAGTTATTCTGAGTTTTCCAAGAGAACTGGGAAATCTGGATCTTCAAAATGTGAAAACTACCAATTTTTACATGTTGGCAACTACTTTGAAAATTTTAAAAAAGCCTCTCTAGGCCAAACAAAACATGCCTGTGGCCAAATGTAGCATGTGGGTCACCAGTTTGTAAAATCTAACTCTTGTTATCTGGCAAGGTAATGAAGCATTCTGGTTAGTCAACATTCTGACTGAGTTTCCACATACGTTATATAAGGCTTTTGAGCCTTCCAAGAATAGGGATACATCAGCTGTGCTGAACATGAAAGTTCTACTTAACATTTACCAAACTTTCCCCTGTTGATTCACTTATTCACTCAACAAGTAATTATTATTTAGCTATGTTTCATATGCAATGATAATAATTTAGGAATATATAAATATGAATGAGATAACCTTGACCTTAAGTAGTTCAGTTTAATGAGGGTATAAACATAGGTCACAGATACTGAGAGTACAATCAGTTTGACAACTCAGAACCATTTAGTATCTCAATATCATCAATAGTCATGTAAAAATATGGAGAATGGCATAGTGTTTATCAACTGATATTCTAGAAGTTCTGTTCTAGAACTCTAACTTTCAATACTTGACATTTTCTCAGAAAGACCATGTCAGACTCAAGCAAGCTTCTGTACTAGCTCCTGTCTTTTCTCAAAATGCTTTTTCTTAAGATACCTCTTTCAAAAATTTTGCAATGGGATCAGTCTTCCAAGGATAAATAATCCCATTCTAAGATTTCTGGCCTCATGATTTAAATTCCATAGGTCAGAAGTAGGAAGAGGAATCACTCTGGATGGTTTATGGGGAACACTCCATTTCCATTTAATTCATGTCAACAATTTCCCTCCTGAAGCAACCCGGCCTTGCTACCCTGAAGACCAAGGGAACACAGAATATTCCCCTGCTGAGGTTAATATTGTTCAGCAACTTGAGAGAAATGATTAAAGAAGTAACTATTAAAATAAGTACGGTATTATTCTGTCTCCTCTAGCATACAATTTCTTTGGCTACATGATGATTTTTTTAAAAATATCAAATTAGTGGCTTAAATGCATTTCTTCTTAGGTACTAGAAGGGAAGGAAAGACATACATTTAAATATTAAATTTTAGACAAATATTTTGGGAAAAGCTGTAATTGTTTCCTTCTTACTGCAAACTCAGTGACTCTCAACCCTTTCCTCTCAAATACCATCATTTGGTGTCACTAAAACGCTGTTCCAAAAGGTCATATTTCAAAAAGAAATCATTACTTTGTGTTTATAACTGATATATCCAAAGATATGGGCAGAACTATTACAAAGGGATTTATAGGTAAAAAAAAAAAACTTAAAAGTGTAAAATACTTAGTTCCACTGTATATCAAATAACTATTTTTCTCATTAGGTGCAGTAGTATACATAACATCATGTACTTTGAGTAGCACAGAGAATAGGAACTGAATGATACAAGATTAATTACTACACTATTGTCATCTCTAGCTAATAACATAGAGATTAACCTTGCTGTTAAAGTCTCTCTGAATGTATTTGTTTGCCTGTGGCATAATTAGGGAGGCATGCAAGTAGAAAAAAAACCACACAAAATAAATTTTGTGCCTTGGGAGGAACAGAATTTGTTTATTACTTTGTCACTGCAGGCAACAGGGTGTGAAACCAGCAAGAAATCAAGCCCGTTCTTGACGTCAGTTATTTCTAATTTGGAGCAATTGAGTGCATCTTTGACTTATGTGCTGGGGCTGATCATTGATTAAGCTGCAGGGGTGTTTCCTACGGTGTTCCTTTGGCCTTATTACTGTGACTAGCAATGCGTTGTCAGGTTGCTTTTTGTTTTGTTTTTGTTTTGTTATTTTCCTTCTCCAGAAGACTCTGAATTAAAATATTCCTGAAGTTAGTTACAAGTAAACTTAGTAATTTCCTAAGTATTAAGTACATATTTTCCCTTCATTTTGATCTTTACCTTTGGAGAACCAAATGTCACATTTTAGACGTTTCATAGATACAGAAAACTTTTTTAACATTGTGTTTTCAAGTTTGGATAAATGGTACAAAAGCAATCCTTTGGACAAGCAAAATGAACTTCTCAATCATTACACATTAATCATTAGACTGTTTCTATTTAAATAAAATATTGCTTGAAAGAAAGCAAAAGTGATTCAGATCTTTCTTTCACAGTTTAGAGAAGTTAAAGGTCATTTTAATGCTTGATAAAAATGAACAGCCATTATAAAACTTTAAGGAAATGGCCAACATCCTGAGGTTGCCATCCAGAAAAAATTGAAAGAATCTACCTCTCCAATGACCTAAAGGAACTACTCAATTAAAACTATGTCACTACAGACTCTAATCATATTTGTTATGAGATTATTTTGCTTTAAAGAACAAATTTTCTATTTTAAAAACTTATCAAGAGATCAGACATGGTGGCTCATGGCTGTAATCCCAGCACTTTAGGAGGCCAAGACAGGAGGATAGCTTGAGCCCAAGACTTTGAGACCAGCTTGGGAAACATGGAGAGATCCCATCTCTACAAAAACTTTATAAATCACCTGGTCACGGTGGTGCACCTGTAGTCCCAGCTACTGGGGAGGCTGATGCGGGAGGATCGTTTGAGCCCAGGAATTTGAGGCAGCAGTGAGCTATGATAATGCCATTGCACACCAACCTGGGCGACAAAGTAAGACCGCATGTCT